>NC_068403.1:1266669-1916669 GCF_023724105.1 Carassius gibelio | reverse complement strand
AAATTTTATTACCAATTTCTAAACTATAGCAAATAAACTGTGATAATGTGAGAAATGTTGAGGTGTCTGAATAAATTTAGATTTGACTGTATATAACATCCACTTAGATCATGCAATAATCTCAGTATGGTTGCATTTATTATTATTATTATAGTGTACACTTCTTTTAATTTAATGTAAGCCTATACCTAATTCTATTTAATTTAATAATGTAATTTTAGTGTTTTAATCTAATTTTAAATATTTCAATTTCCATTTTAGCTAATTCCATTATTTAGTTTTTAATTTAATTTATTTTAATTGAATTATTTATTTGCACTTAACATAACATTAAATTTAATCAACACTATTTCATTCCATTTAAAAATTAACTTTATTATTTTATTAACTTTTTAATTTTAATAATAATTTGTTTATGCATCATTTAATGTATACTTTATTGTAATATACACTTATTTTATTTTTAATTGCATTTTTAATTTAGGAAATGTATTTACATTTAATTTAACATACACTTAAATATAATATACACTTAATTTTATTTAATAATTTTATCAATTTGATATTTTAATATTAAAGGGTGACAAATTAATTTATAAAAGTAATTTATAAAATCCACACTTGAGTGTTACTTAATAGGAGTCGATAAAACCTAAATTTATTCTAAATAATAAAAAATACTTTACAATTTCACAATCATTTCAACGAAAGACTAATATCAAAATGCAAACCACTTATAATTTGAGTTTTACTCGTATACTAATATATCATTGGCTGCAGACAGCGGAAGTAAAAAAGCACTGAAGCATATGGTCGTGTTTTCAATATCCTGTGCTGTTGATTCAATAGCTGGAGTGAATGCATGCTGCTTTAATTTAAAAACACACACACAGAGCACAGCTTTCTCTCGAAACACACACTCTAATCCAGAGCTGGTTAAACACACACACACTCAAGAGAAATGAGACATGCACCTTCACTGCACGAATGAAACACACTGCAGACTGGACTGAGAAAAATCAGTTTGGCTCCATTTGTGCCATTTGTCATGCTCCAGTTTTGGAAGTATTTGCAGCTCTTAAAGGGCCAGTTCAACCCAAAGCAGGACATTAGAATTTATGCAATGCAAAAACACACAATGCAAGGATAGAAGAGGTGGAAGTTAAAAACAATCCACTGTATAAAAGTGGAATATTGTGGAATTGTGGCTATTTTTTATTGATTAATCCAATCACAAAAAGCTCAGTTTACAAGATAGTATAATCTGCCTCGACCCAGCTTTCACTCCACAATATGTTTGGTCATGCTCATCTCCCAAAATGGGTTAATCATTATAGAGAAGAAGAAACTCAACAGTTGTGTTGTTTGTAGACCATTTGGGATGATCACATCCTGAGAAATTGGTGACAAGTGGCTCATCACTTTTTCTTACAGGTTAAACAAAGAAATGTTGTTATTACTATTGATAATAAAAACATTATATGCAAATGAGATTTGCATAGAATCCAAGGAAATATATCCATTATATATTTGATATGTTGATACTTTAGGACATAAAATAGCATTTTTTTGTCAAATAAAGTTTCACAACAGGCTTTTTATGAAAAAAAAATATATATATTTTTATTTTTTTTATAACATTCGAACATTTATTACCTTTTATTTCTATATTTAAGATTATATTTTTATATTAATTTAATTTAGATTTAGGAAATGTCAACTTATATGTATCATGTTTTTTTAATGCATATATAAATTATATATAGGGTATAACAGGGTACATTTACATCAAATGTGCTATTCACTGAACCTAAAATGCATAATTGCAGAACAAATGTTTGTTTGTATTGAACATTAAAGGAGCAACAGATTTGAAAGTTTTTTATTTTGTTTAAAAATCTTATAAATGTTTGAGGTGGCAACACACACGTTGATACAGATTAGAAAATAAATAATTATTTTAATAATTTCAGTTAATATTTGTTCAAAACAATGACTTTAGCAAAGCTAAATGCCTATTTTGAAAAACTAAATAATTTTTGTACAATATATACAGCAGGTAAAATAAGTATTGAACACATCACCATTTTTCTCAGGTAATTTTTTCAGCTGATGGCCGATTCATTATACCGAATTTTTGGCCGATATGTTTGGCTGATTTTATGTCTTTTTTTCATCTCATATAAGTGTTACGTTAATGAACTTTTGTTTCCTTATTTGGTCACCTTCCTCCTTGTTTTGGTTAATTGATTATTCCCCACCTGTCTCCAGTTCCTTCATTACCTTCTGTGTGTTTATATACCCGGTCTTTTCAGTTCCTCCTCGTCCGTGATTGTATGTGCATGTTAACCAGTTAGTTATGAATGTGCATCTGTATGTGAATGTGAGTGTTAACCTGAGATCGTATTGTATTTTAAACGTAATATATTGTCTGTATTCTCCTTCTTCCTTAAGTAAACTCCTCATTTGTTCGATATCCTCCTTGAGCACTTTAGTCTTTCGTTTAGCACTACCTCAATTGTAACAATAAGTGAATTTGAGCAAATGATTATTGCAGGGTACAAGATAGTAACCGTAGTAGTAGTAGCCCAGAGTAATAATACATGGCTCAAAACAGTTCTGAAGCACACTTTTTGTTTATTTTTACTGACAAAATAATTCTATTTGTGTCGGTCAGTTTTAAAATAGTGAAGAGCTGTCACAAATAACTCAATGTATAGGAAACACTGGACAATGCTATAAATCAAATGGCCATAGTGATAACAAAAATAAAAGATTTCACACATATTACAACTGCTTAAGTGTGCACTGAACACGAGTGATGACATCATGGAGGATATCGTCATACCTACTCACACATTTCATGAGGAAAGTTAATGTGCACGTTATAATCAGCCCAGAAGTTCTGTCTGAATTGAACGTGTTTCTACTTTCACATGCAAATGACTTGTTGCACCTACAGTATGTATATGATAACTTTCCAGCATAAATTCTAGTAGGGTAAAACGTAATTACAGTTTCGAAACGGGCTCAGTTGCCTAATCTGCAGCACAATCGGCTGATGCCGATTAATTTAAAAATGCCAAAAATCGGCCGATTAATCATTCTAGTAGGGTAGAACATAATTTCACTTTCGAAGCAGGCTGTGTTGCCTAATCTGCAGCACAATCGGGCGATGCAAATTAATTTAAAAATGCCCAATATCGGCCGATTAATCGGTTGGACCGATTAATCGGCCGATATTTGGCATTTTTTTATTAACCTTATTTGACCTCTAATAATAAGAACAATAAGTAATGTACTCAACCGCAGTGGCTTATATGCACGCTCTAAAGATGATGCAGGAAAAATATAGCTTTATAAAGGTAAAAATGCCCATGAAAGGTAAAAATCTATTTCAATATATTGCAAAAGATTAATTTCTATCACTGCTGTGAACTGTCCACCAGACAGAATATAAAGAATATCAAAACTGTAGAAGTCAGCAGTCCTTAAGACACCAGAATAATAACAGTAAGTCACTGATAAAAAAAATTGTCAATATCGCACATCCCTCCACAATACCACTCCAAAATCAGATGCAATGCCCCAAAAGCAGTGTGATATATTCGGTGTGATTATGCAGTGGCCCGGGGGTGATGGAGCCCTCTGACCCGCAGCGCCGGGCCTCTGACAGCCCTTAATGACCGGCCCGCGGGCGAACTGAGGGCCAGAGGAGATCCAGCAGAGCTTTTATTCAGCTTAACCAACACTACAATCTGAATAAACACTGAACTGTTTTCAGCTGAACAATGAAGGTTCACTCTTGTCTTTTTTAGACCTGATTCACATCAACACTGAACTCTGTTTGAGTCAAGCATTATTTTCCTGTTTTTTAAAGTGAGGCTACTATGAAACGGTCTGTACTGTATACGGCACTATAGTTATAAATGTTACTGACTATCAAACAAGATCAAAATCTGAAGCATCACATATTTGAATCGATTTTCAACCAGCTCGCGGTTAATAGTTACATCCCTACAAGAGACAATCAGACGTGGCACGTTTCCAGAATAAAACTGACTGATGATGTATCAGTTTCTGTAGTTCATACATTGGAAATTTTAAACTTTAAACTCGAGGTAATGGTGTCAATTTAAACACATAATTAAACGCATCAATGTGGCACTCCACTGCTCAGTTTGAGAGACTATAGTGAGCCTGATTCTTCCTTAGTATCCATTATCATGAATTATTACAGGCTTCAACATTCAATTCCCACCAAAACCGAATGTAAAAAAGCCTCAGAAATGTCTGAACTCCAGCCAGACGCTACAGGACCACGATCCTGAGCCCAAACCCAAGCCACAGATCCTGCTTTTCACCCTAAATCCAGGATCCAGAAGATCCGAGCAGTGATTTGTTGGTCTCGTGAGACACATATATGCTCATACATGCACAATGGATTGATAAAACATCTTGAAGAAAATACAGAACGGCGTGTTTGCAATATTTCACTGATCCGATCCGATCACAAACCTCAATCAATCACAGCCGTATTGACAGAAATGGCCACCGGCAAAACACATTACTGAACCAATCTATATTAATTCCATAAAACTGTTCTTCAATTATTCATTATGAGTCATGCATTATATCATAACAAATTATAAATCTGCTTTGATTAACAAGATGCCTGTTTACAACTTACAAAAAATGCTTCTTCCTGATTGTTTTAAAATAAATAAAATGCATATGTATGTGTCTTTAGAAATTATGCTTAGCCCAAAAAAAAAAACACTTAAAATTATTATTAAATATAATATAATGAACCGTAAATAAAAAAATCCTGTCGTATAATGCACAAAATATTGCACAAATATTACATTTGCATGATGTTTGTTTCTTTATATTTTAAAAAGGATGACTAATGAAAACATTAACCCAATACTTATTTATCAAAAAAAAAAACATAATATGACCTGAATAACAGAGATTAAATTCTCATCTATTCCTTTACTCTGCTTTATGACAGTGTTCTAGTAAAAGTGTGACAGTAATGAGAGTGTGAACAGTCATTAACTAATTACTCTGCTGTCATTATGATTAAAGTGAGCTGATCTCATCTGGTCTGTGGGTTTGCATCAGTCTGATGAAGGATCTCAGTTCTCTTTAATAGCAGGTTATTAACGCTTGAACAACTTAAGGCCCCAGTGCTTTCGTCTCCTTGCTCAACAGCAATTGCTCCCCAATTAGGGAGGATAAATGGTCTTTAAAAATGAGCACACATGGACGGAGCTCATTACAGCTGCGATCACGTCCACACACAGGTCACTCACTGCCACATTAAAACACTTACTGAGACACCAGGATTCACTCACATTTAAAAAAGCTCACGGCTAATAAGACGGTGTCAAACTCACAATGAATCAGTCTAATGTCTAACGTGTGAACAGTAAAGTCTGGTTCACGAACAAATGACTCTCTAACCGATTCCTTTGTAGTGAACAACTGACTGATTCTTTGTAATGAATCAGCAAAAAAGATTCAGAAACAGTGTCAAACTCACAATATGAATCAGTCTAATGTCTACAGTGTGAACAGTAAAGTGAGGTTCACGAACAAATGACTCTCTAACCGATTCCTTTGTAGTGAACAAATGACTAACTGATTCCTTGTGATGAATCAGCAAAGAAGATTCACAAACTGTGTCAAACTCACAATATGAATTAGTCTAATGACTACGTACAGTGTGAACAATGGAGTCTGACACATGGACAAATGACTCTCTAACCGATTCCTTGTAATGAATCAGTCAAAAAGACTCACGAACAGTCTAAAATGCATAATTTGAATCAATTGTTTGACTACGGACTACTATTCCCTAACCAATTCCTTGCAACGAATCAGTAAAAAAAGACTCATAAACAGCTTCAAAACTGAAACTTTGAATGAACAAATGACTGTCTAACTAATTCCATTTAATGAATCTTTCAGATTCACAAACAGTCTAAATTGCACTTTTTGAATCAGTCTAATGACCGCAATGTGAAAAGTGGAGTTTTATTCATGAACAAATGACTCTCTAACCGATTCCTAGTAATGAATCAGTCAATTAAATTTGATCAGTACAAATGAATACATTTAGATCAGTGGAGTCTGACTCATGCACAAATGACTCTCTAACTGATTCCTTTTAATGAATCATTCAAAAAGATTCACAGACAGTCTCAAACAGACAATCTTGACCCTAGTGTTAAAGGAATCATTTCTCCACACACAGAAGCTGGTTTACCATCTAATATCCTATTTTAGAAACACTATCAGCTTCTGCAGATCTTATGAACTCATGAAACACAAACTCCAGATCTCATTGAATCACTTCAGCGATGGACATCTAACATCAGGCATTCTCATGAGCAGATCGGGGGCTCGAGGGCCTGGAGGAGAGCCAGGTTCACGTCTAGACGCTCTAATTCATGCCATGAGAAGGGCTTTTATTGGCAGGAGGGCGGCTGGGGATCGTTCGCACTCACCAAATGGGAACGTGACGTTTCAAAAGCGAGACACAAAGAACAAGGGTCAAAACATGAGCAGAAGAGAAGAGATTTGGCAGCGGCCATGTCTTTACTGTCAGAGCGCTGTGAAAGGACGGCGCAGCTGCGATGTACATTGAGGAATGGGTCAATGAATGCTGACATGTCTGAGGAAAACCCTGAAGCTTCAAAAGACTCCGGCACACAACGGCCAACCCTTGAAAACACAAATAATGCGGCAAGAGAACGTCTGAAACCACTGGATATTACACATGAAAAATATGAAGAAACATGTGAATATCACAGACAGCTACATAAGCAAGTAACAGATTTCATTTAATGGTAACATTGAAATATTTAGATTTTTACTTGTAAAAAGTACTCCAGCAATCTTTATTTTACTTGAACTAGTCTAAATATAATGCATCACTCTTTCAGTAGAGGATTAAAAGAATACACTACATTTTCTGAAGGAGAAATCCATGTTTGGTTTAGATAAATACATTTTATATATTTTTTAAGTTATTAACATTATGTAAATGAAACTGCAATTCAGTATGTAAATATAATGGTGACATCATTGCTGAAGTCAAGAGACAATAGATGTTTAAACTTTACTGTCAAATTTACCTTTTTACATTTAAAAGTTTCTTGTTTTTAAATATTTGAATAGAAAAACTTTAATCTTGATTTTTTTCTATTAAATCTGAAAATTAAAAGTACCATGTTTTTTTATTATTATTTTTATTTGGGATATAGTCAAATAAATGTTTCTAAACTTCAATCCTAAATGTAAAGTTTTAAAATTAAACGTAGTAATAATTATTACTATTATTATTAGATAGTTTCTTACAAAATAAAATAATTGTATAAAACACACTGAATGACAACTGAAGTCCACTAAAGAATTTAAACTTTAATATTAAAAGCAACAAGTTTAAAAAAAGAAAAATTGAGACAAAAGAAGATTTTCAAACTTTAATCTTCAAATTAAATTCAAAAGTATCAAATTTTTATAAAAACTGAAATCCTGAGTCAACAGAAGATTTTCCAAATTAAACACCTAATACTTCATTTAAATTTATATTCAAACTTGAAATTAAATCTTAAATTTGAAAAAGGATCACTTTAATAAATAAAAAAAATGCATGAAGACTGAATAGAAGATTTTTAAACTTTAATCTTAAAGTTACCACTTAAAGACGATATAACATTTTTTTTTATGTTTATCTTATTACATAGTAAAATGAAACTGGGATAGAAATTAACAGATTTTAATTTGATGCTGCTCAGCGCTGCAATAAGGTCAATGTGGGTGAAGATGAACGAGGTGGACTCACACACTCAGCTTTCATTTAATGAGCTGCTGAAGAATACAAACTCATCTGATCATTCACAATGGCTGATTTGAAATCAGTCTTATATATTTCTACCTGGATGAATCACTGAATCAACATCTAGACTCATATTTGAACTGCAGGTTATTGTTTTGATTTCATGAAGCATCACTGACATGTTTGTTTTTATAATTACATTTTAAAAGTGTCAATTTAACAAGAGTATCAAATCTTAAAAGTATCCAGTTTAAAACAGAAATTGAACACCGAGTCAACAGACGATTTTTTAAATTTAAGTTTAAATTTAAAAGTGTCAATATTTTTTAAAGCTTGGAATGTGGAATGAACGGGATTTTCAAACTGTAATTATACATTTAAATGTATCACATTAAAAAAAATGGAATACTGAGTCAACATAACAGATTTCAAAATGTTTGAAATAACATCTAACAATGATACATTTTCTGATAATTAGACAAAATAAAATAAATATAATAGTATCATATTTTGAAAAAAAAATCTGTATGCCCACAAACACACACATAAGAGCAAATACATATAATGTGTGTCCCTGCAGCACAGAAGCAGTCATCAGTCTCACAGGGATATTTGTAGAAATAGACAATACATTGTGTCAGAATGATTGATTATTAATTTTTTTATGCCAAAAATCATTAGGATATTAAGTAAAGATCATGTTCCATGAAGATATTTTGTACATTTCCTACTGTAAATATATCAAAAACTTAATGTTTGATTAGTAATATGCATTGCTAAGAACTACATTTGAACAACTTTAAAGATGATTTTCTCAATATTTTTGCTTCCTCAGATTCCAGATTTCAAAATTGACACTTTAGACTGGTTTTGTGGTCCAGGATCACATATATAGCAGGAGAAGTCACCGCGTTAACCAGTTTTTACAGTTAAACTCACAGTGCACACCACAGAAGCATCTGTTAAAGGAAGGAATCCAGAAGATGTGCCTGGAGGAGGCAGATATATTATTAAGCAGCTTTTCTGCTGATTTGAGCAGCATCTCCTGTGAGGAGCAGGAGGAGATCTTCAGCCGGCTCAGAGGACCTGATTTATTTACAGCACATTATTAATGGAGCGGGGTTAAGACTTTGATACGGCCCCTGTGTCCGCTTTGATGCTACACACACACACACACACTCGCGGCTCAGTGCTTTGTTAAAACAGCACACGTCTGTACAGCTTGCATTCGCTGGAGCTCCAGACTGACAGCGTGTTTTTGTTTATCCTTCAGGAAGGCATCTAGAGGCATCATGTGAGCAGAACAGCAGGAGAACAGACACAAATATCCCTGAAAATCATCTGTGGGGCCTGGATCTCAGAGCACTTGATATTCAGAGATACGTCAGAAACCTCAGATTTACTCCTTTAACACGAGCATCACCAGAGAACTCGTTAAAGAACTAGAAAACATTCACTATTCCATATGTATGCGTGGAATGGTGCGCTGTGATTGGTTGTTACCGTTTACAGTGCATGTAATGGTGCGATATGATTGGTTGTTACCGTTTACAGTGCATGTAATGGTGCGATATGATTGGTTGTTACCGTTTACAGTGCATGTAATGGTGCGCTGTGATTGGTTGTTACCGTTTACAGTGCATGTAATGGTGCGCTGTGATTGGTTGTTACCGTTTACAGTGCATGTAATGGTGCGATATGATTGGTTGTTAGCGTTTACAGTGCATGTAATGGTGCGCTGTGATTGGTTGTTACCGTTTACAGTGCATGTAATGGTGCGCTGTGATTGGTTGTTACCGTTTACAGTGCATGTAATGGTGCGATATGATTGGTTGTTAGCGTTTACAGTGCATGTAATGGTGCGCTGTGATTGGTTGTTACCGTTTACAGTGCATGTAATGGTGCGCTGTGATTGGTTGTTACCGTTTACAGTGCATGTAATGGTGCGATATGATTGGTTGTTAGCGTTTACAGTGCATGTAATGGTGCGCTGTGATTGGTTGAGCGGATATATCGCATTATATAAAAAAAAGGGAGATTGCTGTTCGTCGCTGTTTTGAAAAAAAAGGGTACCGGATGCAATACTAAAAATGGCATTTTTTCGCATTTTGAAACCAAACTCTTCTTATTTTATATATAAATATACAGTGTGCGTGTGTGGTTGTGTTGTACGTGTGTATATCTGTATTTAATAGTATTCAGAGTGTGGATGGAGGAAAAGAGAAAAGGGAAATGCATATTTAAGAAAATATGCATTTCATGAGATGTGCAGAATGCTGCTCATTTAAGCAACATCTGTAGAGATGATCAGCAATGAGACATGATTTATACTACAATATCTTTCATATCAGACAACACAAACATACCGAGTCTGTCACTGGATACTCTAGTGTGCACTAGTTCTGTCATAAGAGCCCTGTTTGCAGGAGATCAGATGTGGATTTAGACGAAAGCACCTGCGAACACACAGTTTTATCTCCACTCCTCTCAGTGCCACAGGCTGCTTCTGCTTTTACTCCGGTCGGTTTCTCCGATCCCAATTGCATTACGCACAGATACAGATCGATACTGAGCCGCGGCAGACCTGATGCCTTCAGGAGCTGCTTAACAAACACAGAACGAGACAAAAACACAGGAGGACGAGCGGCACACCTCTGCGTCTCACAACACGCTTCAAATAAACACCAAAGCCTGACAGCGTTCACAACAAACCCCATGCATGCAAAACATTTTTTATATATACTATATGCACGCTACTATTCAAAAGTTTTGGACTTGTTGATGACAGAAGCTGCATTTATTTGATAAAAATACAGTAATTTTTTTTAATATTATTAGAGTTTTAATCATCTGTTTTCTGTGTGAATCTGTGTTAAAGTGTAATGTATTTCTGTGATGCTCCGCTGTATTTTCAGCATCATTCCTCCAGTCTTCAGTGTCACATGATCTTCAGAAATCATGAAAATATGATGATTTACTGCTCGAGAAACATTTCTGATTATTATCAATGTTGAAAACAGTTGTGCTGCATGATATTTTTGTGGAAACTGTGATAATAATTAGTTTTTTTCAGGATTCACAGATGAATAAAAACAGTTCAAAAGAACAGCATTTGTTCGATGCAATGGGAATCTTCTGTAACATTATCAATGTCTTTACAGACACTTTTGACCAGTTTCATGCGTCCTTGAAAAATAAAAGTATTACAAATAACACCAAACAACATGAATTAAGGAAGCAGAGTGACTCAATATCAGCACATTAAGTTCATGAAGTCAAACTCAAGTGTTCATGTCATGAGAAAGAAAACGCAAGCGATCGATATATTGTCCTTATTATATCATATCTATTGTCTGCTACGAGCTTGAGCATGTAGGCTTTAAATATTAATCACTTTGGGGATGAATTATTAATGGAAAACCAAACAGAACGGGGATTGAAATGACTTTGGGGAGGTGAAACTACTAAAGGACTAATGAAGCAGACACTGAAGAAAACTGCTGCACTGAAGCAACCAGCAACTGATGGAAAACTAGAGGGATATAAATATATATATCATGAAAATATATGTCTTAGAATTCACAAGCTCAACTCAGACATCCAATAACTTTACAAACTATATAAAATAGATTTAACAATTATATATTTTTTCTTCTTTATGACAAAGGCACAGTGAATCAAGTAAAAAAGTGGATAGATTATCTATCTATCTAACTATCTATCCATCCATCCATCCATCAATGCATCCATCCATCTATCCATCCATCAATCCATGCATCCATCCATCCATCCATCCATCCATCCATCCATCCATCCATCCATCCATGCATCCATCCATGCATGCATCCATCCATCCATGCATGCATCCATCCATCCATCCATCCATGCATCTATCCATGCATCCATCCATCCATCCATCCATGCATCCATCCATCCATCCATCCATGCATCCATCCATCCATCCATGCATCTATCCATGCATCCATCCATCCATGCATCCATCCATCCATCCATCCATGCATCTATCCATGCATCCATCCATCCATCCATCCATCCATCCATGCATCTATCCATCCATCCATCCATCCATCCATCAATCCATGCATCCATCCATCCATGCATCTATCCATCCATCCATCCATCCATCCATCCATCCATCAATCCATGCATCCATCCATCCATGCATCCATCCATCCATCCATCAATCCATGCATCCATCCATCCATGCATCCATCCATCCATCCATCCATGCATCTATCCATGCATCCATCCATCCATCCATCCATCCATCCATGCATGCATCCATCCATCCATCCATCCATCCATCCATCCATGCATCTATCATCCATCCATCCATCCATCCATCAATCCATGCATCCATCCATGCATGCATCCATCCATCCATCCATCAATCCATGCATCCATCCATCCATCCATCCATGCATCTATCCATCCATCCATCCATCCATGCATGCATCCATCCATCCATCCATCCATCCATCCATGCATCCATCCATCCATCCATCCATCCATGCATCCATGCATCCATCCATCCATCCATCCATGCATCTATCCATCCATCCATCCATCCATGCATGCATCCATCCATCCATCCATGCATGCATCTATCCATCCATCCCTCCATCCATCCATCCATGCATGCATCCATCCACAGAGAAAATATTTTCAAATAACATTTTAAACCACATTTTTATCAGAAATTTACATGCCATTTTCTATGAGTTATAAACTTTTTCTTCTATTAGACTTTTCTTTAAAAACCCAGTCACCGAAGTTGCAAGTAAAATAAATGGCAAAATGTAAACAAAGCTTTTTTTCTGAACTGTACGCTGAAAAATAAATAACTATATTTGGTCCCAAAATAACTTATTACAGCTCAAATCTGGCAACATTGTTACTCAGTCTGCCAATCAAAGATCTATTTTATTGTAAAGATCGCTGATAAAAACAAAAACTAATAATATATTTGAAAAGATTTTGACATTTTGGATTGGACCAACTGCAGGTAAAGCACCGATAACCATTAAAAAAAATTACATTTGGTTTGTTTTAATTACTTTCATGATTTCATGTTTATTTTAATAAAATATATATTTTATTTTAATGGTCAAAGATTTAAAAAAAAACACTTTTTTAAATGGAAAAACTAAAATTGAAGCATCAAAAAATTGCATTAAGTTTGAGTTATTTCCATAATTCTATTCATTTATGTTAATAAAACCCACTTTTAAATGCATTTAGAAATGAATTTTAAAATAAATGCAATAAAATAAAATAGTTTCAGTGTGAGGGATGAAGGACATCAGCACGTAATTATCAGCGCGACACGCAGCTCGTTCAGAAAGAGGAAATCATCGCCTAGTGCTGAGATCAGACCGCTAAAACTTCTCCTGCTGAGAAAAGAGAAAGATGCATTAAAAGAGAGAGGAATTAGCCCTGTAAGCTCATGAGTGACAAGGGCAGTTCCCAGCTCCGCTGCATTAATCACTCGCTCCGAACTTAATAAAACCTGAGCAGGTGACAGACACCAGGAGAAAAGATGAAGCTCAAACACAAAACTCTCACTTCACTGCTGCATCAAACCAACACAAACCAATACGACACTGGATTTATACAAAATACAAATATACACTGTGTGTTTCAGAGTGAAGTGTGCCACTGTGTTCATTTATACACCTCAAAATAAAAGTGTGCAGGTTTAACATTTAAAAATGCAGAAATGTATAGTCTTATTTTTATTTTTGTAACAAAATTGCATAATGTTTGTAAACTTGTATTTCATAAATGTTAAATTATTATATTATTTAAATGAATAATTATTATAATTTTTAAAAATGCAAATAAAATAAATATTTTGATTTTAAAAACTTCAACTCAAAATCATTTTAAATGCCAATTTTATCATGCAAAATTTGATTTTTCCCCACAATTTTCATGCAGCGTTTAGCAATTAGCAATTTTCTTTTGGTTGTTTAATTAGTGACACATATAAGTATATATATAATAATAATAATAATAATCCAGAAAATTCCCAAACTAACTAGATGAGGATTGGATATTTTATTGTATTTCCTTTTCTGCAGGCGAATCTAAAACATGCTAATTATTATTGACACGTATTCATTCAGCCGCTCTTTATTCTCTCCTATTGAAACGATTCGGATCAAAGCCACAGAAACACAGGAAGAGCAGTAAAAGAGCAGGAAGGAGTGGATGAAACAACAGCAGCTAATCAATGAGCTCCGTATCAGCGTCTAACCTTTATAATAGCTCCATTAAAAATTGAGGCCAAAGTGCTGCGAGCGACGCTGCAGGCGAGACGCATGAATTTTTAACATGAGACGAACAGAAGCTGACTTCAGACGGAGAGATTAGCCTTCAGCTCTCAGGTGAGACGAGAGATCCAGCTCCAGAGAACCTCGCTCTTAATCACGAGAAACACCTCGCTTCATGAGAGAACCACATGAGATTAACAGGAAACAGATCCCTTATAAAACCATTCAGTGACGAATGATTTCTGAAGATCATGTGACACTGAAGACTGGAGGAATGATGCTGAAAATACAGCGGAGCATCACAGAAATAAATTACACTTTAACACAGATTCACACAGAAAACTGATATTTAAAATCAGAATAATATTTCACAATTTTACAATATTTTGTATTAAAAAAATGAAGCCTTGCTGAGCAGAAGAGTCTTCTTTAAAAATAATAATAATAATAAAATTAAAATCTCACTGATGCTTCGATTACTAAGCTTCAGGACCTGGAGAATTACTTTAATAATAATATCTAATAAATAAATGCACTAGGATAAATAATTAGTACAATTGTGTCATTTTTTATCACACTGGTAAATAATTACAGTTCAGCGTTTATAATTTAAATGGAAAAATCCAGACTGGTAAATGGTTTCCAAGGTTTATAACGTTTAGTAATAACTATAGATATATAATACCATAAATAACTCCTACCTGAGACGCATTGTTTTTCTTAAAGTTTAAATAAAGTAAGAAGTATTTCAGCGATTGAAGGATCTTCTCCATTGACTTCCATTCGAAATCTGTGTCAAGACAGTGGCTATTAATCATGCTAAATAAATTTTTTTTCAGTTTTAATATTTCCACGTCTAAATTGACCAGAATCCATGTGTGTTTTAAAAAATTAACAGTGTTTTAGACTCCATTAGCAAACAGATGCATCTGAGTGCAGCATGAAATAATGTGGTCTTTCACCGCGGTAAAGAACGGTGTCTGCTTTTCCTATTAGACTAAAACTCATTGAGATGGTTTGCATTTTTGCATTCATCCCCAAAGACAAACACAGACCTTCAACCAAACCACAGCCATAGCTACACATAAATAATCTCATAAAATAAATATCAGTTTTATAAATAATTATAATGGAAAATAAATATATTAATTAATAATCAGTCAAAAATTTTTCATCAAATTAATGTTAAAAAATGATAAATGAAAACTATTTTCATATTTTTTTTTTTTGCTTTTTAGTATGCATTTACTTGTTGTTTTTGTTTAAAAATAATTAATTAGAAATCAAATCAAATATAATATTTAATTATTTATTTGTTTGCTATTGATTATAAATGTTTTAGTATTTATTTGAACGTTTATGTTTTGTTCATTAAATAATAAAAATAAAATTAATAAAACAAAATAAATAGTAAAAATAGTAAAAAAAAAAAATTAAATCAATAATCAGTTTATTTGGTATTTTTGACACTGTGTGCATCAAATACTGTGACTTATAAGAAAAATTCTTATGGCATTCTTCATTTGTAAGTCACTCTGGATAAAAGCATATGCTAAATTAATTATTGTCAATATAAATGTTGCATATATCTACAATATCTGCTATTATTTTGGTTACTGGTCATTAAAAAAATGAAAAAATAATCAGCTATTAATGTCAAACGTATTATCTGTGCTTCACTTTAGATTTATGCATATATTAGATGTTTATTTTTTTATCCAAAGACATGTATATTGTCCCAGTCAGAGTAAAAGTAAGTGGTACTATAGTAAAACCACAACAAAGCACATTTATCTGTGAAAACAAAGCGCTTATTGGACAGAAAAACAATGAGAAGCCTCATAGAGTCTACAAGCACCTTATGGAAATCTAGAAGGCTATTATTATTACTATTATTATGAGAGGTAAAGGTTTTCAGAGAAAGTTGTGCTGAATTATTCATGCATATAAAACCTCCTCACTCCTGAGAACCATTGAGGAAAGTGCTGAATAAAAGTGCATTAAAATCCCCTGGATTTGCTGACACAAAGCAAGCGTCCCATCAGGTACATTAGCCCGGATGCACAGCATCGAGCCCATAAATACTGCACTAAATGTTAACAAATTCATCCACATGATTAAAAGAGCCATATGCAAAAGAGAATGAGCGAGTGCAATGAAGAAAAAAACAAGCTGTCTAAATATAAAGCTTCTGTTGAGTGACACCAATGTATGAGTGTTCACATCTGACACTGGCAGAGAAGAGAGTGAAAAAGTGCAAGCGTTCACAGACGGTGGCTCAGACCGGGTGAAGTTTGAAGTAATTGAGCACAGCACGAACAAAAACACAAAAAAATGAGGTTAAACAGGGTGTGCTGTATAATGTGAGCATCTGATGACTGATAGTTAATGAGAAACTTGACCTCTTCCAGGTTCAGTAAAGTGAGGCTTTTAATTTAGTCAGTGTGTCCCGCGAGAATCAATCAGCCGCTGTATTAATGCATGCAAAATCAAGAGAGGAACATCGGATTTGCCTTTTCATGTAGGCTAGCTTTTACACATCCCATCATGCATCATGCATGTTACAATGATTTCAATGCACCTCTATCTTGTAAATAGTTATCAACCGATACTGATATTTTTCTGGGTGATGCCGATATCTTAGGAGCAGGATGATGATATATTGATATATATATCATGTTTACATCTGTTTGTGTGTGTGTGTGTAAGTATATACACATTAGCAATATATATGATATTAAAATAAAACATCAGCCAAACTTTTTTTTTTTTAATGGCAAATATCGGCCGATATATCGGTTGACTAATGCTTTAGATCCTCTGAAAAATCAGATTATAATGTCATTTTGTGAGTGATTCTTATTTAACGGTTTCTGTACAAAAAAGGAATTTAAAGATATACATTGAAAATTATTTTATTTTCTCCTAATTTCAAGTAATTAATTTTTTTCTATATATATATATATTTTTTTTTCTATATATTATAATGTAATATACAAAATAAAAAAAGGTATTTGTGACTTTTTGTCCCACAATTCTTTTTCCTCTAATTTGCACATTTATATCTTACAATTCAGACTTTTTATTGAGAAGAGTCATATCCTGCAGTCCTTTGTTTATATATCATAGTTGCAAGTTATAAACTCAGAATTGTCAAATGTTAACTCACAATTAGGAAAAAAAAACTTTTTGTATGTAATATAACAATTCATGGAGTTAAAGAATAAATAGTGCAGGACAAATACTACGAAAAAATGTAACAATGTATCCAATAATTCCGATAAAACCAAAAGTTAGAATTTCAGGCAACACTCTCTCTCTCTCACATACTCTCTGTTAATGTCTTGAAAATAATTTTCATATGATTTACAGATGAATTCATGAATTCACACCAGAAATACACACGGACCCAGATTCATCAAGAATGACTGAAGATCATGAAGAGATCTTGAATTATGTGTTTGAGCTGAGCTTTCTGCTTTATAAGCACAAAACCAACATGATCACAAGCGCTCAATGCAATAAACAAACAAAGCTGCAGGAGCAGAAACTGCCAGAACAACAACAACAACAACAACAACAACACACAGCTCATGAATATTCAGCCGTCTGGATTCTAATTCAAATCACAGAACAGTACAGAAAGAGCAACATAATTTTTGCCATTTGAAATAGTGTATGCTGATATTTACGATTGGATGAAAACATTAAGAATAGAGATGTGAACACAGTCTGTAAGACTGCATCCAGACGAACAATGAAGCTTGAGATCAGACTGAACTGACGTGCCCACACACCAACACATCGCTATTTATTCCATTGTTGTGTAGACATTTTATCTTGAATTAAACTATATGACCATAAAAAATTCAATGATTGGCTGGTGTAGTGCTTAGGCTGATTTATCTGTCACGTTATCTAATTAACAACCAAATAACAACTGTACAGTCTTTCAAATATGGAAGAGTAAAATAGTACAATGCAGTACAATATAATATAAAATAATGTAATATAATAGCCACCCTGTTATTTAGATATAAGTATCAGCCATTAAATAAATAAATAAATCATATCTTATCAGTAAATCATAAAACTTGTTTTGGGGCAATTCTGAACAAATACTAAATATAAAAATGTTAATCTAAACTATTCTAATCTAATAAAAAAAATGTTTTTGGAATAAAATTATTAACTTTTGAATGATTGTATAATATAATATAATATAATATAATATAATATAATATAATATAATATAATATAATATAACATAATATAATATAATATAATATAATATAATATAATATAATATAATATAATATAATATAATATTATTGAGTTTCTCTCTAAATCTTCCTTGTATCAGATGCCTGCTGTCTAGATAGCAGTTTCAGCTATTATAAATAAATAAATAAAAAGTCTGGAGACGGATGCGCTCGGAAACAGCCGCGAGCCAAACTCTCTGTATACACACACACACACACACACACACACAGAAGCGGCTTCTCTCATCGAGTGTGTTCATCGCAGGAAGGTAAATGTCAGTGCTGTGTGTGTGTGTTTGGTGTTCAGGGATGAGAAACACCCCTCAGCAATCAGCGTCCCGCATCAAACTCTATTGAATCTCAGTTCACAGCGTCTGCATTTCCATACGGCCCACATTTAACACAGGGTAAACAATTTAACACACTTCAAACAGCCACTTACGCCTTATTTACATAACCTAAGTGACTGTTTGCCCACTTCTCAATTTTCAAGAATATAAGAATTAATCCCAAAATCAACTGAGAGGCTTGCTTTAACTATTCAGAACTCACACACACACACACACACACACACACACACACACATATATATATATATATAAAATCAGATTTAACTTTACCGTCATGTCTTACAAAAAGAGAAACTTAAGGACAAATAAACAAAATAAAAGTTTAGTTTAACTTGGAGAAATTGTGATATATAAATATTACTATTTTACAGAGTGATCTCTCTATGTAAATATTAACTAATAAATTAATTTAATAAATTCAATCATTAATAATAATTAATCTAACCCTGCCAACAAAATAAAATAAATTTGCCTCCATTGATTTTTGATAATAAATTTATAAGAATTCTTTACAAAAAACATTAAAAATCTTACTGTCTAAAAATTTTGACTGGTAGTTTAAATCCAGTAAATAAATAATTATTTTTTTTATAAATTATTAGGTTTTAAAGTTTCAACTTAATTAGACATGCTTTTTGATTATGAAAAATTAAATAAACCATTAAAATTGAATCAAAAAATTAAAACAGTAACACAACTTGGAAAATAAAAACATGAAACCATTTCATAGGGCCTAAAAACAAGATTTAAAAATAACTTTTATTATTGCAATCGATTAGACGTGTTTTTTTTTTTTTTTTGTAATACTGCAAATATTTTATTTAACCATTAATTTTATGTCCAAAAAAATAAAAAATGAATGGAAATTTTTATTTGGGAACCAATACCAGATGTCACAAGAACTTAACTATTCAGCTCAATTCAGATTCAATGTTGATTCAGTTTGGTTCAATAACAGTGTTAACGTTGCAATATTCATCAGTTATGAAACAAATTAAATTGCAGCTCTACAGAAGACAACAGTGTTGTCTTATTCAGATCAATTCAGTTCAAGTTCTCTTCTCATCCGATAACGTCACTGCATTCAAATCAATAACATTACAGAATATTAAATGGCTTTTAAAACCAAATGCATGAATGCAAACACTTCAAGAACTCAATTTTGAGTCTCAAGACCACGATTCATGGCACGAGAGTTTCCCGCAGCTGCTCAATCAGTCTGAAGAGAGTCGTAACGAGCTGCATTGTGTTAGTCGAGCGTCACACACTTACACACAACGTCTGAACCCTCGGCTCGTACCTGCGCTCTATTAAGGGCTCCACTCGAGCGTGAACCAGTCATTTCAATAACGCCTCGGGTTGCAACACTCCTTGTTTAATTAGCTCGTTAATGGGACGGCAATTACAGAAATCCATTTCATTCTCACTCTTCCGTGGAGGAAAAGAGTGATGCAGGAACTGCTAGAAATCACCACTTCAACATTAAAGTGCAAGAAAAGCAGACGTCTGATTCATACAAATACTCTCATAGATCAACAACTTTTGCTACTATATTTTATTATATATTTCATACATTAAAATAAAATAAAAACTGTATTAAAATGAATGAATTAATAATTTATAAAATATTTATATAATATGTAAAAATTATAAATTACAATAAATAATTGTAATAATATATTTTGTTATATATTTTATACATACAAATAAGATTTAATTAAATTACTGAATTATAAATAAATTATATGAGATTTATATAAAATAAATTAATGAATCACTTATAAAATATTTATATTATACTGTATATATGTTATAAATTACAATAATTTTACTAATATATATCATGTATTTGATACATACAAATAAAATGTAATTAAAAATGAAATAATTATTAGATTTATATTAAATAAATTATAAAAATATAACATTAATTAACAATTATTTCGATTAGATATTTTATTGTATATTTTATACATTAGTGAATAAGTAAACTGCATTAAATATAATAATTTGACTTAAATGTAATTTTAAATTTTGCTATATTATATATGTACTTTATATATAAAAATAAAAATAATTTGAAATTAATGAATACATTATATAACTAAATATATATATATATATATATATATATATATATATATATATATATATATATATATATATATATATATATATATATATTTACTTTTAATTCATAAAAAACAATAATAATTTAAAAAAATATATTAATGTTTTTAAATATAATAATAATAATAATAATAATAAAAATAATAATAATAATAATTAAATATTATAATAATTTCTATAACATATTTGATTCTATATTTACATATAAAACTAGATGAATTAATAAATAAATAACTATTTTACTGAATATTTTATAGAAATATATTTTGCGCCAACGTGAACAGCTTTTCTTACCTTTGAGATTCAGAGCAGCTGATCTCCCTCGTATAAAACTAAATGTTTGTCTGATTCTGGAGTTTGTGTTCAGATCAAATCAAGTCCAGTCTTTGTGCTCTTCGAAGTGGACGAGTAACTCTCTGCTCTGCTATCATCAGGACAGCAGGAGGCTGGACATCTATCCCTGAACCTTTGACTAAACTCTCATTTAAACACATGATGACTGGGATTCAGGACACAGTTTCTACAAGTCCATAAACACCGGCTAAAGAAGGCAACAGCGTCCTAGCAGCTCAGTCATATATATACAGTACAGACCAAAAGTTTGGAAACATTACTATTTTTAATGTTTTTGAAAGAAGTTTCTTCTGCTCATCAAGCCTGCATTTATTTGATCAAAAATACAGAAAAAAACAGTAATATTGTGAAATATTATTACAACTTAAAATAATTGTTTTTAAATGTATTATACTTTAAATTATCATTTATTTCTGTGATGCAAAGCTGAATTTTTAGGATCATTATCACATGATCCTTTAGAAATCATTCTAATATGACGATTCATTATCAAAGCTGGAAACAGTTCTGCTGCTTAATATTTCTTCAGAACATGTGATAATGTGACATGAAGGTAAAAAAAAAAATAAGAAGAAAAAAGAAGCTATGTTTTTAATATATTAATATTTTGTAATAACAATATACACTACTGCTCAGTAATTTGGGGTCAGTATTTTTTTTTTCTTTTTTTTAAATAAAATCAATACTTTTATTCAGCAAGGATGTGTTAAATTGATAAAAAGTGATAGTAAAGAAAATATATTATTAGATTTTTTATTTTTATTTTGAATAAATGCAGTTCTTTTGAACCTTTTATTCATCAAATACAATAGACAACATTAAAAATAGTAATATTTCCAAACTTTTGGTCTGTACTAATATATGACTAATAAATTATAGGAATGACTAATAATATAAGACAAATTATAAGACAAAATATATTACAAATAAATTATATATTTTTTTCTGCTTATATATTTTGTTTTATTTATTTATTTAAATAATTACAATTTAAACAAA
Organism: Carassius gibelio; assembly: GCF_023724105.1. Lineage (NCBI taxonomy): Eukaryota > Metazoa > Chordata > Actinopteri > Cypriniformes > Cyprinidae > Carassius > Carassius gibelio. Next base: position 1,894,429 of record NC_068403.1, on the reverse strand, counting down.
AAAACTTGAATGAATGACTAAACAAAAGAAAAAGCATCAATTCTGAATAATTTATAACACATTGAAATAAAATAAAATAAAATAAAAATAAATAAAAATTAAATGGTTTATTTACTGATAATGAGAAAACATTTATAATTTTTTTTCCTTGCTGATTTTTTTTTTTATCTGATTCCTCTCAATGAACAAAACATCCAGAACAAATATAAAAACAAAATTCGGAATTATTTATACATTTTATGAACACATTTGAGATGTATTTCTCTAGCCATCTAACCCAGCTGTGCTTCAAACCCAACACTTGAAGAAAGTCTCCGAACACAAAGCGTTGGTCTTCTTTGTCCTGTAAATCTGCGCGGGGTTTGATCAGCGCTGATCTGACACCTGGATCCAGGAGGAGAGCGGTTCACATCCGCGCTGTCAGCCGGGATAAAGCCTATTGTTCAGGGATTAGAGCACTTCCAGCTCGTCTGGAGCGTCGCGACCCTTATAACCTCTCCTCACCCGACACACACTACAATAGAGGAAAACACAGCGACTGGCAAGCGCTCAAATCAGACGCTCGTATCCCTTTATCCCAGTGAAACAAAAGCCTGCACGGACTTTTAGCAGATTCCAGCTACACTTTTTCCAAAGCTGCTCGGGCAAAAGAATCAAGTCTTTTGTGTGTGGAGGGTTACAGAGACGCTGCCAGACACGGATCAGACCCGAGGGCTTGTTAGGTCAAAACATTAACCGTCAATGAGACGTTTCTCACCAGAAACACTGTGATGATGAACCTCAACAACTGCATACGAACTCAGATATATCTACCAAATTATTACTGATCCCATATCACTCACTAATGCAGGAATGATTAGAACATGTAATATATCTGAAGTATGGAAATATACGCCAGAATCTGGAGACACGGATACCACGCAATCAGTTGAGCGTTGATATGTAAAGAGTTAAACTCACTAATCGACCCAAAATCAGTCTCCACTGCCTGTGTTTAAAATAAAATAAAATTGTATTTAAAAATGTTATTTGATTTTATCTTAAATAAAATAGAAAATTAACTTAAAATTAAATTAAAAATTATTTTACTTTATCGTAAGTAAAAAATAAAAAGGTTAGTTAAAATAATATATTAATTAACCTTATAAAATAAAATTAATTTAATTAAAAATTAAACAAGATTTTAGTTTTATTTAAAAATACAAAGAAATACATTTTCTTTTACTTTATCGCAAGTGAAATAAAATACAATAGTGAAATAAATTAATTTATAAAAAATAAATTGTATATTTATTTCTATTTTACTTTATCTTAAATAAATTTAATTAAAAAATAAAAACAAAATTGAATTAATATAAAAGTATTTAAATTGTATTATGTACTCATCAGTCAACAAATCGTAAAACTTTGATCGGGTGTATTTCAACTCAACAAATATAATTAGTTAGGAAATAATTAGGAAAGTTAGAAAAAATATAAGATGTCTAAATATATATAAATATATAAATCATTCTAATATGATGATTTACTGCTCAAGAAACATTTCTGATTATTATCAATGTTGACTGTTGACTTTACAGTCACTTTTGATCAGTTTAATCCATCTTTAATAAATAAAAGTATTAATTTCTCATGGATGATCAAACTTTTAGACTATTTTTGTACTGTTTGACAGAAAAGCAAGGCAAACTAATGCCAGATATCCACTGCGTATGCTTGCATTCTTCAAATATGACACAGATATGCTGCGACTTTCCCTAAAGTACGAGTTCAGAAAGTTCGAAACTCTTCCCTCACATAAGTCCATCCAATCAGAGCCGCGCCGACGACACGCATCACGTCTAATAAAGCAGTCTGGCTTTCTAATAAATGATCTCTGTAATATTTTGTGTCAGCAGAGCTGTGGATTCCCAGTGCAGTAATACAGAGACGCTGTCCTGAACCGATGTCTTCATGTAATGAAGGAAGTGTTCAATCAGCCGTGCATGTGTTAGGTTTGAGCAGCGATCCCGCAGGACAGATCTACTCCGGCTTTATGATCCCTGCGTCTCGCTGACACCATAACAAGCCCAGCTGGGAGATCCAGACGGCTGTATATCTACAGGAACGAGCGTTTCACTGAGATCAAACAACAACCCAGAGTTTGAGACACTCAGTCAAGCTGGATATGATCAAACCTGCACACAACTGAACAACACACCACTGACTGACACGCCATTAACAATAATTACAGTACGTAAACAAAAAAAAATAAGCTTATTTTTTAAACCTTTATTTTTTTGTTGGTCTGTTCATTCAACAAACTTCAATTTTAGTAGATAAAAATATAAATGTAATTATTTAAATTAAATTAAAAAATAATAATAATTTGAAAGTTTAATTTTAATAATATTTAATATGCTTCTGTTCAGTAATATTTATATGCGTGACCCTGGAGCACAAACCCAGTAATAAGGGTCAACTTTTTGGAAACTGAGACTTATGAATCATCTGAAAGCGGAATAAATAATCTTTCCATTGATGTATGGTTCGTTAGGAGGACATTATTAGAAAACTGAGAAAATAACTTTAAATTTGTCCAAATGAAGTTCTTAGCTATGCAAATTAATAATCACAATTGAAGTTTTGATATATTTACGGTAGGAGATTTACTAAATATCTTCATGGAACATGATCTTTACTAATATCCTAATGATTTTTGGCATATATATATAAATAATTTGACTCATACAATGTATTGTTGTCTATTGTTACAAATATACACCAGAGACTTAAGACTGCTTTTGTGCTCCAGAGTCACATATATTTGATATATTTTACTTTCATGAATTATTATGATTACTATGATTAATATTATTGTATAGGCATATTTACTAGAGCCCGACCGATATGGGTTTTTTGGGGGCCGATGCCGATATTAGGAAGTAAAAAAAAAAGGCTGATACCGATATATCGACCGATATTCTTTATGTATAGGCTATATTATAGTACAGTTAAAAGTTTGGACACACTTCTCATTAGTTTTTTTTTAGGGCCGGGACTCGATTAAAAAAATTAATCTAATTAATTAGAGGCTTTGTAATTAATTAATCGCAATTAATCGCATTTTAATCGCATATAAATATTTGACCTGAGAACAGTGAGAAGTAATTTTTTTCACATGGATTTATAGTATACCATTGAATAATGACTGAATACATAAGCTTAAGCAACAAAATATTGTTTATTTTTGTTCAACCAAGTCTAGCAGACCAGTGCAATTTTTGCCTTGAAGTGTAGCAATAGCATATTTAGAAACAATTTAGAAATAGTACATTTCAGAAATTCAGGAAGCTTATAGGTGCTGGAACCTTCTGTAAAGAGTTTTTTAAGTAAAACACAATACTGTCAATTACATTCAGAACATTGGAAACACTGACTATTAGAAAACATCTCTCTGTAGCTTCAGAGGCCATAACATACTAAGTCCAACTCTCAATAACCTTGACCAAAACAATAAAGAGTTCAACACAAACTGTTGCACCAACAAAATAATACATAGTTCAACATAAAGTGTAAAGTCCACGCTAGCTGCTATATGTTTTGCGTTGAGGTGATACTTGAGGCTCGATGTGTGCTGCGGTGATATGCGAACGCTAGTTGGTGCTCCAGTATAATCGGTCCGCCGAAACGTGTCCAGTGAGAAACGTTCCGCGGTGCAAAAATAGGTTATTAAAAACGCAGGAATTTTTTTCTGTAATTAATTAATCTTAGTTAACGCGTTATTTTTTGTGTAATTATTTAATCTCAATTAACGCGTTAAAGTCCCGGCCCTAGTTTTTTTGCAAGGATAACTCAAATGTTATGATACAAAAACTTATCACATTTTTATATTATTATTATAATGATGTGACAAATATATGCCTATGTAGTGGAGGCAGGGTATATAACAATTATTCAAAATGAGTCTGACATCAGTGCACTTAACAGTAAACATATTATAAATAACTTAACACAAATACAACAAAATATATAAAACTTGATTTAAGAAATGAAACAAGGTTACTGTGTAGGGCAAGCAAGTTACTGCCAAACCAACAGGGGCAGGTTTATCCAGGAAGCACAGCTTTTACAAATGTAAATTAATAAATAATAATAATAATTAATAAATAAAAAATTCACAAACTCTGTGTTGTGTACTTTCTGGTAATCCAATGAACATGCAGAACATTCATATTTAAACCATCTTGACATTGACCTGTTTTTTATTTATTCATCAAAAATAAGACAAATTCCATGAAATTCAGCGCTACACAGTAAATTCCGTTTTTATGACTGGATTCCATGATTCCATCCATGTTTTCTGCATCGTGGAAATCATATGGCCCTACTAATGTAGCAAAATAATATAAGCTCATTGTGAGAGTAAAAGTTGGGGACATTGCTGACACTGTGTCTGCATCTCAACAGAACACGACAAAGCGGGCCTTGAAAATCATGTGAACTTCTGTCAGCACGTCATAAATAGAACGAAGCATCGGTTTACTGCATCCAGAGTAGACAACATCACTGGTTATTATGGGTTCTATTGGCTTCCAGTGTGTTCAGAAGCATTTCATGTGCATTATATATTTGGTAAAAAAGAAATTCATATCGGTGGCATATTCGCATATACCGATATATCGGTGACAGGCTCATATCAACCGATAATATCGGCTAAACCATATATCAGTCGGGCTGTAATAATTACATTAATTGCATTTTAATCATTTTTAGCAGTTAAAAAAAAGTAATCATTTAAATTAATCTCTATAACTCTACAGAGTTTATTCTAAGTATAAATAAAGTAACAAATCTACAGTGAAACTAAAGCTCAAAGAGCAGTACTGTGCTGTGTTTTTCACTTTTTCTATGTTTTGTGATTATGACACTGTACACTCGTCCAGCTAACCTTTACCTGTCAATTCATAATATTTATGACCTTTTCGAGAATGAGCGCCAGTTCACATCTGCTGTCCTGCTTAGAAATCAATCACTCGAAGACGAGCGGGTTTCCTGAAATACAATCACAGGAGGGGAATGCTCACAATCCAGCAGGATTCGATAGTTCACACATACAGCCCGGCGCGGTTATGAATTGCTCACTCTATGATATTTATTCAGTAATCCAGTTGGAGCCGAGAGCAGGACTGTGGAGCTGCTCCATTCAACTACAGCAACACGTGCAAAACACCTTTACTAACTTATCAGCAAAAGAAAAGCTTTAAAAGCGCCCATATATTCAGCTACACAGGTCTCTTGCTCTCAGTTGTGCTATTTCTACCAGCCATTTATTGCTTTAGATATGAAATGCAGAGAGACGTATAAACCACGCCCTCTTCTGGAGACAGGGCGGGAATATGCAGCCCATTTGCATTTAAAGAGATAGATAAACAGCTCTTTAAAAGACACAGCCCAAAAATTTAATTTTCCGGTTTTTATAATAAATAATCTGTGGGGTATTTTGGGCTGAAACTTATTATTATATTCTTTATCAAATAAATATTATAAATAAATATTATTTATAAAGTAAAACGACAATAGTGATATTCTTATTTTGCTTTTAGTAATTTATTTAGTTAATTTTTTATATTTTATTTAGTTGTAGTAGCTCATTATCATTATTCATAATCATTATTTTTATTATTATTATTATAATCACAAATATTTGGCCAACTTGTGCATCAAACAAACAGCAAACATGGATTATTGTTGTTGTTGTTGTTGTTGCACTTTAATTACAAATAGAAATTAGTTATAAAAACAAATAAATATTTTTTAGAAATAATTATATAATAAATTTATATATATATATATATAAAAAAAAGATTCTCCAGACAAACTTTAAGCTAAACCAAAAAGTTTGTATGAAAGTATGATAACGCATTTATTAAGATCTTATTTTATGTATTATTATTATTATTATTACTACTAATACTACAATTTTTATCAAAAATGTAAAAAAAAAAAATTATTCTGCACCCCCCACACATATCTTATGGACAGCATTTTATGTGCATCACTGACAGATTATTAAATGGTAGTCAATGTTTTAAGTGAACTAATTTCATCCAAATCACAATGAGTTCAATCCAATGATGCATTAAAGCTCTGAGGAGAAATGCAAATATTACATACATTTAATGCCATATCCCTCTAAATAAAAAATACTAGAAATAGATAAATGTTCATGAATTACTGCATAAAAATTGCATGAGGAGCACTAAAGTAGTGCAGTCACTGCTAAGGGTCTGTTTCAGTTCATAATGCTGTCTTATAAGTGTGTGTGTGTGTGTGTGTGTGTGTGTGTGTGTGTGTGCATGCGTGCGTATGTGTGTTTGTGTGTTGGTGATAATAATTCACAATTTTATAGTTTTTACTGTATTTTTGTTCAAATAAAGGCAGTCTTGTTTAGGAGAAGTTTATACATTTAAAAAATGATTTTCTACAGTATAATGTGCAGGGATGAACCAATTATGAGAGCAGAAACACATGGTTAATGGATTTCATGTTGATTTTAAACTCTAGACTACCAAAAACTACCAAAAGTACCACGGTATGAATACGGTAGTCATTCAGTTCTACTGTATTAACAGCCCTGCAGATTTAAAGTACAGTCTAGTGTCCAAAAGAGCCTCAACATTAATGATTTGATCTCAAACAGACAGAGCCAGTGAAGCAGTAAATGCACGATGATATCCAGGAGAGAACTCAAGTGTTCATCTTCTTCTCTTTACGTGAGGTTTGGGCTCAGAAACAAGAGCACTGATGAGTCTGTGTGAATCTGTGCTAATGGAGGCTATTCCTCACGACCAACTAACGATGGAGAAACCAGTCCACGGCCATCACACCGCAGGGACAGACTTATGAGCGTATGAGACATAATAAAACACAGGCATAAACCGCACAAGCAGCATTACTGATACGCCACCAGAGAGCGGCTGGAAGACGGAAAACTTTCCTGATGCAACTTCACAGCAACGTTTAGAGGAACTATTAGAACTTCTGTTCATATTTAACATTTTACTTTCATGCACTATAAAAATTATATGATCAGTAAGTCACGCTAATTCATCGAAAAAGTCGAGCAATGTAATAATTTTTTTTACCTTGAAAGTTTACTTTTATAAAATTACTGATTTTAGACATATTTATTAATGTTAACCCTTATGTGTTGTTGGGGACGTTTTTGTCCACTAGGAGGTAAAGTTGAGTCTTATTTTGGTCACAACTTTCTCTGTGTTTGAGCTAATGGAATGATTTTTGGTGACAAATCTTATTTTATACTCCATAAAACTCCATATACAAGCCAGAAACTAAGCCTTTTTTGCACAGGCAAATCTAAAGGGTTAATAGTCCCACCTAGTGATCAACTGTAAAAATAACAAATTTTACCTCTTCCCAAAAGGGAAAACCACAAACAATCAAGAATGCATGATTATATGGTGTCATGGCTTTGCAATCAAAAAATGTCGTTATAATGGAAGTCAATGAGGCAAAAACAGCCACCAACAACAAATGAGGGAGAAACAAATTAAATCTAATGCTGCACAAAAACTAACAATGCATCAAAGCCAATGTTGCTACTAATCTTTGACATGCCCAAGACTGTTATAAAAAGTAAAAAACAAATCCAGCTACAATTACTTTTATATTGAAAATAAGTCATTTTGTGTGTTTTTCCCCCCAAATCAGTGACATCATTTATGAACTTGGCAATTAAAGAGTTAAAATTTTGGATTTTTTAAAAACATTTGGTAGTTTTGATGAGGACTAAAGTTGAAAAAAAATAGACAAAAAAATATGAATCTGATATATTTTTACAGCAGGTTAATTGAGTGGATGTTTTATAACGAAAGGGTAGTGAATTTGAACAATGCACAAGGGTTAATAAAAATGCTAAAAGTAATACTTTCTAATTAATAACAAATATAATACTTTTTATATTTATACATCAAAAAGATATTTATATATAGATAAATATATAGATAAACATATTTTAAATTGGTCAAATAAAAATGAGTTGCAGTGACTAAACATTAAATGGTAACATTTTACAGTTTTTAATAAAGAGAATGTTGCTTGGATCATGTCATACTTGTGTTTTAAAGTAAAAAGTCATGATCTTGTCTTGATATTTGTCTTTCATTCTCTACATATTCACGTCACCAGCTGCTCATAACAAACAATTCAGTCAAAATATAATGCAATATATAATAATTATGACTAAATAAATTATATTTTTTTATATATATATTTTTTTTCTTCATGACATTTTGAAATCACAATTTTTCTCCAAATGGTGCATCCAAACACTACTAAAAGACTCGAGCACTCATTAGTGACCCGTCTCTACTCAAACCAAAGAGTCGAGGTTATTCACCGAGATCAAGAGGCATCTGAGGTCAAGTTTTATCTCTGATGCGTCCCGTTTCTCTGTTAATTACTCTGCCTGAGTGCACCATTAATCGATTAGACATCTCTGTGCAATATCTCATATCGTCCTGAACGCTGCTGGAGGAAATATGAGGCTTTTCTCAGCCACAGACTCGGTTTACGCTCACCTTTCCATCTGAATGACAAGCGCTGGATAATACACCTGTGAAAGGGTCAGGACGCTCGGAGATCAAGCCCTCGTCTTCAGCTGTTAGACGGAGGAACGACGGGGACGACCTCGTTAACTTCTCCAGGCTGGGTGTCTGTCACACCTTCATTAACCACATCGACCCACGCGCTTATTAAAGCCATGCATTATTCCTGCAATCGAGCGCCGCTAATGAGCTTTAGAGAGCAGAAGACACTGCTAATGCAGAACTAGCCGTGTACCGTAATGAGTGATGATAAAACTAAAATCTGACTATGAGATATACATACAAACAGTATATATAAGGTTCAAATGTATGAGAATTTATTACTAGCATGTTGTTAGCATGATTAGCAAGTGACTAGCGTGTCACTAGCATGTTGTTAGCATGATTAACACGTGACCAGCATGTTGCTAGCATGATTAGCAAGTGACTAGCATGTCATTAACATGATTAGCAAGTGACTAGCATGTCATTAGCATATTTCCAGCAAGACTGGCAAGTGACTAGCATGTCATTAGCATGATTAGCAAGTGACTAGCATGTTGTTAACATGACTAGCAAGTCACTAGCAATGTCATTAGCATGATTAGCAAGTCACTCGCATTTCATTAACAAGTTTCAAGCATGTTACTAACATTATTAGCAAGTGACTAGCATGTTGTTAGCATGATTAACAAGTTGATATACATGAGATATACATACAAACAGTATATATAAGGTTCAAATCTATGAGAACAGCAGTATAAAAAGGCTTCTAGTGAACATTTTCTGTTTTCTGTGTGAATCTGTGTTAAAGTGTAATGTATTTCTGTGATGCTCCGCTGTATTTTCAGCATCATTCCTCCAGTCTTCAGTGTCACATGATCTTCAGAAATCATGAGAATATGATGATTTACTGCTCAAGAAACATGTCTGATTATTATCAATGTTGTGCTGCACAATATTTTGCCCAATACACACACAAGGAGTGCAAACTTTGACAAACACGACAATAAACATCTTCAAGAGAGCAAAAATACATGGAAAAGGCATCATGAATCAAATATGATGTCGTCATTTCCTCCAGTCATTTCAAATCAAAGCACTTCCTGTCCATCCCAAAAGCCAGCGTGAAAACACTTTTACTCCTCCAGAAAGCCCTCGCATCCCTTCAGCTCATTCAATTACTGAAGAATATATTCTTTACGATGCATGGCAGGCCACTATATGACCAATTCCTGGAAATGAGCACTCACCGCATTAAATAAGAGCATGTACACGATTACACACACACACTCAGAAGTGCACACTAATATCCAGAGAATCTCTTAAGGTTACAGTAACAATTATCAAATCAAACTACTGATATTACTAAAGCAGAGCTGCATATCAATGAGTCGTCATTTTTTTATCTGTAGAAGCACGGAGAATTTCATCTGATGCTGTCAAAAAACACAACCATCATTTAACGTCACATCTTCAACGTCACACCACAATCTTTACTTAATATCCTATGGAAGCCCGTTTCTGCATGCATCATTATCAAGTGACTAGCCTGTCACTAGCATGTTGTTAGCATGATTAGCAAGTGACTAGCCTGTCACTAGCATGTTGTTAGCATGATTAGCAAGTGACCAGCATGTTGCTAGCATGACTAGCAAGTGACTAGCAAGTCATTAGCAAGTTACTAGCATGTTGTTAGCATATTTCCAGCATGACTAGCAAGTGACTAGCATGTCAGCATGATTAGCAAGTTACTAGCATGTCACTAGCATGTTTCTAGCATGATTAACAAGCAACTAGCATGTCATTAACAAGTTTCAAGCATGTTACTAACATTATTAGCAAGAGACTAGCATGTCGTTATCATGTTGTTAGCATTATTAACAAGTTACTAGCATGTTTATTACATGATTAACAAGTGACAAGCATGTCGTTAACATGATTAGCAAGTGACTAGCATGTTGTTGGCATGATAAGCTAGTAACTAGCATGACGTTAGCACTATTCTACTATTTAGAAACATCAGTGTTACTTTAGCTTCAGTGAGATACTATTATATTATGAATTTGATTTAATTCTTATTCTGCTTTTATCTTACTTTTAAAGTTTTAGTCTTTTTTTTCATTTTATTAGTTTTTGTTGTTTTTAAATTATAGTTTAAATTTCAATTTTAATACATTTTTATTTAAGTTTTAGTTATTTTAGCACATAAAGTCAAACTAAAAGAAAATGTGACATGTTGCCTTATGGTTTTTGATTTGATATAACTATAATAACCCTGAGACATTCATATATAAGATTCACCTTTACAAAACACAAAATAAAAACTAAGTTAAATATGTTTAAACTGCTTATTCACACGAAGTGACAGACTATTCTAGCCTTTTAATTTGTTAAAGTATTTTTGTTGCGTTTTTTTTATATCTATATAGTTTTGGGTTGTAGTAAAGCTATGGTTATTTTAGAACTTCGACTTAAACTTTTATATTAGCTCCAGTTTTTTTATTTTTTTATTCATATATTTCTATATCAGTTGATGTTTATTTTATTTCAAGTAATTAATTTATTAGAATTTATTATGGGCTTAGTTAACAATAATAACTTATCCAGTGAAAAAGTGCATTTCCTGTTGTCTCTCACAGATTAGTTTAGATCTGTTTAAACGCTGCTTGATCTGTGCAGATTTCTCTCCTGATTCAGACAGAACACTTTTTCACTGGAGGAAGTGTTATTCTGGATTATAGACTCTATGTGTTTGAGTTAAAATCATCTTAATGCTGGATGTGTTTCAGGTTTTGTCTTCTCCAGATGTTCACTGATGGACTGGAGTGCTGTGGATTATTGTGATGTTTTTATCAGACTCTCATTCTGACGGCACCCATTCACTGCAGAGCATCCACTGATGAGACACTGATGCAGTGCTGCATTTCTACAAACCTGATGAAGAAACAAACTCAAACTGATCTCTGAGAATTAACACATTTAGATTTTGAATGAACTCCTTTAAGGCCATTTATATTAGGAGTAATGCAACTCCTAAAATAGTTCCTAAAACCAGGTACTGTTTTATCCAGGTGCTAAGTGGGATGCTCTCGTCTTTCGTCGCATTCAATGAAAAAGCAGAATCTGTGAGAATTGACAGCAGTCGAGTCATTACATCCTCCGCTCTCGTTGCCTCAATTTAATGCAAAACTTTTCACCGCTCTGTTCCTTATTATTCCTTAGATGCCACTTCAAAAAGCCAAATAATCCCATGAAGTGATACGTGATATTTAATCATCGACCAGTGATGCTGTCGGCACATCTGACATCCCGCACACACGTAATTAAAGGCAAATTGAGGGCTCTCTAATCTATTTTAGGTCATCAACAATTCCATTTACAGTAGACATTTAGGCTAATTAAAAATCAAGCTAATCAGATGGACGTGTGCATGATCGGGGACATGTGCACGTCTCTAAAGAGTTTCTGGCAGATCAGAGAACATTACAATCCTGCACTTCCAGGAAAGATTCGGGCAAAAAGAAGAGAACAAGCCTTTCATGCAAAATTAGGATTAAATTAAATAAACTTCTGCTGGCAAAAAAAATTAAAAAAAAAAGCAAAGCAAAAAAATAAAAAAATAAAAAAAAACTTGATATTAAATAGATTAAATTACACACTATTTAAAAAGTATTTTTTTTAAATGCTGATAAATAATGAAAATTTAGCTTTGCAACAGAAATAGGTTACATTTTACAAAATAATCACAGAGAAAGCATTTATTTTAAATTGTAATAATATTTCACAATATTAAATTTTTTCTGTATTACTTGTCAAATAAGTGCTGCATTGTTATGCATAAGAGACTTTAATTTTATAAATGTAATTTATTATTTAAAAAAAAAAAATTAAACCTTACACAACCAAAACATTTCAAACGTAGTTCATAGATTTTTTAATAATTTATTATTTCTGTTTTATTTATCAATAATACAGCTGTGTGATATGGTTCTGATGATGTTATTCCAGATCTACCTCCTGGAAGACATTAGCGAGACCCGTCTGCTTGCACTCACAACCACTGACAAAAACAACACAGGAACACAGAAAATATTACAGAGAATTGTGTGGTTCTTGGATGCTCTGATGCGATCAAAGGCAGCGCTTGTCCTGAAAGCTGTGAGAAGCGCTCATCTAAAGTTACACTGAATAAAACGACTCCCACAAGCTGGCATTCAGCTCGGAGACATTCAAAGAGCTGGACTCCCGCAGTTCACCGGTTCAGACCTGACAACGAGACAAGTGGCCAATCTACGAGAAAACCTGGCCTTAAAACTACAGATTCGATTTGGAAGCCATCATGGGCCGGGAAAGAGACTAAATGTGCTGCATGACTGCTTTTAGTTCTCTGGCTACTCGGCTTTAAAATGTGGAGAGCACGGGGTATACTCTGTAAATCTGAACGTAGATGAAAACTGGATTTAGACCATAATCACAGCCGGATCATTAAAGATGAAGATAATCACAGAAAACACAATGCAACTGGTTCTCTGGAGCACAAAAGCAGATATAAGTAGCACAGCTGTATTTGAAGCAATTGCTAACAATACTTTTTGTTATAGATCATGTTCTGTGAATGCATTTAGTAAATCTCCAACTGTAAATATATCAAAACGTAATATGCATTGCTTAGAGCTTCATTTAAACAACTTTAAAGATGATTTTCTCAATATTTAGTTATTTTGCACCCTCAGATTCCAGATTTTTTAACAGTTGCATCAAATATTGTCCTCGTGCATCAATGGAAGGATTATTTATTCAGCTTCAGATGATGCATTAATCTCAGTTTCCAAAAAAATGTACCTTGTGAGTGGTTTTGTGATTCATGGTCACAGATTAAAACACCTCTGTTTGACATGATTCTGGAACCTGAGCGTCTTAAAGACACCTCAGACAACACAGAAAGAAAAGATCTTGACTTGAATATGAAGCAGGTTTTGAAATAACATGAAAAAACATCTTTAATGCATTTCTATCCAGTTTTAATCTGTATTTGTGTCTCGTTTTAAGCATAAACCTAAAAAGACAATATATTCTTTATTAAGATACAATGCTGTATGTTTAGACTTGGTTTTAGATAACATAAATTGAAGTATTTACATCGTCAGCATAATCTATCAACATTTGAATCATGTTTATGCTTAAAAAGAAACAAACAAAGATTAAAACAGGAGAGAAATTAATTGTTCAATGGAAAGGAGCATAAAAGTGTCTTAAAGAAACAGTACACACAAATATTAAAATCGCTGCGTCACACAAAAGGGTAAAAATCCTGCCTGAAAACTGCTTGTTATCTGTCAACACATGTCTGTGGTTCATGCTTAAATAGACACAAACATACTCTAAAAGATGACAGAAATGCATTTTAAAAAATAAGTTGATGCATTTATGTTACCTGAACAGAATAGAGTCTTAAAGAAACAGTTCACCTAAACTAAAAAATAAAATATACACTGAAATGTATTACAAAAGAGTTTATCGATTGCATCTTTAAAGCATAAACGATGACAAATACAGATTAACAGGATATAAATCCTAAATATGATATGCATCTAAAAAAAAAAAACATTCAGCTTTCAAGATAAATCTGCTCCTCGAGTATAAGTGTGTGCGCATGTTAAGACTTGATTTATTATATGATATAAAACAGTCTATTTTTAAACTTTTATTAATGTTTATGCTTTTAAAAGTCACAAACAGAGTTTAAAAGAGAATGCAAATGCAACTCAAAACATGCATTAAAGTATCTTAAAGAAACAGTGCATGCTAATTTAAAATTAGCATCAACAAAAAAAATAAAAAGGTAAAAATATGAGGTTAGGTTTGAAATGGCCAGCATTAGAAGAGTCCAGTGTTTAAAGAAAAAGCTCCGAATGCACAGCGTTTTAATTCTTCAATTTTCGGTGCGAGGACGAGTGGATCAGCCCTATTCATCATTGATTGGGAGAGACAGACGCGGGATCGTTTTACTCCATTAGCAGCGGGGCCCTTTATTCTGAATGAGGGCCACGATTGTGCGATCTGTCACCGAAAGCATCGGATCCGTCAGGAGAGAGAGGACTCAGATGTCATCAGGAGACAGAGCGGAGCCAAAGACATGTTTACGGTTTCTGACCATCACATTACAGCGAGGAAACACCACAGAGACAATACTGATATATACTTCAGATTTCACTCAAGTCACGCTCTCGTAGTTTGATCGGTGCTTGGTTTATAACTTCAGTCATCGCTTGAACGGTTTCAGATCTATTCATCTGGATTTTCACTTCATGAGAAGGTCTCGGTTTCTCACACTTGAATCATTTCGATCGTTCAAAGTGAAGTGTGTTAATCTGAAAACACAAAACCACTCCACAACCAACATTACATGCTTTATCTTCTAAGATACAAGTCTTTAAAAGAAAGAAATTTGGTTGATCAAATCAAAAATTGGGGAAGGTTATAGGGATATTGTGTTAAAATTGTATGTAGTGCTTTTTTAATTTATGTATTTTATCTATATATTGTTTTATTTGTTTGTTTATTTATTTCTGCCCTGGGACTACAAATAAAATAACACACTGCCTAAATCTGCCAAGTGTTTTTATTTTTTTTTTACACTTTTAAATATTTTTTTAAATATGTAAAAAAATATATATTTTTTTTACATTTATTTACATATTTTTATGTATTTATTTTTACGTTTTATCTTTAAAATGCATTGTTTTTTTATGTATTTATTTTGTTAATATTGTAATTTTTTTATTTATTTTTTTTTACTTTTAATTACAAATGAACGCACAAATACTCTGAATTTTTTCTTAGGGAATATTCACACCAGGAAAGTCTGCTAGTTGACTTGCTTTGGTCCAGACCAAATACAATGTTGAGATATATATATTTTTTGTGTGTACAGCTTTATTGAATAACTAGTTTCACTCAGAAGTACATCAGATCACAAAGTAGAAAAGGCTGAGCGTTCAAAATAACAACACGTCATCAGTTCCCCGCCAATAATCACACATCTGGTAGAGCCTGAAATCTGATTTACAATTAGAGAAATCGATAATTATTAGTTATTTGGAGTCCTTTTGTTCTTGAAGTGGCTGGAAAACTCTCTGAATCTCAATCTGCGGCTCATCTGACAACATCGGGGTCTAAGACACATCAAGCCTGCGTCTCGTTACAAATAATGTCCAAAGGTGTGTTTTAAAGCACCTTTTCTCATTAGAGGAACAACAGTGACCTCCAGCGGCTGCAGACAGACATTCACCAACACTGTTCAACAGCTTTAAAACAAACGCTTCCTTGAAAAGCAGATTTGTGCATGCTATATAAATATATATAGAAGTGCTGTCAAATGATTAATTGTGATTCATCGCATCCAGAATAAAAGTTTTTGTTTATATAATACATGAGTGTTTATTGTGTATATGAAGTATGTATGCACATTTCTAAAATAAACTAGTTCCTATGTAATTATTCATATGGGAATGTAATATATGACATACAAGATAAAGCCCTATATTGAGAGGTAATGCCTTATGTGTTAATTGTAAGTACATGATTTAATAAGGCCGAAGTTTATAATGTATCCAAATTTGATTATGGTAATTTTATATGATTATGTACATATAATGATGATTACTTTATATGTTATTTTATGCATGCAGCAACCATATATGCCAATATATATATATATATGCAACTTTATTAAATCAACATACAGTATTTACAAAAATCTGTATGTTTATGCATATTTATCTTTTTTTTTTTTTTTTTTTTGCATGACTCAGTCTATAAGAAATGGGGGCAGAAATGTATATTTTGATGCCACTTCAGATAGTCAATCAATTTTTTTCTCCAAAAATGGAAATTATTACAAAAAGAGATGTTGCTTTTTTTTTACAACAGCTCAATTAGTTAATTAAGAGACTTGTGTTTTAGACACAATATTTCCCATTTAAAGAACAAAAACAATTGCTAACAAACACAGTCACATCGCTGTTTTGAGTCTCTGAGCAACATGAAGGTGATTCGTTCGAATGAATCAACCGTTTAAAATGATTCGGTTCAGTCGCAATGACTCACTTATGAACACTGACGTGCTGCCACCTACTGGCGGTTCTAATTCTACATTAAAGTATCTATTCAGTGGTTTATGAATAATGTGTGACCCAACAGCACAGAAGCAGTCATCAGTAGCACATTTGAAGAAATAGACAACAATACATTGTATGAGTCACAATTATACATTTCTCTTTTATGCCAAAAATCATTAGGATATTAAGTAAAGATCATGTTCATGAAGATATTTAGTGAATCTGCTACTGTAAATATATCAAAACTTAATTTTTGATTAGTAATATGCATTGCTAAGAACTTCATCTGAACAACTTTAAAGATGATTTTCTCAATATTAAATTTTTTTGTGATCCCTCAGATTCCAGATTTTCAAATATTGTCCTCCGAACAAACCAGACATCACTGGAAAGATGATTTATTCAGGTGATGTATAAATCTAAATGTCCAAAATTGATCTTATGACTAGTTTTGTGCCCCAGGGTCACATATATGAAAACATTATTAATGCATTTGTAACTGCAGGTTAAATGCATTCATGTCTAACATCTAAATGCCTCTTCAGACGCAGCTTCTGTGTTTCCTCTGCGCTGCAAAGATTCATTTATGGTTGCATTTGCTCAGTAATAGCCCAAACGTTTTATCATTCTAATTCACAGATTAAATGTAAGAATTTGATTCAAAACATAATGCACACTTTCAGAATGTAAAAAAATGCCCATAAATGGTCAAAATCGATTTAAACATATTTAAAGATGAATTTGTAACAGTGTGAACCGACCTCGACACAGAATACATAAAGAATATCAGAAACTGTAGGAGTACAGCTAAATATCATCTAATTTAATTCTATCTGCCAGTCTCTCACACTCTTCGGTCGATGCACGTACCAGTTTGTTCTCCTGCATGTAGATCCTCTGTAGTTTGCTGCATCCCTGCGCCAGCGCCACCAGACCCTCGTCACTGATGCTGTAGCACTGGCCGAAATGAACATCCTTCAGCTCTTTACAGTGTTCCCCCAACTGCACACGACACACAAACATGCATTCGCTTCAGATCAGACATATGACTGCATGCAGAAGAGATGCACAGAGCCCAACCCCTTCCAGATACAGTACTAGATCAAATAAGTCCTGCTGTCAATAGATTAATATATAATAATTATGTAATATATATGTGTATATATGTGTGTGTGTGTGTGTGTGTGCACTGTGTATATTGATTATGTATATATAAATATACAATCATACAGAATATATTTTGAAAAAATTGACATGCATATATTTATATTTGTATCATTTATATGATATAGTTATAAATATATACATGCATGTGTGTGTATTTATTTATTCATAATTCATATACACAGTACACACACACACACACACACACGTGACCCTGGAAAACAAAATCATCTTTAAAGTTGTTCAAATGAAGTTCTTAGCAATGCATATTACTAATCAGTAATTAAGTTTTCATATATTTACAGTAGCAGATTTACTAAATATCTTAAAGGAACATGATCTTTACTTAATATCCTAATGATTTTTGGCATAAAAGAAAATTTGATAATTTTGACCCATACAATGTATCGTTGGCTTTTAATTTTATTTTTTAATAAGATTTTAATCATTTAGCAACACATTGGTATGTTGATGGTTCTGTTACACCTTTGCCAAAGTCAAATTCAAGTATAAATGCATATTCTTCTCCACATTAAATCAGATGTTACATATGCAGATCTGCAGTTTTGCTCAGATATATATCTTTTTTTTTAAATATACATTATGCAATATTAATTACTAATGATGATATAATATAGAGATTATTCTGGATTCTATTGTAAGCTTTCTGTAATTACAGCCAAGATATATAAAGCGCAAGCATCCTAACCATATTATGTTGTTATCTAAAACACACACGGTTTAGTCAGAGAATTGAATTTTTAGAATGAAAGCAATGAAATTACAATTTCAAGCACTTTAGCAAAAAAGCTAGATTTTTTTCAAAACTTTAATACATGGAAATGCACGAATTTTCAAGAATTTCCAGCTCCTGTATGAACCGTGGTCAGATAATAATTACATGTGGGTAAACATATAAAACATTTATTTTGAGTGATTTATTTTGTTTTGATTTTTTATATTTGTAAAATATTTTCAACCTATTTTTCTATATATTTTTTAAATATTTTATTTTTAGAACTGTATTTTTATTTAAAATATTTTTATTTTTTTATTTTCTATTTTAAATATAAAAAACTATTTTTACTCTATAAAAATATATTTTCATTTTGCAAATATTTTTAAGTTACATTTTTATTATAAAAATTTAAGTTTTATTTTTATTTAATAATTTAAAACATCTGTTAAATAAATAGAATTAATAACATTTTTATCACAATATCCCAAAATTTCCATTTGACTCAATAATAAATTATATCCATAGAAAGCACATTAAATGCAAGAAAAGTGTCTACTTTTAATATTTCAAATTAGCTTTTTTAGGATTAAGTTTCAAGATTTGTTTATTCAGTATAACAAAATATTTAAGTAAAGATTCAAACAACATGCTTATTCATTATTGTACACATCAATATAAATAAAAGAATAAAGCAGCAATATTTTAAAAATGTAAAATTGCACATTATTAGTATTTGGGGTGAAAGTAAGTATTATTTTAATGTGTCATAAATTGATTTTTGTAGCAAATATGCCTGACAAGACCGTTACACTGAATGACATTTTAGTGGGTGTCTTCTGTAAATCATATTTGTTTTTTGCATGGAAAAACTAAATTGCAATTAATTAAATTAATTTTTGTCTTTGACTCATATTTCTCTCATGCATGCATCAGGTGAGTGTGTTCTCACCAGTCTGAGAGCGTGGTCAGTGAGTTTGTCCTGGTTCCCGGCGTGCACTTTCTGCAGCAGCGGGCAGTGGATGGCCACGGTGCACAGAGACACATCGCTGAGCTGCTTACAGCGGTACGCCGTGTATTTGATCAGACCGGGACAGCTGGACGCCAGAGAGCAAACGCCGTGGTCCTGAACGTTACGACAGTCGGAGATGTTGATCTCAGTCACGTTCTGCCTCCGGGACGCGATCTTCACCAGGAGATCATCTGTAACCTGTTCTCACACAGACAGAAATCTCACTTTAACATCATTATACACTACTGAATCCCACCAGTCACTAGAGAGACCCTTATAAAGCTGTGATATAAAACGATTGGGCTTTTAGAGCATTTTCTGCAAATATGAGCAGTTTTCCGTGCTTTGTGCAAACTGTTTTATGGATGAATTGGATCAAGCACAAACCTGCTGGAGGCCGCTGAGGTCGATCTGTTTCCAGAACTGGAAGTCTAAGCAGAGATCGCGCCAGTATTTACAGACCAGAGACGCACCCAGACATCTCTCCTTCACCGACAGGTGAGAAAACACCTGAGAACACAGCACACACGGCTTCATCGACTCCTCATCACTTTATACATGAATCCAGATTATAATCCAGAATAACACTTCCTCCAGTCTCTCACAGATTAGTTTAGATCTGTTTAAACGCTGCTTGATCTGTGCAGATTTCTCTCCTGATTCAGACAAGAACACTTTTTCACTGGAGGAAGTGTTATTCTGGATTATAGACTCTATGTGTTTGAGTTAAAATCATCTTAATGCTGGATGTGTTTCAGGTTTTGTCTTCTCCAGATGTTCACTGATGGACTGGAGTGCTGTGGATTATTGGGATGTTTTTATCAGACTCTCATTCTGACGGCACCCATTCACTGCAGAGCATCCACTGATGAGACACTGATGCAGTGCAGCATTTCTACAAAACATTTCCTAAACAGCAGTAAAAGAGTTTTCTCTTTAAATGTGTTCACAAAGCTGCTGAGACACAGTAATAGAGAGAAGAGGAAGGGGGCGGGGCTGAGCTGTGGATGATGTCATCATGCTTCTGATTGGCTGATAGTCTCTGTCTGAGATTCATTCATAGAAATATTGTATTATACTGCCATATTCAAATAAAGGTTTTAAAGGTATAAAGTGAAGTCTTTATAAATGACGTTCAGAGGCAAATTCCCAGCAAACAGCTGTTTTAGGAGACTCTGCTCCTCACCTTTCACACATTTAGGAGCTAGTTTAGAGTCCAAACACCTCTCAGAGCAAACATTTAGAACAATATTTTTAAGAGTTGTGAGCTACTTTTAGCCTGAAGATGTTTTGTGAATAATCTCGGAGGAGCACATCTTGGTTTGAGTACAGACCTTGAGCAGTATAGAGGACGGCAGCTGGTTGATGTCTGTGTTTTCAGCGCTCTTCGTCTCCTCCGAGCTCTCGTTTCGAGACGACTGACAGCAGCAGGAGGAGGAAGAAGTCGAGGCGCTGCCTGCATCTGTGTGCCGTCCCGCGCCGGAGCCGTCCTCCTCCGAAGGAGAGGAAGAGGAGGAGGATGAAGGCAGTGAAGGAAGGAGGCAGCGGCGGTCTCCTCGCTCCTCTCCGTTCTCCATGTCCTCCTGGAAGGCACAGCGAGGCTGTTTGCGGGGCGTACACCGCTGCAGCTCTGCACACTTACGCTTGCACACCATTTCCGAATCGTCCGCGGCACAGAAGCGCGCCGGGGGCCCGATCAGCTTGGAGAGCAGACTGCGACCCTGAGCCTCCCAAACGGCCCGCTCTCCCGGAGAGAGGAGGAACCTGGCGCACTCCTCGGGCGAGTTCAGCGAGACGAGTTTGGACACCGCCGCGCTCTCGAAGGGCCAGTCGTCCTCGACGCTCCCGAGGAAGCACAGCATGCAGGGACCCTGAAGGAAGCAGTTCCTCCTTTTCTTCTTCTTGCGCAGCTTCCGTGATTTCTTCTTCAGGCCGTCACCATTTCTTGAGAGAAAATGGCCCATATAGATGATTCACGGTGACTCTGGGGAACGAGAGAGCGACAGAGGAAAATGAGAGCGTATATACGTTTTTAATGTAAAACAATTGAAATAGCAGTGGCTTTAACAGTAAAATATATGTGCAACATGCGGAGAAAAATCAGTGTCCAGCAGCACAGAAGCAGTCATCAGTGTCACAGACGTATATTTGTAGAAACAGACAACAATACATTGTATGAGTCACAATTATACATTTCTCTTTTATGACAAAAATCTTAAGGATATTCAGTAAAGATCATGTTCTGTAAAGATATTTTGTGAATTTCCCGCCATAAATATATCAAAACTTCATGTTTGATTAGTAATATGCATTGCTAAGCATTCATTTGAACAACTTTAAAGATGATTTTCTCAATATTTAGATGTTTTTCGTCAACCTAACAAACCACATCAATGGAGAGATTATATATTCAGATTTCAGATGATGTATAAATCTGTTCTCCAGGGTCACATATATTTATCATTGCCTAGAATTAACAGCTTATTAATTTGCTCTCTCGTTATAGTAATCACGGGTAGGTTAAAAGTACAACAAGGCCATAATTTACTAAGAAGGTAGAAATTCATACAAATTGCTAAAGCGAGGGAAAAGACTGTACAACATACAATATTTAAAAACTTTCCTTTAACGTTTAATGTTTAGAATCACTATAAGTGTTCATAGGTTCACAGAACGTAACATTGTAACATTTAAAACATTGATCAACATGTCAACTTCTGACTCAATCATCCAGTGGAGTGAGCTGGGGGCGGGGCTATCTGTTTGATTGACCAATAGCAGACAGGAGGCGGGTTTGGGAAACACATTTGGCAACAGTCATTGTTTTGACAGATAAGTCCGATGCCGGACAATATATTTGTGGTATGATGTCAGAAGTATTCATATTATATGTAGTTAGTGCTGATGGTATTTGTTTATTTTGGTTTATTTTTTTTGTTGTTGTTTTGAAAATCAAATAAAAGGAAAAATCCAAAAAAGAGAGATAAAAAGAAGTGACAGAAGAATCGTCTTTTCCTGAACAATAAATATGCGCTTAAAATAGTTTAACATTTAAAATAGAAGACCATATCAGATTATATTGATGGCTGTTGCATTGTGGATTAGTTACTCCAGGTGTCTCAAAATCACTGAGACATACCAAAAATTATAAAAACACATTCTTCGGATGTTAAACTAACTAGACACTTGATCACACAGAAGTCTTACCAATGGTTTTATAAAGTGCACGAGCATGAGGCATAGCAAGATCAATACTGAACGTCCATCTACTAAGTTTACAAATATATATACGTGCAATCCATTCGCACTACAGTCAATATATCTATAGCATAACTGAGCCAAGGTATCCCCACAGTACTATATGCAATGGGAAATGAGTATTTAGGACAGCATGGCTGCATTATATGTCTCAGATATCATGTGTGATGAGTTAGTTAGGCTCTGTGCTGCTGTTACGTCTCAGAAGGGACCGTATAAACATTCCCAAACACTGCTGTCACTGTTCACACACTCGTCGAGGAGTGTTGTTGTGTTTCATTGAGTGATAGCGGCGGACGACGCCATTAAAGTCCCTCGCGAGAAAAGAAGCAACAGCGAATATGTGTCATAATAAAACCTGCCCATCCTCACCAGCTCACGCGGCCCTCGGCGCCTCCTTCCCGCGCTCTCATCCTCCGCGCGACACACAAACAGAAGCGAACGCACCGCAAACGCGCGCTCGCTGTGTCAAGCTGCTACAATCTTTCAAAACACTTCCGGATTTCGAATAACAGCGGAAATCCCGCCCAAGGCTCGAGATGAGAGCGGGCGTTCATTGGCTAGATCAACTGTCTGTGAGGACACGTGGCCAATCATTGGTGATTTAAAGGGAACTCTTTGTAAACACGCTTAAAGCGAATGCATAAATAGTTGCACTGCAACAGGACGGACTCTATGTCGTACCTCACTTTGTTAACCGTCAACACTTAAGAATCGTGAAAGCGGTTTTGTTTTGAAACTTTCGCAAACGAGTGTTTATGAATCTGTACAAATCATCTACACATATTCCAGCCAAAAAAAAAAAAAAAAAAAAAAAACACGCGTTCTTCATCGTTTGCAGCGTCGTGAGTTACGATTCATTCTAGCGAGTCGGTTCGGATGATTCATTCCAATGACGCGCGATTCAATGTGCATATTAATTTTTCCCAGTTTTGTAATCACCTCGCACTTGTGAAGAAAAAGTCAAGTCAGAATTAATTCTACATGTGCACCTCAAAAAAGGTCTTTATTTTATTATATTTTCGTATATTTTAGATTCATTGCACACGATCAATTACAATTAAAATCACGATCAAATTATTTTATGACGTCAGTCAAGCGTAAAGATAAAAAATATATATATGTAAAAGGTGTAATAATTTTAATAAGGCACAATATTGTTACCACCTCACTGTCACTATTTACAAGTAAAGTAAATTTTTTGAATGGTGCATTCTTTCCTTTTTCTCGTTTTGCGAGTCGGTTCATATGATTCATTCCAATGAACCGCTATAAGGCGTCGTTCAAACATAAACATGAGATTGTATAATGTTACCAGTATCATACAGCAATTAGCTTAATTATTTATCATTATTTTACCACCTTGCAACTATACTAGTGGAAAATGTTAGCTTCCTGAAAGTCAAGTCAAATTTGCTTTTTTTGTTTGTTTGTGCTCAGTCATTTTAGACTCGGTTCGTATGATTCATTCATTCCATGAAATAGCGAAACAATTGTCATTATCCAGGAATAGCCTAATAATAATTATAATTACCATCTGACAGTTTGCCTGCGAAAAAAAATCATGAAAAAAGTCACGAGTCAACGAGTCGGTTCGGATGATTCATTCCAATGAACCACGACATAATTATTTTTAAGCGACACTCTAACATAACAAATGCTACAGTTTATTATTACTATGTTAACAGTGTCCACGGATAATATTATTAGCCACCTATTCTCTATCAGAAATGAAGTCGTAAATCCCTGTGTATTGGTGGATTGGCTGGCTCGTGATCCCGCAGTAATGGGCGGAAACTTCCTAAAATAACTCGTCTTGGAAAAGTGCACGCAATGGCTGGCGTTCTCCCGATAACGCGCCAGATCGCGCGCTCCGTCCAGGAGAACAAACTATGGCAAGCCAAAAGGGTCAGAATTACGCCTAGATTAAACGCGTTTGCATACAAAACGCCGTTTTTTACGGCGTTTTAAAACGGTATTAGCGCCGTCAAATACGCCGTCCTTATAGCAGACGCCGTAAAAAACGCGCGTAAACCGTAAAAAACGCCGCAAAAAACGGCGTTTTAGTGTTTGTAAAAAGCGCCGCTTTTAACGCCGTCGGCTTGCCACAGGACGCCGTAAAAAACGCCGTTCTGAATGCACAAAAGCGCGCGTTATTTACGGCGTTTTCCTTGTAGTATAATGAGCCACGCCCGCTGATTTCCACAGCCAGTAATAATGAACTGTTCTCACCCAATCAAAGACGAACAGAACCAGACCAGACTAATTTACCACAGATCGTTTAAGCGGAAGAAGTGCCTGTGAACTGATAGGAATATTAAGTAACTTTTTATATATTTTAATCGCTACAAACATTGAACATAGGCCGATTACACATCTTTATCCTACTTGAATGTAACTGTTAATTATTTAACAATTACAAACCCTAGTTTATATATCATTTACTACCCAAATACCTTTTATGTATATACATAAAGTGCTGGTTCGAAATATTCAATTAGCTTTGAGTCATTTAATTTCCAATACAAGAAATCATACATGATAACGGAAGTCGACCAGAGAGTGTGTAAAAGCTGTGCAGCTACAGAAGTTGGAGGCAATGGTCCTAGTCTTGTTGACCACTATACACCGCTACAACCGCTGGTTCGAGCCCCGCTCCAAACTGATTCTGGTATACAGGGGAGTTTATTTGCTGTTTAACAAACAAATATACGTTGAGGCATTGCTTCCACACATATCATTTTTTTCCGCTCTCATGATAATAATGAGTTGTTTAGTTAAAACGGCATATTTTCTCGTAATAACGAGATGTTACGTCCTTAAAACGACACATTTCTTTCTCAACAACATTTCATAAAAAACAGTATGATTTTCCTGTTATAGATTACATAATGTGAGCAAGCGAAGCGATTGTCCGAGCTGCTGTCGCCGTGGTCCTGACATAAAAGAGCATCTGCACGCTACTGAAATTCGAAGAATACACTGTTTTAAATGTATAGTAATATTTTTACTGTAACGTCATGCTTATTTGGATTAATCTCCAATCTTACTACAATATTCTATCCAATAACTGCATTCAGACCAAGAGGATATGACATGATCAAATCAAACCAGTTACAAAAAGAAAAAAAGAGGAGTGACAGTTTGATTCTATTATTATTACATCACTATTATTAATATTTCGTTCTGTCTGAAAAACGGAAAAACGAAAATGAAGCTATATTTTTCGTATTTTTTTGTTTGTGGATAAAAATGATCTTATGCATTTGTGCGTGAGCGGCCCTGAAACGCCACTTTTCAACTCAGCCTGTCTTCACTGTCTGTCCTAAAGCAGAATAAGAGTTCATCTGATACAGCTCTGCAATTTAGTCACATCGTTTCTTCATATTGTTTGGCTGTTGCGACTATATTTCTTGCAAATATAGATCTCATATAAAGAGCAACACTGCACTTCTAGGGTCGGTGGCGTCTGGGCTTCTTATCTGCATTGTCCTCGCCTCACACCCACGCTCAGCGCAGCCTATTCCTTAAAGCCTGGAATATACCCCATGCCCAAAGATTCGATGCGACGCACGGCTCGATTCAGGTAAAGATAGCAATGTATAGTCAATAATATATAATAATCGGACTAAAAATGGGCCTAACGCCGCCCACGCATGTGAAAGAAATATTAAAGAATAGTTTATTTGCTTATTTGTTTTTACCCACGAAAAAAACATCTAGCTTAATTTAAATTTTCCGTTTCTCAAACAAAACAAAATAACAACAACAATAATAATAGTCTAATAATTATAAAATCAAACCGTTTGTCACTCAAATAAATAAAATATAAAAAAAAAAAAACATTTTTTTTAACAGCAGAGAGAAGTGCATGTGGGTGACATAAAACAATTGCATGTGCATGTCAGTGCTGCTATATTGTTAGCTAAAACTTTTTAAAGGCTCAAATGAAATAAAATAAAAATTTAAATAAAAATAAAACAAATCTATTAGATTAAAAACTTAAACTGAAAATAAAGATGCTGCCTCCACAACAAAATAAATTAAATAACTAAATTAAGTAAGTTCTAAAGAACAACAAAAAATAAATAAATATTCTGTCAAATACAGAGTTTTAAACAGTATCTGCGCCGCAAAATACGTCGTTGTGATAACAAACGCCGTAAAAAACGTGCGAAAATACGCCAGTGACGCCGTATTTGACGGCGTTTTAGTGTGTATGAAAACGCCGTTTTTTACGCCGTTCATGTTGCCATATGACGGCGTAAAAAACGTCGTTTTGGTTGCACAGAGAACGCGTTACGGCGTTTTGCTAATAGTATAATGAGCCACGCCCACTGATTCCTACAGCCAGTACGTATGAACGGTTTTCCAATCGGCCAATTGTAATGCTGCTCATTAAAACTGCTCAGTCGGTGCCACATTATTTTATATTTGCCCGTTACATTTTTATTTTGAGCAAATCTGAGTCGTGATACTCTGTTCGTGTTTTCTGGATAATCGCAAATGTCAGTACAATTTAAATGAATTAAAGATTGTTTAAAGCAGTGGTTCTCAAAGTGTGGTGCGAGTAGCACTAGTGGTACTCAGGCTCCCTCTAGTGCTACGAAGAGGAATCACTAAATGAAACATTAATGAACGTTAATAAATTTTAATTTGATCTTTATTTGAGTAAAGTTGTTTTTTTTGGTTGTGTTGTTGTTGTTTTACATCTAAGTACAGTACAGTTTTTATTTCACTTTTGGTACAACACATTTTAATTCAATCATTTTTTTTCATTTACCGGTATGTAAGCACAGTACAGTGTTAATGCTCAAACTGTGTATTTACAATGTTGAAGTGGCTGACAACAATAAATAAAACTGCCTCGTGTAAAACTGTGCAGAGCTGTAGCTGAATAGTTAGGCCTACGCTGCTGAAATGTAATGTTGCTCATTATGGTGCTGCTTGGAGAGCCAAATATTTTCTGAAGTGGTTGGTATAAAAAGTTTGAGAACCACTGGTTTAAAGAAATGGTATAAAATGAATTCATGCTTTTTAAGAACTTCTCAGTAAAACATTTATTCTTTCCCCTTGTAGAGTCATCAAGGATCCAACTTATTATGCAATAAATTATGCAAAAAATATTTGGCAGAAGAGCTGGGCCAACAGATGAAACTGGTTCACTTTCATTAAATGGACAAAACATAGACCTAACCTTTTCAAGTTTGTTTAGAGTATGTCCCGTTATACATTATTACTTTCATGTTTTTATTTCTTGACTCCAAAAAAAAAAAAAAAAAAAAAACTGTCCCCAAAACATACAAATTTTTTTTTGGGAAAGTTGGTCATGTTTTTACATTTTTATAGACCCAAATAAGTGCTGCTTGTGGCAATGACTTTAATAGTCATTATTTTAATATGTAAATATGTTAAGATGTTGTAGTAGTCATTTTAATTTTAGGTCATGTGAATCAATGTCTGTGTTTAGGTCTTCTGGAATGTTGGTGAAATAAAAGTGCCAAGTTTCCACACCAAATTTGTTTTCTAATTTATTATTTAACAGTCAAATACATTCAGATCTTGCCCCACAATTTTTAACAGAGCTGAAAGGAAAAAAAAAAAAAGAAAAAAAAAAAGGTGACGCTTATACCTTCCCAAATCCGAGAGATCCTTTTATTGCAAGGAGCATTAATTCCCTGAATTCCTCTTCTTCTGACACACCTCTTGGCAGGTAGAGAGTCAGGGCACAGGTTGAAGCATATGGAATCCTTCAGGTAGGCTCCTCTTGGTCATAACATTCCACTTGGCACTTTTGCTAAAAAGCAAATTATTAACCACCACCTCCCACAACTGGCCACAGGAGTTCAGCCCAGAAGTGAACTGCTGGATCTTACTAGCCAGATTCAGATTTTAGTTTTGCTTTAAATAAGTTATAGGCTTAGCATTTAAAATAAATGTTGTTCGTAAATAATTGCAATATAATTTATTTTATGACATACAGTTAATTAAAACACGAGGAAGAGGGTTTTTCCTAATAGCAGGACCTTTGCAAATGTTTATTGAACTGAATCAATATAACAAGTACGGTATTTTGAGTGAGTTTACTATTAATAGTAACTAAAATTGTAACTATTTTCTCATTTTGCTCTATTTTGACAAAAAGAGTCCAAACAAAGCCACAGCAGAACAATGTCCTCTTCAAGCAACAGCAGCCTTTGGTATTAAATGATTCACTTTATTCCTCATTGAATGAATCAGCCATTTGAATTAATTATTTAATGTCTTACTCTAACCTCTCTTCTTTGAAAATTTACATTTGTGATTATAAAATTTTTCAAGGTAGTAGTAGCCTTAATTAAGAAGAAATTTAAAATGAGAAGAGTCTAACTTCAAATAGTCGCTAAAGAACATTTTTTGACTTACACAGAACTTTAAGGATAGATACATTTTAACAAAGACTGAAGTCAATCCAGAATAGTAGCTATGTAATATACACAAATTTAAACTAATTTAAACTGCCTAACTAAATTAAAATCCTTGCCCTAAAAGGATCTCTTGGCTTTGGGAAGGTGTAGGCTAAGTGTTCTAAAACTTAATTAACATTTTAAAGTCACTAAGCCAGGGCTGTCCAATCCTGCTCCTGGAGGGACACTGTCCTGAGAGTTTAGCTCCAACCCCAATTAAACACACCTGATCCAACTAATCAAGGTTTTTAGACCTACAGGAAATTTCCAGGCAGTTGTGTTGTGGTAAGTTGGAGGTAAACTCTGCAGAACAGTGGCTATCCAGGACAGAGTTTAGACACCCCTGCACTAATTTTGTCATATTCAATAATCCTGAATGATTAAAGGGATGGTTCACCCAAAAATGAAAAATTCTCACATCATTTATTCTAAACCCTTCTATACAGGTTTTTATAGACCTGTATAAATTGTAGTACACCAGAATCTTCTGTCAGCTGTCGAGTGCAATTGTTCAGCTTCTGCTGACAACGCAAAATAAAGATTCTCCTGGCCATCTTCATATCATTATCAACCAACCAACCAATCGAGTGATTAAAATAACAATCGAACTCGGATGTAAACTAGTCTGGTCTGAGTCAGGTCATCATTGATTGGGTGAGAACAGTTCATTATTACTGGCTGTGGAAATCTGACAGCTGACAGAAGATTCTGGTGTACTACAATCAACTTTAGTGAGGAAAGGATTGCTTTGTTTCAGATTATATAAAACATGGGCGCTGTCCTGCAACCATTTTTCTCCAACCGCAATTAAACACACCTGATTCAGCTAATCAAGCCCTCAACAGCATACTGGAAACTTCTAGTCCGGTGTATTGCAAGTTGAGCTAAACTCTGCAGGACAGTGATCTTCTAGGACTGAGTTAAGACACCCCTGTTTCTGAACCTTGGATTTGTGTGCTGTCTTTAGCACTAAGTTGAATGTTCTTATTCTATTCTTAATTATCTCTTTTATTATATTGCTGAACATTTTGCATCCTGAAATGTAAATTTTCAAAGAAGAGAGGTTAGAGTAAGACATTAAATAATTAATTCAAATGGCTGATTCATTCAATGAGGAATAAAGTGAATCATTTAATACCAAAGGCTGCTGTTGCTTGAAGAGGACATTGTTCTGCTGTGGCTTTGTTTGGACTCTTTTTGTCAAAATAGAGCAAAATGAGAAAATAGTTACAATTTTAGTTACTATTAATAGTAAACTCACTCAAAATACCGTACTTGTTATATTGATTCAGTTCAATAAACATTTGCAAAGGTCCTGCTATTAGGAAAAACCCTCTTCCTCGTGTTTTAATTAACTGTATGTCATAAAATAAATTATATTGCAATTATTTACGAACAACATTTATTTTAAATGCTAAGCCTATAACTTATTTAAAGCAAAACTAAAATCTGAATCTGGCTAGTAAGATCCAGCAGTTCACTTCTGGGCTGAACTCCTGTGGCCAGTTGTGGGAGGTGGTGGTTAATAATTTGCTTTTTAGCAAAAGTGCCAAGTGGAATGTTATGACCAAGAGGAGCCTACCTGAAGGATTCCATATGCTTCAACCTGTGCCCTGACTCTCTACCTGCCAAGAGGTGTGTCAGAAGAAGAGGAATTCAGGGAATTAATGCTCCTTGCAATAAAAGGATCTCTCGGATTTGGGAAGGTATAAGCGTCACCTTTTTTTTTTCTTTTTTTTTTTGTTTCCTTTCAGCTCTGTTAAAAATTGTGGGGCAAGATCTGAATGTATTTGACTGTTAAATAATAAATTAGAAAACAAATTTGGTGTGGAAACTTGGCACTTTTATTTCACCAACATTCCAGAAGACCTAAACACAGACATTGATTCACATGACCTAAAATTAAAATGACTACTACAACATCTTAACATATTTACATATTAAAATAATGACTATTAAAGTCATTGCCACAAGCAGCACTTATTTGGGTCTATAAAAATGTAAAAACATGACCAACTTTCCCAAAAAAAAATTTGTATGTTTTGGGGACAGTTTTTTTTTTTTTTTTTGGAGTCAAGAAATAAAAACATGAAAGTAATAATGTATAACGGGACATACTCTAAACAAACTTGAAAAGGTTAGGTCTATGTTTTGTCCATTTAATGAAAGTGAACCAGTTTCATCTGTTGGCCCAGCTCTTCTGCCAAATATTTTTTGCATAATTTATTGCATAATAAGTTGGATCCTTGATGACTCTACAAGGGGAAAGAATAAATGTTTTACTGAGAAGTTCTTAAAAAGCATGAATTCATTTTATACCATTTCTTTAAACCAGTGGTTCTCAAACTTTTTATACCAACCACTTCAGAAAATATTTGGCTCTCCAAGCAGCACCATAATGAGCAACATTACATTTCAGCAGCGTAGGCCTAACTATTCAGCTACAGCTCTGCACAGTTTTACACGAGGCAGTTTTATTTATTGTTGTCAGCCACTTCAACATTGTAAATACACAGTTTGAGCATTAACACTGTACTGTGCTTACATACCGGTAAATGAAAAAAAATGATTGAATTAAAATGTGTTGTACCAAAAGTGAAATAAAAACTGTACTGTACTTAGATGTAAAACAACAACAACACAACCAAAAAAAACAACTTTACTCAAATAAAGATCAAATTAAAATTTATTAACGTTCATTAATGTTTCATTTAGTGATTCCTCTTCGTAGCACTAGAGGGAGCCTGAGTACCACTAGTGCTACTCGCACCACACTTTGAGAACCACTGCTTTAAACAATCTTTAATTCATTTAAATTGTACTGACATTTGCGATTATCCAGAAAACACGAACAGAGTATCACGACTCAGATTTGCTCAAAATAAAAATGTAACGGGCAAATATAAAATAATGTGGCACCGACTGAGCAGTTTTAATGAGCAGCATTACAATTGGCCGATTGGAAAACCGTTCATACGTACTGGCTGTAGGAATCAGTGGGCGTGGCTCATTATACTATTAGCAAAACGCCGTAACGCGTTCTCTGTGCAACCAAAACGACGTTTTTTACGCCGTCATATGGCAACATGAACGGCGTAAAAAACGGCGTTTTCATACACACTAAAACGCCGTCAAATACGGCGTCACTGGCGTATTTTCGCACGTTTTTTACGGCGTTTGTTATCACAACGACGTATTTTGCGGCGCAGATACTGTTTAAAACTCTGTATTTGACAGAATATTTATTTATTTTTTGTTGTTCTTTAGAACTTACTTAATTTAGTTATTTAATTTATTTTGTTGTGGAGGCAGCATCTTTATTTTCAGTTTAAGTTTTTAATCTAATAGATTTGTTTTATTTTTATTTAAATTTTTATTTTATTTCATTTGAGCCTTTAAAAAGTTTTAGCTAACAATATAGCAGCACTGACATGCACATGCAATTGTTTTATGTCACCCACATGCACTTCTCTCTGCTGTTAAAAAAAATGTTTTTTTTTTTTTATATTTTATTTATTTGAGTGACAAACGGTTTGATTTTATAATTATTAGACTATTATTATTGTTGTTGTTATTTTGTTTTGTTTGAGAAACGGAAAATTTAAATTAAGCTAGATGTTTTTTTCGTGGGTAAAAACAAATAAGCAAATAAACTATTCTTTAATATTTCTTTCACATGCGTGGGCGGCGTTAGGCCCATTTTTAGTCCGATTATTATATATTATTGACTATACATTGCTATCTTTACCTGAATCGAGCCGTGCGTCGCATCGAATCTTTGGGCATGGGGTATATTCCAGGCTTTAAGGAATAGGCTGCGCTGAGCGTGGGTGTGAGGCGAGGACAATGCAGATAAGAAGCCCAGACGCCACCGACCCTAGAAGTGCAGTGTTGCTCTTTATATGAGATCTATATTTGCAAGAAATATAGTCGCAACAGCCAAACAATATGAAGAAACGATGTGACTAAATTGCAGAGCTGTATCAGATGAACTCTTATTCTGCTTTAGGACAGACAGTGAAGACAGGCTGAGTTGAAAAGTGGCGTTTCAGGGCCGCTCACGCACAAATGCATAAGATCATTTTTATCCACAAACAAAAAAATACGAAAAATATAGCTTCATTTTCGTTTTTTCCGTTTTTCAGACAGAACGAAATATTAATAATAGTGATGTAATAATAATAGAATCAAACTGTCACTCCTCTTTTTTTCTTTTTGTAACTGGTTTGATTTGATCATGTCATATCCTCTTGGTCTGAATGCAGTTATTGGATAGAATATTGTAGTAAGATTGGAGATTAATCCAAATAAGCATGACGTTACAGTAAAAATATTACTATACATTTAAAACAGTGTATTCTTCGAATTTCAGTAGCGTGCAGATGCTCTTTTATGTCAGGACCACGGCGACAGCAGCTCGGACAATCGCTTCGCTTGCTCACATTATGTAATCTATAACAGGAAAATCATACTGTTTTTTATGAAATGTTGTTGAGAAAGAAATGTGTCGTTTTAAGGACGTAACATCTCGTTATTACGAGAAAATATGCCGTTTTAACTAAACAACTCATTATTATCATGAGAGCGGAAAAAAATGATATGTGTGGAAGCAATGCCTCAACGTATATTTGTTTGTTAAACAGCAAATAAACTCCCCTGTATACCAGAATCAGTTTGGAGCGGGGCTCGAACCAGCGGTTGTAGCGGTGTATAGTGGTCAACAAGACTAGGACCATTGCCTCCAACTTCTGTAGCTGCACAGCTTTTACACACTCTCTGGTCGACTTCCGTTATCATGTATGATTTCTTGTATTGGAAATTAAATGACTCAAAGCTAATTGAATATTTCGAACCAGCACTTTATGTATATACATAAAAGGTATTTGGGTAGTAAATGATATATAAACTAGGGTTTGTAATTGTTAAATAATTAACAGTTACATTCAAGTAGGATAAAGATGTGTAATCGGCCTATGTTCAATGTTTGTAGCGATTAAAATATATAAAAAGTTACTTAATATTCCTATCAGTTCACAGGCACTTCTTCCGCTTAAACGATCTGTGGTAAATTAGTCTGGTCTGGTTCTGTTCGTCTTTGATTGGGTGAGAACAGTTCATTATTACTGGCTGTGGAAATCAGCGGGCGTGGCTCATTATACTACAAGGAAAACGCCGTAAATAACGCGCGCTTTTGTGCATTCAGAACGGCGTTTTTTACGGCGTCCTGTGGCAAGCCGACGGCGTTAAAAGCGGCGCTTTTTACAAACACTAAAACGCCGTTTTTTGCGGCGTTTTTTACGGTTTACGCGCGTTTTTTACGGCGTCTGCTATAAGGACGGCGTATTTGACGGCGCTAATACCGTTTTAAACGCCGTAAAAAACGGCGTTTTGTATGCAAACGCGTTTAATCTAGGCGTAATTCTGACCCTTTTGGCTTGCCATAACAAACGCGCTTCACACGATCTGTGCGTGTCTGAGGTCAGCGACTGTCTGATATTTGATCGACACGGTGTCTGTAAAACCTTCAGCAGTTTGTTTCAACACAACAAAGCCATCATTGTCTTCGTGAGGGTAAGAGAGCTTCTCCAGCAGATCATCTTGACTTTGTTTGACTTTTTTTGCCGTAACATTTGTCACAGAGATTCTGTGACCTTTTTATATCTAGCTAATGCTTCATGATTTTTCATTTATTTTTATTTTTGTTTTGTTTTTCATTCTTTTCTTGTGCACTGCATAATAAGGCTATGTCTATTCCACAAAATAATATTGTTTTGTGGTTTATTTATATTTATGCATGTGTATTTTGTTCACATTTTATTGTTTTTATCGGTGTGGTGTTGTTGTCTGTGTGCACAGGAAGCTTGTGACACTTAAACGAGTTCCTTGTATGTGCAAAAAAACATACTTCTAATACTTCTGACTTCTAATATTTTACAGAACTTCTTGTGCTACACATGCAAAGAATATGTGGAGGATTTGGGAAAAATACCTCAGCAAATGTTGCAGGTAAAAGAATGATATTAATATAAAATCAGCATATGTTCAATGAATGTGAAAAAAAGAAAACATTTTTCCCGATTCTCATAAATGTAGGAATCGAATGTCAGATTAGTGGTGATTGGACAGTCATCGTGGCGTCATATAGAGGTAGGATGAGTTTATTAATATACAGTTAAAATACAAAATGCTTGAAAACTTCGAGTCAAAGAGAAACTGTTGCTTATGGAAGTCTGTTTTGTTTTTTCTTGATGAATCAAAAATTTAAAAAGTTAACTGCAACTTTTTACACAAAGTTTCAGAATTTAAGTGGTTCGTTATATTTAATATGAGATATATAATGATCTAAAAAATGAATTTGAAGCATAATTTCAAAAAGATATTTTGTAGTGCATGTTTGAGCTGAGTTTGTGTTGCTGTAACACAGTTCTGACAGCAGGCGTCGCCAGTGTGTGGCGTTCCGAACGCTTCGAAGCAGTGAGTCATGTTGATTCAATTGATTCGAAGCTTCGAAAAGATTCGTTTCTGCTAGCACTACTGTTAATCTCGCAGTTCCTGTTTACATCTCAAAAATTCTCTAGTCCAATCAAGTTTCAGTAAAGTTGATTGAGAACATTTTCAATGTTTTTTGTGCAATGCAAAACTACTCAGTGCTGTCTTGTTCTCTGTGATCTCTTCTTGTTTTAGGCTTTCTGCTCCCTGACAGGCTACTCTCATGAAATATATGTTGATCCGGAGAGACAAATTTACAAAAAACTTGGGATGAGAAGAGGAGAGACATACATGGAGACACGTATTGTGCTTGATTTAGTCACTTCTCGTGTGTTAAATGTCAAAAATAGCTGCTCTGTTGAAGAGTTCACTAATGTTTTAATCATAAATTGACTGCATGAAATAGATGCATAGCTTATTTTGTCATTGTATACACACATCTCCATGCTTTAGAGTGATGTGTTTAACTGAATGTGCCTGTACTCTGTATGTGCAGCGTCCAGCAGTCCTCATGTGAAGTCTGGGCTCGTGATCGGGAATCTGCGGAGCGTGTGGCGTGCCGTGAACAGCCCTGCGTTTGACTTCCAGGGAGATCCGCTGCAGCAAGGAGGCGCTCTCATCGTAGGCCCAGGTCACACACACGTTCTGATTCTGCTTTCATCTCTGTATCTTGACTCGATCTAAACATTCAGTGTTTTATTTCTCAGCTCCAGAGGTTCATTTTGCTCATTTTGACATGAACCGGTTGGACCACATGCCCATCAACTGGTTGCTTCAGTTAGCAGGCCTTCAAACGCTGGACTTCAGCGGTTCACACAAAATCATTCACATCTGAAGGGAAAGGGAGCTTTTAAGAGTTAGACATGATGGAAAGGCGCTCGATGCTTTATAATGCAATGCTGGTCTTTGTTTGAACAATGTAAGGGCTCACAATTGTTGTTTTTTTTTTTATATATATCATTTGTGTTTAATAGGAGCAAGCCATTCCACTGCTAGGGACCCTTGATTATATTTGATACATTACACACACACAAAAATATCTATCTATCTATCTATCTATCTATATCTATGTATATACACAGGTCATATTGTGGTATAAAACACTTGTTTCAGTGTAAATCTCATATAAATATGTCCAAGTTGTGTTTAATTCTCAAGAAATGGATTTACCTAAAGGAAATTATAGGACAATTATTATTATTTTTACATTGTGCATTGTTTAAATTATTCTCATTATCATTGGAGTCTACAAAACAATAAAAAACATTTTAAATAAATATTTATATAAAAGACTATACAAAAAATGTTGCCATCATGTGTAAATGCTTTACAATTATTTTTCTATTTATTTTATTATTGTGATTGTTTACTTACTGAAGTATTACTAACTTCTGCACAAATTACATTTAAGTCATTTAGCACGATTACCATAATGCAGAAATAATATACGGTTTAAATAATATATTTTACATTACAGTTATGTGACAGTGTTTTAAACATGAAAACATAATGCAAATAATCTTAAAACCGATTAGTCTCTCGATTTTTGTGGATTTCGGGAGCATTGGTTAGAATTCCTGCAGGTGCCCGGATGTTGTGGCGCACTGACGTCACTCCCCAAGCTTTTAGAAACTTGCTCTCTCTACGTCACTGGCAGGACAACTGCCTCGAATATACTTTGGTCTGCAGCATATGGAGTCGTTTAAAGCCAGACTATGCAAACTAAAGCGCAAATCCTGCTTCTATCGCACCTTCGCGTCTGAAACGCCATTTTCTCGCGCGTAGGAAAGCATGAAGCGCAAGAGCGAGCGTCGGAGCGAGTCGAGGAAGAGACTGTGCGCGTCTCTGAGGGAGCAGACGGAGTCCAAGCGCGAGATTTACCTTCGAATCACAGGTAAACAAACCACAGACGGAGTCCAAGAGCGATCTAAAGGGTCATACGAGTCCTGTCAGGGGTGTGTTTGGCGGTCTATATACACGAAACCACATACTAAGTGTTGTTTATGTCGAGATTAGCGCTGAGTATACGTCAGGATGACTCTTAAATTGCATTATTAACAACTAATAGTGTCTCTCTAGAGACGAAACTGTTTTCTTTGTTCTGCTTAACGGCTGTAAATCACCGAGAATGGATCAAAGGGTTCAGTCAGAGCTAAATGAGATTCTATTGGCTGATCGGTACTTCTCTCCTAGCAACGGCTTGGGCAGCGTGCCAATTAGAATGGAGTATTGGCTGCTGCTCGATTTAAATCCTGTAGGGAGGGGCTTAGTGTGATTGACGTGCCACCGTCAGCCAATCAGACGGCTGGGAAAGGTTTCAACGTCGCGTTTGATTTTAAACTCCGCTGGACTTAAATTTTGGAGGGAGGGGCTTAGTGTGATTGACGTGTCAGTGTTGCGACCGTCAGCCAATCAGGTGGTGGGAAAGGGTTTAACGTCGCGTTGGATTTAAACCAGACTGAACTTTATTCAGACTTCAGGCGAGAATAATAAGATCGCTTGTGTTTTGTGGCCTTTAATTATTTACAAAATTTAATCAGAGGGATAATTCTAATCCATAATTTTTAAATACAGGTTTTACTGTATAAAATAGGTTCGACAAGGGGAAAAAATATTTTGCTTTTTTTTTGTAGTTCGATGCATTTCTTGAACTTGATTTCTTCATAAACTGTCGACGGAAGTTAGTTAGCTTTGGTTGAATGTGTAAACGTGTGTTGACTTTAGATTTAGTGTTACGTCTTTTTATTATTAAGCTATCCTAAATCAAGATTAAAGCATGTTCCGGAACGACGTTGCAATAGAAACGTGCGATCTGTCGAACTGCATCGAGTTCATTAAAGGTGAGTGTCATACTTCTGTGTTTTCTTCTTAATTATTCTACACATGTTTTGTTGTCTCGCGGTTTGTCTGAGAACTCACTTCCGGTTCGCGGATTCAAATCTGTTGATTCAAACCATGCAGACTCTGCAGGAAGTGCGGTCATTACTTTATAATTTTGTTTCTTGTGTTTTTCAGATCAGCTGTACTTTGCTCTTCTTCATCAGAAGGTGAAGAGCACTCCTGACAGACACTGTTTCTGCATCGATGAAGAGCTTTCCTATGAGAAGTGAGCATCTAATTGTGCTTTCCTTCTCAAATACTGATATCAGCCTTTTTTTTGGTTTAGATGTTCAGTATTAAGAGTTTTCTTCCATGCATATGGTTTTTATGGATTGCACCAGGCTTTTATCAATAATCTCTTCGATTTTTATATTTGAACAGCTTCTATGCGGACTTTGGCCCGCTCAACCTGGCCATGTTTTATCGCTTCTGTTGCAAACTCAACAAAAAGCTGAAGGTAATGATGTTCTAATAAATACAGCATTTGCATGCAAGCATCTTATGCTTGTTTTTATAATATTTAAATGTTAATTGTATGTTCTGTTCTACCTCAACAGTCTTGTGCCCTTGCAAAGAAGACGATTGTGTTTTATACCTGTGGTGACCGAAAGAAACAAGCCAATGCTGCGTATTTGATCGGCTCTTATGCTGTAAGTTTTCCCTTCCATCTATAGATTTTGCTTTTATGAAAGTTCAGCCTGTTGCAATGTTCAAATATATATCTTTTAACGGTTTTGCATGAACTTTGCATCTAGTTAGGTGTGAAATAGTCACTTGTTTGTCCTCTTTTGTAGGTAATGCATCTACAGAAAACACCAGAAGAAGCGTACAGCCTTCTAGTCTCGCAAAATGCATCTTATCTACCTTTTCGGTAATTTTAATCTAACCCCTACATGCATTTTTGATTAGATGCATGTTTAAATCAGAAGCATTTTTTCATTTCTAGATTTCATCTTTGACTTTATTTATTGCATTCAACAGAGATGCATCTTTTGGAGCGTGCATGTACAATCTGAATATCCTCGACTGTCTGCTGGCCGTTCACAAGGTGATCAGGAGTCTCTCTGGAGCTTAATCTGATGTGTTTGCCGGTCCTATATTCCTGCTGATCACATGTTGTTGTGTGTTTCAGGCTCTACAGTTCGGCTGGCTGGATTTCTCCAAGTTTAATGTGGAGGAATATGAACATTATGAGGTGGGTTTTTACCTGAAAATGTGCGTGGACATTTGCAAATTCCGATATAACACATTATAAGTTTTAAGATCTGTCCGTGCAAGATTTCAGCCGCACACTGACCGACTCAACGATGCTTTAATATCTTTTCCAGCGTGCAGAAAATGGAGATTTCAACTGGATAATTCCAGGGAAGTTTTTGGCTTTCAGCGGCCCTCATCCAAAGAGTAAAATTGAGAATGGTGCGTATGTTCACCCATTAAACCAATGGTTTCCAAAGATGGGATTCTGTATAGATTTATATACACTTTCCTCTTTCAGGATACCCTCTTCATGCCCCTGAAGCGTATTTCCCCTACTTCAGGAAGCACAACATCACCACCATCATCCGGCTCAACAAGAAAATGTACGACGCCAAGCGTTTCACAGACATGGGCTTCAAGCACCACGACCTGTTCTTCGTCGATGGCAGTACGCCCAACGACGCCATCGTCACCAAGTTCCTGAACATCTGCGAGAACGCTGATGGAGGCATTGCTGTCCACTGCAAAGGTTGGGGTTTTTCAAGCCTTAATAGACGTCATATTACTTAATATTTCCTGTGTTGTAGTATATTGGACCCTGGAGCACAAAACCAGATTTATACATCATCAATAAATAATCTTTCCATTAATGTATGATTTGTTAGGATCGGACAATATTTGGCCGAGATGCAAATGTTTGAAAATATGAGGGTGCAAAAAAAAAATCTAAATATTGAGAAATAACAATAAAGTTGTTCAAATGAAGTTCCTAGCAATGCATATTACTAATCAAAAATAATATTTTGATATATTTACGGTAGGAGATTTACTAAATATCTTCATGGAACATGATCTTTACTTAATATCCTAATGATTTTTGGCATAAAAGAGAAATGTATAATTTTGACCCATACAATGTATTGTTGTCTATTTCTACAAATATACCTGTGATTTTGTGCCCCAGGGTCATATTTATTCATTTAGCAGACACATTTCTCTAGAAGGGACTTAGGCTGAGAAATGAATTACCCCCAAAAGATCATTTAAAGTTATTGTTGTTGTGTTGGATGAGAAAAGCATTCAATAGACATTTGCTAAAGAGCCTGAAAGAAAGCCTTTGATTCTACATTTCGATTTTAACCAAGAGTACTGAAATATTAAATTAATACTTTAAAAAAAGAAAAAGGGTTGAATAGTTACTCCAACTGATTCGTTCAGAAGCAAGTGACTCTTTATGAGTGAGTCACTGAATCATTGACTCACTTGATTCATTCAGTTACAAATCGCCGCTGTTTTTTGATTGGTTAGAGACGCTCTACAGTTCTGCAATTGCTTTGGAAACATTTACATCTGCAAAATGAAGCAAAAATGGACAATGTTGACTATTGTTTAAAATTTAACCGTATTCTTGTTTATTGAACTGCTGTATAGAATCAATATCACCGTTGCATTCATGCAGATTTGGGGATAAACTGCACTCTTGCTGGTGTGATATTGCTAAATTATATCATGTGATATGATTTGTTTTGCACCCATATCTTGAATGTTAGGCTTGTATAACTGCATCTCTAATATGCTTCATGCTATCAGAAATTCTGTATAAACAACCTTATAATTGTTTTTATTGCCTGATTCAGCAAACCCACCTCAGTTCATCTGTGGACATGAGTCTT
The DNA here is from genome assembly GCF_023724105.1 of Carassius gibelio. Lineage (NCBI taxonomy): Eukaryota > Metazoa > Chordata > Actinopteri > Cypriniformes > Cyprinidae > Carassius > Carassius gibelio. Next base: position 1,852,863 of record NC_068403.1, on the reverse strand, counting down.
CCGGGTTTAGTTTTTCAGTGTCATGAAGTAGAGTTGTTAACAGACCAATCACGGTGTGTTTCAGCCGGTCTGGGCCGAACAGGGACACTGATTGGCTGTTATATGATGAAACACTTCAGACTGACTTCAGCTGAAGCCATCGCATGGATCAGGATCTGCAGACCCGGTTCAGTCATCGGACCTCAGCAGAACTTCATCGAGGAGTGAGTCTTCGATATCAGCTTCAAAACATCACGATAATTCCTGGGATTCACTGCGATAATGCTATTTCTTTAGAGAGAAGTATTATCTTTGCTGTGTTTAGTGTGTTGTGTGCATTACGGAGTACACGTGATGTTTAATTCATCCAGGACACCAGAGGGCGCTCTCACGCAGAAACACCACATGCATCACAGAAGTAATAACACTGAAGACACTCCCGAATATGGACAAAGTATCCAGTTATCACTGAAAAAACGCATATTAGAAATAGAGAAATTTTAACTGATGAAACATGAAGACAGTAAACATAAAAAATATATGGTCTATCTTTGTTCTTTCAATCATTCTTGGCTATTTTTTTTTTTAAGGAAGGTATATTTATAATGCAATACTGTATATAATCTGTAATATAAAACCATGTCTGGACACAGAAATAAGTTGATTCATACTCGACTGTGATATAAACTTAATTAGGAGATAAAGCATATAAATGCTAATGCTAATGCATGCTCTGATGTAACAGGAAGCAAGCGAGTCTGTGGACTGAAGGCGATCTGTACCGCCAAAGAATAAACGAGCAGGAAAACGGCTCGAGTAAATCGGCAGTGGCTGGAATCCTGTCCGGAGTGGAAGATATCTCCATTAATGGGACAAACAAGAACATTTCACAGAGGAAAACCGCCTCGGATATGGTAAATGAATCTATTTGTTCTGGAACATCCCGTGTTTGAGAGTAACAGCAACAGAGTTACATGGGTCACAAAGATGCTGTTGTTTTTCTGATTGTTAACCAGGTTGTGTTTCTCATTGGTTAGCACACGGAGGAAGAGGAAGAGGAGTGCGGAGGACTCACACAAGGCGATAAACTCAGAGCGCTGAAGAGTAAGAGGCAGTCCAGAGCATCCACGGGCTCCGTATCGTAAGTGTTTCTCTTTCTACACGTAGCCATCGAAGAAGAAATCTGCTCCTGACGCTTCAGTACAGTCTGTGATCGGGTTCAGCTAATAAAATATGATTTTTATCACCATTTCAGAATTTCATTTATTTTTGCAATGATTTCAGAAAAATGCTTACTAGCCTTTATTCTACATTCCCATGTTTAAATAGTAGTTTTATTTCAATCTCAGTCGTCCAATAAGTGTTATATCACTGCAGTTATTCTGATGTTTACTTGATAAAAAGCGTTTGTACAGTTACACTAAACGTCTAAACTATCAATCAGACGACAGAAGTGTGGATTCGATTGTGTGCAACAGGGAAGTTTTAATCATGTTGATTAATTTAAAAGCTGTATAGGGTTTAGAACTATATAGGCAGCACTTTATAATAAACTTTTCACACAGTTTGAATCATTAATACAGTAAACGTGTGAAGAGCATCTCGCACGTGGATGGTTTTTGATGTAGGTTCATGTGTTTGCTGTCAGAAGATCAAGGTTTCTCTCTCTCCATCCAATCGTCTATTAAAGTGTTTCTGCCTCGTGTGGCTCGTTTGATGATGTGAAGAGTGTGAACACGTGATTGATATCCTGTGTAACAGAGAGATGGCGACTCCTCCTGTGGCTTCTCTCGCTGCATGTGTGACGCAGGACACCGATGCATCTTATCTCTGTGCTTTCTTTTGTTGTTGTTGTTGTCCTTTTGCATGTTTTCATCACACTGAACTTTTTGTTTTTTCTTTTATCTGCAGGTTAGAAGAAAATGCAATACACTCCAAATCAACATCAAGGTCATTAAGGTAACTTACTTTTTTTTTTCTTTTTTTTTTTATGCATAAAGGTAACTTTTTTTTTTTTTTTTTTTTCATGCATTTATTTTATCATAATTTGTGTATTTTTCATAAAATGCATTTTATATTGTGCATGTTTATATAATTGATATAGTAATGATTATATTTCATTATAATGCATGTTTATTTTATTTATTTTATTTATATATATATATATATGTATAAAAATTGGTATATTTTTCAAATAAGTTATTTTATATTTAAAAAAATCTATTTTATGCATAATGTATATTAATGTTTTTATTTTTATGATTTTTTTTTCTTTTTTTTAACTGTTATAGTTGTTCGACGAAAGAGATTATTAATAAATTAATGGGTATATATATATATATATATATATATATATATATATATATATATTTTTTTTTTTTTTTTACTGAATTATTCAGCAATTATTTGTGCAGGATTGTAAATCTATCAACAGTCAGTCTTCATATAATCTGTAAAATATGTTCCATGCAGCTCAGACAAAAGGAGAAGGACTCGGGCTTCCCTTGGATCCATCAGAGCCACGAGGTAAGCATCTCACTGAGCTTTTAACCCTTTTGCATTAAACTTGCTAAAGCGACTTTGCTCAAGTCTGACGTCCATATTCACGGTTGACGTTTTCCTTTCACAGCCCTTTACATTCAAGGCTCGCTAAATCTTTAGGCAGCTTGCACGTAACGGCCTGTGAAAAGGATCCGGTGTTTTCTGTTAGCGCTGGCTCAGTGGCCAACAGTAATTTCATCAAGCAGTCGAGCTTAAGGCACTTAAGTCCAGTGAACGGTCAGAGATCACTGCAGCTGTATGGCCTCGGCTCAGTAAGTGTACAGCGGCCCTCGTGACCCGGCGTCTCTCGTCTCTGCTTGCACACTTTCCTCTGCTGATGATGATTCATGTCAAACGACTCTCACAGAAATCACAAGCGCTCTCGGTCTGCGAGTGTGACTCTGAGCCGTTTACATCTGGATGTAACGAGCGTCTCGTATTCATCAGATAGATGAAGGATTTCAAAGCTGAGAAGTTTCAAATCCTAGTTTCAGCATCGAAGTTTGGAATTATATATGCTCAGGAAAGCTGCATTTATTTAATCATAAATGCAGTAAAAATGTGATATATTATTATAATTTAAAATATCAGTTTTCTGTGTGAGTATCAGTTAAAGTGTAATTTATTTCTGTGATGCTCCGCTGTATTTTCAGCATCATTCCTCCAGTCTTCAGTGTCACATGATCTTCAGATTTATTTATTTATTTTTCCTCTGGATGCGTTCAAAAATAGAAAGCTCAAAAGAACAGCATTTATTTGAAATATAAATATTTTGTTACATTTATAAATGTCATGTTTGATTACATTTAATGCATTTTTTTTTACTGTGTTCAACTGATAATAATTAGAAATGTTTCAGTAAACCATCATATTTTCATGATTTCTGAAGATCATGTGACACTGAAGATTGGAGGAATGATGCTGGAAATACAGCGGAGCATCACAGAAATAAATTACAGTTTAACACAGATTCACACAGAACACAAATATTTTAAATCACAATATTTTACTGTATTTCTGGTGAAGTAAATGCATGCTCGGTGAGCAGAAGAGACTTAAGAAACGAGACGTGTGAGTGCCAGCTGTGAACGTGCCTCTATTCTGAATCCGTAACAGAATCAGAGATTAGTTTTAACGGCTTTTTATCTTTTCACTGCCTTGACCATCTCTGTCCCGAAGAAGGAAAGTGCTTCACACAATGCCATCGGTGCGCTTTCACAGACCATGGTATCAGATTTCCTCCTTTAACTTCTTTCTGCTTGGTATTTATAAAGCGTTTCTGAGCGTCTGTCTGAGTTTAGAGCATGTGCATGATCGCTGCTCGTCGTTCTTCTCGTATGGCTTCGGTCTGTAATGTATTTGTTGTTTTACAGTAACTCGATGTCCAAGGCTCGAGCTCCTCTTCTCCGCTGAACCTGGATCCAGTGAAGATCACTCCAGTTTTACTGCTTCATGGTTTCGTCGAAGTGATCTACTACTATAAACCAGAGTCACACTGTTTTTTTGGGAAATCAGCAGATGTTAAGCATTTTTATTTGATCAAGAGAAAGCAATGAATTTTATTTTTAAATCTGAGAGCTTTAAGCATATGTGAAGTTTGACTTTTTATGCCATTGTAAATATCATGAGTGTCAGAAGCTGCCTTTGTCATCATGCATTGTTACTAAAAATGTAATTTTTTTTTTTTTTTTTTTTTTTTTATAAATACTGTATCTAGTACTTTTATTAATACTTGTGCTAAGCATGACTGAAAGCTGTATATAGCCTGGAGATTTTTTTTTTTTTTTTTTTAATACTGTAAATACAGCATACCTTTTTAATTTTGATCAAATTTAAATCATGATTATTTCACATGTCTATATATACATATATATAATAGGAAAGGATTTGAGTCATATCCCTTTTAATAAATCCTTTCTGCTATTGCACATGTAGTTGTTGAATGAACATTATTATATATTTCTATTTACTCACATTTAGAAAAAAAATCATTTAACTTAAAATGCGAAATCCTTTATTCAAATGTATAAATTGTGTAGGTTAACTTGACTATACACACAAAATTAATAAAACGGTTAATTAAAATTGAAGATGATTTTTTTTAAATATTAATAAAAACATAATCATTTATTTAAATTTATATTTTCATGTAGGTTAACTTGTACTAAAATAACTAAAAATAAAACTGAAATATGTTAATAAAACCATACGTAGACTAAAAAACTACTAAAAAAAATGGTAAAGCTAAAATGAAAACTACAAAAATATGTGTAATTGTTCAAGTTAAGCTAATCTAATAAACTTATTTGACTAGAAATGTCTTTATGACTGCAATCTCCGAAATTAAAAGTTCTATATTTAATATTAGTTTTGGGTGGAACAGCTCCTATGGCAATTAATTTGATTTGAATTCTTACAAAAAAAATTAAGCATGCATGTCTCACAAAAAGAAATGCAATTCTATATGAAATACTTAATAAAGGTATTTTATTCTTCATTTCCTGAAAAAAAAGAACCATCCATAAATGGCACACATTAAACAAAATAGAAATGTGGAAATGATTCTGAAGTCTTGGGACCTGAACTCGAGGTCATGAGAGAAATGCAGCAGATGTTACTGAAACACTGTTTCACGCGGGAGGCTTTATCTTAAACCGAATCAAATAATGCGGGTTTTCTGTATGAGACAGCTGCTGAAACAATGAAACAAAAGACGGTTTGATGACGTAACTTTCGCGCCACCGTCACCGCCCGCCTTTCCCTTTAAATCGATGTGAATGTAAACATTATGCGCGGGAGACGTTAAACTGCAAGAAAGAACGCACGCGAACCCACTTCCTGTACAGCACGGTTGCCAGGTTTAGACAACAAACCCCGCCCATCTGCGTTTCGTTGTGTGGCTCCCAATTTAAACAGTAAAATCTTTTTTTTTTTTTTTTTGGCGGGGTTCCTCTGGTAACATTCTCATTTTAGGTGATAAATATCACGTTATTGGGGTCGGCAGCAACAGTGTAAAAGTATCCCAGTTCCCGCGGGAAAACCGCGAACTTGGCAACACTGCCGTACAGTACAACAACGAGCCATGTGATTGGACGGCCGTTGTGTCCGTCAGAAAGAGCGCGCTCTGCCATGTTTAAAAAGTGTCCCTGCGTCGAGCCACGATTTGCGATTTGTGATTGGCCGCGCGGAAGTCACAGCGTCAGTCATTGGTTCGTTCTCTAAGCGCAGTGACATCCTCTTCGCTGATTGGTTGGGCGCCGCGCTCGGGCGCGATTTCCAACGCGGGAAAGTACCGATTGAGCTCGGATCACTGTATCAGCTCCTGCCAGTGAGAGGAACGGAATCAAAGGCGCCGCGGTCTGGAACATTGATACATGTAACATCGGGAATGACTGCCTTTATTACACAGCGACTAACGGCACGTTAACGGCGGGATATTCCTCCAACTGCACTTATTTTCACACATTTATTTTTAACTAAACGGTTTTAAACTTCATTTTAACGGAACGTTATTAGCGATGGCTGACAGCAAGCATCAAGTGATATTCTGTAACGACTCGCCGAAGAGAGTTCTGGTGTCCGTGATCAAGACGACTCCCGTTAAACCGAGAGCGGACTCTCTGGTGCCCGCCAGCCCCGGATTCAGTGACTTCATGGTGTATCCGTGGCGCTGGGGTGAGAACGCGCACAATGTGACTCTGAGCCCCGGGTCTGGCAGCGGAGCCGCCTCACCGACCGGAAACAGCGGCTCTCCCGCCGAATCAGACGTCAATTCGTGCCCTGAACACCTCCAGGTGAGAGTCTGTACCAGTAATAGTTAAACACACTGTATTATATCACACACGTGCACTGATATATTTTTATTAGCACGTGTTATTGCAGAACGAAGTGATTTTGATATTCAGCACGTATATAATCGTTACATTAACACGCCGTTAGTAAAAGGCGCGCTTTGAATGGGATTTTAAATTCTCCTCCTGGAAGTTAGGCGTGACGTCACACGTGCGCGCCAAAATGTGAGCGATTATGCTTCTAGAAAACACCAAACGTTCCCTCAAACTGACTGTTAACACGATGATATAAACGTGTTTTGTTAGAGTGTCCTGCTTTAAATGATACGTTTTAACTCAAAACGTACATTAATATTTATTTATTTATTTTTGTGGAAGTTTTACCGTGGGAAAATGTAACGTTTCTTATTTAATCAAGTATCAGTTTGATATATTGGGTATAATTGTTATTTTGAATTAACTTATATATTTATAGGTACAGTTATGTATTATAGTCAGTGAAGTATTACAACTGATAATATTTTAAGTTTTATTTTTGAGTTTGGCCTCAAGTATGGCGTAAAATTATAAATAAATATATCACATTTAACTAATTATGACTATCCATATGATGTAGAATTTTATATTATCATTAAAATCTTAAAGTGTGGTGTTATTTTAGTATGTGGTAACCCTATTTTAAGGTGTTTTTGTTAGACTTTACATGTAAGGTTACTTACTATTGTAATAACAAATAAATTATGCATAATTACATACAAGTAACCCTAACCATATAGTAGGTACATGTAATTAATTAATATTACTCAGTCCTTAAATGTATTATTACTATGTAACCACAATGGTTTATTTGTTTATTACGTTTAGCACCTTTCACTATTGGATCATTATGTCATTATTTGTATTTAATATGTAATTTTTAATAAAAAAGACACTTGTCTTATTCAGTGTTTCTTTGTCTGAAGTAAAACAAATTTATTGTGTTTTCACTTATTTCATTTTATTGATGTATTTTGTATTCCAATGTGTTTTTACTTTTTGCAGAACGCTTTGAGATGCAACTTTTAATGGAGCTATAAAAATAAAGTTAATAGTTATAAGTAAAGCAATGTTACACAATACAGATTGTTTCAAAGCAGTGTTACAGTGACAAACAAGAAATAAGTAACATTATAAATGTTGCAAAATGTATCAATGATAAAAAACAATCTGAATTAGAATTTTGAACTTTCCGTTGATGTCTGGTTTGTTAAGAGAACGGTATTTGGAAATATTTACGCTAGGAAACGTACTTAATGGAACATGATCTTTACTTAATATCCTAATGATTTTTGCCATGAAAGAGAAATGTATAATTGTGACTCATTCAATGTATTGTTGTGTATTTCTACAAATGTACGTCTGTGACACTGATGACTGCTTCTGTGCTGCAGGGACACATGTGTAGCGTTCTGTCTAACATGTTCCCGCGGTCTTATTTCAGGATGGTATTCGGCGTGGACGCCCGCGGGCAGACACCGTCCGAGAGCTGATCAACGAGGGCGAGAACTCCAGCAGCCGCATCCGCTGCAACATCTGCAACCGCGTCTTTCCCCGCGAGAAATCTCTACAGGCGCACAAACGCACGCACACGGGTCAGCGCTGCTACAGTGAGCCGTGTTTGTGTTCAGATGTCAGAACGAGAGCGCTAACGTTCCTCTTCTCGTCTCAGGTGAAAGACCGTACCTGTGTGATTATCCGGACTGTGGGAAAGCGTTCGTCCAGAGCGGACAGCTGAAGACCCATCAGCGCCTCCACACCGGAGAAAAACCCTTCGTCTGTTCGGAGAAAGGTGAGCATTAGCGCTGTCACGGATTCGGCCCTGAATAAATGTCTAAAAGTCTAGATTGGATCATCACTATAAATAATTCTACATGATAAAAAGAAAGCTTTAAAAAGATGGGTATCTGTGATCGGCCTCAAAAATCCTGATCAGAGCACGTCTAGTGTAAACCTTAATTATAATATTGTCTTATTCAGAATACACAGGTAATAAAAAATCAAACAAATGAAACCGCGGTAAACGTAATCAGTGATACTCAGAAACACTGGTTGGTTGGTGTGTATTTCAAAGCTCTGTTTTTCTCCTCGTGTGTGTGTGTGTGTGTGTGTGTTGTAGGTTGCAGCAGTCGATTCACGCACGCTAACCGTCACTGTCCCAAACACCCGTACGCCCGTCTGAAGCGTGAGGAGCCCGTGGGGGGCCCCGGGAGATCACAGGGGGCCGACAACAAGGCTGTGGCTGAATGGCTGGCAAAGTGAGTACAACATCGACACACTCAAAGTACTGGCGGAAAAAAAAAAAAATATATAAATTTCAAATATTGGTAGAAATTAAACCCTTTTTTTTTTTTTTTACCAGACATTTCCAAAAGATGTGTCATTAGTCACTCGTTGAAATAAACATTTATAATTTTTTGGAAAAGTGTGTGGAAAACCCCCACAACCGATATTTCTGCAGTCAATTTTTTTTTATATGTGACCCTGGACCACAAAAATACCCTGGCCTATTTTTTGAGCTTGCTATTTATACGTCATAAACAATCTCTGCACTGATGTATGTTTTGTTAGGAGGACAGTACAATCTGTCATTTTAAAGAAATTATAATAATTTAGTTTTTCTTTTAGAAATATAGATTTGTCTTTTTTTTTTTTTTTTTTTTTTTTTTTTTTTTGATATAGTTTAGATTTTTTATATTTTATATATTTTATTTTTGAAACTAAAATTATAAATAGTAGGTACTCTTAAACTAGTTTATTTTTCAAATGTTTTTTTATACTTTTTTTTATTAGTGATTAATCGCGATTAATAGCATCTAAAAACGTTTTTGTTCATGTGTATATTTATAAAGACACACACATACTGTATACATTTATACATGTATATTTTATATATATATTTAATTTATAGACATAACATTTTTCGTAAATTCTGTGTAAATTTCTGTGTATTTATATATGAACATAATATACACAGTGCACACATTATATAAACAAAACTTTTATTTGGGATGCGATTGATCGAGTTACTCATTAAAACAGAGAGTTCAGTCCTTGATTCTGATTGGCTGAGCCGTGTTCAAAGCTGTTCTAAATGACTCTACAATGTAACAAACACCTTTGTTTACTTCTATGTGTTGCTCGGCAACCACTTTGTAGCAACCACAACTGTTTCTGAGGAGCTACATTATTTGGTGGAAGAATACTGTTGTTATTAATAACAACACTTTATTTTCTCTGTTTTATTTTGTGAAACCTTACTACGTGTATGGAATAACTGGTTTATAACAGCAGTAAGCCCCGTGAAGCCGTGGTTTACAGTGAATTTATATCAGCTAACAGTGTTTCAGTCAGCCTCTTGTGGCTTACTGCTTTATTTCATAGGTTTAGTTTTTCAATAATGAGCCTGAAGGACCAGAGTGACGGTGTGTGTGTGTGTGTGTGTTGTCAGATACTGGCAGACGAGGGAGCAGCGGACGCCCGCGCAGACTAAAGCTAAGACACTGAGTAACACTGCTATAGAGGACCAGGAGCAGCAGGATCCTCTGGACTTCCTGCCGTCTGACGAAGGTGAAGAAGAGGAGCAGGACGAAGAGAAGAGCGGCGGCAGGCGTCTCCAAGAGCAGCGCGAGCGTCTTCACGGCGCACTAGCGCTCATCGAGCTAGCTAACAATCTCTCCGCATGAGCGACTTCCCTCGCGTCCAGACCCTCCCGGGCTTATATAAGCTACAAGCACCTTACTTTGCTTCCTGTTGTACCTTTAGGCTGCTATGATGGTAGTGATATCATTATATGAAGAATGTGGTCGTTTTCTCAGCTTGTTAAGGAGATGATGAGACGTCTCGTGTTTGTTCCGTCGTGCACTTTTGTTGGAAAGAGTGTGTGTGATGTGATATCAGTGTGTGTGTGTGTGTGTGTGTGTGTGTGTGTGTGTGTGTGTGTGTGAAACAGGGTGCGGTGACCGACCTGCTAAAGATGAAGACTTACTGACGGCAGATGGCATAGCGCTTTTATACATTAGTCCGGTTGGCTTCGTACGCCGTCGTCCATCACATCGGTCATGTTTAATCATGTATTTATTCTCTATTTAAAGCCACCGGCTCAGGCTTCGCAATAACGTTGATCAAACTAACCAGCTTTAAAGATGCCGCATTGGTACACGCTTCTAAACTAGTGTATGAAGCACTTACCATATTAATCTACGACTGTACTTCCAAAGATCAAAATGAGATTCTGGATCCTAAAAAAAAAAGCACTTCGGTGTCGATCCGTAACACTACGTTTTATTTCTCTCTTCGTGTGCTTCAATCGATTCGTTTCGGATTACGATGTTTCATGGATTCGTTTGGAAACTGGAAGATGTTCGTCATTGAAAAAAAACTCATTTTATAATAACACCCCCCCTCCTGAAATCCTTGGGAAAGCCGTGCACGAGCCGATCCGGTCTCGACAGCAGAATGTAATCGAGCGTTTTATTCTGAGATGTTGTTCGCTGTGCTCAAAAGACTTTGTACAGATGTGTGAACAGGCTTTTCCTCATTAGTTTTAGCACTTCAAGTCTTCATTAAATGATATGAATCCTTCCTGGTTGATGCATTTGTGTTTATTTATTAAAAGAAGTACACAAGAGAAACTGAAGTAACGTGAAACTCCTGGTTTTCCGAGCAGCGAGGGATTTTTAAAATAATGCATTCGAGAGGCAGAGCATCACGTTTTCTCCTCCAGATGACTCTCTGTGACGTGAACGCTCGGGGGATCTTCTGCCGCTTTGACGTTCGACTCGGAGCCGCTGTGAAACGTGATGTAGGAGTAAATCAGAGCAGCCGAGATGCTGAGAACGGGAGGAACGCAGCGTTAGAAACACAATAATGCACTGGAGACTGTTCTAGAAAATCAAGTTTCCTACCATATGTTCAGACCAAGGAAGTTCGTCCATGAGAAGATGTAGTCTCCACCGATGAACATGCCAATATACATCACAGCCACGTTCTGAGAGAAACACAAAGCGCTCTATAAGCACAGGACGTTACGTTTCTCAAAGTGAGGTGTATTGCATGTTCTGTATGATTAGTTATAACTTCACTATAATATATACAGGGTTTCTGCAGGTTTATGAAGGCAGAAGAAGAGCAAGAAAATAAGGAATAATTCAATGCCTAAAAGTTTTCAAATACATATTATAATCAAACTTTGTTACTTTTTTTTTTTAACAAATTTTGCAAAAAAAAAAATTTTTTTTACTTTGATCACTGCAAAAAAGAAATGGTCTTGAACCTTTTAAACAATGATTTACTGGAGGAAAAAAAAGACTTGAATATTAAGACTAGTTCAAATACCTCAGAATAAATTGAGTTTAAACGACAAGTATCTCAATTCAAAGGAGTTTTTATTCCTCTCTGACGAATACATGAACCTAAATATTTAGTTTTAGATTTTGCTTCTCAAATAAACGTCTTGATTTAATGATGTTTAGATATTTGTATTATTATTTTGCAACACTTAATGACACGACTTTATGAATTCAAGACCTTCTGCTCTTATTTTAGTCCTTTTAAGGCCTTCGTTTGTAGGACATCAAGACTTTGAGAACCACAGAAACTCTATATATGATACATTATATTATTATATTACAAAAAATAATATATATTTAGTGAAGTTACTTTAATTGCCCCAACGACTGTGGTAGTTAGTGCTGTGTTGTAGAAACTGCAGAGGATGATGGAATACATCAAAATAAACCTGAAATGAGAAAATACTGGAGTTATATATATATACACACACACTATCAGTCAAAAGATTGGGATCGTTCAGACTTCAAAAGAAGTCTCTTCTGCTCATAAAGGCTGCGTTTATTTGATTAAAAATACTGAAAAAATACAGTAATCTTCCAAAATGTTATTACTATATAAAATAATGGTTTCTGTTTTAATATCTTTTAAAATATAATTTATTTCTGTGATGCAAAGCTGAATTTCCATCATCATAACTCCAGGATAAAGTGTCACACAATCTTCAGAAATCATGAAAAATAATGATTTATTACTGACAAATAATGATACTTTTTTCAGGATTCTTTGATGAATAAAAAGCTACAAAATAACAGCATTTTTCCTAAATATAAAACTTTGCTATCACTTCTTAACAATTTAACACATCGTTGCTGAATAAACATTTTTATTTCTTTTTAAAACAGAAAGAATAAAAATGTACCGACCCCAAACTTTTAAACTGTAGTGTATATTTTTCGAAAATATTATATTTTAATTAAATGCTCTTTTTTATTCATCAAAGAATCCTGAAAAAAGTATCAAAGTGTGTGTAAAAAATATTAAGCAGCAACAGTTTCAGCTCTGATAAAAATTCAGTATGTTAGAACATAATATTTTGACAATATATACATTTTGTAACTGTATTTTTGATCAAATAAATGCAGCTTTGAGCAGATGAAACTCTTGTAAAAACATTAAAGATCATTATGATCCCAAACTTTATTATATACATTTAAGAACCATACATTTGATGATAATAAAATACTAAGAAGGCACGAGTTGGACTCACCCCATGACACAAGACAATAAAAAATGAAATATGAACGTAACAGACATCCATCCTTCGAAACTCAGAGCCTGAACACATGAAGAAAACACGAGATGAAGTTCTGATTTCTACAGTTGAATCTTCTTCATCTCTGTCCTCGCTCACCTTCTGTAGGTCTCCGGTGTAAGCGCTCGCCAGCACCGTTGGGATGATAATGATAAAAGCGTTATAAAACAAAACCCCATATTTACCAAGACCCTGAAACCACAGACAGCGAAAGCTGAGGAGATCACACCTAATGACTATCAAGAGTATCTTCAACCATAAACACAATGAATCTGTGTCATCAGAGTCCCACAGATATCTGACGGATGCCTCATCATTAATCAAACAGATGTACCTCCATCCCCAGCTTCTTCTTGGTGTAGACTCCGCTGGCGGCCGTGAAGACGTCGTTGAGCAGAACAAACGTGTATCCTTCTGCATTGAAGGACAGGTCCGAGCTGAAGCGGTCGGGTCAGAGTTATTAAACACCTGAGTCTGTATCATATATGATATTATTATTGTTATGAATGATCTGTGTTCATGTACCTGGCTGCCACCAGAGCGCCTACAACTATAGCCAGAACGCTGCAGACCAGCGGCCGAGCGAAGCTTTTCCTGAAGACACAAACACAGACTCACTCTGGCCCTTAACATAGAGACAGACGTACAGGTTGCTTCCAGAGGAACACCACATTAAAACTCTCGAATAATTCAAAGAATATGAAATATATATATTTCTGAGCAGGTAAGAACTGATTGAGGTGTTTTTTTTTTTTTTTTTTACAGCTGACAATGAATGACTGTTCATATTCATATCAGGTAACCATATCTTGAACATCTTTATTTACGGATATGACACACGCACAGATGAGTTATGAAAATAAGTTTCCAGGGAAATACATCACACACACATGTATATGTATATATATATATATGTGTGTGTGTCTGGAGCACAGAAGCAGTCATCAGTAGCACAGAGATATTTGTAAAAATACACAACAATACATTGTATGAGTCACAATTATAAATTTCTCTTTTATGACAAAAATCATTAGGATATTAAGTAAAGATCATGTTCCATGAAGATATTTTGTAAATGAAATACACACGTATATATCACGTATATATATATATTTACATAAATTGTGTGTGTATGTGTGCATACATATATATATATATATATATATATATATATATATATATATATATATATTAATGGATTTCAAATTCAAAAAATATGTTCAAAATGCAAAAAAAAAAAAAATGCAAAAAAAAAAAAAACATTTTTTTTTTTTTTTGACATTTTTTGTATATTTTGTATATCAAGCCCCCGCTATAACACTACAAGGTTATACGTGTATTTTCCTGCCTCAGAAAAATATATTTTGGTATATGAAGGTTTTTTTTTTTTTTTTTTTTGGGATGTATAAGATATTACAAATAATGATATGCTTGCTTACCTTAGAGCAAATAAAGGGGGGGGGGCGGGGTTACAGTCTACTCGCTCAATATTTAATTATTCAAACGAAAAAGTGACACTGTAGCTTTAAGGCATAATTCAAATGCATAACTACAAAATTCACTGAATGTATATACCTCAGTATCCTGGATTCCATGATCATTGTGAGTAAAATGGTGAATTTTCTGAGCACAGTGAACATGGGTAAGCTGAAAAACACAAAATACAGGCTTCCAATGAGTTTATCTTGATGCAAAACTCTTTTGAGTTCTCTTGTGTTTCTATTGGTTCACCTGAGTTTCTTAGTCCCGCCCAGTCCCGTCACGTGGTTCCCCATGTACAGCAATGGTAAGGGAAATATCTACAGATCAGAAAAGTAAACAATCATGACAATGCCATTTAAAAAAAAAGAATGCACGTAATTCATTATAAATTACCTTCCCTGGAATACTTTTGTCAAAGTCCTGAAATTGGATGGTTTTGCTCATTTTGGCAACGTAGAGAATGATGATTGTAGCTGTCATCTATGAACAAACAAAACACTATCACTGAGACTGGAGCACTTTTTTGCCTGTGTTTATTAAACACGGGTTTAATGTTTCTCACCTGCCCAATTCCGAGAAACATGAACGAGGGAAACCTATTAAATGAACACACATTATGGTTATAATTAAGCATATGTTGTTATTCTAATATGGAAACCGGAAGCGGACACTCACTTGTACTCAGTTAAAATGCTTTTATTGACCACGATGATAAAAAACGAGCAGAAGGCGTAAAACGCGGCGGAAACGAACTTCATGAGTCTCGCGCGGTTCACCTCGGCGTTTAACGTCATTTTCGTTGTTTCGGTTTCTTCAGTCCCGAACTGCTTCAATCCTCGCAGTTTTATCTTCTTTCGCCGGTCTGGAGACCAACATGCTGGATTAGTGTCTAAAACCAGTCCAGAGAAACTCTGAATGAGTTACATAATCAAAAATCTGTTAATAATTAATTAAACGACTGGCACTGAACGACAACTGAACTAACATGACAAGGGGGCGGGGTCTCCTGGAGGGCGGGGCTTTGTGGTGCGATAACGGTCTCTGATTGGTCGAGTTGAACGTGTCCTGCTTTACACATTCACAGTGCCTATTACAAATAAATAATTGTACTCATAATTAAAAGTAACTGTTTATCTCCTTTAACAAACTCATGGAAGCTTTACAAAGGCATTACAGAACGAGAAAGCATAAGAAACTAATCACAGATCAATGAGAAAACAGATGGGTTTCCTAAAGAGATATTAAAAGATGCTATGAGATGAAACTGTAAATGTTGACCTGTCGTCCAGAAAAACTGGACAAACCTGAAACTGGTCAAACTAGTAACTAAGGTTACAGTTGGTAATTTTGTTAACTTAATTCGGTTTTCATTTTTGAAACATAAAAACATTATCTTTACTTAATATCATAATGATTTTTGGCATAAAAGAGAAATGTATAATTTTGACTCATACAATGTATTGTTGTCTGTTTCTCCAAATATACCTGTGCTCCTGATTAGTTCGGTCTGTTCGTGAAGCCGCCAGTAGATGGCGCCCGATGCCGAGAAATCACCGCTATGCCCTTCTGCACTACACAGCATGTAGTGCTCACTATATAACTAGGGTGTAGGGAACGAACAACAATAGTGTAAAAGTCCAACAAAGAAGAAAAAAGTAAGATTCTGGGGCCAGTTTCTTAAAAATAGGCTATGTATATGTTCTTAAGAACTATAGTTTGACCGATTATTTAGTTCCATCGCATATAAGTAGACTACAAGACCAAAAGAACAAAGCAGGTATAAAGCAAGGCCATACAGTTTAAAGCATGCGAGACAGAATAACAACAACAAAACATAAAATGAACAGAAGCATAATAAAGAAAAAATACAGGCAAGATGTAAAAGTCCTGCTTAAAATATTAAAGAAAAGCTATGACTAACTTTTTATCATGTGACTCTTGGTGCACTTAAACACTTAAATGTTCGTGTTTCAGTTCATCTTTCCACATAAATGACTCATCTCTTACTCATCTTGACCCAAAAACGAAAGTCTTGGTTACTCATCCACCCTCCTGGCATTCCAAAACCTGCGAGTTAATCAACCCTTTAATATAACATTTAATTAAGGAATTTATGTATTTTTTTTTAATATATTTTATTTCACAAGTAGGACTAGTCTAGACATTTGGACCATTACAGCTCTTTGTACATCAGTAGCTATGTTATACAAAGTGTACACAGAACAAAAATAGGGACATAAAAATAGACAAAGAACAGACCATGTGTAAAAATAAGACTTTAATATAGTATTAGAAAAGGGTTTAGAATATAAACGTCTAATCAAAAGAGTATTTTTTTTTTTCAGCATTTTACTAACAGTTCTTATATTTGTTTATGTCTGAAACTGAAGTACTGAAACTGCCAGCAGATGCATGCATTATAAGTCTTTGCTTAAATCCGTTTGGGTTTGTGATTCTTCTTGAGTTTCTTCAAGCGCTTCAAGACTCCGAGATCAGCACAGAACCGCTTCTTTCCGACGTATAATCTGTAGAGAAGTGAACACAGTTAAAGCAGGAGCACAGGACTGATCTGTGTTTGTGTTTGTGTGTTAAACACTCACATCACGGCATCGATGTCACAGACACCAGATCTGTGCTGGATCATATATTCGGAGACCAAACGGATCTGGCGTGGATGCATGCCCTTTGAAACTCTCAGGCAACAACTGGGAATGGCATCCACTGCAACAAAAGAAACATCTGCCATTGAATGAAAGTTAAATATCCTCCTAACAAAAGCACACACTTCCTCAGGAAAGAAGGGCAGACACAGACAAGTCTTGTTTTATAGAGAGGGCATGTCTGATGTTCATATAAAGCAGAGAGATGCATGTCACGACAGTGTCTCTACTGGCCGCAGTGACTCACCATCTATTCAAGCTGCTAAAGGTATGTGTGTCTCTGACGATCAAACAAATGACTTTACTGACAGGAGCTTACAGATGTGATAGTGAGTGTGTGCATCTGAGCGACTGCAGTTTTATGTATTAGGAGGTTGTATGTATTAGTCCCCACATTTTTTTCTTCAGTTCAACTCGCTCTCAGAGTGTAATAACTTTGAGGACATGAAATAGTGAAATATAATGTGCAAATATAAAATCTATTAACAGCTATAGTATAGCTCACTCCAAAAATCATATACATGGTACAGTCTACAGAACAAAAGAAGAATGAAATAAGAGTATATAAACCCAAAGAAACCAAAACAATGGGACGTGACATATCCGTTCCGTCTTTCAGGGAACGAGGGTTACCATACATAAGACGTTCCCTTTTAGTCGGTCACTCTCGAATTGGGATTTCAACCGACGGACCATAAATGTGTCCCGTAGACAGTGCTCTTGCCGAAGTGATGGGGTCTACTACCTCTTGGGATAGGTCACCTAGAACCTCCGCTTCCTGTCCAGGGTCCAGATATGAAGTTTCCAGAGGAAACGGGGTGCCATAGGGCACAAGGAGCACCAGTTAGATCCAAATCAGGCTTTGCCAACATCCCGGATGGTGGTATTGCAGCCGAATCTTCCTAAAATATCTCTCCCTCCGATGCAGTGATCGACATCCTGAACAATGTTGTGCTCGGCTCTAAAGTGAAAATCTGGTATGGATTGCACCTGCTGCCTTCTTATACTTATAAGTAGATTGGTCTATCAAAACGATATCTCAATTCATCGGTCACCACGTGATGTCGAGAGTGACTGACTGAAAGCGAAACTGAAAGTACCAGGCATTAATTGTGCTCACCTACGTCTCATTCGGCTACGTCACAACTACGTCACAAATCCTAATGTATTTTAATTAAACTATTATTTATAATGTAGAAGCTTTGTACTTTCGTATACAGACAAATATGGAAAAAATTAGCAAAAATGTGCTTGGCATACAAAGAGAACCAGTTATACAACGGACTACTTAAAACAACCTTTTATATTTTTGGTTGACTGTATTGTATTTTGATCATGAACAAACAGTGATGTTACGTTTTTGGCATTAGGGATTTTGTAAAATAAAGCAAGGATGTGTGTTTAATTAAAACTGTTATTTAAGTCAGATATTTTTCGCATATTTAAACCTATATGGTTTAATTAAATTTTTATGATTTTTTTTATTTATTTTTAATGCATTTTAGATGTGTCCTGATTAAATTAATGCAGAAACTTGGCAACGATGTTCTCTTATAATTGTGGAATCAGTGTTTAGTGACGTCATGGAATGTTCCAAGAAAACTTCAGTGTCGGTCACATCGCCTTTTAATTGCTGTTTTGCATTCGCCAATTATTAATTTACAAATTAATCACTGGTCACAACCTTTAATCCAAATGTGCTCATTGCATTAATGTAATCAACACTAAACTGATCCGAATAACAATACTTGTGTTTTTAGAGCTATTGCAGAACAGAATCTGTGTTGTATGAAGCATTATAAAGATAAATGCTACTGGCTTTAAGTAAAAGAAGCAAATGCATAACCCAAAATTGCAAAACCTAAACATTTAATAAAAGTCAGTATTACATTTTGCAGATTGCACCAATAACATAAAGTGGTAAACGTGATTGAGATTTAGCAGATTCTGACCTTCAGTGCTGGTGAGGATGATGAAGGTGATGCAGACGAGCAGCAGCACAGACGTTGCTTTGAGCTCCATGGTTGAACAGCATTGAGTGTGAATGAACAGAGGAAAGCTCATTTAAATGCCGTTCCGCCCCCATCGCCCGGCCTGCCCGGACTCATCACCAATTACACCAAAGAAAACAATTTTATGAATTGGTTATGAAATCTCTTCTATAGCAGAAATGTTCCCTGCAGCGCCTCATCCAGGTGAATGTCAGGAGTGTTTCTCAGGAGTGTGTTGATTTGTGCTGTTCTTCTCTGTCAGATGCGTGTCTCTGGGTGTGTTCAGTAATTGCACTGGATGTTCAAGCTTGTCTGTTTTACTTTCTCGATATTGTTACAGTGACCTCACAAGAAATCCCACATATTAGAATATTAAAATCATATTCAGGTCAAAAAATGGGTGCAGAAGAGCGAGTCATCTAAAGGGATCAGTTAACTTATATTTTATGTATGGTTTAAATGAGTTTCTAATTGTACATTTTGCAATTGACTTTTTTTCTTGCAACTCTGAGAAAAAAAGTCTTAATTTATACATGGATATATTAAACAATGACTTTTGAAAAATGTTATGTATTAATATTTAAAACATTTATTGGTGAAATGTATGTCCAGTTTTTGAGTGAAGATTGTTTCCACACCAGTGTTTCTATTATTGTAATTTGAAAATAAAATATTTTATATGTATATTTTTATCATAAGCACCATTATTATTATCATCATCATCATCATCATCATCATTATTTTCGTTATTTTTATAGGTGTTTGCAACGGACCAAAATAATATCTTGTCAAGATGAAACAGGTGGCACGTGTTTGGCTTTAATTCTTTCACGTGCTTCTGTCACTTTCCTTTTCCTTTGTATGCAACTCCTTCCTCTGGTTTTCTGACATGTGTTCTGAATGATTTTGGTTTCCGGGGTATACAGTGAGAGAAAAAGCAGTGGTTCTCAAAGTGTAGGACGCAGGCAATCAGCAGAATAAGATAAAGAACTCAATTAACAGCCAAAGGATGTAGCTTAGAATGAGATATGGATTGGTTTGTTAAATAGAAGAGAAAATATATAAATTAAGTTGCACAGACCCAGGCAAGTGCTGGTCATTCACAAACTAAATGCAGAAAATATGATGAGGCTATCTAGCTCTGTGAAACAGCTCTACTGTACACTAGACAGCAGATATTTTTATAGGTTTGAAGGGGGCGTGAACAAAAAAGTTTGAGAACCACTGGATTAAAGCATAAAGCTAAATACCGTGTATACTTAAGTCATCTTTAATAAAAGGATTTCAAACCTGATCTGCAGGATCTGTCAGGCTCAGAAATACAGTTGGAGGATCTACAGGAGCCACCAGAAAGGCCACAGGCTTCTTTATATGTTAGTTGGGTAATTACTCTAATAAACCTCTGCATTATCATCACACAAAGGCAGAAACGGATCACGCGGCTTCTGGGAAAGTAAACTCAAACCAAAGCCCTTGCAATAACAAATGTGCAAAACAGATTGACTTTCACGTCTGTTTACTACATGCAGTATTTACACAGCACTGAGTGACATGTGTGAATGAATGATTGGATCAGAAGGGTCTTTGTCTCCGAGTGGATAGATTGAGCAAACGCAGCAGCATTTCCCCAGAAACACCCTTCAGAGCCTCTCTGTCTTCATCATCTCAGTTCAGTTTAAATAGTGTCTGTGCAATCATCTGATCTGGATACAGACTGGATCTGGTGGCTACGGTGACCTCGGAATAAGAGAGAAATATTAGCATAGATGCCATTCTTCTAATGATGTAGCAAGTACATAGGGTGTTATGGGAAGTGTTTCCGGTTCCGGTTTACCTAATTAATGCAGCCTAAAAATCCTTTAACGGATTTGGATATTAAAAGCATATTAGTATGTTATGTGTAAGCCAGGTTAAAGAGATGGGTCTTTAATCTAGATTTAAACTGCAAGAGTGTGTCTGCCTCCCGAACAATGTTAAGTAGGTTATTCCAGAGTTTAGGCACTAAATAGGAATTTAATATATTAATATATTTAATATATTGATATTCTAGGTATTATCAAATTGCGAGTTTTGAGAACGTAGCGGACGTGGAGGATTATAATGCAAAAGGAGCTCATTCAAATACTGAGGTGCTATACCATTCAGGGCTTTATAAGTAATAAGCAATATTTTTAAATCTATAGGATGTTTGATAGGGAGTCAGTGCAGTGTGGACAGGACCGGGCTAATATGGTCATACTTCCTGGTTCTAGTAAGAACTCTTGCTGCTGCATTTTGGACTAGCTGTAGTTTGTTTACTAAGCGTGCAGAACAACCACCCAATAAAGCAGCGTTTTTATAATTAACACCTCTTTTAGTTTTATAATTTAGGTCCTATAATTAACACCTCTGTTTTTCAGAATTTAGCAGTAAGAAATTACTTGTCATCTAGTTTTTTATATCGACTATGCATTCCCTTAGTTTTTCAAATTGGTGTGTTTCACCAGGCCACGAAGAGATATAGAGCTATCATCAGCATAACAGTGAAAGCTAACACCATGTTTCCTGATAATATCTCCCAAGGGTAACATATAAAGCTTGAAGAGTAGCGGCCCTAGTACTGAGCCTTGAGGTACTCCATATTGCACTTGTGATCGATATAATACCTCTTCATTCACTGCTATGAATTGATGACGGTCATCTAAGTATGATTTAAACCGTGCTAATGCTAATGCCAACAAAGTGTTCAAGTCTATGCAAAAGAATGTTGTGGTCAATTGTGTCAAACGCAGCACTAAGATCCAATAAAACTAATAGAGAGATACACCCACGATCAGATGATAACAGCAGGTCATTTGTAACTCTAAGGAGAGCAGTCTCAGTACTATGATACGGTCTAAATCCTGACTGGAAATCCTCACATATACCATTTTTCTCTAAGAAGGAATATAATTGTGAGGATACCATCTTTTCTAGTATCTTGGACAGAAAAGGGAGATTTGAGATCGTTCTATAATTAACTAGTCATTTGGGGTCAAGTTGTGGTTTTTTGATGAGAGGCTTAATAACAGCCAGTTTGAAGGTTTTGGGGACATATCCTAATGACAATGAGGAATTAATAATAGTCAGAAGAGGATCTATGACTTCTGGAAGCACCTCTTTTAGGAGCTTAGATGGTATAGGGTCTAACATACATGTTGGTTTAGATGATTTAACAAGTTTATACAATTCTTCCTCTCCTACAGTAGAGAATGAGTGGAACTGTTCCTCAGGGGGTCTATAGTGTACTGTCTGATGCGATACTGTAGCTGTCGGCTGAATGGTTGCAATTTTATCTCTAATAGTATCGATTTTAGAAGTAAAGTAGTTCATAAAGTCATTACTGCTGTGGTGTTGGGAAATGTCAACACTTGTTGAGGCTTTATTTTTTGTTAATTTAGCTACTGTATTGAACAAATACCTGGGGTTATGTTTGTTTTCTTCTAAAAGAGCTGAAAAGTAATTGGATCTAGCAGTTTTTAATGCTTTTCTGTAGGATAGGTTACTTTCCCACCAAGCAATACGAAATACCTCTAGTTTTGTTTTCCTCCAGCTGCGCTCCATTTTTCGGGCTGCTCTCTTTAGGGTGCGAGTATGCTCATTATACCATGGTGTCAAACTGTTTTCCTTAACCTTCCTTAAGCGTAAAGGAGCAACTGTATTTAAAATGCTAGAAAATAGAGAGTCCATAGTTTCTGTTACATCATCAAGTTGTTTTGAGGTTTTGGATATGCTAAGGAATTTGGATACATCAGGAAGATAACTTAAAAAGCAGTCTTTTGTGGTAGAAGTGATGGTTCTACAATACTTATAACAAGAAGTAGAATTTACAGTTTTAGCTATATGAAGTTTGCAGAAAACTAAATAATGATCTGAGATATCATCACTTGGCTGAATAATTTCAACACTATCAACATCAATTCCATGTGACAGTATTAAATCTAGAGTATGATTTCGACAATGAGTAGGTCCTGAAACATGTTGTCTAACCCCAATAGAGTTCAGAATGTCTATTAATGCTGATCCCAATGTATCTTTTTCATTATCAACATGGATATTAACCAACAATTAGCACTTTATCTGCAGCCAGAACTAACTCGGATGTAAAATCACCAAACTCTTTAATAAAGTCTGTATGGTGGCCTGGTGGCCTGTATACAGTAGCCAGTACAAACATCACAGGGTATTTATCATTAACATTGGTTTCTCTGGATAATCTTATATGAAGCACCATTACTTCAAACGAGATATACTTGAAGCCTGCCCTCTGAGAAATCCTGAAAGCAACACCTCCCCCTTTACCTTTTGGATGTGACTCATGTTTATAACAGTAATCTTGGGGGGTGGACTCATTTAAAATAATGTAATCATCAGGTTTTAGCCAGGTTTCTGTCAAACAGAGCACATGTAGATTATGTTTATAGAGGAGGTGTAGTTTGTGTGTAATGTCACATGGTTTATCACAGCAGACGTCTGTTGCCATGGTGAATCGTATTATCGAAGCTCCATTGATCATGGCTTTTCATAGTTGTGGTGCTTGTGCTATACTCAGAGTCAACCTACTCAGAGTTGACTGAACTTACACAATTCAACTGTTCTGAACCTGAAAACTCAAAGAGTTATCCATCTCAGAGTAAGTCAACAGAGTTCAAGCTTTAACTCGGAGTTGGTTGAACTCCTTACTGAAACGGGCCCCAGGTGTCTCACTCTAAATCTCTGCCCAAAATAGACCAGTGTGTAAAAATAAGACTTGAATAATATATTATCAGAAAAGTGTTTAGAATATAAACATATAATGCTCTAATCAAAATAAAAACAAAAAAATTATTTTAAAGCATTTGATAACTCACATTAGCTATTTCATAAGGTTCAAAATCAACCAATGTAGAGTCAAAACTCGAAAAATACATTTTATTGCATTAAAAAGCAGAGCATACAAAGATAATATACAGTTTATTGTAGGAAAAAAAGGACTTTTAAAACATGCAATCTATAATTAATGAAACTGCTGGTTAGATTCA
This sequence comes from Carassius gibelio, assembly GCF_023724105.1. Taxonomy (NCBI): domain Eukaryota; kingdom Metazoa; phylum Chordata; class Actinopteri; order Cypriniformes; family Cyprinidae; genus Carassius; species Carassius gibelio. Next base: position 1,828,740 of record NC_068403.1, on the reverse strand, counting down.
TGCATAATAAGACAGATGAAGATGTTTATTCAGTCTTCGCTTAAGTCCATTTGGGTTTATGATTCTTCTTGAGTTTCTTCAAGCGGTTCAAGATTCTGATATCAGCACAGATTCGCTTCTTTCCGATGTATAATCTGTAGAGAAGTGAACACAGTTAAAGCAGGAGCACAGGACTGATCTGTGTTTGTGTTTGTGTGTTAAACACTCACATCACTGCATCGATGTTACAGACACCAGATCTGTGCTGGATCTCATGTTTGTAAGCCGAACGGATCTGGTCATTATGGATGCGCTTTGAAACTCTCAGACAACAACTGGGAACGGCATCCACTGAAACAAAAGAAACATCTGCCATTGAATGAAAGTTAAATAGTCTCCTTAAAAAAAGTATACACACACTTCCTGTAGGATGATTTGAGTTCAGTAAAGAAGGGCAGACACACACAAGTCTTGTTTTATAGAGAGGGCATGTCTGATGTTCGTATAAAGCAGAGAGATGCATGTCATGACAGTGTCTCTACTGGCCACAGTGACTCACCATCTATTCAAGCTGCTAAAGGTATGTGTGTCTCTGACGATCAAACAAATGACTTTACTGACAGGAGCTTACAGATGCCGCATGGGTTCCAATCCCAGGGAATGCACATGCTTTACTTTATGCTAATCTGGCATTTCTGGACAAAAATTGCTTGTACTAAACCTCTCATCATGCTTTTTTAAAAACGATTGAGCTGAGTTCATGCACCTCAGTTTTTGAGGTAAAAAGGTATTGTTTGTGGATGACTTCGGCTCAAAAAATCCTCTCTGAGTCAGAATGACTGGAATGCAAGCTTGTTTCTGCCATGAAATAAAAAGAGATTTTTAAAAAAAAAATCTAAATTCTGACTTTTTTCATAGTTTTGATGGGAAAAGTTGTAACTGAGTCAAAAAGTTGCAATTTCCTATTACCTTTATTTTTTATACAATATAAATTATTTATAATATAAGTTATGATATATAAACTCATTAGAATGTAATATAGAATTGCAAGATCAAAAAGTGTATATATTGTAGTTACAGTGAATGAGTTTGCAATTGTTTTTTATTTATTCTAAAAAAAGATAATGAAAAGTTAGCCTAACCTTATTTCCCAGTTCCAATTTATTTATTTGTTTATTTGTTTGTTTATTTATTTTACATATATACATATAAACCTAAAGAAACCAAAACAAAACGAAACTGAAAGTACCAGGCATTAATTGTGCTCGCCTACCTCTCATTTGACACAAATCGTAATGCATTTTATTTAAACTATTATTTATAATGTAGAGGCTTTGTACTTTCGTATATAGACAAATATCCTCTTCACATGAGCAAAAATGTGCTTGGCATACAATGCTTGTGTTTTTACAGCTATTGCAGAACAGAATCTGTGTTGTATGAAGCATTATAAAGATAAATGCTAATGGATTTAAGTAAAAGCAGCAAATGCATAACCCAAAATTGCAAAACCTAATCATTTAATAAAAGTCAGTATTACATTTTGCAGATTGCACCAATAACATAAAGTGGTAAACATGATTGAGATTTAGCAGATTCTGACCTTCAGTGCTGGTGAGGATGATGAAGGTGATGCAGACGAGCAGCAGCACAGACGTTGCTTTGAGCTCCATGGTTGAACAGCATTGAGTGTGAATGAACAGAGGAAAGCTCATTTAAATGCCGTTCCGCCCCCATCGCCCGGCCTGCCCGGACTCATCACCAATTACACCAAAGAAAACAATTTCTGAAATCGGTTGTGAAATCTTTTTGCTGCAGGTTATGCGTGACTCTGTCATTAGGAGTGTTCTTCAGGAGTGTGTTGATTTGTGCTGTTCTTCTCTGTCAGATGCGTGTCTCTGGGTGTGTTCAGTAATTGCACTGGATGTTCAAGCTTGTCTGTTTTACTTTCTTTCTTGATATTGTTACAGGAGTTTCACCCGTAACCTCACAAGAAATCACACATATTAGAATATTAAAATCATATTCAGGTCAAAAAATGGGTGCAGAAGAGCGAGTCATCTAAAGGGTATCAATTAACTGATATATTATATATGGTTTAATTGAGTTTCTGAGTTTACATCTTGCAATTGTGTTTTTTTTTTCGGCCATGAAAATTTTTTTTTCACTTTCTATCTCACAATTTTGACTTTGCAACTCTGAGAAAAATGACATAATTTTGTTATATAGAAATATATGACAGAGACTATTGAAAAATGTTAGCAATTAATAATGAAAACAATTATTTTAGAAATTTACGTGCAGTTTTTGAGTGAGGTTTGTAGGTTATTATATTATTATATATAATTTGAAAATATCTGAAAATTAAAAAATCCTTTTCTTTTTGTACGTAACTCCTTCCTCTGGTTTTCTGACACCTGTCTTAAATCATCTGAAGGGTTTTACAGTGATTAAAGCATAAAGCTAAATACACTGTATACTCAGTTATTCTTTAATAAAAGGGTTTTGAACCTGATCTGCAGGATCTGTCAGGCTCAGAAATACAGTTGGAGGAATTAGGAGCTGGTTTGGAGATTATATGTTAGTTGTGTAAATACTCTCAGAAATCTCTGCATTATCTTCACATGAGGACAGAGACAGGTCAATAAACTCAAACCAAAACCGTTGAAATAAGAAACAAGCAAAACAGATTGACTTTCACGTCAGTTTACTACATACAGTATTTACACAGCATTGAGTGACACATGTCTCTGGATGAATGATTGGATCAGAAGGGTCTTTGTCTCCGAGTGGCTAGATTGATCAAACGCAGCAGCATTTCTCCAGAAACACCCTTCAGAGCCTCGCCGTCTTCAGTCAGATGAGATCCCACGTCTTCAGAGCAATCTGGATCCAGAACACAGCTCTCTGGAAAACAGAAGACATGCACTGGAGCGTTAGAGGAGCTGTAGTTTGTGTGTAAAGTCACATGATGGGATGTTTTGCTCACCAGAGTCGCAGCAGACTCCAGGAGCCGCGCATCGGCCCCGGGCCCCGCAGGACACCCCCTCGGTCTCACAGGGACCCGGCTGCAGATTCTCCTCCATGCAGCTCAGCGTCTCCGGAGACCCGAGCAGACAACCCAGACCGGCCCCGCAGCAGATACTGGGGCCCAGACAGCGGCCCTGATTCCCCGGACCACACGCCGGACACTACACATACACATATACAGTACATAAACATATACAGTACATAAACATATACAGTACATAAACATAAACATATACATATACATATACATATACATATACATATACATATACATATACATATACATATACATATACATATAAATATAAATATAAATATACATATACAGTACATATACATATACATATACAGTACATATACATATACATATAAATATACATATACATATACATATACATATACAGTACATATACATATACATATACAGTACATATATACATATACAGTACATATATATAAACAGTGCATACACATATACGTATACATATACATACACATATACATATACTTATACAGTAGGTACATATACAGTAGGTACATATACAGTCCATATACATATACAGTACATATATATATATATATATATATATACATATACAGTACACATATATATATACATATACGTATACTTATACAGTACATATACAGTCCATATACATATACAGTCCATATACATATACAGTACATATACGTATACATACATATATTAATATATACATATAGTACATATACATACAGCTGACTAATATAATGAAGAGCAACAACTGCATAAATGCAGTTATGCCCAAAAAATCAAGATGTTGGTGCAGAAATTCCCCGTATGTATATATGCCTCATATTTATATCATGAAATGATAAGCGATATCATACGAGCAGTGAGAGGAGTATTACACGAGTGCTGTTTGTTATGAATATCACTGCAGTCCGTGACTTTTTTGTGTTAACAATTTCTATCATAAGCGAGTACACCATGTATCAATTTTCCAAACTCTGTTTTTGGCTTGTCCTGAATCACTACTGTACACCTTTAATAAGTGTAAATATTCTGACTATTTAGACTGGATTCGGAGGAGCACAATACCTGTGTGATTCGCCATTGACTTAAACATAGAGAAGTAGTTCCGGCTACAATGTTCCTCCGCGAGACTCACACAGTTCTGTTCATTAACCGCTAGAGCGCCAAAAGTTACGGATTGCAGCTTTAAACGTGATTTTATACAACATTTCAGTTAATAAAAGTTGATGTTGTGTTATATTTTAATCACAATATTATTATTATGTTGTTTTTTGTTTTGCATAGTTAACTTTAAAGCCACAGCAGAACGTTTGTGTATCTCTGAGCAAGTGGTGTTTAGTTTCTGAATTAATCAAAATAATTTTGAACGAATCGAGTGAATCAATGATTCAAAGCCGTTCATAAAGAGAGCCGTTTACTTCATTCCTGAATGAATCAGTCGTTTGAACGAATCCAATAAAGACATTTTCCGCCATCTCCTGGCAGATTTAGTTTCTTATTTACAGTATCATTAACAATGATAATAATACTATTAATAATAAAAACATTAAAGGGATATTTCGATAAAGAGTTTCTAATGAGTAATGAGTTTCAATGCATGAACAAACGAGATGTTTCTCAAATGATCTTCTTTTATGTTCCATAGTTTATGTTTGGCTGTTGTTGAATACATTTTTAATTAGTTTTTAATTATTTTTTAAATGTCACACAATTTTTTTTATTAATCTTATTTAAAATTGTATTATTTTAATGCATTAAGTTAAACTAAATATATCTTAGAAATGTTTCCCTGTGCAAGCTGAAATAAAAATAAAAATAATTTATTCTATTTTCAGATAAAGTTTAATTTTATTCCAAGTAACAAAAACATACATTTTATGGTTTTAGTTTTAGAAAATAATTTTCTAAATTTTTTTTTTTTAGAAAATACAAAGTACAAGAGTGAAACATGAAACAGATGCTGTAATACATGAAATATTGATGAATATTTTTGCATGTTATAATTTTGAATATGTGAATATGAATGTTTCAGCTCATTTAAAGAAAACATTTCCCTGCAGGAAGTCTAGCAGATGAACTTGAGATAAAAGGCATTCTGAAGTGTGTCAAACGTCTTGTAAAGCCTCAGTGAATGTGGTCAGTGTTTGTGCTGAAGGTCTGGTCTGTACCTGTCTGACGGGCTCTGGCGGGGATCTCTTGCCTCCTCGAGGGCAGTTCTGGATGTAGCAGGCGGATGAGAGCGCCAGCAGACAGAGGACACAGGTGGGCAGCAGAGAGTCGGACATCTCGACACACACTGATGCTCGGATGCTCTCGGACGCTTATATAGAGCTGCAGCATCAGCACCAGAAGAGCTCCTCCTCATCACCGCTGCTCCACTCTCATTACTAACAACACTTTCAGTTAGTTTACACTCCCATATCTGCCATTTGCTCTTTTGAATTATTATAGTTTTTGTTAAATATGTCTATATGTGTCCCTGGAGCACAAAAGCAGTCTTAAGTTTGACTTTGTAGAAATAGACAACAATACATTGTATGAATCAGAATTATACATTTCTCTTTTATGACAAAAATCATTAGGATATTAAGTAAAGATCATGTCCCATGAAGATATTTAGTAAATCTCCTACCGTAAATATATCAAATATATTGTCCTCCTAACAAACCAGACATCACTGGAGAGATGATTTATTTAGACATTTGACTTTTCTTTCTTTTTTTGGTATCTTGGGTAATGAAAACACTTTTGAAATGGTTTAATGTTTTACACACGTTCTGTATTTTAGAAAAAATATCAGCTTACTTTTTATTTTATTTTATTTTTTGTATTTCTTTTGTTAATTTTTTTAATAATTTTTTTTATTTCACTTAACATTCATTTATAGTAATAATTTGTATGTGTTTTTTTATGTTTTTATGAAAGGTTTAGTAATTTTGTTGTGTGTGTGTTCTATTTATTTTTTTCATTAGTTTTCACTTCAAAAAACTCTACATTTAATAAATTTTATTTCAGTTTATTTACTTTAGTACATAAATATAACCTTTATGAAAAGAAAAGAAAAAAAGTGTATATATATATCAAAATATAAAAAACATAGAACGGCATAAAATTATTATTATTTTTTTTTTTTTGCTTTCATGTTATTTAGTATAATTTTTAGTATCTATTTATTTCAATATGTCTGTATAGTTTAAGTTCATTTAGGCATGTTAAGCTTTATTTGGTTTTATTTCAGTTAATTTTATTTTCCAATAAGAAACTCATTTAATGGTATTAATTTTACTTTCAGTTACTCTAATAAACTCTGTTCAGAACATCATATTTCCACTTGAAAATTATGAAGAGTGACGTTTAATGAAAATTTGGCTGAACAACATCATTTGACAAACTGATCCTGACAAAATAATCTACACCTTCACCTTCAAGAACGTGTTTGAGCAACATCAGCCGTCTGATGCATGAATTCAGTCCTAAATGTGTATATTACCTCAGAAACTAGAATTTAATAATTACTCTCAGTCTTTTGTTCCAACATGAGTTACACATCCATCATCTTCACAGGAGACAGTCCTTTGGGTAAAGGTCAAAGGTCACAGTGTGAACAGCTATTCATCAGAGGGTTAATATAATATTGCTGTTTTGCTGCTATGAAGACGTCATATTTAAATATATACTTCTTGCACTGATTGTAAAAAGAAAATGTTTAATAAAAACACATTTATTAAGTGTAATGTAATTTTTTTTACTAAAAATAGTTTTTTATTAATAAATATTTTATTTTATTTTATATCAATACATTAAAAATTATATTATTATTATAAGCGTTTATTTTTATACTTTCCGGTTTATTTTTACATTCTTGTGAAAGGTTTAGTAATTTTGTTGTGTGTGATTTTAATTTTTTTCAATGGTTTTCACTTTTTTAAAAATTACATTTTATTATTTTTTATTTCAGTTAATTTTAGTTACTATCAAGAAAACCTAAATAAAATTTTTTTTTTACCTTATTTATTTAATTTTTTCAATATGTATGTTCATTTTCCCACTTGACTTAATTTTCGTTTAATGGTTTAAGTTAAGTATTAAAGGTTAAAGGTTTAAGTATATATATATATTTAATTTGATAATATTTTTATTAGTTTAAATTTTGTATTAAAAATTTTATCTAATCAAATCTATATTTAAAATATTTTTTTTATATATTATAAATTGAATTAAAACCAATTCTACACATATAAATAAAACAAATCTAAATGGTAAGTGACTCGTGGCGTGTCTGTCTCGGGACTGAAGGGGTTAATGTGTAATACGAGCGGGTGCAAGGTCAAAGCTGAGAAATAAGAGATATGAGATTCATCTGAACGCAGGACTAAACAGCAGAAATGCCTGCTCAGTATTCACAGCTCACAAACACTAATATAATCCAGCATTTCCATATTGTTTATGCGCACACAGCCCAACAAAAGAACAATTTCATCCAATAACAGCTGGAGAAGTCAGACGTGCTTTGAGGAGCATCGCGTCTGTAAATCTGAGAATATGAGTGATAATAAACTCATCAGCGTCCCGACGCAAACGAGGCCTAATCAGACAGCACAGAGATAACTCACCTTATTCAGAAGCAGTGCTTTAATAATGCTCATAATCAAATGCTGCACATTCACTAAATGGAAATGTTGTTGAGCTGCTTGCAAAGTTCGTCATTCCCTGAGAACATCAAGTACATTTTCACTTTAGGCCTTTCTACATTTGCATCAAAATATTTTTTTGACCCCTCAGAATACATTAGATTGTTGAAGACAGTGGGCTGGCATTGAAGTTTATTGTTTAGGTTATTATGGTCTGGTTTGTGTGTGTGTGTGTGTATCGTTACAGTGGGGTCAGAGCTTTTCAAACACACACACAAAGCGAGTTCAGCCTTGTGCTGCTTCATCAATCTCCTGCCGATCATTTCCACCGAACACAGCGAGCTCAAGGATTCTTCATTCACTTCTCCAGACAACGGCAAACACATTCAACAGCTTCCTATGGAAAATGATTTGAGATATATCATTTTAACAATTATAAAAAAACATTTTTTTTAAAGAATACATTTATTTATTAATCAAGAATACATGTAATTTATCAAAAGTGAGCATTTTTTACACTCACCCTGAATTTTTTTATTTCATTAATGATAAAGTAAAACAATTAAATGTTTTTACTATTTAAAACAGCTGTTTCAGTGTGAAAATCTCTTAAAATATAATTTATTTTTGTGATGCACAGCTGAAATTTTTAGTCTTCAGTGTAACATGACCTTCAGGAATCATTCTAATATACTGATTTACTGCTTGAGAAACAATCAGATTATTATAAATGATACTGAAAATAATTCAACTACCTTTCAAATGATTTTAAAAAATGTATAAAGAATGCATTACAATTATCAAAAGTGACAGTAAAGACATTTATAATGTGCAAACGATTTCTATTTCAAATAAATGCTGTTATTTTGAACTTTCTGTTCATCTGTGAATCTTGAAAAATAAAGTGCATCAGTTTTCACAAAAATATGAACTGTTTTCAACATTGATAATAATCAGAAATGTTTCTTGAGCAGTAAATCATCATATTATTCTGATTTCTGAAGATCATGTGACACTGAAGACTGGAGGAATGATGCTGAAAATACAGCGGAGCATCACAGAAATAAATTACACTTTAACACAGATTCACACAGAAAACAGATGATTTACATTAGAATAATATTTCACAATTTTTACTCTATTTTTGAAGTTGCACATAAAACAAAGATTTTTAGAAAACCCGTTTTGCCAGAAAATACTATTTCAATGTTTCAGCTTCAAACTTTGTGCAGTTCATTGTCACTGAAATGTACGAGCAATTTTCTTTCGGTGTAATATACGATTGAATGCACTTGATTGGAGACGTTTAATCTTCAGTGTATAAGGATCAGACGTGTGTTTCTCTGAGATGAGCGCAGGGCAGAGAGTATGAGGAGTAAACCATCAGAGAACAAGAGCTGAACACACAGGAGAGACCTGGAAAGAACACAAGAACAAGATCATTACAACAAACTCATCAATCACTTTAAATGCATAGTGATAAAGATCAGACGTTACTGTACTATAAATCATACTCAAACATTCTGAACACCAAAAGAACATTTACAGAAACATGACAGCAAAACATGACAAGCATCATGCATTACCACAAATCTGACAACATTTAGGATTTAAACAAAAATCTAAATAAATATCTGTCAACAGGGTCAGAAAAAAATCACTTTTATTCAAAGAGAATTATCATTCGTCACTGACAGAGGATAGTTGTTCTTGTTTTAAGCATAAACTAATTTTGTTACATTTCTCTGAAAATAAGAGTGTTTGGAGTTTTGAGGATATTAAGATTTTAGAAAACAAAGCAAAAAAACTGATGAAGAAAATAAAGTTTTAAAGTTTAACATTTAATGCCACAACTTCATGTACAGACCAATTCAGGGCATCTAAAAAAAGAAGAAAACCCTTCAAAATGTTAAATTTCATGAAATTAGGCATGCACACATTTTTTTTTATTAAATTCTATAACTATAGTTATGTAAAATAAATAAATAAATAGTTAAGGACTAATTTCACGACTTGCAGACAAAGTAACTATGATGTCACCAGTGTTGGGGAGTAACCAGTTACATCATTTAATTAGAAAATAAATGTAATTGTAATCAGTTACAGATACTGAAAAAAAATTAGAATTGCGAGAAAAAAGATACAAACTATGGGATGTAAACCAAAAATTGAATTGAATTGTGAATTGTGAAACAGAAAGTAGCATTATCTTATTTTATTGTAGCAGCTTCGATACAAACCTGTAGGAAAGATGTGGAAGGACCAGAGAAGGACAAGAACACATATAAGATTGTCACAGACGTGTTTTCTGTGTAGAGAACATCACAAGGTCAGCTCAGACGCACACAAGACACAATACAGAGATAAACCCTCGTATTACTCACCATCAGGTTATTTAAAGGAATCTCAGAGAGGGGTTTTACAATGACAGTCCATGTCATGCATCTCTTTTTCTTCCATCGAACATTCTGTGCTTTTTTTTCATGAGCAAATAATTTAAATTTAGTTCGGGCTGAATGAATATATATATATATATATATATATATTTACAATTCTTTATATGTTTATATTTTGCATTATTTTTCACCTTGCTCTAGCAATCCTTGTCGTTTAATCTTATGATAACGGGGTTTAATTAAATAGCAGATAAGAAGATTTATCTCAAATTTTTTTAAACGTTTATAATGGGATTTTATTGTGCAGCAGTTTAATTTAACAAAGGCCAATCCTCTGTGATACAAACATGCAGTTATAAATAATAATCAAGCAATTAGGATTTTTCAATAAACCCGGCTTGTTTTTATCATCAACACTTTGCCTCTTGCTTTCTGCTCTTCTTTGGCTTCTTTGATCAAACTCTCAAGCAGAGCTAAAACTTCAGTAATACGTTTTAGGTGTCAGATGAGCGCTGGTTTTGGAGACCACCGAGACTGGATTCAATGCAATTTAATCTAACAGTTGCTTACACAAAAGTACTTTGAATAAAGAGCACATATCATATGATGAAGTTTATTGTAGTACATAGAATGTTTAATGTGACAAACATTTAAAAAGAATATATATATATATCTTATCTACCATCAAAACCTACAGAAACAATTTTAATTTAATTTAGACCAAAGTACAAATTAGGACATTTCCTAAGTAAATATATTGACTATCAGTCCAATATTTGGAATAATTATAATTAGTTTAATGTTTTTGAAATAATTTTTTTCTGAAGAAGCTTTATCTGCTAGCGTTGCATTTATTTGGTCACAAATACAGAAAATTGTTAAATATTATTAGTAAACTTGATACAATTGATTTTTCAGGGTTCTCTGATGAACAGAAAGTTAAAAAGAACAGCATTTATTTGAAATAGAAATATTTTGTAACATTATAAATGTCTTTACTGATCAAATGAATGCATCCTTGATTAATAAAAGCATGTAGGCTATTTTTAGACATTACTTAAAAATATGATCAGCTTTGTGGATCTTTTGATTCAGATTGAGACTTCTGAGCATTTATCAAGAATCATTTGATTCAGATCGGGACTTCCGGTTCGCGAATCATTTGATTCAGATCGGGACTTCCGGTTCGCGAATCATTTGATTCAGATCGGGACTTCGGTGCTGGTTTGCGAATAATTTGTTCAATCGGGATTTGGTGCGGGTTTGCGAATCATTTGACTTGCAACGGGACTTGCGGGCTCGCGAATCATTTGATTCGGATCGAGACTTCGGTGCAGGTTCGCGAATCATTTGATTCGGATCGGGACTTCGGTGAGGTTTCACGAATCATTTGATTCGGATCGGGAATTCGGTGCGGTTTCGCGAATCATATGATTCGGATTGGGACTTCGGTGCGGGTTCGCGAATCATATGATTCGGATCGGGAATTCGGTGCGGTTTCGCGAATCATATGATTCGGATCGGGACTTCGGTGCGGTTTCGCGAATCATATGATTCGGATCGGGACTTCGGTGCGGTTTCGCGAATCATATGATTCAGATCAGGAATTCGGTGCGGTTTCGCGAATCATATGATTCGGATCGGGACTTCTGTGCGGGTTCGCGAATCATTTGATTCGGATCGGGAATTCGGTGCGGGTTCGTGAATCTTTTCATTCGGATCGGGACTGTTGGTACTTGGGTAACATTTGTGAATTAACTTAAATGTTATTTCTTTCCATTTATTGTTAAGCAGATCTCTATGAGGCAAGGTCGATACTTTCTCCCAAGGTATGTTCTCCACAATGCTATTCCAGTAAACCTACAGAAACAAACCAGCGCTTTGCAGTGTGTGAAATTTAATTTAGACCAAAGTACAAATTAGGTCATTTCCTAATTTCCTAACAAATTAGGTCTGATTGTCATAATAATAAAGTAAATATATTGACTACCAGTCCAATATTTAGAATAATTATAATTAGTTTAATGTTTTTGAATTAAGTTTTTTCTGAAGAAGCTTTTTTTGCTAGAGTTGCATTTATTTGGTCACAAATACAGAAAATTGTTAAATATTATTAGTAAACTTGATACATTTGATTTTTCAGGGTTCTCTGATGAACAGAAAGTTAAAAAGAGCAGCATTTATTTGAAATAGAAATATTTTGTAACATTATGAATGTCTTTACTGATCAATTTAATGCATCCTTGATTAATAAAAGTTTATAGGCTATTTTAAAACATTATTAAAAATATGATTAGCTTTGTGGATCCTTTGATTCAGATGGGGACTTCCGTGCGGGTTCGCGAATCATATGATTCGGATCGGGACTTCGGTGTTGGTACTTGTGTAACCTTTGTGAATTAACTTAAATGTTATTTCATCCCCTTTACATTTACATTTCATCCCCTTACGTTACATTTAGGATTGATTTTAAAGTACTTTTACTCGTATATAAGTCACTAAATGACCTAGGACCGAAATATATTGCAGATATGCTCACTGAATATAAACCTAACAGAGCACTCAGATCACTAGGATCGAGTCAGTTAGAAATACCAAGGGTTCACACAAAACAAGGGGAGTCCTCCTTTAGTTACTATGCTGCTCGCAGTTGGAATCAGCTTCCAGAAGAGATCAGATGTGCTAAAACACTAGTCACATTTAAATCTAGACTCAAAACTCATCTGTTTAGATGTGCATTTATAGAATGAGCACTGTGCAATGTCCGAACTGATTGCACTATATTTTCACTGTTTTATTTTATTTTATTTTTTTATGTAAAATCATTTTCTAACTGTTTTTAAATGTTTTAATCATTTTAAAAGTTTTAAAATTGCTTGTTTTATTTTTGTTATTATTTTTCTTCATGATTATTTTACTTTCTTTTGTGTAAAGCACTTTGAATTACCATTGTGTACGAAATGTGCTATATAAATAAACTTGCTTTGACTTGCCTTGCCTTGCCTTTATTAGTAAGCAGATATCTATGAGGTAAGGTCGATACTTTCTCCCAAGGTCTGTTCTCCACAATGCTATTCCAGTAAACAGAAACAAACCAGTGCTTGCAGTGTATGAAATTTAATTTAGACCAAAGTACAAATTAGGACATTTCCTTATTTCCTACATTCCTTATCTGCTTGTCATGATAATAAAGTAAATATATTGTCTACCAATTATTCCAATATTTAGAATAATTATAATTAGTTTAATGTTTTTGAAAGAAGTTTTTTCTGAAGAAGCTTTATCTGCTTTATCTTGCTTTTATTTGGTCACAAATACAGAAAATTGTTAAATATCATTAGTAAACTTGATGCATTTGATTTCTCAGTGTTCTCTGATGAACAGAAAGTTAAAAAGAACAGCATTTATTTGAAATAGAAATATTTTGTAACATTATAAATGTCTTTACTGATCAATTGAATCCATCCTTGATGAATAAAAGTATATAGGCTATTTTTAAACATTACTTAAAAATATGATCAGCTTTGTGGATCTTTTGTTTCACATGGGAACTTCAGAACAAGTATCAAGAATCATTTGATTCAGATTGAGACTTCGGAGTGAGTTTGTGGATCTTTTGATTCAGATGGGAACTTCAGAACATGTATCGAGTATCATTTGATTCAGACTGGGACGTCAGATAATTTATCAAGAAACATTTGATTCAGATCTTCGTAGTGAGTGTGGATCATCGGAACTTCGGTGTGGGTTCGCGACTCATACACTGTTAATTATTTGACTGTAAATTTACAATAAATTGCAGGTTAATAATTGCATGACTTTCACAGTAAGTTACTGTAACATTTTTACAGTAAATTATTGTGAAATGACAGCTGTATACTGTGACTTCACAGTAATTCTGACATCGCATTACTGTGATTTAGCGGTAAGCTGCTGTAGAATTAATGTATTTAACTGTGAAATTACAGTTGGTGTCTATGTATTACTGTAATTTAACAGTAAGCAGCTGTAGAATTCATGTATTTAACTGTGAAATTAGTGTATATTACTGTAATTTAGCAGCAAGCAGATGTAGAATTAATGTATTTAACTGTGAAATTAGTCTATTACTGTAATTTAGCAGTAAGCAGCTGTAGAATTACTGTACATAACTGTGAATGTCTATCTATTACTGTGATTTAGCATAAATGATGGACCAAACAAAACTGATAAAAACAGTGACATAACTTTTATTTTTTAGAAGTAAAATACAATTTAATTACATGAAGAAAACACTGGGCAACAGGGATTGACACTGGGTAACAGGAATGTGTGTCAAAAGAGAAAGAAGGAGACAGAGAAGAGAGAGTGAGGGAGAGAGATGTAAGAAAAGACAAAAAGGTGGGAATAGAGAGGGTCGCAGGTGTCTCTCTCCTTCCCTCGCAGCTGGCACCTGCATAGTGTGGGTTCTATCCACTATATACAAAAGATAAGAAAGACAAAAAGTTTAAGTTACTCTGTGGTGGACTGACTCCCTGTAAGTATGGTGCTCGCATTGTAACACTAATCCTAAAATGTCTACAATTTAAGTAATTTCAACTATTAAAATAAAAGTGAATAGTACTCTCAATTAATATTAAATCAACAAACCAGGACTCTAATCACTCCTGTTACTTTTACCCAGTCCTATTATTTTTCACGTGAGTAACAGGACTGAAAGTAACATGATTGAGGTTAAAAGGTTAGTTCACCCAAAAATGAAAATTCTGTCAGTAATTACAGAGCACAAATTAAGATATTTTTGATGAAATCTGAGAGCTGGATCACTCCTCCATCGGCTTCTAAGGGTTTGAAACTTGCTGGCCCAGAAAAATGTATTAAAGACATCTTTAATATAGTCCAAGTGACTCCAGTAGCTCAATCTTAAGTTTATAAAGCGACGAGAATACTTTGTGCGTAAAAAAAAAAAAAAAAAAAAACAACTTTATTCCACAATTCATTTCCTTCTCTGTGGGCCTTGAGTTTTTTCATGTAGTAAAACAGCGTAGCGCTTCTGTGTTATACGTATAACACAGAAGCGCTACGCTGTTATACTACATGAATTCACCCGAGGCCCAGAGAGAAGGAAATGAATAGTGGAATAAAGTCATTATTTTTGGGGGGGTTTTGCATACACAAAGTATTCTCGTTGCTTGGTAAACGTAAGATTGAGCCACTGTAGTCACTTGGACTATATTAATGATGTTTTTAATACATTTTCTGGGCCAGCAAGTTTCAATCCCTTAGAAGCCTATGGAGGAGTGAGACAGCTCTCAGATTTAATCAAAAATATTTTAATTTGTGTTCCGAAGATGAGAGAAGGTCTTACGGGGTTGGAACAACATGAGGGTGAGTAATTACTGACAGAATTTTCATTTTTGGGTGAACTAACCCTTTAAGCTAAAATTGCATGCTAAATTGCATAGTAATTCAACACAGTAGCAAGTAATGTAAATTTACACTTAAAACTATTGTAAAGTACTGTAAATTTGACGTTTTTTAGACGTCAAGGCATGTTAAAATCAAATAAACGTAAAAACAATTAATTTTACACATTTATTTTGCAGTCTGTCTAAACTCTACATTGAATCAGGAGACACTATAGAACACATTAAAGGGATAGTTCACCCCAAAAATCTTTGGAACACAAATTAAGATATTTTAAGAAATCCGAGAGCTTTCTGTATCCTCCATGGACAGCAATTATTTTACTTTCAAGGCCCGGAAAGATTGTTAAAATAGTCCATATGTATACAGTGGTTAAACCTTAATGTTATGAAGCGACGAGAATACTTTTACTGCGCAGAAACAAAACAAAACAAAATAGAATACCGACTTTATTCAACATTTTTCCTTTCTGTGCCAGTATCCGATCCTGTTCACGTGATGTGTTCTCGATCATGCATGTGATTGCATTGCGCACAAAAAGTATTCTCGTCGCATCATAACATTGAGGTTGAACCACTGTAGTCACATGGACTATTTATATCGATGGTTTTACTACCTTTCTCGGACTTGAAAATGGTTATAACATAGTAGTCTATAGGTGGGATCAGAAAGCTCTGATTGCTTAAAATTTTCTTAATTTGTGTAGAACAAAATTCTTGTGTTTGGAACATCGTGAGGGGATGTAATTAATGACAGATTTTTCAATTTTGGGTGAACTAACCCTTTAATAGCTTCAGTAAACTTCTTACTGCATAACTACATCTAGCTTAAAGGAACACGCCGACTTTTTGGTACTTTAGCTTATTCACGGTATCCCCCAGAGTTAGATAAGTCCATACATACCCTTCTCATCTCCTTGAGTGCCTCTGTTTGACGCACCCACCGCTAGCCTAGCTTAGCACAAAGACTGGAGGTAAACAGCTCCAGCTAGCATACTGCTCTCAATAAGTGACAAAATAACGCCAACATTTTCCTATTTACATGTTGTGATTTGTATAGTCACAGTGTGTACAAATAACAAGGTCATATGAGACACAACCATCTTCTAACTGTATACATACTGGGAACTATATTCTCAGAAGGCGAAGCACTGCTACTTTGGAGTGATTTACTCCAATTCTGAGCAAACTCTCTGCTCCTCACCACAGGGCTTCTCAGGTGCTGTGAGAAAATCACTCCCCAAGTAGCAGTGCTTCGCCTTCTGAGAATATAGTTCCCAGTATGTATACGGTTAGAAGATGGTTAGAGTCACTGTGACTATACAAATCACAACATGTAAATAGGAAAATGTTGGCGTTATTTTGTCACTTATTGGGAGCAGTATGCTAGCTGGAGCCGTTTACCTCCAGTCTTTGTGCTAAGCTAGGCTAGCGGTGGGTGCCTCAGACAGACTTACGGCAAGCACGGAGATGAGAAGGGTATGTATAGACTTATCTAACTCTGGGGGATACGGGGAATAAGATAAAGTCACAAAAAGTCAGTATGTTCCTTTAACACAGATACTGTGTTTCATTAGTCCGTTCTTAAATTGGAACACAGCTTACATTAGATTGACATCCATTCGAAGTCAATGAGCTTCTTGATAAGAGTGCAGACTTGCTGGTTCATGTGACCTCTCTGCCTCTTAGATTTTGTGCCCGTCTCTGGGTTGATGCCCAAGAAGCACCTACAAACAAAAAGACAGAAGAAACCTGTTAGTTTAATTCGTGTGATGAAAAAGGTGTCAGTTCCCAGTCACCACCTTCAGTGGGTCACTGCTTTTGCAGTACAGAGTCAAACTAAAGTTAGCTCAGTTTAAACAAAGGTGTAATTCAGGTGTAAGTAGTACTGTAATTCAGAAAAAAAAAAATGCATGGAACTGAACTGAAAAACATTTCCATCACAAACACAGTCAAGAATAGACCTTCACCAAAGTAGAGGTGTGTGATTTACCTAGGCAAAGCATTCGCACACAACAATTTACATAATTTACATGTTCCGTTTGCAGAGGATGGAGTAAGAGCCTGTTGCCTGTCCATCTCCCTATGGCTGTTTCTACTTGTACTCTTCCTCCTAGAATTATTACCCGTTCACAGATGATGTGATTTCAATGTTAAGTCAATGCAAAGGCGCGTTTACGCGCGTCTGGAGGTCTCGCGGCGCGAATGGGGCGTTAAGCGCGGCGCGTAAGACGCGAATTCGCCTCATTCGCGCGTCTAGTTCGCGCGAATTACGCGAATTGACGCGCGAATAGAGCGCTTCGCGCGAAACGCGCGTTAAGCGCGAATGGTGCTTTTTGTGTATTTAGCGTTTGACGCGAATTCGCGTCTGCCGCCCGAGTTGAAAATTTTGAACTTTGGCGTCAATTCGCGCCGCGTTAATCCGGTTGTGCAGGAATACCCTTCTCCACTCATTCAACAAGGAGGAACGACAGATGTTGTCAGTGAGCAGTCAACCGGAGCTATATGACAAAAGTTCATATTTCTATAGAGACAGGAATAAAAATGACCTATATATATATATATAAAAAACATATTAATAGATAAATTGAATATAGGCCAAAGATAAGAAACGTTTCATTTTACCCCAAACGAATTATATTTTATCTTGAACCACTAAAGACACATCAGAGCCAGCGGTAAATGTCAGAAGATCTAGCCGAGGTAAGGCTACTCTCGGCGGATACATGATGACGGAGCTCCCGCTGATCGCGTGGAGCTCATCTCCGAGATCGGCGAAACACATTTTTTAAATAGACGCTGTCATTATAAATAAACCGCATATTTGAGTTTAAAACAACTACATTCTCGCCTGAAATACTTTTAAAACTACATTTCATGACACAATAACAGTAATATTTTGAAAATTATCCGAATAAAAATGGCGGTTGAAAATGCTGCGTGAACTCAGCTGGATGGAGCCTCCCATTCATTTTTCTGTTGACGAGAAAGACAACGGTTGCTCCGTTTCACACACACAGCAGGGAAGAAAATTATAAAGTTACTAATTTGAGATGAATTTAATCCACCTTTGCCCAAATCCACAAACACCATAATTTATCTAGTTGATAATAACTGTCATAATACCCACATTAAGGCCACATCTTACCTTATAACTTTTTTTTTTATCTTCGGTCAATGTAGAAAATGCTGTGGTAAAAGAGAGAACGCTGTTAGTAACTAAGATAAGCTTTAAGTAAAGCTAAAGTTAAATGTTCGACGGTGTATCTAATCAGACAACTCACAGTTAACTTAATACGGTATAATTAACACTACAACCAACGTCTTTTCATTCAAATTTGCGCGCTTAAACGTTGATGCGAGTCTGCTCCAGCTAAGTTACAAAAACATGACAACAGAACCTACAACTAACGCTAATTTGGTTCATACTTTTAAATTACATGCACTTTCATATAAAAAACATCAAATTGATAAAGTTTGACATTTAAACACTTACCGCTGTCTGAATCCACCGAATGAGACCACGTAGATCAGAGAGCTCTGATGACGCTCTGATGACGCTTCCGCAGTTGCCACTCAAAAAAGACGGCATTCACAGTAGTTTCTTGTAAAAGCCCCGCGCCTGCATTATTTTCACAGTAAAAGTCTAAATACGGTATTATATTGTGAATGATCACAGTTAAAGCCTGTGAAGTGGTAATAATGTAATTAACTGTGAAATATTACAGTTATATCTTGTGAAATCCTGGAAAAATTTTACAGTGTATGATTCAGATCGGGACTTCGATGCAGGTTCGCGAATCATATGATTCAGATCGGGACTTCTGGTTCGCGAATCATTTTATTCAGATCGGGACTTCGATGCGGGTTCGCGAATCATATGATTCAGATCGGGACTTCATTGCGGGTTCGCGAATCATATGATTCAGATCGGGACTTCATTGCAGGTTCGCAAATCATTTCATGCAGATCGGGACTTCGATGCGGGTTTGTGAATCCTTTGATTCAGATCGGGACTTCTGGTTCTCGAATCATATGATTCAGATCGGGACTTCGGTGCCGACAATACAAACATTAAAATACTAATGCAGTACACTTAAAATAATAAAGAAAAAAAAAGAAAGAAAAAAAAGATTATACACACAGATTTGTTGCCAGGGTATCAACAACAAAAACAAGGTAATAAAATTACATCTTAAGAAGACACAAAAGACACTGTTTTCATAGCAACATAACTTTGGATAGTTTCCACATACTTGTCTAAGTCAAGTTTGAATAAAGAAAAAAGAGGTTTAGACCCAGTAAGCTTTTGTTTATGAATGTCAAATTTAGCTAAGGGGAAACATAAATTATTTTATATTTTCCAGTATTCTCTTTTGAATACTCAAACAATCCAAAGAATGCATCATTAAAACAAAAAGAGAAGTCACTTAGAAAATAAGACTGAATAAACCAAAAAGTCATCAAAATTTTTCAGTGTAGGAGTCTTCTTCAGAAGAATGACAAAATCAGCAACTCACTTCAATGTCTGACTTATATTTCCTAAGAAAGGCTTTAGTTGGTAACATTTGTGAATTAACTTAAATGTTATTTCTTTCCCTTTATTGATAAGCAGATATCTGTGAGGCAAGGTCCATACTTTCTCCCAAGGGATGCTCTCCACGATGACTGCGGGTGTCGCTGTTGGACAGTGTTTTCTCTACTTCCTGCTGGCCTTGCTGTAGCTAATCATAGCTCCATGTAGCTGTTTTATTTCTCTCTAGTATCTTTATCTTACTATCACTCTGTGTTTTTTAAAGTGATAAAATATAACTTAATTCACGCCATATTTCTGATATTATCGATCAATCTTAGATTAATTTTGATCGTTCACTTATTTTATATCCTGGAGTGCCGTACACCTGCATTGCAGTAGCATTCCTTAGCTTGTCATTAGCGTTTTCATTGGTGTGCACCCGGCACCAAACGTCATTCGACGTCGTTTTCTGGTCTAAATCAAGTCGGCCAGTCATGGCTTTCTTTTAGACCAAAAAGCGAAAAATTCGTCTTCGTTTGGTCCGTCGGATTTGGTCCAAATTAAGCCCAGAAAGCGACATTTAATGTCTTTTTTTATCCAAATTTAGCCCAAAATAGATGTAGATGGGCTTTAGTCCAAATTAAGCAGAAAAAACAATCATTTATTTAGGACCACAAAGCCATTAACATAAGCTAGTGAAGAAATATATTAGACATCAGATCTGAAGCACTGTTAAATATATTGAAATATATTTCGAAAACGCTTGATGGGCGCGAATGAACTGGAGCGGAGGACGTCACCATGGAAACAGGGGCGCAGCTCAACCAACCCTATCTCACGGCGGATTCGTACTAATTCGTACGAATTAACCAAGTGGCTAAATCGTACGATATCGTACGAGCTGGGTCGTATGAATTCGTACGATTTGTTCATTGCATTTAATAAAAGCCCATCAAGACGAATTCGTACTAATTCGCACGATTTAATGTATTGGTTAAATCGTACTATATCGTACGATTTGTTTTTCACGTTCAATTAGCGTGTCCCAGTCTAACGGCAGTTCGTGGTTTGGTCACGTAATTTAATCTATTGATTCGTAGCAGGGACACGTTTCGTTATTTTTGTGATTGCAGCACGGTTTTTTTATTTTTTATTTTGGCTCAACCGTCAAGCAGCTGAACGGAGGCTGTTTTTTTCACTAATTTCAGGTAAGATTAATCCCTAAATTACACAAGTATTACATAAAAGTGTTCCTGGTACTTTCTTTCATGTAAATGACACGCTTCCATTGAAAATGTACTTTATATAAATGGTCAGTGTCTTCAGAAAAAGTCAGTTAGCATCTCAACCGTAAAGCTACTTTATATGCTTCTTCCACACTTTATCAGCATGAATCTGTAATTTTCGTATATATGTGTGTATTTATATAATATTTTCATAATGTTTGTGTGTGTGTGTGCGTTTGCCTGTTAAGTTAGTTCTTTTGATGTCCACACTGTAAGAGAATTACTCAGTTGGTAAACATAAAACTTTAATTTCTGTTGTTATTATTCTTTCATTTTTTTTTTGTATAATCTCTAAATTATTTTTCTTTTCTGCATTTCACCTTTGCTATAGTTTATTTATAATAAACCTGGCATTGTATAATAAATATATAGGCCAAGGCTCAAAAAAAGCATTTCAGTCAACAGCGCTGTACACCTGTGTGACCGGTATACGCTGATATTACTTTGAGTGAGTTTAATGGAATTCACAGTGGTTTGCAAACCATAGGAGATGACCATGAATGAACACTAAACAACGAAACAAAGGCCAGTTCACACAGCAGTAGAACACGGTTTTCAGTCCTGAGTCCTTAATACGGTCATATACACACTTACGGTTATTTACGGGCATGACAACCGCATTCTATAAAAGATTCATAACTGCATCCTCAGAAATCATGCGCGGTGTGAACTCCAGCACAAACGCGCGTCTACATTGTGTTGCGTGTTTTCCCGTCAGTTTAGTGTTCTGTACACGACTCAAGTTCGCTCTCCACCCAAATGTAAAAGCTGCTGTCGGTTAATTAAGATATGAACGCCTCCTATGCTCATTTTAACCGGTAACGTAAGAATTTAGTCCGATTATTACAATGTTTTTATTTATTTTAATCTATTTAAAAAGGTTTGCTGCATGGTTAAAACTCGCAATCCGTATAAAAAAGGTATTTTTATTTAAAAAAAATTGTGGTTAGAAAAATACAGCATTAGTCACTATTTCATGAAGTCCTTATGCCGTGAAATGTTTACAAACATAATACATTTAGTCATTTATAGTTTTTTTTTTTTTTAAGAGTAGAATTAGAATAGTGAGTGCTAAAGGTAGAGGGTCAAATAGATATATGATAAATAATAATAATAAACAATGTAAACATAGTTAGGCTATTTAAGTTCCCCTTGCTCCACAACAAATCCTTTAAATTCTCTATAAAGGCTGTTGTTTGTGCCTCTTAAACTCTGGTGTCAATTAAAAATGTTTATTTTATGGTCAGTGAAAATCACTTTATCAGTCTTTTTATTCTGCCAGTTCATCAGTGTGTGTTCGTTGCAGCTCAGTGGTATCATAATTTTCCTGTTAGACATCAAACATGGAACTCAACTCAGGAACTCAAGGTCTTTTATTGTCATTCTGTACATGTTGCCACATAAGAACGAAATACTTACTCAGGGCCAGCAGCGTAAAAAAGATAATTAACATACAGCATACATAGAATAATTAAAACATAATTTAATAGACAAAAAAATTAAAAAATAACATAGTAGATATAATATGTACAGTATAGTTACAAGGTAGTCATTAATTTCTGTAGGCCTTACTTAAAACGGTCAAAGGGGCCTCCAACCAATTTTGCTTAGGGCCCCCAAAGGTCTAGGGCCGGCTCTTTAGACTAGAGAATATAATTAAAAGATATAAGAAGCTACATAAATTCACAAGCCAAAACGAACGATCATTTTAGGCTAGAATGAAACTCAAACTAAAGTTGGGTCAATTCCTGGAGGGCCACAGCTCTGCACAGTTTGCTCCAACCATAATCAAACACACCTGATCCAGCTAATCAAGGTCTTCAGGATTACTAGAAACTTCCAAGCAGGTGTGATTTGGAGCTGGTTGGAGCTAAACTCTGCAGAGCTGTGGCCCTCCAGGAATTGAGTTTGAGACCACGGATTTAGAGAATATAATTAAAAGATATAAGAAGCTACATAAATTCACAAGCCAAAACGAACGATAATTTTAGGCTAGAATGAAACTCAAACTAAAGTTGGGTCTCATTCGACACAAAATCACATTTTTCTGTAAATATTATTTACGTATTTCACTCGCTTCCAATATCCACGTAAAACAAAATGTTTTACATCAGGGCAGTAAGGTGATAACGCTTAACGGTACAGATTTTACTACATAAAAACTGAGCAGTGTGTGTTTGTGTTTAAAGTTACCGTTTTTTTATTATGATAATGAACAGACAAAGCTTAACTGCACGCACATGCAGCGCCAGAGCAATCACTTGAACTTTTTTCCTTCTAACAGCAGAAGTACAATTCTCTACTTATAATAATTTTGCTAAATGGTAAAATAAATGTTCAGCAATATCTTTAAAATATATTAGAATTTTGGCACAAAAAAACATTGTTACATCTAATCCCGCATTAGTTTGTGTCTGCACACCCCATGGCAAACCAAAATATTCAAATAAGAGGTTGAAATTAGATCAGATCCAAATTAATTAAACTCTAACAAACCATACCTATTTTTAGAACATTTTTTGTAACAAAATATCTGAAAAGATAGGTGTTTTTGTTTGTAATTACAGATGCAGTCAAAAAGTGGGGCAGCATAATATATATTATTATTATTTATTTATTTTTCGTTGTTATGCTGACATATTATTAAATGTGTTTTGTTGTTACTTTTTTGTCAGTTGTCCTATTTTGAGAGTAATTATTAATGGGCTAATAATAGGCCAGACTCCTGATCTGAATCAAATGTTTTGTGAACTCGGTTGAAGCCAAATGATTCGCAAAATGCGATTCGGAGTCCTGATCTGAATCAAATGTTTGGCGAACTCGGTTGAAGCCAAATGATTTGCAAAACGCGATTCGGAGTCCCGATCTGAATCAAATGTTTGTCGAACTCATCGAAGCCAAATTATTCGCAAAACGCGATTCGGAGTCCCGATCTGAATCAAATGTTTGTCGAACTCGTCTAAGCCAAATTATTCGCAAAACGCGATTTGGAGTCCCGATCTGAATCAAATCTGTCGAAGCCAAATGATTCGCAAAACGCGATTCGGAGTCCCGATCTGAATCAAATGTTTGTCGAACTCGTCGAAGCCAAATTATTCGCAAAACGCGATTCGGAGTCCCGATCTGAATCAAATTGTTGGCGAACTTGGTCGAAGGCAAATGATTCCCAAAATGCCATTTGGAGTCCCGATCTGAATCAAATCTGTCGAAGCCAAATGATTCGCAAAACGCGATTCGGAGTCCCGATCTGAATAAAATCTGTCGAAGCCAAATGATTCGCAGAACGCGATTCGGAGTCCCGATCTGATCAAATGTTTTGGGAACTCGGACGTCCAGTCTCAAATGATTCGCGAAACTCCCGATCTGAATAAAATTTGCAAATCCGCTCCGAAGTGCTTGAGATGCTCCGCATTTACAGGATTTCCTAATGCCACCACCAGGTGTTTCCGATTACTGCTGTGTCACATAGCAACGGTGCGAGAGGAGCACTGACGAGAGTACAATCCTGTCAGGAGAGGTGGAGACAGAACTGCTTGTTTTTGCTGTTATGTTTTACGTCATAATGGAGGAGACGGTGATGGAACTCAGCCAAGACCAAGTCCAGGTAAATTCAGCAGGGGTTCAGATAAAAAATCGGCAGCTGGCAGCAGGAAGTGGCTGCCATTGACAGCCGGAAGGCAGTAACTGACAGCCGGAAGGCAGTAACTGTCAGCCGGATGGTAGGCGGGACCTGCCATTCGGTGGGAGCCAATCAGTATCGACCAACGTGGGCGCAACCAATCAGATATAACTGCACCCAAACGCTTCAGTAATGGTTGCGATTGATCAAACGGTAAGTTCAGAAATTGGTCATCGGAGTAATTAATGTTTTTTTGCGTTGTAAGTTTGATTTTAATTGGTATCTTGGTGAACGACTTGGTAGACTTGGTGTCTACTTTGGTTTAATTGTTCAATGAAATCTAATTAGTGGTAGCAACGTTGTTTGTGTACCTTGTTAGGGGCCTACCATTAACTTCAAATTACGTTTGACGTACCATTAAATATTAACGTTTGTTAGCGTGTTAACAGTCTATTGAATAATATAAAAGAATGTTGTTTGACTGGAATGATAGAAGATACATTTGCAACACTAACCATATATTTTTGCATGTTAAGTCTTTCAGGAGATTGTGTGATATACATTAACTTAAGAGTTCTTAAAATAAGTTTTGTTTGTTTTTTTGCACTATTGAGGTGTGTTTTCTCTAATACTATGCATGTGCAGAACTGTTCTGTGTACCAGTTGAAGTTGTAAGCATGTGAATGCAAAACTATTATTATTATTATTATTTTTTTTTTTTATTGTTATCTATACAAAATATAATGGACCGGTTCATAATTCCTTATAACTTTTAGGTCTAGTTTCACAGACAGGGCTTGGATTAAGCCAGGATTAGGCTGTAGTTAAATTTAGAACATTTAAGTAGCTTTTGTAAACATGCATTTAGAAAGAAAAAAAACACATTACTGATGTGCATCTTGAGACAAAACCATGGCACTGACACCTTTTTTTTATTTTTTTTGTAATACCCAATAGTTGCCAGATGCTGTCCTGTTGGAAATTCTTCTTTACGTGATCCTGGAGGAGGGGTGATGCTACATTACTAAGTCCGTCTTTGGTTTGTTCCAAATTCAGAAGTCTGCTGTACTGTATACAGACTCCTTTCGAAAGAGGGCACAATCCAGCTGGCTTGACTGAGTATCTTCTTTTACAGATTTGATTAGAGGTTTAAAAAGGTGCCATAACATTACATTTCTCAGTTGCCATGTCTGAATGTTTATCTTTGTAATAATGCTGTTTTCATGCTCCTCATCTCAATATACAGGTGGAACAAAATGGAGAACAAGTCTAAGCCATGTCAGGAATTCAACAAAATGTACACCCTGCAGACACTGCGACGAGGTTTACAACAACTGCTTACCAGGTGTGCAAATTATGCATGAAAATGTAATCACTGCTCTGTACATGATGACAAGATGCAATGGGAATAATCATTAATATGGCTGTGCATGCATGTCTACTGTTAATAAAGCAATTTAGGTATTAAAGTCACCATTTTCTTATGAATAGTAAAATGCAGCAGCTAGAGTTCTTCCTAGAATCAGGAAGTATGACCGGATTAGCCCAGTTCTGTAAACCCTGTACTGGCTCCCTATCAAACATCGTATAGATATTAACATCTTCAATTATATTAATCTGTTTCTTTCTTATTCGAAGGTCACTGCAGTCACCCGGATCCAGTACGTATCCAGACCAGATGGTGGATCGCACCTAGAAAGGACCTCTACAGCCCTGAAAGACAGCGGAGACCAGGACAACTAGAGCCCCAGATACAGATCCCCTGTAAAGACCTTGTTTTTTCTCCATTTTGTCACTGGTGGAGTTTTGGTTCCTTGT
Organism: Carassius gibelio; assembly: GCF_023724105.1. Lineage (NCBI taxonomy): Eukaryota > Metazoa > Chordata > Actinopteri > Cypriniformes > Cyprinidae > Carassius > Carassius gibelio. Next base: position 1,802,044 of record NC_068403.1, on the reverse strand, counting down.
CGCCTCTGGCTTGCTTTGTTGTGGTCACTTCATTTACAGTGATATCATTGACATGATTGCAAATGATTCCACAGATACTATTTAAACTGAACCAAGCTCAAGGATGACATCACTGAACTGAATGATAAACTGCCTTTTAAACTGACTACAAACTGAGTTTACTAATGTCCTTCTGCATTATTGACTGACACACTATTTTCCTATTTAATACTGTAAAGTTGCTTTGCTTTGAGCTGTATTATTAAAAGCACTATATAAATAAACGATGCTTGACTTGACCATTTTGCAAGAGGAAAATGAGGAGAGATGCACATCCACCCTGGGTTTTACAGTGATTGGTGCAAGATGCTGGAGAAGTAACTCTGTATACCTCATCAGTTCTGATCTAAGAGTCTTGAAAATACCTCCGGATTGTTGTTAGTGATTCTGATTGATATTTTAGTCTGCTTGCTTGCTGGATATATTTTATACGGTTTACATTGTAAAGCACTGACTTTGACAACTTACTAACCCAGTTACAAATTTAACAGCTACTTTATACTATATATATATATATATATATATATATATAGTTGTTTCTTGAAATACTACAAATATAACCGCAAATTATGATTTTAAATAAAGGTCTCTGAGAGACTTCTCTCTTTTCAGTCATTTGTGTATATAGCCTATAATAAATATACAACATACACCCAGTAAGTGCCACTCTCGTATATAAATATAAATTGTTTTATTTCACACAAACAATGATACATGCATAAACATTCAGCTGGAAATTAACGTTTAGCAAAATGATCTTATTTCTTTGTTTATATTTGATCAATATTTTAAATCAAATAATATACAATACTGACCTTTTATACTTATTTAAAAAAGTATTAAACATAATCATAAGTGTATATAATTATTTATTTGTCTTGTTGCCGCCGGCAGCCTCCTCCAATTTCCGGGTATTAGCGACAGCTGCCATCCGGTTTTATTGGCAGCCACTTCCTGCTGCCAGTGACAGCCACTTCCTGCTGACAGCTGCCGATTTTTCGCTGAACCCCCTCTCGGTAAATTACACTGGTTTGCTGCATCCTTTGTCGGATTACAACTTTAAATGCAGGTACTGGTTTGGAGCTTACTTGAATAATGTAATGATACATATGAAAAACTACTAAATAAACAAACTCGCGCACACACACACACACACACACTTGACCAAGGTGATCCTATGTAGACAGGTTTGCAACCCGTTTTTTAAGTAGTTAAAGCATAAAAATAAAACTGAAAAAAGTTTGTAGCATAGCTCAATGTTCAACAGCAGCAATCACAGTTGAGCAGTAGGGATGTGCAACAGTGATCGAGTACTCGACCGCGACAGCGATGATCGATCAAGTAAACGATTATCGAAATTATTATTATTATTATTATTTCTGATTGATTATGGCAGCACGTTGGGCGGCGCCCTGATCTCTGATTGGTTAGCTTCCCACTCAAAAGACGTAAGACCGATAGATAAGCATGGCCTCAAAGTCAAGTAGTAATGGCTGGCTTCCCTTTGAGAAGAACGATGAAAATACAGTTCAGGGTAAGCTGTGTAGCGCCAAGCTGTCACACAAATCTACAACAAATACAATGCGCTATCATCTAAAATGCGTACCTACATAAAATATCTGGCGATAACAGAGCGGCAACTCAGATGAGCACTGAATCACTTGCCGTAAGACCTAAATGCAACGCATTAACCGAGAAGACGACAAAGCTTTTCGCTGAAATGGTGGTGAAAGATTTGCTGCCCATTAGTTTCAGGGACAGAGAAGGTTTACTTGTCCAGTGGTACCTGGCTGTTCCTGCAACATCTGTTCCAGCGGAGCGAATTAATTCCACTAAATGTGAACAGGCTGCGCACTCGGCCCTCATCTGAGCGCGTAGACCGCCTTATCTTTTTGAATAGATATTTGAATGTTTCACCGGTCGTGGTAAATATAATATCCATTTTTTTTAAATAATTATTATTTTAGTTTTGAGTTTTAACCATAATTAAAATATCTAGGCTATTTGGTCTCTGTTTTATACCTTATAATAGTTGTTTGGTTAAACTTGGTGAACTTTTTTCTTTATTTTTTAAAAACTACATTTCACCGCTGGATTAAAATATGCTGCTAAAGTTATACTGGAAGACAATGTTTTGTAAAAAAAAAAATGCAGTTGAATAAAGTATCAAAAAAAGAAAAATAATCTTTGTGTTCATTTTTAAATCACAGACAAATAATGAAATGGTCTTTATAAAATAAAAATGGATGGATATATTTGTAGCCTAATTACATTAAACATATTCGAGATGACAAAAATCAAAATTATTTGTTTGTCATAGTTTTTATCTTAAATATATTTTAAATCTTATTCGATTATTTAGCAATAATCAGTGATTTCCATGCTGTTAAATAATATTTTGGTTGATCAGAAAGTGCAAATTGAATACAAAATATAAATTCAATATTACAATACATAATGATAGTGACACTATGTAAATTTATTGTACTTTCGTGTTTGTAAAGCGTAATCCGAGTTACACTTTCGGTCAATTTCACATCTGCATCGGCGAATTTTTTTCAGATAAAAATCAGCGGCGGAGCATCAGACGCGAGTGAGGACCAAACACAGCAGAACGGTAGGAAACTTCACTCCTCTTATTATTTCTCTTTTATGATAGCGATTTATTTTTAGATACGTGATCTGAGTCTTTCATAGAGTTGTAGAGTTATTAGAGAAATAGAGTTATTTTTTACATTCTTTGGTCGAAGTTTTCAGATCGGGACTTCGGAGCCTGTTCGTTACTCTGTTGTTTCAGATCGGCACTTCGGAGCATGTTCGTTACTCTGTTGTTTCAGATCGGCACTTCGGAGCATGTTCGCGACTCGGTTGATTCAGATCGGCACTTCGGAGCATGTTCGCGACTCGGTTGATTCAGATCGGCACTTCGGAGACTGTTCGCGACTCGGTTGATTCAGATCGGCACTTCGGAGCCTGTTCGCGACTCGGTTGATTTAGATCGGCACTTCGGAGCATGTTCGCGACTCGGTTGAATCAGATCTGGACTTTGGAGCATGTTTGAGATTTTTTTTATGTTTTATTCAGTATGTACATGGACCTACACACAATGGTGGACACACTCTAGACTTGATCATCAGTAGGGCTCTAAACTTTTCATCCATTGGTATTAAGGACGTAGTGTCACGGATCGCAAGAGGCGAAGACTCAAGTGCAGGCAGATGGGAAGACTTCATTTATACATCACCAAAATAAACAAAAACACAACTGAAACCAGAGGAGCGTTCAAAGTTACGAGACATAGACTGAAGTCAGATTCCCAGTGAAATGCTTTCAGACAGCAAATGCAATGAGTTTGCATCCTTCTTTTCTGAGAAGATCATCCATATCAGGAAGGCGATTAGCCCATCCTCAAGTAATGCAGTTAGAAGTACCAAGGGTTCACACAAAACAAGGGCAATCTGCTTTTAGTTTCTATGCCGCTCGCAGTTGGAATCAGCTTCCAGAGAGGTCAGATGTGCTAAAACACTAGTCACATTTAAATCTAGACATAAAACTCATCTGTTTAGCTGTGCATTTATTGAATGAGCACTGTGCAATGTCCGAACTCAATGCACTATATTTTCACTGTTTTTTATTTTATGTAAAATAATTTTGTAGTTGTTTTTAAATTCATTTTAATTAAGTAAATTTTTTAATCATTATAAAAGTTTTAAAATTGCTTGTTTTATTTTTGTTATAATTTTTCTTTATGATTATTTTACTTTCTTTTATGTAAAGCACTTTGAATTACCATTGTGTATGAAATGTGCTATATAAATAAACTTGCCTTGCCTAGTGTGTTAGTGGGTTATATATATATATATATATATATATATAAAACACACACACACACATACACACACTACCGGTCAGAGTTTGGGATCAGAATGATTTTTAATGTTTTTTTTTTTACAGGAATTTATTTTACTCATCAAGACAGCATTTATTTGATCAAAAATACTGGAAAACATGTAATATTGTGAAATATTATTAACATTTTTCTATTTTAATATACATGAAGGTGTAATTTATTCATTTGATGTGCAGCTGTATTTTCAGCATCATTCCTCCAGTCTTCAGTGTCACATGATCTTCAGAAATCAGAACAATATGATGATTTATTATTAGAATTATCAACAGCTTTGCTAATAAATATTATTTTGGAATCTGTGATACTTCTTTCAGGATTCTTTGATGAATGAAAAGTTAAAAAGAAGAGCATTTATTTAAAATAGAAGACTTTTCTAACAATATTCACTACAGTTTAATAGTTTGGGGACAGTAAATTTTTATCCTTTATTTAATAAGAAATTTTATTCTTTATTACATTTTAGAATCTTTTATTCAGGATGTGTTAAATTGATAAGAAGTGATGTCAAAGATTAATATTGTTAGAAGAGATTTATATTTTGAATAAACGTTGTTCTTTAAAAAAAGATTATACATCGAAGAATCCTTAAAGTATCGCAGATTCCAAAATAATATTTGGTAGCACACCTATTAATAGTTCTAATAATAAATCATCATATTTTCATGATTTCTAAAGATCATGTGACACTGAAGACTGGAGGAATGATGCTAAAAATACAGCTGCACATCACAGAAATAAATTATATTTGAAAGGATATTAAAATATAAACCATAATTTTATATATTTTATTTTGATAATTTTGAATTATTACTGAGATACAACCTTTTTTTTTAAACAGTTCATTGAACAATAATAAATGAAGTACCTGAAGCTGACAATGACGTAAATGTATATTAATTAGCAAAGATGGTTAATTTAGCGCTGTAAATGCGCGTATGAGGGGCGGAGACGCTTGGTGATGTTCGGAGCATGTTTGGTGATGTTTACTACTGATGTTTGGTGAAATGCGCTTCCGAGTCCCGATCTGAATCAATGTTTTGCGAATCCGCTCCGAAGTCCCGATCTCAAATGATTCGCGAAAAGCGCTTCGAAGTCCCGATCTGAATCAAATGTTTTGCAAAACCGCTCTGAAGCCCCGATTTCAAATGATTCGCGAAACGCGACTCCGACTCCCGATCTGAATCAATGTTTTGTGAACTCGCTCTGAAGTCCCGATCAAATGATTTGCGAAACGGCTTCTGAGTCCCGATCGGAATCAATGTTTTGAGAACTCGCTCCGAAGTCCCGATCTCAAATGATTCGCGAAACGGGCTTCGGAGTCCTGATCTGAATCAAATGTTTTGTGAATTTTTTTTCAAGCCCTGAAATGATTCATGAAATGTGCATCAGCAGGAGACTCCTAGGCGGATCCGCCTTCAAGTTCAAATTCGTTTTGGTGCTGCCCAGAGTATCAGTTCCGCCTCCGGTCGGCGCCGTCAAACAGCGGATCCTGACTGAGCGAGTTCAACACACCAAGAGCAAAATCAGTCGAGATTCGAGAATTTCTTTGCCGGGACACGGTTGCGCTGAACCCTCTTTTGAGTAAGTGATTTATTGATATATTGCTACATTCAATAAACATTGGTTTTTAAATCATCATGTATATTAATGATTGTAATTATGTTGTTTGATATTAGGACAACTTTAACATGTTCACTCGTGGATAATGGTTTAGCGCTAGCTACTAGCTAGCTGTGCATTAAGTTTGCATTTTTGTAATTTTGGTACCGTGTTTGTATCTGTCATCCTTTTTATAATGAAAATTAAGCTTCGGCATTTTAATCACTGTTTGAGTTGGTTCAGACAATATGCCTCCTGTTTGAATGTCAAAAAGTGCGGGCTTAACTGCTAATGTTAGCTACCGTCTATTAGCTTGATCCAGCGTCACCGCTCATTTTACACAGTTTAACAACAAAACAAAACGCTAAGTGAACATTAATAGCTAAGTTACCCTTTTCATGTTGGTTTTGAGCGCTATGCAGCCCATCTAACCTGGAAAACGGTCTTAATACAGCGTGTCTGGAGGAATAGAGATCGCTAACACATGTGACCAACTGGGCGGCAACGTCATCAGAACGCAAAGAATTATGGGTATGATTGGCCAGTTAGCATGGTCTGGCATAGCAGGCTAGTGTTCTGGCATGAAAATAATGAATAATATATACCTGTTACCTGTACCTGTTAGATCTACCTGAAAACTCTAAAAACACTCTTTATAATTTACAAAAAAAAAAAAAAATTACTCTGTTAAACATTTACAAAATGTGGTATCGTTGCATCCCTAATTAAAAATATTTAAAAATATATATGATTTCAATATCAAAATAATTTTACACAATTAACGCTGCCGCCCGTCTGAGATAAAGAGTTTTTTTTTGTTTTGTTTTTTTCATTGCTATGAGCATGAATCAAGATATTAAGTATATAATACAACTTTCATTCTTCAGGTCGATCGTCTATAAATCTGTTTCAATATCTTCTCAATGGTGAAGAGGATTCCCCAAGCATGACAGTGAAACATCAGACACCATGATATACTGGATATGTAACTTGAGTTAAAAAAATGAAGATATTTGTTAGATGTTTGATAAGTGCTGATCGAAATCCAAAAAAGTAGTGCTTGAAAGTCCTGGAATTTCATTTAACAGAATCTGTACTAACCCTGATAGTTAATCATGTACAAGACATTTGCAAATGACTTGTAACAGAATTTACAAAACATACTTAAAATGATAGTACATCACTTGCTAATAATTTATGAATGTTTTGTAAATGATTAGTTCATCATTATTTAACCACTGACTTATAAAATACGTACAACTGAACGTTATTGTAAAGTGTTACCCTCTTTGGCAACTCAAAATCAAACCTAGTCTGACCATAACTCCCTGAGCAGCTGATGGCTACTTTACACACGCAGATTGTTCAATCAGGTAGACCTATACCTGATGTTATTTTTAACACAATGCAATAGTTAGTGCGTCAGTAAAAACGGACGGACACGCTCACTTATTTAGTAAGGAAAGTAGGCTACTAAAAATATTCCTGTTAACTATCAAGCTAATCATAATAATAAAAAGCCTACCCTTTTGACATGCAGTAAATCTTCAAAAGTTTTTTAGGCTTATTTACAATATTGTTCGGTTAAAATTACAAAGCAATTCAGATTTAAGTTTATGTTTATATTTCTGTAGTAGCCTAGGCTAGAAATATTTATTAGTTTATCTTACAATTTCTTTTATCCTACAGCAAGAACAGAAGGGATTTTGAAAATGAGATAAATGGGTCCAAAACGGACCAGGGCCAGATGAGACAGTATGGTGGCGGATATGTTTCAATTTGCAGGACCCAAACGGACCCACCGTGGAGGTAAGGTTTTAATCGTGGAGCGCGGTGCAACGGCGGGTCCGGGATCCGAATTCGTACCGGATCCGTCATTGCCCGCAAGTTGACGCCGGTACAGTTCCGTTCCGGAAGCCGCAACACGGCCGCGCAGTACTTTTTGCTGTGTGGGGGAGTCCCGATCTGAATCAATGTTTTAAAAATCCGCTGGGACTGATTTCAAATGATTCGCGAAACGTGCTTCGGAGTCCCGATCCGAATCAAATGTTTTGCGAACTCACTCCAAAGTCCTGATCTCAAATAATTTGCGAAACGCGCGTCAGAGTCCCGATCTTTTTTTTTTTTTTAAAGAGTAGAACTAGAATAGTGAGTGCTAAAGTTAGAGGGTCAAATAAATATATGATAAATAATAATAATAAACAATGAAACCATAGGCTATTTAAGTTATCCTTGCTCCACATAAATTCACAAGCCAAAACGAACTTTCATTTTAGGCTAGAATGAAACTCAAACTAAAGTTGGGTCTCTCATTCGACACAAAATCACATTTTTCTGTAAATATTATTTACGTACTTCACTCGCTTCCAATATCCACGTAAAACAAAATGTTTTACATCAGGACAGTAAGGTGATAACGCTTAACGGTACAGATTTTACTACATAAAAACTGAGCAGTGTGTGTTTGTGTTTAAAGTTACCGTTTCTTTATTATGATAATGAACAGACAAAGCTTCACTGCACGCACATGCAGCGCCAGAGCAATCACTTGAACTTTTTTTCTTCTAACAGCAGAAGTACAATTCTCTACTTAAATAATTTTGCTAAATGGTAAAATAAATGTTCAGCAATATCTTTAAAATATATTTGAATTTTGGCACAAAAAAACATTGTTACATCTAATCCCGCATTAGTTTGTGTCTACACACCCCATGGCAAACCAAAATATTCAAATAAGAGGTTGAAATTAGATCAGATCCAAATTAATTAAACTCTAACAAACCATACCTATTTTTAGAACATTTTTTGTAACAAAATATCTGAAAAGATAGGTGTTTTTGTTTGTAATTACAGATGCAGTCAAAAAGTGGGGCAGCATAATATATATTATTATTTATTTATTTTTCGTTGTTATGGCCTATATCTGACATATTATTAAATGTGTTTTGTTGTTACTTTTTTGTCAGTTGTCCTATTTTGAGAGTAATTATTAATGGGCTAATAAAAGGCCAGACTCCTGATCTGAATCAAATGTTTTGTGAACTCGGTTGAAGCCAAATGATTCGCAAAACGCGATTCGGAGTCCCGATCTGAATCAAATCTGTCGAAGCCAAATGATTCGCAAAACGTGATTCGGAGTCCCGATCTGAATCAAATGTTTGTCGAACTCGATGATTCGCAAAACGCGATTCGGAGTCCCGATCTGAATCAAATGTTTGTCGAACTCGGTCGAAGCCAAATGATTCGCAAAACGCGATTCGGAGTCCCGATCTGAATCAAATGTTTGTCGAACTCGGTCGAAGCCAAATGATTCGCAAAACGCAATTCGGAGTCCCGATCTGAATCAAATGTTTGTCGAACTCGGTCGAAGCCAAATGATTCGCAAAACGCGATTCGGAGTCCCGATCTAAATCAAATGTTTGTCGAACTCGGTCGAAGCCAAATGATTCGCAAAACGCGATTCGGAGTCCCGATCTGAATCAAATGTTTTGCAAACTCCGACCTCCCGTCTCAAATGATTCGCAAAACTCCCGATCTGAATAAAATGTTTTGCAAATCCTCTCAGAAGTGCTTGAGATGCTCCGCATTTGCAGGATTTCCTAATTCCGCCACCAGGTGTTTCCGTCATAATGGAGGAGATGGTGATGGAACTGGTTTGCTGCATCCTTTGTCGGATTACAACTTTAAATGCAGGTACTGGTTTCGAGCTTACTTGAATAATGTAATGATACATATGAAAAACTACTAAATAAACAAACTCACACACACACACACACATAGCAGTTCAAATGCTGACTGATATGTTACAAAGGTGCGATTTTATATAGTTTATTGTCTTGACCAAGGTGATCCTATGTAGACAGGTTTGCAACCCATTTATTAAGTAGTTAAAGCATAAAAATAAAACTGAAAAAAGTTTGTAGCATAGCTCAATGTTCAACAGCAGCAATCACAGTTGAGCAGTAGGGATGTGCAACAGTGATCGAGTACTCGACCGCGACAGCGATGATCGATCAAGTAAATGATTATCGAAATTATTATTATTATTATTTGATTTGATTGATTATGGCAGCACGTTGGGCGGCGCCCTGATCTCTGATTGGTTAGCTTCCCACTTGATTCCTCAAAAGACGTAAGAAGACAGATAAGCATGGCCTCAAAGTCAAGTAGTAATGGCTGGCTTCCCTTTGAGAAGGGAAGTTAAATTTAATCATACTTTTACATTTATGATTGGTGCTTATTCAGTAGAGAATGTACAGCACAACGCGCTATGGAGCACTGCGCATAAACGTATATTAGGCTGTGTGTGCACCCGATTCGAACGTTATCACTCGATTGAATGGGGCGTTATCAGCGGTTATCAGCCCATAGAAATGGGCCAGGAGGGGCCTCCTGTGCCTACTAGTAGGCTCAGAAGGCCGTGATCATCCATCCAAATGGTTGATCACCCACAAATATACAAGAGAAGACTCCAGCCCTTACGAAAAATAACTATGGTTTTATTATAGTAAAACTGTAGTAACCCATGGTTTTTTGGCGTATTGACTGCCATTTGTAAAACCACAGATTTACTACAAATACCATAGTTAAACTATGGTTAATATAGCAAAACCATGGTTAATTTGTGGTTACCATGGTTTAACTACAGTAACCATGGTTTTTTGGTTTTATTTGTAGTAAAACCATGGTTAATTTTCGTAAGGGAGATCCAATCCCAGAATTCCTGCTCACCTGTAATCGGAAGTCTACTGGACGAATGCGGGAACGTTGCGATATTTCCTGCTTAATATTTTCAGGTAAGACTATTAAAATTATAAAACTGAGCATTTAAACTGTAATGGAAAACAATACATACACTCGTATTGCGTGTCATGATTGTTGACATGAGATAACCGTGTTGCGATGTATCTGCAAACGTTATCGCTAGACAATATTACGTTATTAGCCTGTCGTTAACGTTGCATGCTTTATTATGTGAGCATTAATGTTGCTAATATGATTGTGTATTTACGCCTGAAGCTAATGGGGGAATTAAGTTTCGAGTCAAACTGTCAAAATTACTTTTTACACTCTATTGTGTATGCTCGATAACGCCTCACTGAAGCCGGATCATTGGACTAATGTAACCCATATTGACTTGAGAGAAATATTAAACACAAGACGTATTTTACGGCTGTTTGGAAACCTTGGGATCTTGACTAGAGTGTAAAATAAAGTTCTGTGGGTTTGGATCTATCTATCTGTCTGTCTGTCTGTCTGTCTGTCTCTTTCTCTCTATACTAGCTAGCTAGCTGTGTATATATTTATATAATTTATCTAATATATATATATATATATATATATATATATATATATATATTTAGCTGTCTGTCTGTGTCTATCTGTCTGTCTCTCTCTTTCTCTCTCACTCTCTCTAAAGCTTGCTAGCTGTGTATGTATATATCTATCTATCTATCTTGAACTTGAACTTGAAAAATAAAACCAAAAGGTCTGTCTGTCTGCCTGCCTGTGTTACATTAATGTCTCTTTAACTAACTTTTTTGTCTCCCTTTACAGCATACATCTCCAGCTGGTTGCAAGGACTTCTGTGGCAAGTTTGTTTTATTACTTCCATGCTCTATGTCTTTGTTGAACTATCCAAAATTTGATTTTGGGCTGTTTAGAATGTATTGTTCACAAATCTGTCTTGTGCAAGTTTCTCTCTGTCTGTGTTTTAGGTTGAAGATGGCCCAGAGAGGTTAGCCTTACAGTTGCTGATCTAGAAGCATTAGGCAAGAGTGTCTGAGAACGATGGTATGATCTGCAACACTGTCTTTTTTTTTATTACTGATTTATTACTGACTATCTATTTCTTTCTTTGTTGTTATTCACCAAGAGAGAACTCCCATTAATGGGAATCAAAAGGAAACCCTGAAATCATGTTTTAAGGATGGAATGACATGAGTTGTTTCAGAATTAATACCAAGAGCTGCATCAGCTACTGGGTTGGACACCGGTGTCGTAGAAATAAGGTTTACTTTTGTGCCACACTAACAAACATCATGTCAAATAAATATATCATTCTGCTGCACTGCTTGTATAAATGAAGTGTTTTGTTAACATTCGGTTTAATTGGTGTAATACCCTTTTGCTATTTTTTTGTTTTTCAGAACTGGATAGGTAATTACAAAAGATCACAAATGACTAATGCTTCGTCTGAGCCCCGGTCATCAAAGGCCAAAGTTCACATTAGAGAGCTGTCGGATTACAATCTTTTTTATAGGGACATATTCAAAAACAAAGGTGAGAAACAAAATTTAAAGACTTAAAAAGTTTAAAAGTTTTATTTTTTTATACTAAATTGTTTCTTTCCATACATGGTGGCCTTGTTGACATAAGGTTTATGAGGGTCATGAAGCGTCATGAAACAGATTTTCATGATAGTATTTGGGAAGTACTTCACTCACACAAATTACATTCATCAGTTTAAGAATGCTGAGTGTATTGAAAAGAATCATCAGGTCATCTACTTTACATGTTATCTTGTTTTTACAGAGTTGTTACAGATAAATGGTTTTCACAACCCAAGTACTGATTGTCGTTGTATGAATTTACTTTAAAAAGGAGATGCTGACTAATGCGTTACGTTTTCTGTGCATCTATTTTTTCTTCAGGCACAATGAATGATATTAAGGGCAGGTGCGCCACATTGGGGGAAGATGCAAAGCAGAAATACATTCAAGAGGCAGCAGCACTGAGGGCACATGGGCAGTCACAGGACACTAAACCCTGAGGTGAGGGATGCCCGAATTAAAATGCACTTAAAGAAGCTGAAGTTAGGGGTTCATTTGCTAAGCATTAGTGGTATTCTTAAAGTATTAGATGGAAGGATGATCAACAGCAATTGTGGTGTGAGCAAGACATTGTGTTAGACAACCGGATTGTTTATCTCTTTTATTATAATTTCAAATGAGTTTGTTACAAAAAAATATTCCAGCTGATTTTTGTTTACAAGGCTATCAACATCAAATATTCTCACATTGAAGAAATTGTCAAAGACTCATACCACCATATCAAACTTGAAGCAGCTGAAGAAAAAAGTGGTCATGAGGTTTGTTAAATTAAAATGTAGTTACCCCTCTGTTTCAGGTTTGATTTACATCCATTTCTGAAACGAAAAACCCAGAGTTTTCCTAAAGATCTGAGATGAATTGATGTACAATACCCACATATTCCTTTGGCAACAGTTAAAAATGAACAAGCTGCCTTTGAGATGTTGCTTTAAATATAGTGATGAGTATGATTTAAACTAACTGGCTTGACTTTCAAAATATTTGTGTTTTTTCTTTGGTAGATGGAGGCATTTTGATGATAAGAAGAAGAATGCAAGAAAGAAGTGGCGTTCATGGTCTCAGTGCACAGTGTGCCAATCATGGTCACACACAGCACGTGGCTTTAAAAAGAACAAGTGCGTTCACTGCAAATGTGAAGACACCATGCTAACACCCTGAAGATGTATCTTGTTCCTTGTTTGGGTTGTTTTTACTGTGTTGACGGCCCCCAACCCATCCATACAAACACACACACACAATACATACATATGCTGCAAATTTATTGTAATGACCACACTTCACACGTAAGAAGAAAATTGTGATCTTTTTGTTATTTTCATTCACCCCATTTTTATTTATTATTGTTGTTTGTTGGCACCATCAATGTGTTCTCCTTTATACAGAACTTATGTGGGGACCAATAAAGTTATATTGTACTGAATTGAGTCTACATGTTTATATATATATATATATATATATATACACCTGTTACATCATTGGTTCAGTAGGGCTGGGTTTTAGCAAGGACCTCACCATAATATTCACAACAGTGGGTCAGAGTATGATTTCATGTTATGATTAGATGCTTCACATAACTTTATATTTTTCACAGTTTTGCTGTCAGTAGGAGATGCTTGGCAAAAAAATATATTGAAAAGATGGTTAGTGGTACTTGTAGAAACTTTGATATACAGCTGAACACTACAATTTATTTATTTTAAATTTAAATGGTTTATATGGCATTGCTTACTTCCACTCTGAAGTATTTTCTTCACAATTACTGTTACGCTTTTATTTTAATGATAAACATTTAAGAGAAAATGTGAAGGGTATCATTTTATCTGTGTTAAGGATATCAATTGTTTCTCCTTGGATTCAGATAAATAAAGTTTATTGTCAGTTTATGTGAGGGAGGACCGGTGTGTTCCACTTTTGTTTTCAGTTGTCTGCCGTGGGTAGACTACATTTCAATTAAAAGTGCTGTCGGTCAATTATATTTATATATATATATATATATATATATATATATATATATATATATATATATATATATATATATATATATATATATATATATATATATAATTAATTATACATTTTAAATCTGATTAGTTTATCTGGTTTGCAAATTAGGGTTGTAAAATTATATATTTACTGAACATATAAAATATCTAGTATAGCCAAACTATTAATTACATTGCATCTAGATGAATGCAAAGAAATTAATTGACAAGCTTTCAAACATGCTTTTTAAATGACACATGAGTTTTGGTAACATGGACAGAGAAAACATTTAATGATCTTCTGCTCAGAAACCTTGTAAAAACTTTAACTTTTACCAGCCATTACCAGCAATCTTCAAATTATCTTTTTTTATGTTCAACATAAGAAAGCAACTCATACAGGTTTGGAATGACATGAGGGTGAGTAAATGATGACAGAATTTTCATTTTTGGGGGAACCATCCCATAATTAGATTTGCCACATGTGAACCAAACAGAAATGCAAAATGAGTCTCTCTGTGTCTGTGTGTGTGTGTGTGTGTGTGTGCGGACAGGGTATTTGTCATGTTGTGGGTTCATAAATCTGTTTACAAAGTCAGAAACAAACAAACAAGCAAATAGCTTCTTTTTATATAGGCTATGGCTATTGAGCCTTCAAATAGCTCTCTGAAACTACACCCGAGATGGCTTGTGCATGTGAAATGAGAAAATTAAAACTTTGTCGTAGAGCTAAACCACATACATTGTTAGAAAGGTCTTGACCTGGAGAGTAACATATGTAAGTATGAAGATTCTACATGGCTCCTGTTTTGAAATACTGACCTTTGAAACATCACCTTGGTGCATATTTGAAGGCTTATAATAAAGCAATAAAAAGGGCTACACACATGGGACTAACTGTTATAGAGAGCTCTTGTCCTCATTTATGATGTGAATATAGTCAACAGATTGGGATATTGTCAAATCTGGTTAAAAGTAATTTGAACCCATTTAAAATGTAGACATTTAAAATCTGATTACATAGATATGTTTACAATCCGCCCAAACTCCACACTGTACTCTCAACTCACTATTTGCAATATCCAATTCTAAGAAATACACGAATTTTTTTAAAACTACAATTCCCTATAGCTACTCAGTGCAGCTTGATACAAATCAAGCACTGCAGTTGTAGTATCTGGTTTGCAAATTAGGGTTGGAAATAGGGTTGTAAAAAGATCTACTGAATATATCAAATATTTAGTACAACCAATCTATTAATTACACTGCATCTAGATGATTTACGTTAAGAAAATCTAAATATATTTGTTTATTTAAGACTTTTTAGCCGAAATGTAGAACGCGCAAACCCCGCCCACAACACAATGCACTTCCGTAACCTTCTGCTACCAAAAATGTATTTCTCTGAATCGAAGGAGAAATGTGCAAAAGTTATATTAACATATCTTATTGTTGAGTTATCTGTTTGTTGTTGTTTTTCGTGGACAAATGTTGAATTCATCATTTTTAAAAAAGTGTCTTGTGAATAAAATACTTTTGGGCGGAAGTACGTTATACAAGCCACGTGGTTTCAGCGATAGCAGCGTAACCACCATGGCAACGAACAAACTAAATGTAATATACATTCAATGAAAGAAGAAAGTGAATATAAAACGAAAACAGCCAATGGGAAAAAGAGAAAAAATGTGTTAAATTACATAGGCTTGGATCTGGAGAATTTCAAGCCAATAACAGTTATGTAGGAACCTACTGAATGTGGCACACTGTCACATACGGATTATGACTGTAAATTCATTGTATGTCATTTATTAAGTAAATTACTTTTCATTGACTTTAAATGTGCTGTGAATAAGTGCATAGCACCATGGCTGAAAACATGGCTGTAACTCGTAGATTCAATACACCTCTATGTTCCCTTTTATTTTATGTTTTTACAACTTAAAGTTGCTTCAGAGGATTCAAGATCCAATAATTTATTTTCATTTCAACTCAGTCGAAGGGGATTTTGATGGTGAGCTCACAAAAAAACAAAACACCTCCCACACATTGACCACATTTGTACATCACAGTAAATAACACATTACATTATGGTAAACACATTTTTTTTTTAGATTAGATTAGATTCAACTTTATTGTCATTATGCAGAGTACAGGACAGAGCTAATGAAATGCAGTTAGCATCTAACCAGAAGTGCAAGAATACAGTGTTTTATATACATAAAAGTGCAGATTAAGTAAAGCTATGATATACAGAATGTACAGTGGAGTTGCTATATACAATATTGATCAGAGTATATACAGAATATAAATATGAATGCAATGTAGGGATTGTATGTACATTATGAACAGAGCAATGAAGGATTATATATATATATTATGAACAGCAGGAACGTGAGAACAGTGGTAATAAATACAGTTGGATGAGTGTGCAAAAATATTGTTGAACAATGTATTCTATGCAAAATAACAGTAGTTCAATATTTTTTATATAAATATTTTACTCTGCTTGTACAGTTACACTTATAGAGAGTTTATTTTTTAATTTTGTACTCATACAGACAGACTAGTGGGGATATGTGTGCTTAAATACAGGGCCTAAGCTTTAAAATAGATCAGACCTAGTAAAACAACATGTCTGCACAAGTAATGCAGTAAAGTAATTATATTATATTATATTATAATACCTTGAATGAGAGAAGCTTACTGCAGTCCTAAAGATTTAAGGAAAACATAGATTTATGAGAGGAATAGGGATCTTTTTTCACAAGTTTAATTAATATTTCATGGACTCGAATGAAATTCTGCAACAATGATTAACCTCTTGAGGCTTTGAGCTGTCAAGATGTGATAGCAGGTATTCCTCTAAACACGTGGGTTCTGTGTAATGGATCAACCACACTTGTACCAGAGCTTTACTTCCTCACAAGGCCAAAGTTTGCATTCAATGTGACAATCATATCTCCATCCGCCTGGAAAACAAACACTTACAGTAACACTGGTTTTGTACCCACACCAGGTTTATACATTTATACTATTACTATTCTATTACAATACTACAAATTAACTTTTAAGTTTGATATTAATTCAGATTTTATTTCTATGCCATTAATTTAATCAAACAAGAACCACGCTGGAATTATAACCAACCTTTGGACATGCTGGGCATATTGTTCCATCATTTAATTGTGCAAATATCAACCAAACTTCTTTGTCGGAAGTGGTGATGCCTAAAATGGGATATGGGGTGTTGCTAAAAACCCTCAACAGAAACCTGACACTCCAGTGACAGAGAAACAACAAGCTCTAGCAGAGGGATGGAGAAGGCTGTCTGTCTGGGGCTTGTGGCTGTTGCTGGCCAGAGCCCATATCTCAGCAGAGTACAGGTTTCTGGTTAACACGCACACATGTTGACTGTAACGGTTGGTCCTGCCAAATATAAAGAGGAAAATAACATAAAAACATAACCTAGTACTACTATAGACTACCATATCAGTATAAATTAAATTAAATGTATGAATTTAGCAGACGCTTTTATCCAAAGCGACTTACGGTGGATTCAGGCTATACATTTTTACCCATCATGATAGTATATAAACTATAACTATCATGACTTTTTTTTTTTTATTGCATCACAAATTTGATTAATTCCTTAAAGGAAATCATTACTCCACATGTAATAGGATTGAATTCCTTAACCTGTCAATACAATTAAATACATTAAGATTTTGTATCAGGTAAAATGACAAACCTGTGCTGACAATGATCTTCATGTCCTTTGTGTACACAGCATGGGTGCCATGGGCTTCAGGTAAATATAGGAATAACCCCAGGGAGGATGGCTCATAGTAAACATTCTGTAAGAAAGATGGATAGCTCTAATGTTTTTAAAACAACAAACTTGTGACACTAACAGTTGATACTGCATAGTGCCAAAACAATTTGAAGTATCTAATGAATCTGTTGACATTACTGTGAGTTTGCTGTCTGTATGCAAGTATAGCAATAGCAATGTAAGACTGTATGCTATTGTTCTTACATTCCACTTTTTAGGAAGATGCAGTGAATTTCTGTGAATCCTCTTCAGGCAAACCTCACAGAACACTGCAGTGGAGCTGCACTCAATGCACCTATAATCAGCATGTTCTCGGCAGACAGCACACTGGGTAGTGATCGGTGCTGAACATTCAAACGACACCTTATGCATCTCATCCTTGACTGCATCCCAGGCATGAAGCTCTCTCTTCTTTGCCTTACTGTATGCACTCTCAGAACAGCTTGGTGTCACATCATCAGGTTCAGCAGGTTGAGATGTAATAGAAGCGTCTGAAGGGTGGGTCTGATTGTAGCTGGGCTGGGGAAGACCTTATCTGAGGTAAGAAAACTTTGCAGGGCCAGCGATAGACCTCCTCACCAACTTAATTTTAATGTTCCTGAAACGTGGGGTCATCTTAAGTGCTTTTCCCATATCTGAAATCAAATATTTGACAATTATTACATAAAGCAAAGTGCAACCCGTACCGTACTTCTTATCACAGCCTAAAAGACAGAAACACATGAGTAAAAAAATTGGATGCAGTCAGATGAGGGATATTTGGTGCGATAGTTAGATACAGCTAGCTAGATAACTAGATATATAGATTGCTAGATAGATAGATAGATAGATAAATACACATCGAGCTAGATAGATTATATAAATAGATACACAGCTAGCTAGCTATATATATAAACTGCTCAAAAAAAATAAAGGGAACACTTGTGGGTTATATTGTGTTGTTAAGTATTCCCTTTATTTTTTTGAGTAGGTATATAGATAGAAAGACAGATCCAAAGCTTCCTGATATAGGATCAAATCCAGCCAAGCTTGGTTCAAACCCACAGAACTTTATTTTACACTCTAGTCAAGATCCCAAGGTTTCCAAACAGCCGTAAAATACGTCTTGTGTTTAATATTTCTCTCAAGTCAATATGGGTTACATTAGTCCAATGATCTGTCTTCAGTGAGGCGTTATCGAGCATACACAATATGCAATAAGCCGGTATGAGTGTAAAAAGTAATTTTGACAGTTTAACTAGAAACTTAATTCCCCCATTAGCTTCAGGCGTAAACACACTCATATTAGCAACGTTAATTGTAGCGCCTGCCGCGGCGCAAGTGCAACCCTCCCTCTCAATTAGTAAATAACGGAAATGAGCGGAGAAGGAGTACACCGTTTCTAAATTTGGACCAGCGACCAGAAGATCAGATTCGCTCAAGAGACTGTGTCAGCAACAAGGGTAGAAGGAAATGACAACAACACTGGCTGCATTAGAAACAGGTAAAGTGTATTAAAGGGAATGCAATAATAAAAGGGAAAATATATATAATAATAATAAAAGTCAGAGTTTCAATACATCATCAAAATCAACAAACAAAATGATTAAATAAATAAAAACAGAATATTGTAACCCAAAAAAAAGGGGTAATAGAGAATGAAATAAATTAAAAGAATGAAATAGTAAATGTATCCTTCTTATAACCCTTATATATTTAAATGTCTATTTTTCTATTTATTTATTCTTCTATTTTATTGTTTGTCTATTTATTTTTTGACTATTTAAACTCAACGTAATAAAGTTAAATGACCCTTATTTTGCTAATATGGAATATAGATACATAAAATAGTATAAAAATGTATATTTCACCTATTTATTTGTGTTCTAATTGGCTTATTTAATATAGATAATAACTTTGAATTTGACTGTAAATACAATTCTTCCAAATTACCCTTTTCACTCTTGTTCTTCAGAAAAACAAAACAACAAAATTAAAAATAAAAACAAACAAATCATTTCACAGTGGAATGAGTAAAAATAGAAAGGAGGAAAAAAAACAATGGATCAACCTTGCTTACAATAACAGTCCCAATGTGGATTAGGGTTTTCACCAAACTTTAGCTCTAGTTCAGTGCTGCTTACACGAGATCCGTCTTCCGCAATTGAGTTCTGAGCAACACAGTTCAGTCAGAAAAAAAAACGAAGGAAAGCGTGTGCACAATCCTACCAATCTCTCAATTCACGTAGTTCGATCCTTATTTGGGCATGGCTCGCCAGTTCCTGCTCACAGGCTCTTTTTAGTGCAATGCAGGAACAGTTCAAGTTCAAAGTCTTCTTCGACGATCGTCTGGTTCCAGAAAATGTGCTGCACCCGACTCAAAAGATGATTGAAGATAGAAGATAGCAGGAAGACAGATAGAAGGACAGGAAAAAAAAACCCAACCAAGAGAAATCTTATTTTCTAAATATGAAGGTTTCAGATAGGCGACACTCCAACCTCTGCGAGTTTCTCTCTCCTGGTAACAGTTTGCACCAGCATCAATAGTGATAAACGGCTGATGGTGTTCAATTCACATCTCTTCCCTCAAAATCTGTTATTTTTCTTAACACGAATGCACAATTATATATTCTAATTTTTGTTTTCTTCTTTTTTTTTTCAGGACCGTGTCGCAGCTGCTGTTTCTCACTCTCGCATCGCGCGTTCTCTCTCGCACT
Source organism: Carassius gibelio (assembly GCF_023724105.1). Lineage (NCBI taxonomy): Eukaryota > Metazoa > Chordata > Actinopteri > Cypriniformes > Cyprinidae > Carassius > Carassius gibelio. Next base: position 1,781,654 of record NC_068403.1, on the reverse strand, counting down.
CCCGCGCACAGCTCCTATCATAGGGCGGGGCTCACTCTTCGCTCTCCTCATTGGACCAATTTTAACTTGGTTTTATTTGAATAATAATAAAAAAAAAAATATGTTTCTAAAATGGTTTTCTCTTTTTTTTTTATGCATTTCCTATTTTAAAATGTTATGAAAATAAAGTGCTGATTTACATATTTACGAGAGTTATGGTATTTTTTTCCTTTAATATTTTACATTAACAGGGCTCTTAGTAACCTGGGTTACATCCTCCCCTCCTGAATTCATGCACGTCCCGCTGCATCCGCAAATTTTTGGGGTTGAGTTAAAACTACAGGCGCAGTATCAGCAGAAGCCACATTCGCCTCTAAAGAAGTGCTGAATGCGGCACTTAGACCTTGCAACAGAGATTGAATCACCACGGTAAGTGGATTTCCCAATTGGGGATACTCAAGTCTTTTTGCAGGCTGTCTTTCTCTTTGTGAACGCCTGGGAATCACTCCGTGCTCAAACTCAGTGTCATTCACTTGTTCACTCTGGTCACCTTCAGCATCCATAATTTCACTCGGAACTGGACTCTCTCTACTCCTGTTCTCACCTTCACAATCTGCTTCCATTACTGTCTCCTGGGCAGGCAACTCATCCACCGACTTGGAACAGAGATCCAACCCTGTATCGATGGGACCTAACTCTAGCTCATCAGAAGACATTCCTACTTTTCCTGATTCAGGTAAACTTCCCTCTACAGGTTCCTCTAAGATCTCCCTTGATAACCTACAGGTAGGTACATTCTCTCCAACAGGTTCACCAACAGGTAAGTCAATTTGGACGTTCTGGGGTCTTGGGCAAGGTAATGACTCAGGATTCACTAAAACTCGAGTTTCAAAATTCAGCCTATCACTAAACAGAGGACTAAGAAACTGATCATCCTCCGACCCAGAGTTCTCACACACAGACTCTGACTCTGGTAACTCATTATTTGCACAAGCTCTAGTCCTAGGCCTGCAAACTCTTTGCTTAGGCTGCCGCTCATGTTGATCAGGCTGCAAAAATCCACAGGGCAATAACAAATCACGATGTAACGTCCTGAGAGGACCACTCTGCCCCACCGGCCGGACAGTGTACACCGGTAATTCTCCTGCTCTTTTGACTACTACCTGGACACCTTGCTCCCACTTGTCAGCGAGCTTATGCTTCCCTCGCAACCTAACGTTGCGCACAAGAACTCTGTCACCCTCCTCTAAAGTAGAAGCAACTACGCGTTCATCAAACCTTCTTTTGTTACGCTCTGCTAATTTAGCAGCATTTTTTCTAGCTATCTCGTAGCTCTCTCGTAACCGGTCTTTCAGGTCTTTCACGTACTGAGAGTGGGACTTCGCAGGAGATTCTATTGGCAAGCCGAAAGCCAAATCCACTGGCAAGCGAGGCAGCCGCCCAAACATGAGCTCATAAGGAGCATACCCAGTTGTATCATTGCGTGTACAATTGTATGCATGCACTAAGGGCTTTACAAACTCCTTCCACTTATACTTTTTCTCGTTCTCCAAAGTTCCCAGCATTTGGAGAAGCGTCCGGTTAAAACGTTCTACCGGGTTACCTCTAGGATGATAGGGCGTGGTACGAATCTTATGTATACCCGCAACATGACACAATTCCTTAATTGTGTGGGATTCGAAATCGGGACCTTGGTCACTATGTAGCTTCTCAGGAAACCCATAGTGTACCAAGAAATTTTCCCACAGACACTTTGCGACCGTGCGAGCTGTTTGGTTCTGAGTCGGTATCGCCACAGCGTACTTCGTGAAATGGTCAGTGATAACCAATATGTTTTTGGTATTGCTATGGTCTGGCTCTAATGACAAAAAGTCCATACAGACCAACTCCAAAGGCCTACTGGTTTGAATATTGACCAGTGGAGCAGCTCTGTCTGGAGGCGTTTTTCTGCGCACGCAGCGTTCACAGGTTTTGATCTTTTTTTCAACCGCTTGGGACATTTTGGGCCAGAAGAACCTGGACCTCACTAAGTCCAGGGTCCTCTCAATACCCAAGTGCCCCATGTCATCGTGGAGGCTGCGCAACACTATCTCCCTAAGCCTGGCTGGTAGCACTAACTGATAACGAAGAGCCCCTTGTTCTTGCTTCCTCCTATACAGCACCCCATTCCTAAGTTTAAGACGACTCCACTCCCTCAACCACAATACCATATCAGGTGGTTGATCCCTCAGGGTACCTGGCCTAGACCCATTCTTCATCCATTCCATTACAACCTCAAGCTCTGGATCTTTCCCTTGCCATTCTGCTAACGTGGCCTCTGAGATGTTAGAGAGATCAGGAAGACCATGCTCAACCTCGTGTTGAAATTCATTCGGCAAAGCATCAACGCTATGAGTGAGGGACTCGACCAACGTAACTGGAGAGTGTGCCAAGTCAGGGCTTTTGGGCAAACCAATCACCTGATGCCTCTCACAAATGGCATTCACCACATCCGCCATGAGAACCTCAGACCCAGTTTCAGGCTCCGCCAGGTGGTGGAGTGTAAACTGCTTGATCCTCTCTCTTTCCTTCTGAGAGACGAGATCATCCAAAGGCTCACCATGCGGACGCCGGGAAAGCCCGTCCGCGTCTTGGTTTTGACTCCCTGCCCTGTATTGGAGCTTAAAAGTGTACGTTGACAAACTAGACAACCAGCGGTAACTGGTAGCATCAAGCTTTGCAGAAGTCAAAACATACGTCAGAGGGTTACTGTCGGTTACAACAGTGAAATCTACACCATACAAATAGTCGCTGAATTTGGCTGTGACTGCCCACTTTAATGCCAAAAATTCAAGCTTATGTGCGGGGTATCTCGCTTCACTCTTTGTCAGTCCCCTACTGGCGAATGCTATTACCCGCATCTGCCCGTCCTGCTCCTGGTACAATGCTGCACCGAGCCCCGTAGTACTGGCATCGGTGTGAAGCATATACGGAAGCTTGGGGTCAGCAAAACCAAGGACAGGAGCGGATGTCAACTTAGAAATGATGTCATCAAAAGCATTCTGACATGCAATGGTCCACCTGTCACCGAACTGCTCTTTGGTATTGAAGTACTCACCCCCTTCTCGTTTCCCACTGCGGCCCCTACGAAGTGGAGGGTACCCCTCAGTGAGTCCCGTGAGAGGTTTGACTATCTTCGAGTAGTCACACACAAACCTTCTGTAGTACCCTGCAAATCCTAAGAACGCTCTCAGTTCTTTCAAATTTGTGGGCCTCGGCCAAGTCTTAAGAGCTTCAATCTTAGCCGGGTCAGTCTTTACCCCATCTCTCGAGACAACATGCCCTAAATACTTGACTGATGTCTGAAAGAAACGACATTTTTCAGGCGACAACTTCAACCCGAATTCTTTAAGCCGATTTAGGACTTGTACTAACCGCGACTCGTGTTCTTCCAAGGTCTCTGAAAACACTATCAGGTCGTCAATAAAGACCAGTACCTGTTTCCGGTGAAGATCACCCATGCACCGCTCCATTAATCTTTGGAACGTACTTGGCGCATTCGTGATTCCTTGGGGCATTCTATTGAATTCCCAGAATCCAAGAGGGCATACGAAAGCAGTCTTGCACTTATCAGCCTCATCCATCTCAATCTGGTAAAATCCAGACTTTAAATCAAGCACAGAGAACCACTTTGAGCCTGTAAGTACAGAAAAGACTTCTTCCAGATTGGGCAGAGCGTATGCGTCTTTGATCGTCTGGGAATTCAACCTCCGAAAGTCGATACAGAGCCGTACCGAGCCATCTTTCTTTCGGACTACCACTATGGGCGAAGAAAAGGGGGACTCAGACTCACGAATAACTCCAGCAGTCATTAGTTCCTGAAGATGCTTTCGAACAGCATCAATGTCCTGTGGGTGAATCGGACGTGCCCTATGCTTGAAGGGTGTCTCATCAGTTAGTCTGATTTGATGTTTCACTTGACTTGTACGGCCATAATCAAGATCATGTAAAGAAAAGACTGCAGGCATGGAATTTAACAGGTTTGTTATCCGTTCCCTCCAGTTTGAAGACAAGGGAGAGTCTCCAAAATCAAAGGTAAGATTGGCATGGGTAGGTGCTGGTGACTCAATCTTGCTTGAATTCTGAGCTGGTTTCTCTACGACCCTCTGTATAGCATGGATCTCAGCCAAGACGGCTTTAGGGGGGATAGTTAAGTCTGTCTGAGTACTATTCTTAAGCAGAACTGACAGCTGAGAGGAGCGTTTAGAAGGCAATGTGTGCACACAGCTCGCGACCATGAGGCCACTTGGAAATGGAGCTGATGGTGGCTCAAGAATTACCCACTTCTCCATACAGGGTTCCCGAAGCTGGACATATCCATTCAGAACTATTGTGCTCCCGGCAGGCACAACTTCATGGAGATTGCCTACCAGCTTCACTTGTCCTAATGCTCCACTGCTAGTTTGCTTCCACCTTGCCTCAAGGACTTTAAGCACGGCCTGATATCCGTGGAGACTCGAACAAGGGTTACTCTCACTTTCCTTAATGCAATGGCTGTAAAGCACATCCAGGGAGTTGGTCCCAACAAGAACTTGCGACAGACTCTTTAGATCTGGAACTATTAAAGCTAACGTGGGGACCTCGACTTCAACACCAATGAACTCTCTAGGAAACTTTAAAGTCAGTTCAGTGTACCCCAAGTATGGGACAACTTGCCCATTGGCTCCCTCCACTTCCAACAAATTTTCTAATGACTTCAGCGGGTAATCAGACAAATGTGCCTCATAGAATGACTGGGGAACTGTAGTGACCTGAGACCCTGTGTCTAGGAGACAATCTACTTCCTTTCCATCAATAATGATCTGCGCAGTGCACTTAACCCCTACTAACCCCTTCGGCAGGCTTTTTGGCGGTGGCTTATGATGACTGTTCATAACAGGCTCTTGCCTGTAACATTTAGGGCGGATACTTTTACAACTCGCCTCTGTATGCCCTGCTACAGAGACTTCTCTTAGTTTAAAGGCGAAGGGGAATGATCATGCAGCGAGTCCCAATGAGCCTGCTGCTCCCTCAACTTACGCCTCTTTTCCTCAACCCTTGCAGGGTTCGCAGCTTTATCACAAGCAACGGCTAAATGCCCATCTTCGCCGCATCTGAAACAATATCCAGGGCGAGGCCGATTGGTCATTGGTTGGAACCTTCTGGCACTTCTACCAATGTCTGTCTCAAACGAATTATGAGTCGGGAAAGCTCGAGGACTAGCATTCTCACGGGAGTAGTCTCTATAACTCTTTTGAGTAATATTCTGAGCCTGCAGTTCAGCAACTTGTTGTCGCAGCTTAACGATTTCAGAGTCATCTGAATTTTCGCGCCTTACTTCTTGGGCCATGGATGCTTTAAGAGTGGTTACCTGAGTGCGCAAATCTTCCACTACCCTCCTCAAAGTGCTCAGCTCCATCTTCTCAGAAGACCCACTCGGCTGCTTATGGCCGGTTGTTTGACCTAAATTAGCAACTTGAGCCTGGACCTCTGCAAGCTGTTTCTTTATGAGGTCCGTTTCAGAAGCACCAGAATTTGGTGTTTCATGGGAATAAGCTGATACTTGCTGAGTGGCAGCTCGTGGTCTCGGGTAGGTATTAGGAGCTTTTGACAGCCCAAGATAATTTCTCATCCGCTCTTCTTTGGAGGCATGCTTACCCTCCTCTGTTCGGATTAATACAACCAACTCAGCAAAGGTGGGTGGGTGAACTTCCCTCCTTCCTAACTGAAGGCTGGCTATGAGACCATTGTCCCAGCACCCTCTCATGAACTGTTTCAAGAGGCAACGATCGTGATCTCTCTCCGCAATGCCTCCCCTCCTAATCGTTGTACTCAAAATAACTTGTAACCGATGCAAAAAATCTGATGACTTTTCTCCCTGATTCTGTAAGGTGCCCATGAACTTGGCTAACAGTTCATCACCATCCTCCACAGAACCATAGACTGACTCCAGCAGCTCAAGATATACTGCTGGCAAAGCTGGAGGTCACACGTGCTTCACCACGTCTGCGGCTGGAGGCAACAAGCTATCTAAGATCCTCCGCGCTCTATGTAAGTCTGAAACCGACGGGTCACTTAACAGGAGATCTACACTTGCTCGCCAAGTATCAAAATCGGGCTCGTTCGGAGGGCGCGGGCTCCTCCCTGAGAAAACCCTAAGTCGAACTGAGGCCTGTTGTGCCATTGCGGCATCAGCAGTCTTCACTATGTGCTCTACTACCATTCTTTGAATAGCCGGTGGGTCAGCAATGCTCGCAGGAAAAGTAGGGTTAGTAGTCACGGTAACACAATCAACATTTTCTGGATTTGGGAAGGCCATAGGGGCCTCCCGTCTCTTGGTTGGGTCTTTTGATTCTGGGGTTCGCATTTCTAATGTTTCAGCAGAGGTAGACAAGGGCATCGGAGAACAACACACAGGTTCTGGAACGATTGCTTCCACACTCTGAGAATCAAAGCTTGCATTCTGTGCTCTTACTGGAGTACGGTTAGCGGAGTGGGCTTCCTGAAGCTTTTCCAACTCCCCCTGAAGCACATCTAAGAAAGGTTTCCCACTTCCCCTAGCAAGGGCCTTCAACGTTTCAAGATACTCTTCAGTGACCGTACCACTAGCTGTCTGCTTACAGACGCTAGCCAGAGCTCGTACTTGGAATGTAACACTCGGGTTTGAGAGACTTCCCAGGGTTAAGGGTAACAATGGTGTTAAGTTAAACATGGAAGTGCTGTGAGCATATTCCACAATACCATGGTGATGGAACTCAGAAGTTTGGTCATCGATTATCAAATTACGTCTAATTGACCCATACTTTTGCAAGAACGTCTCTAGCTCGCTATCTGTCTCAGTTAACGTGAGGCCTTTGACTATGACTGCACTTTCCACGTTCACGTTTTCTCTCTCTATGATTTCCATTATAAAGTCAGCACTTTTTTCGTAATAAATGTTCTCGTTTTCTGCCTTTCCTACTATTGTCCTTGTTGCTAAACAACAGTCTCCTGGCTGGCTCGCCAACTTTCTGTAGCGCCTGCCGCGGCGCAAGTGCAACCCTCCCTCTCAATTAGTAAATAACGGAAATGAGCGGAGAAGGAGTACACCGTTTCTAAATTTGGACCAGCGACCAGAAGATCAGATTCGCTCAAGAGACTGTGTCAGCAACAAGGGTAGAAGGAAATGACAACAACACTGGCTGCATTAGAAACAGGTAAAGTGTATTAAAGGGAATGCAATAATAAAAGGGAAAATATATATAATAATAATAAAAGTCAGAGTTTCAATACATCATCAAAATCAACAAACAAAATGATTAAATAAATAAAAACAGAATATTGTAACCCAAAAAAAAGGGGTAATAGAGAATGAAATAAATTAAAAGAATGAAATAGTAAATGTATCCTTCTTATAACCCTTATATATTTAAATGTCTATTTTTCTATTTATTTATTCTTCTATTTTATTGTTTGTCTATTTATTTTTTGACTATTTAAACTCAACGTAATAAAGTTAAATGACCCTTATTTTGCTAATATGGAATATAGATACATAAAATAGTATAAAAATGTATATTTCACCTATTTATTTGTGTTCTAATTGGCTTATTTAATATAGATAATAACTTTGAATTTGACTGTAAATACAATTCTTCCAAATTACCCTTTTCACTCTTGTTCTTCAGAAAAACAAAACAACAAAATTAAAAATAAAAACAAACAAATCATTTCACAGTGGAATGAGTAAAAATAGAAAGGAGGAAAAAAAACAATGGATCAACCTTGCTTACAATAACAGTCCCAATGTGGATTAGGGTTTTCACCAAACTTTAGCTCTAGTTCAGTGCTGCTTACACGAGATCCGTCTTCCGCAATTGAGTTCTGAGCAACACAGTTCAGTCAGAAAAAAAAACGAAGGAAAGCGTGTGCACAATCCTACCAATCTCTCAATTCACGTAGTTCGATCCTTATTTGGGCATGGCTCGCCAGTTCCTGCTCACAGGCTCTTTTTAGTGCAATGCAGGAACAGTTCAAGTTCAAAGTCTTCTTCGACGATCGTCTGGTTCCAGAAAATGTGCTGCACCCGACTCAAAAGATGATTGAAGATAGAAGATAGCAGGAAGACAGATAGAAGGACAGGAAAAAAAAACCCAACCAAGAGAAATCTTATTTTCTAAATATGAAGGTTTCAGATAGGCGACACTCCAACCTCTGCGAGTTTCTCTCTCCTGGTAACAGTTTGCACCAGCATCAATAGTGATAAACGGCTGATGGTGTTCAATTCACATCTCTTCCCTCAAAATCTGTTATTTTTCTTAACACGAATGCACAATTATATATTCTAATTTTTGTTTTCTTCTTTTTTTTTTCAGGACCGTGTCGCAGCTGCTGTTTCTCACTCTCGCATCGCGCGTTCTCTCTCGCACTCCCGCGCACAGCTCCTATCATAGGGCGGGGCTCACTCTTCGCTCTCCTCATTGGACCAATTTTAACTTGGTTTTATTTGAATAATAATAAAAAAAAAAATATGTTTCTAAAATGGTTTTCTCTTTTTTTTTTTATGCATTTCCTATTTTAAAATGTTATGAAAATAAAGTGCTGATTTACATATTTACGAGAGTTATGGTATTTTTTTCCTTTAATATTTTACATTAACAGGGCTCTTAGTAACCTGGGTTACATAATGCTCACATAATAAAGCATGCAACGTTAACGTAACGACACGCTAATAACGTAATATTGTCTAGCGATAACGTTTGCAGATGCATCGCAATACGGTTATCTCATGTCAACAATCATGACACGCAATACGAGTGTATGTATTGTTTTCCATTACAGTTTAAATGCTCATTTTTATAATTTGAATAGTCTTACCTGAAAATATTAAGCAGGAAATATCGCAACGTTGCCGCTTTCGTCCAGTAGACTTCCGATTACCGGTGAGCAGGAATTCTGGGATTGGATCTGGAGTCTTCTCTTGTATATTTGTGGGTGATCAACCATTTGGATGGATGATCACGGCCTTCTGAGCCTACTAGTAGGCGCAGGAGGCCCCTCCTGGCCCATAGCTATGGGCTGATAACCGCTGATAACGCCCCATTCAATCGAGTGATAACGTTCGAATCGGGTGCGGCGGAGCATCAGACGCGAGTGAGGACCAAACACAGCAGAACGGTAGGAAACTTCACTCCTCTTATTATTTCTCTTTTATGATAGCGATTTATTTTTAGATACGTGATCTGAGTCTTTCATAGAGTTGTAGAGATATTAGAGAAATAGAGTTATTTTTTACATTCTTTGGTCGAAGTTTTCAGATCGGGACTTCGGAGCCTGTTCGTTACTCTGTTGTTTCAGATCGGCACTTCGGAGCATGTTCGCGACTCGGTTGATTCAGATCGGCACTTCGGAGCATGTTCGCGACTCGGTTGATTCAGATCGGCACTTCGGAGCCTGTTCGCGACTCGGTTGTTTCAGATCGTTACTTCGGAGCATGTTCGCGACTCGGTTGATTCAGATCGGCACTTCGGAGCATGTTCGCGACTCGGTTGATTCAGATCGGCACTTCGGAGCCTGTTCGCGACTCGGTTGATTTAGATCGGCACTTCGGAGCATGTTCGCGACTCGGTTGAATCAGATCTGGACTTTGGAGCATGTTTGAGATTTTTTTTTATGTTTTATTCAGTATGTACATGGACCTACACACAAAGGTGGACACACTCTAGACTTGATCATCAGTAGGGCTCTAAACTTTTCATCCATTGGTATTAAGGACGTAGTGTCACAGATCGCAAGAGGCGAAGACTCAAGTGCAGGCAGATGGGAAGACTTTATTTATACATCACCAAAATAAACAAAAACACAACTGAAACCAGAGGAGCGTTCAAAGTTACGAGACATAGACTGAAGTCAGATTCCCAGTGAAATGCTTTCAGACAGCAAATGCAATGAGTTTGCATCCTTCTTTTCTGAGAAGATCATCCATATCAGGAAGGCGATTAGCACATCCTCAAGTAATGCAGTTAGAAGTACCAAGGGTTCACACAAAACAAGGGGAATCTGCTTTTAGTTTCTATGCCGCTCGCAGTTGGAATCAGCTTCCAGAGAGGTCAGATGTGCTAAAACACTAGTCACATTTAAATCTAGACATAAAACTCATCTGTTTAGCTGTGCATTTATTGAATGAGCACTGTGCAATGTCCGAACTCAATGCACTATATTTTCACTGTTTTTTATTTTATGTAAAATAATTTTGTAGCTGTTTTTAAATTCATTTTAATTAAGTACATTTTTTAATCATTATAAAAGTTTTAAAACTGCTTGTTTTATTTTTGTTATAATTTTTCTTTATGATTATTTTACTTTCTTTTATGTAAAGCACTTTGAATTACCATTGTGTATGAAATGTGCTATATAAATAAACTTGCCTTGCCTAGTGTGTTAGTGGGTTATATATATATATATATATATATATATATATATATATATATATATATATATATATATATATATATATATATATATATATATATATATAACACACACACACACACACACATACACACACTACCGGTCAGAGTTTGGGATCAGAATGATTTTTAATGTTTTAAAATACTGTAAAACATGTAATATTGTGAAATATTATTAACATTTTTCTATTTTAATATACATGAAGGTGTAATTTATTCATTTGATGTGCAGCTGTATTTTCAGCATCATTTCTCCAGTCTTCAGTGTCACATGATCTTCAGAAATCAGAACAATATGATGATTTATTATTAGAATTATCAACAGCTTTGCTAATAAATATTATTTTGGAATCTGTGATACTTCTTTCAGGATTCTTTGATGAATGAAAAGTTAAAAAGAAGAGCATTTATTTAAAATAGAAGACTTTTCTAACAATATTCACTACAGTTTAATAGTTTGGGGTCAGTAAATTTTTATCCTTTATTTAATAAGAAATTTTATTCTTTATTACATTTTAGAATCTTTTATTCAGGATGTGTTAAATTGATAAGAAGTGATATCAAAGATTAATATTGTTAGAAGAGATTTATATTTTGAATAAACGTTGTTCTTTAAAAAAAGATTATACATCGAAGAATCCTTAAAAAAGTATCGCAGATTCCAAAATAATATTTGGTAGCACACCTATTAATAGTTCTAATAATAAATCATCATATTTTCATGATTTCTAAAGATCATGTGACACTGAAGACTGGAGGAATGATGCTAAAAATACAGCTGCACATCACAGAAATAAATTATATTTGAAAGGATATTAAAATATAAACCATAATTTTATATATTTTATTTTGATAATTTTGAATTATTACTGAGATACAACCTTTTTTTTTAAACAGTTCATTGAACAATAATAAATGAAGTACCTGAAGCTGACAATGACGTAAATGTATAATAATTAGCAAAGATGGTTAATTTAGCGCTGTAAATGCGCGTATGAGGGGCGGAGACGCCTGCGGAGCGTCAGACGCGAGTGAGGACCAAACACAGCAGAACGGTAGGAAACTTCACTCCTCTTATTATTTCTCTTTTATGATAGCGATTTATTTTTAGATACGTGATCTGAGTCTTTCATAGAGTTGTAGAGTTATTAGAGAAATAGAGTTATTTTTTACATTCTTTGGTCGAAGTTTTCAGATCGGGACTTCGGAGCCTGTTCGCGACTCGGTTGATTCAGATCGGCACTTCGGAGCATGTTCGCGACTCGGTTGATTCAGATCGGCACTTCGGAGCCTGTTCGCGACTCGGTTGATTTAGATCGGCACTTCGGAGCATGTTCGCGACTCGGTTGATTCAGATCGGCACTTCGGAGCCTGTTCGCGACTCGGTTGTTTCAGATCGTTACTTCGGAGCATGTTCGCGACTCGGTTGATTCAGATCGGCACTTCGGAGACTGTTCGCGACTCGGTTGATTCAGATCGGCACTTCGGAGCCTGTTCGCGACTCGGTTGATTTAGATCGGCACTTCGGAGCATGTTCGCGACTCGGTTGAATCAGATCTGGACTTTGGAGCATGTTTGAGATTTTTTTTTATGTTTTATTCAGTATGTACATGGACCTACACACAAAGGTGGACACACTCTAGACTTGATCATCAGTAGGGCTCTAAACTTTTCATCCATTGGTATTAAGGACGTAGTGTCACAGATCGCAAGAGGCGAAGACTCAAGTGCAGGCAGATGGGAAGACTTTATTTATACATCACCAAAATAAACAAAAACACAACTGAAACCAGAGGAGCGTTCAAAGTTACGAGACATAGACTGAAGTCAGATTCCCAGTGAAATGCTTTCAGACAGCAAATGCAATGAGTTTGCATCCTTCTTTTCTGAGAAGATCATCCATATCAGGAAGGCGATTAGCACATCCTCAAGTAATGCAGTTAGAAGTACCAAGGGTTCACACAAAACAAGGGGAATCTGCTTTTAGTTTCTATGCCGCTCGCAGTTGGAATCAGCTTCCAGAGAGGTCAGATGTGCTAAAACACTAGTCACATTTAAATCTAGACATAAAACTCATCTGTTTAGCTGTGCATTTATTGAATGAGCACTGTGCAATGTCCGAACTCAATGCACTATATTTTCACTGTTTTTTATTTTATGTAAAATAATTTTGTAGCTGTTTTTAAATTCATTTTAATTAAGTACATTTTTTTAATCATTATAAAAGTTTTAAAACTGCTTGTTTTATTTTTGTTATAATTTTTCTTTATGATTATTTTACTTTCTTTTATGTAAAGCACTTTGAATTACCATTGTGTATGAAATGTGCTATATAAATAAACCCGTTCTCATCAGTCTGCGTATAAATAACACGACTTTACACTTTCTATTTGCGTGTAATGCATACGCCAAATGCCATTTTTGCGTGCATATGACACGCCAATCCTTCCCATTAATTTCGGTGGAGAGCAGATGCGTCCAAATAACACGCATCATCTTCAGCGGCAGTGACGTCACCAGCGAGGCTCGTTCAGTTCACCTGATGCGCGTACACCTTCAAACAGGTAAGCAAGGGTAAATATATTTTTTTCCTTCTTCTTTTTGTAATGATATCACGTGGTTAAGCGTATTGTTTTAATTATTTCAGTATTTCTGCATCACGTTAGACAGGGTCGTGTTTTTAAAGGGCAGTTTATGCTCAAATTATGGGTCAGTGGGCTGCTCAGCTAGCCTACCATTGTCATTAGCCTAAGCTAACCTGTACTGTTTATAGACCTGTTGCAGTTTTACATAAATAATGATGTGACATATGGGTCTTCAGCTTTTAGACATGACTAATACAAGCACAACAAAGCACCCAACCCAATATCGCGTGATAATCGTGATCGTGTAAAAAGTCCACACATTTAGCATATTTTTACAATACTAGCCTAACTTTTGCTTGACCACGTCATGTGTAGCCAATACACACACAGTAACTACAGCATATTTACCATGCTTCTCCTACTGTAACCGTAGTTTTACTCTGGACTTTGTAACGCACATAACCACGACATTTACTATGGGTTTACCATAGTAACCATAGTTTTACTCTGGTATTTGTATTTACTAACACACATAACCACGACACTTACTATGGGTTTACCATAGTAACCATAGTTTTACTCTGGTATTTGTATTTACTAACACACATAACCACGACACTTACTATGGGTTTACCATAGTAACCATAGTTTTACTCTGGTATTTGTAGTTACTAACACACAATAACCACGACATTTACTATGGGTTTACCATAGTAACCATAGTTTTACTCTGGTATTTGTATTTACTAACACACATAACCACGACACTTACTATGGGTTTACCATAGTAACCATAGTTTTACTCTGGTATTTGTATTTACTAACACACAATAACCACGACACTTACTATGGGTTTACCATAGTAACCATAGTTTTACTCTGGTATTTGTATTTACTAACACACATAACCACGACATTTACTATGGGTTTACCATAGTAACCATAGTTTTACTCTGGTATTTGTATTTACTAACACACATAACCACGACACTTACTATGGGTTTACCATAGTAACCATAGTTTTACTCTGGTATTTGTATTTACTAACACACATAACCACGACACTTACTATGGGTTTACCATAGTAACCATAGTTTTACTCTGGTATTTGTATTTACTAACACACATAACCACGACACTTACTATGGGTTTACCATAGTAACCATAGTTTTACTCTGGTATTTGTATTTACTAACACACATAACCACGACACTTACTATGGGTTTACCATAGTAACCATAGTTTTACTCTGGTATTTGTATTTACTAACACACAATAACCACGACATTTACTATGGGTTTACCATAGTAACCATAGTTTTACTCTGGTATTTGTATTTACTAACACACATAACCACGACATTTACTATGGGTTTACCATAGTAACCATAGTTTTACTCTGGTATTTGTATTTACTAACACACAATAACCACGACATTTACTATGGGTTTACCATAGTAACCATAGTTTTACTCTGGTATTTGTATTTACTAACACACATAACCACGACATTTACTATGGGTTTACCATAGTAACCATAGTTTTACTCTGGTATTTGTATTTACTAACACACATAACCACGACACTTACTATGGGTTTACCATAGTAACCATAGTTTTACTCTGGTATTTGTATTTACTAACACACATAACCACGACACTTACTATGGGTTTACCATAGTAACCATAGTTTTACTCTGGTATTTGTATTTACTAACACACATAACCACGACACTTACTATGGGTTTACCATAGTAACCATAGTTTTACTCTGGTATTTGTATTTACTAACACACATAACCACGACACTTACTATGGGTTTACCATAGTAACCATAGTTTTACTCTGGTATTTGTATTTACTAACACACATAACCACGACACTTACTATGGGTTTACCATAGTAACCATAGTTTTACTCTGGTATTTGTATTTACTAACACACATAACCACGACATTTACTATGGGTTTACCATAGTAACCATAGTTTTACTCTGGTATTTGTATTTACTAACACACATAACCACGACATTTACTATGGGTTTACCATAGTAACCATAGTTTTACTCTGGTATTTGTATTTACTAACACACAATAACCACGACATTTACTATGGGTTTACCATAGTAACCATAGTTTTACTCTGGTATTTGTATTTACTAACACACATAACCACGACACTTACTATGGGTTTACCATAGTAACCATAGTTTTACTCTGGTATTTGTATTTACTAACACACATAACCACGACACTTACTATGGGTTTACCATAGTAACCATAGTTTTACTCTGGTATTTGTATTTACTAACACACATAACCACGACATTTACTATGGGTTTACCATAGTAACCATAGTTTTACTCTGGTATTTGTAGTTACTAACACACAATAACCACGACATTTACTATGGGTTTACCATAGTAACCATAGTTTTACTCTGGTATTTGTATTTACTAACACACATAACCACGACATTTACTATGGGTTTACCATAGTAACCATAGTTTTACTCTGGTATTTGTATTTACTAACACACAATAACCACGACATTTACTATGGGTTTACCATAGTAACCATAGTTTTACTCTGGTATTTGTATTTACTAACACACAATAACCACGACACTTACTATGGGTTTACCATAGTAACCATAGTTTTACTCTGGTATTTGTATTTACTAACACACATAACCACGACATTTACTATGGGTTTACCATAGTAACCATAGTTTTACTCTGGTATTTGTATTTACTAACACACATAACCACGACATTTACTATGGGTTTACCATAGTAACCATAGTTTTACTCTGGTATTTGTATTTACTAACACACATAACCACGACATTTACTATGGGTTTACCATAGTAACCATAGTTTTACTCTGGTATTTGTATTTACTAACACACATAACCACGACATTTACTATGGGTTTACCATAGTAACCATAGTTTTACTCTGGTATTTGTATTTACTAACACACATAACCACGACATTTACTATGGGTTTACCATAGTAACCATAGTTTTACTCTGGTATTTGTATTTACTAACACACATAACCACGACATTTACTATGGGTTTACCATAGTAACCATAGTTTTACTCTGGTATTTGTATTTACTAACACACATAACCACGACATTTACTATGGGTTTACCATAGTAACCATAGTTTTACTCTGGTATTTGTATTTACTAACACACATAACCACGACATTTACTATGGGTTTACCATAGTAACCATAGTTTTACTCTGGTATTTGTATTTACTAACACACAATAACCACGACATTTACTATGGGTTTACCATAGTAACCATAGTTTTACTCTGGTATTTGTATTTACTAACACACATAACCACGACATTTACTATGGGTTTACCATAGTAACCATAGTTTTACTCTGGTATTTGTATTTACTAACACACATAACCACGACATTTACTATGGGTTTACCATAGTAACCATAGTTTTACTCTGGTATTTGTATTTACTAACACACAATAACCACGACACTTACTATGGGTTTACCATAGTAACCATAGTTTTACTCTGGTATTTGTATTTACTAACACACATAACCACGACATTTACTATGGGTTTACCATAGTAACCATAGTTTTACTCTGGTATTTGTATTTACTAACACACATAACCACGACATTTACTATGGGTTTACCATAGTAACCATAGTTTTACTCTGGTATTTGTATTTACTAACACACAATAACCACGACACTTACTATGGGTTTACCATAGTAACCATAGTTTTACTCTGGTATTTGTATTTACTAACACACATAACCACGACACTTACTATGGGTTTACCATAGTAACCATAGTTTTACTCTGGTATTTGTATTTACTAACACACAATAACCACGACATTTACTATGGGTTTACCATAGTAACCATAGTTTTACTCTGGTATTTGTATTTACTAACACACAATAACCACGACATTTACTATGGGTTTACCATAGTAACCATAGTTTTACTCTGGTATTTGTATTTACTAACACACAATAACCACGACATTTACTATGGGTTTACCATAGTAACCATAGTTTTACTCTGGTATTTGTATTTACTAACACACAATAACCACGACATTTACTATGGGTTTACCATAGTAACCATAGTTTTACTCTGGTATTTGTATTTACTAACACACATAACCACGACATTTACTATGGGTTTACCATAGTAACCATAGTTTTACTCTGGTATTTGTATTTACTAACACACATAACCACGACATTTACTATGGGTTTACCATAGTAACCATAGTTTTACTCTGGTATTTGTAGTTACTAACACACAATAACCACGACATTTACTATGGGTTTACCATAGTAACCATAGTTTTACTCTGGTATTTGTATTTACTAACACACAATAACCACGACATTTACTATGGGTTTACCATAGTAACCATAGTTTTACTCTGGTATTTGTATTTACTAACACACAATAACCACGACATTTACTATGGGTTTACCATAGTAACCATAGTTTTACTCTGGTATTTGTATTTACTAACACACATAACCACGACATTTACTATGGGTTTACCATAGTAACCATAGTTTTACTCTGGTATTTGTATTTACTAACACACATAACCACGACATTTACTATGGGTTTACCATAGTAACCATAGTTTTACTCTGGTATTTGTATTTACTAACACACAATAAACACGACACTTACTATGGGTTTACCATAGTAACCATAGTTTTACTCTGGTATTTGTATTTACTAACACACAATAACCACGACATTTACTATGGGTTTACCATAGTAACCATAGTTTTACTCTGGTATTTGTATTTACTAACACACATAACCACGACATTTACTATGGGTTTACCATAGTAACCATAGTTTTACTCTGGTATTTGTATTTACTAACACACATAACCACGACATTTACTATGGGTTTACCATAGTAACCATAGTTTTACTCTGGTATTTGTATTTACTAACACACATAACCACGACACTTACTATGGGTTTACCATAGTAACCATAGTTTTACTCTGGTATTTGTATTTACTAACACACAATAACCACGACATTTACTATGGGTTTACCATAGTAACCATAGTTTTACTCTGGTATTTGTATTTACTAACAATAACCATGACATTTACTATGGGTTTACCATAGTAACCATAGTTTTACTCTGGTATTTGTATTTACTAACACACATAACCACGACATTTACTATGGGTTTACCATAGTAACCATAGTTTTACTCTGGTATTTGTATTTACTAACACACATAACCACGACACTTACTATGGGTTTACCATAGTAACCATAGTTTTACTCTGGTATTTGTATTTACTAACACACATAACCACGACATTTACTATGGGTTTACCATAGTAACCATAGTTTTACTCTGGTATTTGTATTTACTAACACACAATAACCACGACATTTACTATGGGTTTACCATAGTAACCATAGTTTTACTCTGGTATTTGTATTTACTAACACACATAACCACGACACTTACTATGGGTTTACCATAGTAACCATAGTTTTACTCTGGTATTTGTATTTACTAACACACAATAACCACGACATTTACTATGGGTTTACCATAGTAACCATAGTTTTACTCTGGTATTTGTATTTACTAACACACATAACCACGACACTTACTATGGGTTTACCATAGTAACCATAGTTTTACTCTGGTATTTGTATTTACTAACACACATAACCACGACACTTACTATGGGTTTACCATAGTAACCATAGTTTTACTCTGGTATTTGTATTTACTAACACACAATAACCACGACATTTACTATGGGTTTACCATAGTAACCATAGTTTTACTCTGGTATTTGTATTTACTAACACACATAACCACGACACTTACTATGGGTTTACCATAGTAACCATAGTTTTACTCTGGTATTTGTATTTACTAACACACATAACCACGACATTTACTATGGGTTTACCATAGTAACCATAGTTTTACTCTGGTATTTGTATTTACTAACACACAATAACCACGACATTTACTATGGGTTTACCATAGTAACCATAGTTTTACTCTGGTATTTGTATTTACTAACACACAATAACCACGACATTTACTATGGGTTTACCATAGTAACCATAGTTTTACTCTGGTATTTGTATTTACTAACACACATAACCACGACACTTACTATGGGTTTACCATAGTAACCCTAGTTTTACTCTGGTATTTGTAGTTAATAACACACAATAACCACGACACTTACTATGGGTTTACCATAGTAACCATAGTTTTACTCTGGTATTTGTATTTACTAACAATAACCATGACATTTACTATGGGTTTACCATAGTAACCCTAGTTTTACTCTGGTATTTGTATTTACTAACACACAATAACCACGACACTTACTATGGGTTTACCATAGTAACCATAGTTTTACTCTGGTATTTGTATTTACTAACACACATAACCACGACATTTACTATGGGTTTACCATAGTAACCATAGTTTTACTCTGGTATTTGTATTTACTAACACACAATAACCACGACATTTACTATGGGTTTACCATAGTAACCATAGTTTTACTCTGGTATTTGTATTTACTAACAATAACCATGACATTTACTATGGGTTTACCATAGTAACCATAGTTTTACTCTGGTATTTGTATTTACTAACACACATAACCACGACATTTACTATGGGTTTACCATAGTAACCATAGTTTTACTCTGGTATTTGTATTTACTAACACACAATAACCACGACATTTACTATGGGTTTACCATAGTAACCATAGTTTTACTCTGGTATTTGTATTTACTAACACACATAACCACGACACTTACTATGGGTTTACCATAGTAACCATAGTTTTACTCTGGTATTTGTATTTACTAACACACATAACCACGACATTTACTATGGGTTTACCATAGTAACCATAGTTTTACTCTGGTATTTGTATTTACTAACACACAATAACCACGACATTTACTATGGGTTTACCATAGTAACCATAGTTTTACTCTGGTATTTGTATTTACTAACACACAATAACCACGACATTTACTATGGGTTTACCATAGTAACCATAGTTTTACTCTGGTATTTGTATTTACTAACACACATAACCACGACATTTACTATGGGTTTACCATAGTAACCATAGTTTTACTCTGGTATTTGTATTTACTAACACACAATAACCACGACATTTACTATGGGTTTACCATAGTAACCATAGTTTTACTCTGGTATTTGTATTTACTAACACACAATAACCACGACATTTACTATGGGTTTACCATAGTAACCATAGTTTTACTCTGGTATTTGTATTTACTAACACACATAACCACGACATTTACTATGGGTTTACCATAGTAACCATAGTTTTACTCTGGTATTTGTATTTACTAACACACATAACCACGACATTTACTATGGGTTTACCATAGTAACCATAGTTTTACTCTGGTATTTGTATTTACTAACACACATAACCACGACATTTACTATGGGTTTACCATAGTAACCATAGTTTTACTCTGGTATTTGTATTTACTAACACACATAACCACGACATTTACTATGGGTTTACCATAGTAACCATAGTTTTACTCTGGTATTTGTATTTACTAACACACATAACCACGACATTTACTATGGGTTTACCATAGTAACCATAGTTTTACTCTGGTATTTGTATTTACTAACACACATAACCACGACATTTACTATGGGTTTACCATAGTAACCATAGTTTTACTCTGGTATTTGTATTTACTAACACACAATAACCACGACATTTACTATGGGTTTACCATAGTAACCATAGTTTTACTCTGGTATTTGTATTTACTAACACACAATAACCACGACATTTACTATGGGTTTACCATAGTAACCATAGTTTTACTCTGGTATTTGTATTTACTAACACACAATAACCACGACATTTACTATGGGTTTACCATAGTAACCATAGTTTTACTCTGGTATTTGTATTTACTAACACACATAACCACGACACTTACTATGGGTTTACCATAGTAACCATAGTTTTACTCTGGTATTTGTATTTACTAACACACATAACCACGACATTTACTATGGGTTTACCATAGTAACCATAGTTTTACTCTGGTATTTGTATTTACTAACACACAATAACCACGACATTTACTATGGGTTTACCATAGTAACCATAGTTTTACTCTGGTATTTGTATTTACTAACACACATAACCACGACACTTACTATGGGTTTACCATAGTAACCATAGTTTTACTCTGGTATTTGTATTTACTAACACACATAACCACGACATTTACTATGGGTTTACCATAGTAACCATAGTTTTACTCTGGTATTTGTATTTACTAACACACAATAACCACGACATTTACTATGGGTTTACCATAGTAACCATAGTTTTACTCTGGTATTTGTATTTACTAACACACATAACCACGACACTTACTATGGGTTTACCATAGTAACCATAGTTTTACTCTGGTATTTGTATTTACTAACACACATAACCACGACATTTACTATGGGTTTACCATAGTAACCATAGTTTTACTCTGGTATTTGTATTTACTAACACACATAACCACGACACTTACTATGGGTTTACCATAGTAACCATAGTTTTACTCTGGTATTTGTATTTACTAACACACAATAACCACGACATTTACTATGGGTTTACCATAGTAACCATAGTTTTACTCTGGTATTTGTATTTACTAACACACATAACCACGACATTTACTATGGGTTTACCATAGTAACCCTAGTTTTACTCTGGTATTTGTAGTTAATAACACACAATAACCACGACACTTACTATGGGTTTACCATAGTAACCATAGTTTTACTCTGGTATTTGTATTTACTAACACACAATAACCACGACATTTACTATGGGTTTACCATAGTAACCATAGTTTTACTCTGGTATTTGTATTTACTAACACACATAACCACGACATTTACTATGGGTTTACCATAGTAACCATAGTTTTACTCTGGTATTTGTATTTACTAACACACATAACCACGACACTTACTATGGGTTTACCATAGTAACCATAGTTTTACTCTGGTATTTGTATTTACTAACACACATAACCACGACATTTACTATGGGTTTACCATAGTAACCATAGTTTTACTCTGGTATTTGTATTTACTAACAATAACCATGACATTTACTATGGGTTTACCATAGTAACCATAGTTTTACTCTGGTATTTGTAGTTAATAACACACAATAACCACGACATTTACCATGGGTTTACCATAGTAACCATAGTTTTACTCTGGTATTTGTATTTACTAACAATAACCATGACATTTACTATGGGTTTACCATAGTAACCATAGTTTTACTCTGGTATTTGTAGTTAATAACACACATAACCACGACATTTACTATGGGTTTACCATAGTAACCATAGTTTTACTCTGGTATTTGTATTTACTAACACACATAACCACGACATTTACTATGGGTTTACCATAGTAACCATAGTTTTACTCTGGTATTTGTATTTACTAACACACATAACCACGACACTTACTATGGGTTTACCATAGTAACCATAGTTTTACTCTGGTATTTGTATTTACTAACACACATAACCACGACATTTACTATGGGTTTACCATAGTAACCATAGTTTTACTCTGGTATTTGTATTTACTAACACACATAACCACGACACTTACTATGGGTTTACCATAGTAACCATAGTTTTACTCTGGTATTTGTATTTACTAACACACATAACCACGACACTTACTATGGGTTTACCATAGTAACCATAGTTTTACTCTGGTATTTGTATTTACTAACACACATAACCACGACATTTACTATGGGTTTACCATAGTAACCATAGTTTTACTCTGGTATTTGTATTTACTAACACACAATAACCACGACATTTACTATGGGTTTACCATAGTAACCATAGTTTTACTCTGGTATTTGTATTTACTAACACACATAACCACGACACTTACTATGGGTTTACCATAGTAACCATAGTTTTACTCTGGTATTTGTATTTACTAACACACATAACCACGACATTTACTATGGGTTTACCATAGTAACCATAGTTTTACTCTGGTATTTGTATTTACTAACACACATAACCACGACACTTACTATGGGTTTACCATAGTAACCATAGTTTTACTCTGGTATTTGTATTTACTAACACACAATAACCACGACATTTACTATGGGTTTACCATAGTAACCATAGTTTTACTCTGGTATTTGTATTTACTAACACACATAACCACGACATTTACTATGGGTTTACCATAGTAACCCTAGTTTTACTCTGGTATTTGTAGTTAATAACACACAATAACCACGACACTTACTATGGGTTTACCATAGTAACCATAGTTTTACTCTGGTATTTGTATTTACTAACACACAATAACCACGACATTTACTATGGGTTTACCATAGTAACCATAGTTTTACTCTGGTATTTGTATTTACTAACACACATAACCACGACATTTACTATGGGTTTACCATAGTAACCATAGTTTTACTCTGGTATTTGTATTTACTAACACACATAACCACGACACTTACTATGGGTTTACCATAGTAACCATAGTTTTACTCTGGTATTTGTATTTACTAACACACATAACCACGACATTTACTATGGGTTTACCATAGTAACCATAGTTTTACTCTGGTATTTGTATTTACTAACAATAACCATGACATTTACTATGGGTTTACCATAGTAACCATAGTTTTACTCTGGTATTTGTAGTTAATAACACACAATAACCACGACATTTACCATGGGTTTACCATAGTAACCATAGTTTTACTCTGGTATTTGTATTTACTAACAATAACCATGACATTTACTATGGGTTTACCATAGTAACCATAGTTTTACTCTGGTATTTGTAGTTAATAACACACATAACCACGACATTTACTATGGGTTTACCATAGTAACCATAGTTTTACTCTGGTATTTGTATTTACTAACACACATAACCACGACATTTACTATGGGTTTACCATAGTAACCATAGTTTTACTCTGGTATTTGTATTTACTAACACACAATAACCACAACACTTACCAGGATTTTACCACAGTAACTGTGTTTTTACTCTACACTATTTGTAAAGCACAGTAACCACTAAGTTTGCCATGCCTTTAATATCTTTTTGTGATGTAATTGTAATTCAGTGTTTTTTTCTGTCTTGCAGTTACGTCGGATTACATACTCCACAACAACCTGTAATCCAGCAGATCTTTAAAGAAGCCATCTCTTGTAAAATCTCTCTCTCTCTCTCTCTCTCTCTCTCTCTCGCTCTGCTAGAATTAACAGGGAACTTCAGCTCCACGCTCCCAATGCTGATATTGAAGAAGCTGTCAAGGGGGCTGAACAAGTCCTTCAAAGGATCAACCCTTCACAGGTAATGTTGAAGACTCTTAGTTATAACTGATTTGCTTTAATGAACGCATCCTTATATTATGTGTTAATCAAATATTTTGGTCACAGATCATTTTAACACACTGTCTCAACATGTTTATATTTCAGGAAGGCCTGTCATGAGATTTGAATTTGACCATCTTGTGCATTTATGAAGAAGACCAAAAGCTGCAAAGGCAAACACTTCCAATGGTACGTCAGATACATTTTTCTCAGCATTTGATGTTTCTTAAATTTTGGTTCACTTAGCCCATCAGGAAGAACACTCAACAAAGAGCATGTTGTAGTAGTAATAATTCATCCAATAATCATATTATATTGCACAAGCGTACTTGTACAAAATTCTACAACTTTTACTCCTACTGCTGTTATTGGCCATTACCACAGCTCCCATCAGATTGTGCCCATTGTAAGAGTGTTTATATCATGAAGTTTAAATGAAGTCCATTGTATTCTTTATTAATCTTTACAAATTGGTGCCGCCTCTTCCTGTTTCAACAGTACATGATATCTGTCCACACCTCATAGTCTGCCTTTCTTTCTATGGTGATGTTACTGAACACATCTGTCTTAGAAGCAAGAGAATGGAAATCCTAGTTTAACTTTTCAAGTGCTACAAATCAGATCTTCAATGAATTTGGGCAATCAGATCACTTAAAGTTGTTCACACAAAGACCAATAACTATAATGAGAAGTATTTTAGCATCCACACCAACAGACAGTACTGTACAATTTTGTTGTTGTCAGTGTTTTTGTTGTTCATAATGTGATAAATTATCTTTGTTTCTTCTTGCAGGATTTCTCACAGATTACTTAACCATTCTTCATCAGCTCTTCACAATATCAGCCCATTCAAAAGCTTCCAGATCTTCCTCTCTTGTGTGACACATCTGCTCTCAGTCCTTTACTGCCAACCTCCAGTCTTAGCATTTCTGCTTGTATTCATTTTTGCTCTACATTCATCACTCCAATCTCTACTATAAGCTCTCCTGTATATATATATATATATACACATAATAATAATTATTATTATTAACCATTTATTTGTTTTGCATTTATTCACAATAGAAGCAAACAATGATTACAGGATATATGTTTTTAAAGGTGATAATTGTAAAATATTGGAGCATTGTTCTTAATCAGTTTTGCCTATTTGGTTGATAAAGGGAAGAAAACAATATATTTTCAACTGTAGCCTTGATTATTCTTTGGCATCTTTTGTCAGGATTTCTGTAAACAAATTCCCTTTTTATTTTTGAATATTAAACTTATGTTTTTTGAAGGGAGTTTCTGTTGCAATTTTGTTTGTTTGTTTTCACTTAGTTACCTCTATGCATTTTTTTTTATCAACTTTTCTTTTTTTTTCATAGTGGAATAAACTGGAGAGAGACTGTTCTGGGCACTATGTTTATCTGCGAAAAGTTTGACATATCAATAAACACTGTAAAATGACTAGACAATGAGTGATTGATGTCATGATGTTTGTTTGTTTGTTTTCTATTCCTATAGTTCAACTGGTGGATCTAAGAATGGCAAGTTTTTAGGGTCCATTTCCATGAAACGTAGATGTGATAAATTATTTACCTTTAATACACTATAAATACATTGTAAATATTACAGAAGGAAAATTGAGTAGTAGAAAAATATTGTGTTTAAATAATCTTCAGAGGTGTTTTTTTTAAGCAAATGAAACATTTTGACATTTATTTTTCACACAGTATATGCAAACTTTTGAGTTTAAGTACTGTACACTAATATTAGTGTAAACAATGTAGCCTATTCAATACAATGGGAATCATTATACCTTCGTTAAAACACAAAACAAAAAAACACCTTTAATCAACGTATTTCTTGCTGCATCAGGGTAACTGCAGCTTCTGTCCATTCACTACAGGAACCCGGAAGCTCCCGGCATAAATGACCATATATGTACAAGTTAGTGTGACGCCTCTGCTCAACTGGGTTGCCATTGGCTTTGACGTTCCCTTGGCTCTCGCAGAACTCGCTGTGATTGGACTATCTTTTAACCCAAATTATAAACGGCTTAATGTTGCAAAGTCCGTTTGACTGTAATTATTACGTCAGTAACACCTTCAGTTAACAATGCAGTGTTGCTATGTCGTGAGAAATTACCTCTTTACCGAAATCGTAACCCTAACCCTAAGCACAACTCCAATAAACTCCAAATACCAGCGCTAATATTACTCGCGTTCAAACGATAGAATGGCAGAGGCTTATGGGTAATGTAGTTTAAAATGTTTAATAATTAAAAAAATGGGAAAATGCAATCTTTTTTAACAAAGGGTAATCTAAACATTTTCATTGTGTAAACATTAATGACATATTTAAGAGGCAGGCTGAAATTCGATATTTTACTAAGTGCACTTTTTTAAACACCTTTATACCACCTTTCCATATATGTTTGAAAACTCTGTCCAACATTATTTAATTAGCATAGCATAAGTAGTTGTCCTGCCAATTTTTTCTTTGACACTATAATCAGACTTTGATTTACAGCCATTTGAAATTTAAATTTTTTTGCTCTTCTAGGGGACTCTACTGGGCCCTTGAAGATGGAAGGGCAGTAAAACATACACATGCCTTTCTCATCATGGACAACAGACTGTGCTGAGTCATAATTTTTAAGTTTTTCTTTTCAACAAATTGCCAATATGTAAGTTGTAAGTCATGTTTATCTTAGAATAAGAATAGAACCATAAAAATATACATCAGTGCCTATTTGGAATAGGCACCAAATATTGAATTACATCAGGTGCAAGGATACAGTATTGAAAGTAAACAAAGACACCAAATTTAAACAACCAATACATACTGTGACACTTCATTGTACTTTCACAGTGTCAATGTGTCATTCAGTAAGACAAGGTACAGAGAGTGTGTCGTTTATAGTGCAAAGCCATACAATTCATGCAATGCAAAGAATCATAATATTAAGAGCTAATTTGTGTCTCTGTGTAAAATACTCCTCATATTTGTCCTCCTCGGGTACTAAACATCAGTAATGTGCATGCTCATCTTGCTTATTATACAGTACTGGATTCATGTTGATCTTTCCCTTGTCCATCACCTTCAGTTGTGCATGAAATTCCTGCAGCATTATAGTCCATGCAGTATCTTCTAATGCAGCTTTCAGCCTGCCCTTCATCTAACTGAATGTCATTAATGTAACCAAATGTTCATTTTTTAATTAAAACACATTTATCTATTGTTTACAAAATTAAATGGTGTATTTACCAAACACCATTCTTAATATAGAATATTCACCCTACTTTATTATCCAACACCATGTGCAGTACTTTACTGGAGGATACAACATAAAGACAACTAAAGTAGTGTATTAAGACAAATGATATACAATTTTTAACAATATTAAAAATGTTAAAACCATGTTTTTCTAATCAGATGAAGCCATGCAAATGCATGCATGGTGAAATGTCTTGAGCCCCAAAGAATCACATCAAGTTTTTAGAGCTCTCCTGCTTTTCTTCCTCTTCTTGCTTGTCCATGTCCTGGACATATCATAATCTTCCATGTCATACATTTTTTTTGCAGTTGTTATGCAGCACCCTACAGCACAACTGATGAACAAAAGACATGTAACTAATTTAAATCAAATATCTTTATTGTCACAATACAATGAACACAAGTATACAGGTGATGAAAGTCTTGGGTGCAGACTGCAGCGTGACAGTATGGATGACAAATGAATTAAAATCATGAATATATGTAATACAAATTCTGAATATATATATGCAACACACATATATAAGGGACTCAATTCAGGTAGAGAACAATATATGTTAAAAATTATGCTATACAGAGAGCATGAATTGAAAACAATAATAATCACAGTACACATACATCTCTGCAGTAAAGCACGGTATGAATTAGTGCAAACAGAATGTCAGGGTGCATAATAATATTGAGTCCAGTCAGCATAACTGATAAGAGTGCAGGGCATATGAGGTTGGTGGGGTGTGTATGGTTTTACTGGTATGAGTTCAGTTCAGTCTGATTGCCTGTGAAAGGAACTTGTCTCACTGTCTGCTGGTGTAGGTTCTGTGATAACGCATGCCTGATGGTAACAGTGAGAGCAATCCATGGCTCGGCTGGCTGGAGTCTCTGACGGTCCTCCTCACACTCCACCTGGTCTAGATGTCCTGGAGGGCCAAAACATGTATTTAGGTTATGGTAAATCAATAAACAATATATAGTATTTTTATTTATAATTGTTGCACTGGACTTAACATTGATTCTTGTTGGGGATATTGGCCAAAAGAATCCCACCACAACTAGCTCTCGTTGTTTAGCTGTGATGTTTACTTTTACAGGCCGTAACATCTGAGCTGTCGCAGTAGAGCGGTTTGTGAATGCAGTCTTCACAGCAGATAACTGATGGGTTCAGGTAGCAGTGATGCACTCGGTGGCCATTCAATTGATATCTTCATCAACTGGCTTCATCTTAATTCAAACAAACAGACAAAACAATAAGTCAGCAATAACAGCAATAACCATTCTAGAGTAATAGTGTTGGTGAATACAGTTGCAGGTGTCAGTACTCACCATATTCAGTCATTTCCTTTCCAAATCACAGAGATGATGCACAGCTTATTTGCTCATTTTAGGAGCTATAAAAAAGATGTATATGTGAAAAACTATAACTGCGGACTTGAAAAGTCTTTTGAGAGATCAACATCAATGTTGTACCACACATAACTGCATTGAATTCAGACATACAAATGGAAATGTGAAACTTTTCACCTTTCTGTCTTTTCTTTTGGGGCACAAGAAGTCCATGTTCATTCCTCATTTCTTTAGGACTGGTTTGACTGATTTTCTTTGCGTTTCTGGTCTTCAGCTGTAAAACAAGAAAATATTTATTGACCCCATGTTTAATCATTATTGTTGTTTAAAAATATAAATAAAGCAGATATAATTATATACTTCAAGCACAAGTTCCTTGGCAACTCTAGTAGGCTCCTGAGTTCATCTGTACACATCAGATTCAGCGTCTGAGAAAATGCCATCATGCAAACTCTCAGTTTCTGCCTTACAACAGAGCATAAAAGAATGTGTGAGTGAGGGAGTACAGCATGAAGATGAAGTGAAAAAGGCAGAGAAAGGCAGAATTTTGTGTATAAATTTAACAGAATGAGGGGAACATTTAAGAGATTTGAGAGAACAGTACTGTCTGTTGGTGTGGATGCTAAAATACTTCTCATTATAGTTATTGGTCTTTGTGTGAACAACTTTAAGTGATCTGATTGCCCAAATTCACTGAAGATCTGATTTGTAGCACTTGAAAAGTTAAACTAGGATTTCCATTCTCTTGCTTCTAAGACAGATGTGTTCAGTAACATCACCATAGAAAGAAAGGCAGACTATGAGGTGTGGACAGATATCATGTACTGTTGAAACAGGAAGAGGCGGCACCAATTTGTAAAGATTAATAAAGAATACAATGGACTTCATTTAAACTTCATGATATAAACACTCTTACAATGGGCACAATCTGATGGGAGCTGTGGTAATGGCCAATAACAGCAGTAGGAGTAAAAGTTGTAGAATTTTGTACAAGTACGCTTGTGCAATATAATATGATTATTGGATGAATTATTACTACTACAACATGCTCTTTGTTGAGTGTTCTTCCTGATGGGCTAAGTGAACCAAAATTTAAGAAACATCAAATGCTGAGAAAAATGTATCTGACGTACCATTGGAAGTGTTTGCCTTTGCAGCTTTTGGTCTTCTTCATAAATGCACAAGATGGTCAAATTCAAATCTCATGACAGGCCTTCCTGAAATATAAACATGTTGAGACAGTGTGTTAAAATGATCTGTGACCAAAATATTTGATTAACACATAATATAAGGATGCGTTCATTAAAGCAAATCAGTTATAACTAAGAGTCTTCAACATTACCTGTGAA
The DNA here is from genome assembly GCF_023724105.1 of Carassius gibelio. Taxonomy (NCBI): domain Eukaryota; kingdom Metazoa; phylum Chordata; class Actinopteri; order Cypriniformes; family Cyprinidae; genus Carassius; species Carassius gibelio. The sequence goes on along the minus strand of NC_068403.1, from coordinate 1,751,154 downwards.
GGGTTGATCCTTTGAAGGACTTGTTCAGCCCCCTTGACAGCTTCTTCAGTATCAGCATTGGGAGCGTGGAGTTGAAGTTCCCTGTTAATTCTAGCAGAGCGAGAGAGAGAGAGAGAGAGAGAGATTTTACAAGAGATGGCTTCTTTAAAGATCTGCTGGATTACAGGTTGTTGTGGAGTATGTAATCCGACGTAACTGCAAGACAGAAAAAACACTGAATTACAATTACATCACAAAAAGATATTAAAGGCATGGCAAACTTAGTGGTTACTGTGCTTTACAAATAGTGTAGAGTAAAAACACAGTTACTGTGGTAAAATCCTAGTAAATGTCGTGGTTATGTGTGTTAGTAAATACAAATACCAGAGTAAAACTATGGTTACTATGGTAAACCCATAGTAAATGTCGTGGTTACGTGTGTTAGTAAATACAAATACCAGAGTAAAACTATGGTTACTATGGTAAACCCATAGTAAGTGTCGTGGTTATTGTGTGTTATTAACTACAAATACCAGAGTAAAACTATGGTTACTATGGTAAACCCATAGTAAATGTCGTGGTTACGTGTGTTAGTAAATACAAATACCAGAGTAAAACTATGGTTACTATGGTAAACCCATAGTAAATGTCATGGTTACGTGTGTTAGTAAATACAAATACCAGAGTAAAACTATGGTTACTATGGTAAACCCATAGTAAATGTCGTGGTTACGTGTGTTAGTAAATACAAATACCAGAGTAAAACTATGGTTACTATGGTAAACCCATAGTAAGTGTCGTGGTTATGTGTGTTAGTAAATACAAATACCAGAGTAAAACTATGGTTACTATGGTAAACCCATAGTAAATGTCATGGTTATTGTTATTAACTACAAATACCAGAGTAAAACTATGGTTACTATGGTAAACCCATAGTAAATGTCGTGGTTATGTGTGTTAGTAAATACAAATACCAGAGTAAAACTATGGTTACTATGGTAAACCCATAGTAAATGTCATGGTTATTGTTAGTAACTACAAATACCAGAGTAAAACTATGGTTACTATGGTAAACCCATAGTAAATGTCGTGGTTATGTGTGTTAGTAAATACAAATACCAGAGTAAAACTATGGTTACTATGGTAAACCCATAGTAAATGTCGTGGTTATGTGTGTTAGTAAATACAAATACCAGAGTAAAACTATGGTTACTATGGTAAACCCATAGTAAATGTCGTGGTTATGTGCGTTACAAAGTCCAGAGTAAAACTACGGTTACAGTAGGAGAAGCATGGTAAATATGCTGTAGTTACTGTGTGTGTATTGGCTACACATGACGTGGTCAAGCAAACGTTAGGCTAGTATTGTAAAAATATGCTAAATGTGTGGACTTTTTACACGATCACGATTATCACGCGATATTGGGTTGGGTGCTTTGTTGTGCTTGTATTAGTCATGTCTAAAAGCTGAAGACCCATATGTCACATCATTATTTATGTAAAACTGCAACAGGTCTATAAACAGTACAGGTTAGCTTAGGCTAATGACAATGGTAGGCTAGCTGAGCAGCCCACTGACCCATAATTTGAGCATAAACTGCCCTTTAAAAACACGACCCTGTCTAACGTGATGCAGAAATACTGAAATAATTAAAACAATACGCTTAACCACGTGATATCATTACAAAAAGAAGAAGAAAAAAAATATATTTACCCTTGCTTACCTGTTTGAAGGTGTACGCGCATCAGGTGAACTGAACGAGCCTCGCTGGTGACGTCACTGCCGCTGAAGATGATGCGTGTTATTTGGACGCATCTGCTCTCCACCGAAATTAATGGGAAGGATTGGCGTATCATATGCACGCAAAAATGGCATTTGGCGTATGCATTACACGCAAATAGAAAGTGTAAAGTCGTGTTATTTATACGCAGACTGATGAGAACGGGTTGATAAATAAACTTGCCTTGCCTAGTGTGTTAGTGGGTTATATATATATATATATATATATATATATATATATATATATATATATATATATATATATATATATATATATATATATATATATATAACACACACACACACACACATACACACACTACCGGTCAGAGTTTGGGATCAGAATGATTTTTAATGTTTTAAAATACTGTAAAACATGTAATATTGTGAAATATTATTAACATTTTTCTATTTTAATATACATGAAGGTGTAATTTATTCATTTGATGTGCAGCTGTATTTTCAGCATCATTTCTCCAGTCTTCAGTGTCACATGATCTTCAGAAATCAGAACAATATGATGATTTATTATTAGAATTATCAACAGCTTTGCTAATAAATATTATTTTGGAATCTGTGATACTTCTTTCAGGATTCTTTGATGAATGAAAAGTTAAAAAGAAGAGCATTTATTTAAAATAGAAGACTTTTCTAACAATATTCACTACAGTTTAATAGTTTGGGGTCAGTAAATTTTTATCCTTTATTTAATAAGAAATTTTATTCTTTATTACATTTTAGAATCTTTTATTCAGGATGTGTTAAATTGATAAGAAGTGATATCAAAGATTAATATTGTTAGAAGAGATTTATATTTTGAATAAACGTTGTTCTTTAAAAAAAGATTATACATCGAAGAATCCTTAAAAAAGTATCGCAGATTCCAAAATAATATTTGGTAGCACACCTATTAATAGTTCTAATAATAAATCATCATATTTTCATGATTTCTAAAGATCATGTGACACTGAAGACTGGAGGAATGATGCTAAAAATACAGCTGCACATCACAGAAATAAATTATATTTGAAAGGATATTAAAATATAAACCATAATTTTATATATTTTATTTTGATAATTTTGAATTATTACTGAGATACAACCTTTTTTTTTAAACAGTTCATTGAACAATAATAAATGAAGTACCTGAAGCTGACAATGACGTAAATGTATAATAATTAGCAAAGATGGTTAATTTAGCGCTGTAAATGCGCGTATGAGGGGCGGAGACGCCTGCGGAGCGTCAGACGCGAGTGAGGACCAAACACAGCAGAACGGTAGGAAACTTCACTCCTCTTATTATTTCTCTTTTATGATAGCGATTTATTTTTAGATACGTGATCTGAGTCTTTCATAGAGTTGTAGAGTTATTAGAGAAATAGAGTTATTTTTTACATCCTTTGGTCGAAGTTTTCAGATCGGGACTTCGGAGCCTGTTCGTTACTCTGTTGTTTCAGATCGGGACTTCGGAGCATGTTCGCGACTCGGTTGATTCAGATCGGCACTTCGGAGCATGTTCGCGACTCGGTTGATTCAGATCGGCACTTCGGAGCCTGTTCGCGACTCGGTTGTTTCAGATCGTTACTTCGGAGCATGTTCGCGACTCGGTTGATTCAGATCGGCACTTCGGAGCATGTTCGCGACTCGGTTGATTCAGATCGGCACTTCGTAGCCTGTTCGCGACTCGGTTGATTTAGATCGGCACTTCGGAGCATGTTCGCGACTCGGTTGAATCAGATCTGGACTTTGGAGCATGTTTGAGATTTTTTTTTATGTTTTATTCAGTATGTACATGGACCTACACACAAAGGTGGACACACTCTAGACTTGATCATCAGTAGGGCTCTAAACTTTTCATCCATTGGTATTAAGGACGTAGTGTCACAGATCGCAAGAGGCGAAGACTCAAGTGCAGGCAGATGGGAAGACTTTATTTATACATCACCAAAATAAACAAAAACACAACTGAAACCAGAGGAGCGTTCAAAGTTACGAGACATAGACTGAAGTCAGATTCCCAGTGAAATGCTTTCAGACAGCAAATGCAATGAGTTTGCATCCTTCTTTTCTGAGAAGATCATCCATATCAGGAAGGCGATTAGCACATCCTCAAGTAATGCAGTTAGAAGTACCAAGGGTTCACACAAAACAAGGGGAATCTGCTTTTAGTTTCTATGCCGCTCGCAGTTGGAATCAGCTTCCAGAGAGGTCAGATGTGCTAAAACACTAGTCACATTTAAATCTAGACATAAAACTCATCTGTTTAGCTGTGCATTTATTGAATGAGCACTGTGCAATGTCCGAACTCAATGCACTATATTTTCACTGTTTTTTATTTTATGTAAAATAATTTTGTAGCTGTTTTTAAATTCATTTTAATTAAGTACATTTTTTAATCATTATAAAAGTTTTAAAACTGCTTGTTTTATTTTTGTTATAATTTTTCTTTATGATTATTTTACTTTCTTTTATGTAAAGCACTTTGAATTACCATTGTGTATGAAATGTGCTATACAAATAAACTTGCCTTGCCTAGTGTGTTAGTGGGTTATATATATATATATATATATATATATATATATATATATATATATATATATATATATATATATATATATATATATATATATATATATATATATATATATATATATATATATATATATATATAACACACACACACACACATACACACACTACCGGTCAGAGTTTGGGATCAGAATGATTTGTAATGTTTTAAAATACTGTAAAACATGTAATATTGTGAAATATTATTAACATTTTTCTATTTTAATATACATGAAGGTGTAATTTATTCATTTGATGTGCAGCTGTATTTTCAGCATCATTTCTCCAGTCTTCAGTGTCACATGATCTTCAGAAATCAGAACAATATGATGATTTATTATTAGAATTATCAACAGCTTTGCTAATAAATATTATTTTGGAATCTGTGATACTTCTTTCAGGATTCTTTGATGAATGAAAAGTTAAAAAGAAGAGCATTTATTTAAAATAGAAGACTTTTCTAACAATATTCACTACAGTTTAATAGTTTGGGGTCAGTAAAGTGGGGAAGTCGTGGCCTAATGGTTAGAGGGTTGGACTCCCGATCAAAGGGTTGTGGGTTCTAGTCTCGGGCCGGACGGAATTGTGGGTGGGGGGAGTGCATGTACAGTTCTCTCTCCACCTTCAATACCACGACTTAGGTGCCCTTGAGCAAGGCATCGAACCCCCAACTGCTCCCCGGGCGCCGCAGCATAAATGGCTGCCCACTGCTCCGGGTGTGTGCTCACAGTGTGTGTGTGTGTTCACTGCTCTGTGTGTGTGCATTTCGGATGGGTTAAATGCAGAGCACAAATTCTGAGTATGGGTCACCATACTTGGCTGAATGTCACTTCACTTTTAAATTTTTATCCTTTATTTAATAAGAAATTTTATTCTTTATTACATTTTAGAATCTTTTATTCAGGATGTGTTAAATTGATAAGAAGTGATATCAAAGATTAATATTGTTAGAAGAGATTTATATTTTGAATAAACGTTGTTCTTTAAAAAAAGATTATACATCGAAGAATCCTTAAAAAAGTATCGCAGATTCCAAAATAATATTTGGTAGCACACCTATTATTAGTTCTAATAATAAATCATCATATTTTCATGATTTCTAAAGATCATGTGACACTGAAGACTGGAGGAATGATGCTAAAAATACAGCTGCACATCACAGAAATAAATTATATTTGAAAGGATATTAAAATATAAACCATAATTTTATATATTTTATTTTGATAATTTTGAATTATTACTGAGATACAACCTTTTTTTTTAAACAGTTCATTGAACAATAATAAATGAAGTACCTGAAGCTGACAATGACGTAAATGTATAATAATTAGCAAAGATGGTTAATTTAGCGCTGTAAATGCGCGTATGAGGGGCGGAGACGCCTGCGGAGCGTCAGACGCGAGTGAGGACCAAACACAGCAGAACGGTAGGAAACTTCACTCCTCTTATTATTTCTCTTTTATGATAGCGATTTATTTTTAGATACGTGATCTGAGTCTTTCATAGAGTTGTAGAGATATTAGAGAAATAGAGTTATTTTTTACATTCTTTGGTCGAAGTTTTCAGATCGGGACTTCGGAGCCTGTTCGTTACTCTGTTGTTTCAGATCGGCACTTCGGAGCATGTTCGCGACTCGGTTGATTCAGATCGGCACTTCGGAGCATGTTCGCGACTCGGTTGATTCAGATCGGCACTTCGGAGCCTGTTCGCGACTCGGTTGTTTCAGATCGTTACTTCGGAGCATGTTCGCGACTCGGTTGATTCAGATCGGCACTTCGGAGACTGTTCGCGACTCGGTTGATTCAGATCGGCACTTCGGAGCCTGTTCGCGACTCGGTTGATTTAGATCGGCACTTCGGAGCATGTTCGCGACTCGGTTGAATCAGATCTGGACTTTGGAGCATGTTTGAGATTTTTTTTTATGTTTTATTCAGTATGTACATGGACCTACACACAAAGGTGGACACACTCTAGACTTGATCATCAGTAGGGCTCTAAACTTTTCATCCATTGGTATTAAGGACGTAGTGTCACAGATCGCAAGAGGCGAAGACTCAAGTGCAGGCAGATGGGAAGACTTTATTTATACATCACCAAAATAAACAAAAACACAACTGAAACCAGAGGAGCGTTCAAAGTTACGAGACATAGACTGAAGTCAGATTCCCAGTGAAATGCTTTCAGACAGCAAATGCAATGAGTTTGCATCCTTCTTTTCTGAGAAGATCATCCATATCAGGAAGGCGATTAGCACATCCTCAAGTAATGCAGTTAGAAGTACCAAGGGTTCACACAAAACAAGGGGAATCTGCTTTTAGTTTCTATGCCGCTCGCAGTTGGAATCAGCTTCCAGAGAGGTCAGATGTGCTAAAACACTAGTCACATTTAAATCTAGACATAAAACTCATCTGTTTAGCTGTGCATTTATTGAATGAGCACTGTGCAATGTCCGAACTCAATGCACTATATTTTCACTGTTTTTTATTTTATGTAAAATAATTTTGTAGCTGTTTTTAAATTCATTTTAATTAAGTACATTTTTTAATCATTATAAAAGTTTTAAAACTGCTTGTTTTATTTTTGTTATAATTTTTCTTTATGATTATTTTACTTTCTTTTATGTAAAGCACTTTGAATTACCATTGTGTATGAAATGTGCTATATAAATAAACTTGCCTTGCCTAGTGTGTTAGTGGGTTATATATATATATATATATATATATATATATATATATATATCCTTTATTTAGATCGTTACTTCGGAGCATGTTCGCGACTCGGTTGATTCAGATCGGCACTTCGGAGCCTGTTCGCGACTCGGTTGATTTAGATCGGCACTTCGGAGCATGTTCGCGACTCGGTTGAATCAGATCTGGACTTTGGAGCATGTTTGAGATTTTTTTTTATGTTTTATTCAGTATGTACATGGACCTACACACAAAGGTGGACACACTCTAGACTTGATCATCAGTAGGGCTCTAAACTTTTCATCCATTGGTATTAAGGACGTAGTGTCACAGATCGCAAGAGGCGAAGACTCAAGTGCAGGCAGATGGGAAGACTTTATTTATACATCACCAAAATAAACAAAAACACAACTGAAACCAGAGGAGCGTTCAAAGTTACGAGACATAGACTGAAGTCAGATTCCCAGTGAAATGCTTTCAGACAGCAAATGCAATGAGTTTGCATCCTTCTTTTCTGAGAAGATCATCCATATCAGGAAGGCGATTAGCACATCCTCAAGTAATGCAGTTAGAAGTACCAAGGGTTCACACAAAACAAGGGGAATCTGCTTTTAGTTTCTATGCCGCTCGCAGTTGGAATCAGCTTCCAGAGAGGTCAGATGTGCTAAAACACTAGTCACATTTAAATCTAGACATAAAACTCATCTGTTTAGCTGTGCATTTATTGAATGAGCACTGTGCAATGTCCGAACTCAATGCACTATATTTTCACTGTTTTTTATTTTATGTAAAATAATTTTGTAGCTGTTTTTAAATTCATTTAAATTAAGTAAATTTTTTAATCATTATAAAAGTTTTAAAACTGCTTGTTTTATTTTTGTTATAATTTTTCTTTATGATTATTTTACTTTCTTTTATGTAAAGCACTTTGAATTACCATTGTGTATGAAATGTGCTATATAAATAAACTTGCCTTGCCTAGTGTGTTAGTGGGTTATATATATATATATATATATATATATATATATATATATATATATATATATATATATATATATATATATATATATATATATATATATATATATAACACACACACACACACATACACACACTACCGGTCAGAGTTTGGGATCAGAATGATTTTTAATGTTTTAAAATACTGTAAAACATGTAATATTGTGAAATATTATTAACATTTTTCTATTTTAATATACATGAAGGTGTAATTTATTCATTTGATGTGCAGCTGTATTTTCAGCATCATTTCTCCAGTCTTCAGTGTCACATGATCTTCAGAAATCAGAACAATATGATGATTTATTATTAGAATTATCAACAGCTTTGCTCATAAATATTATTTTGGAATCTGTGATACTTCTTTCAGGATTCTTTGATGAATGAAAAGTTAAAAAGAAGAGCATTTATTTAAAATAGAAGACTTTTCTAACAATATTCACTACAGTTTAATAGTTTGGGGTCAGTAAATTTTTATCCTTTATTTAATAAGAAATTTTATTCTTTATTACATTTTAGAATCTTTTATTCAGGATGTGTTAAATTGATAAGAAGTGATATCAAAGATTAATATTGTTAGAAGAGATTTATATTTTGAATAAACGTTGTTCTTTAAAAAAAGATTATACATCGAAGAATCCTTAAAAAAGTATCGCAGATTCCAAAATAATATTTGGTAGCACACCTATTAATAGTTCTAATAATAAATCATCATATTTTCATGATTTCTAAAGATCATGTGACACTGAAGACTGGAGGAATGATGCTAAAAATACAGCTGCACATCACAGAAATAAATTATATTTGAAAGGATATTAAAATATAAACCATAATTTTATATATTTTATTTTGATAATTTTGAATTATTACTGAGATACAACCTTTTTTTTTAAACAGTTCATTGAACAATAATAAATGAAGTACCTGAAGCTGACAATGACGTAAATGTATAATAATTAGCAAAGATGGTTAATTTAGCGCTGTAAATGCGCGTATGAGGGGCGGAGACACCTGCGGAGCGTCAGACGCGAGTGAGGACCAAACACAGCAGAACGGTAGGAAACTTCACTCCTCTTATTATTTCTCTTTTATGATAGCGATTTATTTTTAGATACGTGATCTGAGTCTTTCATAGAGTTGTAGAGTTATTAGAGAAATAGAGTTATTTTTTACATTCTTTGGTCGAAGTTTTCAGATCGGGACTTCGGAGCCTGTTCGTTACTCTGTTGTTTCAGATCGGGACTTCGGAGCCTGTTCGCGACTCGGTTGTTTCAGATCGTTACTTCGGAGCATGTTCGCGACTCGGTTGATTCAGATCGGGACTTCGGAGCCTGTTCGTTACTCTGTTGTTTCAGATCGGCACTTCGGAGCATGTTCGCGACTCGGTTGATTCAGATCGGCACTTCGGAGCATGTTCGCGACTCGGTTGATTCAGATCGGAACTTCGGAGCCTGTTCGCGACTCGGTTGTTTCAGATCGTTACTTCGGAGCATGTTCGCGACTCGGTTGATTCAGATCGGCACTTCGGAGACTGTTCGCGACTCGGTTGATTCAGATCGGCACTTCGGAGCCTGTTCGCGACTCGGTTGATTTAGATCGGCACTTCGGAGCATGTTCGCGACTCGGTTGAATCAGATCTGGACTTTGGAGCATGTTTGAGATTTTGTTTTATGTTTTATTCAGTATGTACATGGACCTACACACAAAGGTGGACACACTCTAGACTTGATCATCAGTAGGGCTCTAAACTTTTCATCCATTGGTATTAAGGACGTAGTGTCACAGATCGCAAGAGGCGAAGACTCAAGTGCAGGCAGATGGGAAGACTTTATTTATACATCACCAAAATAAACAAAAACACAACTGAAACCAGAGGAGCGTTCAAAGTTACGAGACATAGACTGAAGTCAGATTCCCAGTGAAATGCTTTCAGACAGCAAATGCAATGAGTTTGCATCCTTCTTTTCTGAGAAGATCATCCATATCAGGAAGGCGATTAGCACATCCTCAAGTAATGCAGTTAGAAGTACCAAGGGTTCACACAAAACAAGGGGAATCTGCTTTTAGTTTCTATGCCGCTCGCAGTTGGAATCAGCTTCCAGAGAGGTCAGATGTGCTAAAACACTAGTCACATTTAAATCTAGACATAAAACTCATCTGTTTAGCTGTGCATTTATTGAATGAGCACTGTGCAATGTCCGAACTCAATGCACTATATTTTCACTGTTTTTTATTTTATGTAAAATAATTTTGTAGCTGTTTTTAAATTCATTTTAATTAAGTACATTTTTTAATCATTATAAAAGTTTTAAAACTGCTTGTTTTATTTTTGTTATAATTTTTCTTTATGATTATTTTACTTTCTTTTATGTAAAGCACTTTGAATTACCATTGTGTATGAAATGTGCTATATAAATAAACTTGCCTTGCCTAGTGTGTTAGTGGGTTATATATATATATATATATATATATATATATATATATATATATATATATATATATATATATATATATATATATATATATATATAACACACACACACACACACACACACATACACACACTACCGGTCAGAGTTTGGGATCAGAATGATTTTTAATGTTTTAAAATACTGTAAAACATGTAATATTGTGAAATATTATTAACATTTTTCTATTTTAATATACATGAAGGTGTAATTTATTCATTTGATGTGCAGCTGTATTTTCAGCATCATTTCTCCAGTCTTCAGTGTCACATGATCTTCAGAAATCAGAACAATATGATGATTTATTATTAGAATTATCAACAGCTTTGCTAATAAATATTATTTTGGAATCTGTGATACTTCTTTCAGGATTCTTTGATGAATGAAAAGTTAAAAAGAAGAGCATTTATTTAAAATAGAAGACTTTTCTAACAATATTCACTACAGTTTAATAGTTTGGGGTCAGTAAATTTTTATCCTTTAGTTAATAAGAAATTTTATTCTTTATTACATTTTAGAATCTTTTATTCAGGATGTGTTAAATTGATAAGAAGTGATATCAAAGATTAATATTGTTAGAAGAGATTTATATTTTGAATAAACGTTGTTCTTTAAAAAAAGATTATACATCGAAGAATCCTTAAAAATGTATCGCAGATTCCAAAATAATATTTGGTAGCACACCTATTAATAGTTCTAATAATAAATCATCATATTTTCATGATTTCTAAAGATCATGTGACACTGAAGACTGGAGGAATGATGCTAAAAATACAGCTGCACATCACAGAAATAAATTATATTTGAAAGGATATTAAAATATAAACCATAATTTTATATATTTTATTTTGATAATTTTGAATTATTACTGAGATACAACCTTTTTTTTTAAACAGTTCATTGAACAATAATAAATGAAGTACCTGAAGCTGACAATGACGTAAATGTATAATAATTAGCAAAGATGGTTAATTTAGCGCTGTAAATGCGCGTATGAGGGGCGGAGACGCCTGCGGAGCGTCAGACGCGAGTGAGGACCAAACACAGCAGAACGGTAGGAAACTTCACTCCTCTTATTATTTCTCTTTTATGATAGCGATTTATTTTAGATACGTGATCTGAGTCTTTCATAGAGTTGTAGAGTTATTAGAGAAATAGAGTTATTTTTTACATTCTTTGGTCGAAGTTTTCAGATCGGGACTTCGGAGCCTGTTCGTTACTCTGTTGTTTCAGATCTGCACTTCGGAGCATGTTCGCGACTCGGTTGATTCAGATCGGCACTTCGGAGCCTGCTCGCGACTCGGTTGTTTCAGATCGTTACTTCGGAGCATGTTCGCGACTCGGTTGATTCAGATCGGCACTTCGGAGACTGTTCGCGACTCGGTTGATTCAGATCGGCACTTCGGAGCCTGTTCGCGACTCGGTTGATTTAGATCGGCACTTCGGAGCATGTTCGCGACTCGGTTGAATCAGATCTGGACTTTGGAGCATGTTTGAGATTTTTTTTATGTTTTATTCAGTATGTACATGGACCTACACACAAAGGTGGACACACTCTAGACTTGATCATCAGTAGGGCTCTAAACTTTTCATCCATTGGTATTAAGGACGTAGTGTCACAGATCGCAAGAGGCGAAGACTCAAGTGCAGGCAGATGGGAAGACTTTATTTATACATCACCAAAATAAACAAAAACACAACTGAAACCAGAGGAGCGTTCAAAGTTACGAGACATAGACTGAAGTCAGATTCCCAGTGAAATGCTTTCAGACAGCAAATGCAATGAGTTTGCATCCTTCTTTTCTGAGAAGATCATCCATATCAGGAAGGCGATTAGCACATCCTCAAGTAATGCAGTTAGAAGTACCAAGGGTTCACACAAAACAAGGGGAATCTGCTTTTAGTTTCTATGCCGCTCGCAGTTGGAATCAGCTTCCAGAGAGGTCAGATGTGCTAAAACACTAGTCACATTTAAATCTAGACATAAAACTCATCTGTTTAGCTGTGCATTTATTGAATGAGCACTGTGCAATGTCCGAACTCAATGCACTATATTTTCACTGTTTTTTATTTTATGTAAAATAATTTTGTAGCTGTTTTTAAATTCATTTTAATTAAGTACATTTTTTAATCATTATAAAAGTTTTAAAACTGCTTGTTTTATTTTTGTTATAATTTTTCTTTATGATTATTTTACTTTCTTTTATGTAAAGCACTTTGAATTACCATTGTGTATGAAATGTGCTATATAAATAAACTTGCCTTGCCTAGTGTGTTAGTGGGTTATATATATATATATATATATATATATATATATATATATATATATATATATATATATATATATATATATATATATATATATATATATATATATATAACACACACACACACACACACACACACATACACACACTACCGGTCAGAGTTTGGGATCAGAATGATTTTTAATGTTTTAAAATACTGTAAAACATGTAATATTGTGAAATATTATTAACATTTTTCTATTTTAATATACATGAAGGTGTAATTTATTCATTTGATGTGCAGCTGTATTTTCAGCATCATTTCTCCAGTCTTCAGTGTCACATGATCTTCAGAAATCAGAACAATATGATGATTTATTATTAGAATTATCAACAGCTTTGCTAATAAATATTATTTTGGAATCTGTGATACTTCTTTCAGGATTCTTTGATGAATGAAAAGTTAAAAAGAAGAGCATTTATTTAAAATAGAAGACTTTTCTAACAATATTCACTACAGTTTAATAGTTTGGGGTCAGTAAATTTTTATCCTTTATTTAATAAGAAATTTTATTCTTTATTACATTTTAGAATCTTTTATTCAGGATGTGTTAAATTGATAAGAAGTGATATCAAAGATTAATATTGTTAGAAGAGATTTATATTTTGAATAAACGTTGTTCTTTAAAAAAAGATTATACATCGAAGAATCCTTAAAAATGTATCGCAGATTCCAAAATAATATTTGGTAGCACACCTATTAATAGTTCTAATAATAAATCATCATATTTTCATGATTTCTAAAGATCATGTGACACTGAAGACTGGAGGAATGATGCTAAAAATACAGCTGCACATCACAGAAATAAATTATATTTGAAAGGATATTAAAATATAAACCATAATTTTATATATTTTATTTTGATAATTTTGAATTATTACTGAGATACAACCTTTTTTTTTAAACAGTTCATTGAACAATAATAAATGAAGTACCTGAAGCTGACAATGACGTAAATGTATAATAATTAGCAAAGATGGTTAATTTAGCGCTGTAAATGCGCGTATGAGGGGCGGAGACGCCTGCGGAGCGTCAGACGCGAGTGAGGACCAAACACAGCAGAACGGTAGGAAACTTCACTCCTCTTATTATTTCTCTTTTATGATAGCGATTTATTTTTAGATACGTGATCTGAGTCTTTCATAGAGTTGTAGAGTTATTAGAGAAATAGAGTTATTTTTTACATTCTTTGGTCGAAGTTTTCAGATCGGGACTTCGGAGCCTGTTCGTTACTCTGTTGTTTCAGATCTGCACTTCGGAGCATGTTCGCGACTCGGTTGATTCAGATCGGCACTTCGGAGCATGTTCGCGACTCGGTTGATTCAGATCGGCACTTCGGAGCCTGCTCGCGACTCGGTTGTTTCAGATCGTTACTTCGGAGCATGTTCGTGACTCGGTTGATTCAGATCGGCACTTCGGAGACTGTTCGCGACTCGGTTGATTCAGATCGGCACTTCGGAGCCTGTTCGCGACTCGGTTGATTTAGATCGGCACTTCGGAGCATGTTCGCGACTCGGTTGAATCAGATCTGGACTTTGGAGCATGTTTGAGATTTTGTTTTATGTTTTATTCAGTATGTACATGGACCTACACACAAAGGTGGACACACTCTAGACTTGATCATCAGTAGGGCTCTAAACTTTTCATCCATTGGTATTAAGGACGTAGTGTCACAGATCGCAAGAGGCGAAGACTCAAGTGCAGGCAGATGGGAAGACTTTATTTATACATCACCAAAATAAACAAAAACACAACTGAAACCAGAGGAGCGTTCAAAGTTACGAGACATAGACTGAAGTCAGATTCCCAGTGAAATGCTTTCAGACAGCAAATGCAATGAGTTTGCATCCTTCTTTTCTGAGAAGATCATCCATATCAGGAAGGCGATTAGCACATCCTCAAGTAATGCAGTTAGAAGTACCAAGGGTTCACACAAAACAAGGGGAATCTGCTTTTAGTTTCTATGCCGCTCGCAGTTGGAATCAGCTTCCAGAGAGGTCAGATGTGCTAAAACACTAGTCACATTTAAATCTAGACATAAAACTCATCTGTTTAGCTGTGCATTTATTGAATGAGCACTGTGCAATGTCCGAACTCAATGCACTATATTTTCACTGTTTTTTATTTTATGTAAAATAATTTTGTAGCTGTTTTTAAATTCATTTTAATTAAGTACATTTTTTAATCATTATAAAAGTTTTAAAACTGCTTGTTTTATTTTTGTTATAATTTTTCTTTATGATTATTTTACTTTCTTTTATGTAAAGCACTTTGAATTACCATTGTGTATGAAATGTGCTATATAAATAAACTTGCCTTGCCTAGTGTGTTAGTGGGTTATATATATATATATATATATATATATATATATATATATATATATATATATATATATATATATATATATATATATATATATATATATATATATATATAACACACACACACACACACACACACATACACACACTACCGGTCAGAGTTTGGGATCAGAATGATTTTTAATGTTTTAAAATACTGTAAAACATGTAATATTGTGAAATATTATTAACATTTTTCTATTTTAATATACATGAAGGTGTAATTTATTCATTTGATGTGCAGCTGTATTTTCAGCATCATTTCTCCAGTCTTCAGTGTCACATGATCTTCAGAAATCAGAACAATATGATGATTTATTATTAGAATTATCAACAGCTTTGCTAATAAATATTATTTTGGAATCTGTGATACTTCTTTCAGGATTCTTTGATGAATGAAAAGTTAAAAAGAAGAGCATTTATTTAAAATAGAAGACTTTTCTAACAATATTCACTACAGTTTAATAGTTTGGGGTCAGTAAATTTTTATCCTTTATTTAATAAGAAATTTTATTCTTTATTACATTTTAGAATCTTTTATTCAGGATGTGTTAAATTGATAAGAAGTGATATCAAAGATTAATATTGTTAGAAGAGATTTATATTTTGAATAAACGTTGTTCTTTAAAAAAAGATTATACATCGAAGAATCCTTAAAAATGTATCGCAGATTCCAAAATAATATTTGGTAGCACACCTATTAATAGTTCTAATAATAAATCATCATATTTTCATGATTTCTAAAGATCATGTGACACTGAAGACTGGAGGAATGATGCTAAAAATACAGCTGCACATCACAGAAATAAATTATATTTGAAAGGATATTAAAATATAAACCATAATTTTATATATTTTATTTTGATAATTTTGAATTATTACTGAGATACAACCTTTTTTTTTAAACAGTTCATTGAACAATAATAAATGAAGTACCTGAATCTGACAATGACGTAAATGTATAATAATTAGCAAAGATGGTTAATTTAGCGCTGTAAATGCGCGTATGAGGGGCGGAGACGCCTGCGGAGCGTCAGACGCGAGTGAGGACCAAACACAGCAGAACGGTAGGAAACTTCACTCCTCTTATTATTTCTCTTTTATGATAGCGATTTATTTTTAGATACGTGATCTGAGTCTTTCATAGAGTTGTAGAGTTATTAGAGAAATAGAGTTATTTTTTACATTCTTTGGTCGAAGTTTTCAGATCGGGACTTCGGAGCCTGTTCGTTACTCTGTTGTTTCAGATCTGCACTTCGGAGCATGTTCGCGACTCGGTTGATTCAGATCGGCACTTCGGAGCATGTTCGCGACTCGGTTGATTCAGATCGGCACTTCGGAGCCTGTTCGCGACTCGGTTGATTTAGATCGGCACTTCGGAGCATGTTCGCGACTCGGTTGAATCAGATCTGGACTTTGGAGCATGTTTGAGATTTTGTTTTATGTTTTATTCAGTATGTACATGGACCTACACACAAAGGTGGACACACTCTAGACTTGATCATCAGTAGGGCTCTAAACTTTTCATCCATTGGTATTAAGGACGTAGTGTCACAGATCGCAAGAGGCGAAGACTCAAGTGCAGGCAGATGGGAAGACTTTATTTATACATCACCAAAATAAACAAAAACACAACTGAAACCAGAGGAGCGTTCAAAGTTACGAGACATAGACTGAAGTCAGATTCCCAGTGAAATGCTTTCAGACAGCAAATGCAATGAGTTTGCATCCTTCTTTTCTGAGAAGATCATCCATATCAGGAAGGCGATTAGCACATCCTCAAGTAATGCAGTTAGAAGTACCAAGGGTTCACACAAAACAAGGGGAATCTGCTTTTAGTTTCTATGCCGCTCGCAGTTGGAATCAGCTTCCAGAGAGGTCAGATGTGCTAAAACACTAGTCACATTTAAATCTAGACATAAAACTCATCTGTTTAGCTGTGCATTTATTGAATGAGCACTGTGCAATGTCCGAACTCAATGCACTATATTTTCACTGTTTTTTATTTTATGTAAAATAATTTTGTAGCTGTTTTTAAATTCATTTTAATTAAGTACATTTTTTAATCATTATAAAAGTTTTAAAACTGCTTGTTTTATTTTTGTTATAATTTTTCTTTATGATTATTTTACTTTCTTTTATGTAAAGCACAATAAACTTGCCTTGCCTAGTGTGTTAGTGGGTTATATATATATATATATATATATATATATATATATATATATATATATATATATATATATATATATATATATATATATATATATATATATATATAACACACACACACACACATACACACACTACCGGTCAGAGTTTGGGATCAGAATGATTTTTAATGTTTTAAAATACTGTAAAACATGTAATATTGTGAAATATTATTAACATTTTTCTATTTTAATATACATGAAGGTGTAATTTATTCATTTGATGTGCAGCTGTATTTTCAGCATCATTTCTCCAGTCTTCAGTGTCACATGATCTTCAGAAATCAGAACAATATGATGATTTATTATTAGAATTATCAACAGCTTTGCTAATAAATATTATTTTGGAATCTGTGATACTTCTTTCAGGATTCTTTGATGAATGAAAAGTTAAAAAGAAGAGCATTTATTTAAAATAGAAGACTTTTCTAACAATATTCACTACAGTTTAATAGTTTGGGGTCAGTAAATTTTTATCCTTTATTTAATAAGAAATTTTATTCTTTATTACATTTTAGAATCTTTTATTCAGGATGTGTTAAATTGATAAGAAGTGATATCAAAGATTAATATTGTTAGAAGAGATTTATATTTTGAATAAACGTTGTTCTTTAAAAAAAGATTATACATCGAAGAATCCTTAAAAAAGTATCGCAGATTCCAAAATAATATTTGGTAGCACACCTATTAATAGTTCTAATAATAAATCATCATATTTTCATGATTTCTAAAGATCATGTGACACTGAAGACTGGAGGAATGATGCTAAAAATACAGCTGCACATCACAGAAATAAATTATATTTGAAAGGATATTAAAATATAAACCATAATTTTATATATTTTATTTTGATAATTTTGAATTATTACTGAGATACAACCTTTTTTTTTAAACAGTTCATTGAACAATAATAAATGAAGTACCTGAAGCTGACAAGACGTAAATGTATAATAATTAGCAAAGATGGTTAATTTAGCGCTGTAAATGCGCGTATGAGGGGCGGAGACGCCTGCGGAGCGTCAGACGCGAGTGAGGACCAAACACAGCAGAACGGTAGGAAACTTCACTCCTCTTATTATTTCTCTTTTATGATAGCGATTTATTTTTAGATACGTGATCTGAGTCTTTCATAGAGTTGTAGAGTTATTAGAGAAATAGAGTTATTTTTTACATTCTTTGGTCGAAGTTTTCAGATCGGGACTTCGGAGACTGTTCGTTACTCTGTTGTTTCAGATCGGGACTTCGGAGCATGTTCGCGACTCGGTTGATTCAGATCGGCACTTCGGAGCATGTTCGCGACTCGGTTGATTCAGATCGGCACTTCGGAGCCTGTTCGCGACTCGGTTGTTTCAGATCGTTACTTCGGAGCATGTTCGCGACTCGGTTGATTCAGATCGGGACTTCGGAGCCTGTTCGTTACTCTGTTGTTTCAGATCGGCACTTCGGAGCATGTTCGCGACTCGGTTGATTCAGATCGGCACTTCGGAGCATGTTCGCGACTCGGTTGATTCAGATCGGCACTTCGGAGCCTGTTCGCGACTCGGTTGTTTCAGATCGTTACTTCGGAGCATGTTCGCGACTCGGTTGATTCAGATCGGCACTTCGGAGACTGTTCGCGACTCGGTTGATTCAGATCGGCACTTCGGAGCCTGTTCGCGACTCGGTTGATTTAGATCGGCACTTCGGAGCATGTTCGCGACTCGGTTGAATCAGATCTGGACTTTGGAGCATGTTTGAGATTTTTTTTTATGTTTTATTCAGTATGTACATGGACCTACACACAAAGGTGGACACACTCTAGACTTGATCATCAGTAGGGCTCTAAACTTTTCATCCATTGGTATTAAGGACGTAGTGTCACAGATCGCAAGAGGCGAAGACTCAAGTGCAGGCAGATGGGAAGACTTTATTTATACATCACCAAAATAAACAAAAACACAACTGAAACCAGAGGAGCGTTCAAAGTTACGAGACATAGACTGAAGTCAGATTCCCAGTGAAATGCTTTCAGACAGCAAATGCAATGAGTTTGCATCCTTCTTTTCTGAGAAGATCATCCATATCAGGAAGGCGATTAGCACATCCTCAAGTAATGCAGTTAGAAGTACCAAGGGTTCACACAAAACAAGGGGAATCTGCTTTTAGTTTCTATGCCGCTCGCAGTTGGAATCAGCTTCCAGAGAGGTCAGATGTGCTAAAACACTAGTCACATTTAAATCTAGACATAAAACTCATCTGTTTAGCTGTGCATTTATTGAATGAGCACTGTGCAATGTCCGAACTCAATGCACTATATTTTCACTGTTTTTTATTTTATGTAAAATAATTTTGTAGCTGTTTTTAAATTCATTTTAATTAAGTACATTTTTTAATCATTATAAAAGTTTTAAAACTGCTTGTTTTATTTTTGTTATAATTTTTCTTTATGATTATTTTACTTTCTTTTATGTAAAGCACTTTGAATTACCATTGTGTATGAAATGTGCTATATAAATAAACTTGCCTTGCCTAGTGTGTTAGTGGGTTATATATATATATATATATATATATATATATATATATATATATATATATATATATATATATATATATATATATAACACACACACACACACATACACACACTACCGGTCAGAGTTTGGGATCAGAATGATTTTTAATGTTTTAAAATACTGTAAAACATGTAATATTGTGAAATATTATTAACATTTTTCTATTTTAATATACATGAAGGTGTAATTTATTCATTTGATGTGCAGCTGTATTTTCAGCATCATTTCTCCAGTCTTCAGTGTCACATGATCTTCAGAAATCAGAACAATATGATGATTTATTATTAGAATTATCAACAGCTTTGCTAATAAATATTATTTTGGAATCTGTGATACTTCTTTCAGGATTCTTTGATGAATGAAAAGTTAAAAAGAAGAGCATTTATTTAAAATAGAAGACTTTTCTAACAATATTCACTACAGTTTAATAGTTTGGGGTCAGTAAATTTTTATCCTTTATTTAATAAGAAATTTTATTCTTTATTACATTTTAGAATCTTTTATTCAGGATGTTAAATTGATAAGAAGTGATATCAAAGATTAATATTGTTAGAAGAGATTTATATTTTGAATAAACGTTGTTCTTTAAAAAAAGATTATACATCGAAGAATCCTTAAAAAAGTATCGCAGATTCCAAAATAATATTTGGTAGCACACCTATTAATAGTTCTAATAATAAATCATCATATTTTCATGATTTCTAAAGATCATGTGACACTGAAGACTGGAGGAATGATGCTAAAAATACAGCTGCACATCACAGAAATAAATTATATTTGAAAGGATATTAAAATATAAACCATAATTTTATATATTTTATTTTGATAATTTTGAATTATTACTGAGATACAACCTTTTTTTTTAAACAGTTCATTGAACAATAATAAATGAAGTACCTGAAGCTGACAATGACGTAAATGTATAATAATTAGCAAAGATGGTTAATTTAGCGCTGTAAATGCGCGTATGAGGGGCGGAGACGCCTGCGGAGCGTCAGACGCGAGTGAGGACCAAACACAGCAGAACGGTAGGAAACTTCACTCCTCTTATTATTTCTCTTTTATGATAGCGATTTATTTTTAGATACGTGATCTGAGTCTTTCATAGAGTTGTAGAGTTATTAGAGAAATAGAGTTATTTTTTACATTCTTTGGTCGAAGTTTTCAGATCGGGACTTCGGAGCCTGTTCGTTACTCTGTTGTTTCAGATCGGGACTTCGGAGCATGTTCGCGACTCGGTTGATTCAGATCGGCACTTCGGAGCATGTTCGCGACTCGGTTGATTCAGATCGGCACTTCGGAGCCTGTTCGCGACTCGGTTGTTTCAGATCGTTACTTCGGAGCATGTTCGCGACTCGGTTGATTCAGATCGGGACTTCGGAGCCTGTTCGTTACTCTGTTGTTTCAGATCGGCACTTCGGAGCATGTTCGCGACTCGGTTGATTCAGATCGGCACTTCGGAGCATGTTCGCGACTCGGTTGATTCAGATCGGCACTTCGGAGCCTGTTCGCGACTCGGTTGTTTCAGATCGTTACTTCGGAGCATGTTCGCGACTCGGTTGATTCAGATCGGCACTTCGGAGACTGTTCGCGACTCGGTTGATTCAGATCGGCACTTCGGAGCCTGTTCGCGACTCGGTTGATTTAGATCGGCACTTCGGAGCATGTTCGCGACTCGGTTGAATCAGATCTGGACTTTGGAGCATGTTTGAGATTTTTTTTTATGTTTTATTCAGTATGTACATGGACCTACACACAAAGGTGGACACACTCTAGACTTGATCATCAGTAGGGCTCTAAACTTTTCATCCATTGGTATTAAGGACGTAGTGTCACAGATCGCAAGAGGCGAAGACTCAAGTGCAGGCAGATGGGAAGACTTTATTTATACATCACCAAAATAAACAAAAACACAACTGAAACCAGAGGAGCGTTCAAAGTTACGAGACATAGACTGAAGTCAGATTCCCAGTGAAATGCTTTCAGACAGCAAATGCAATGAGTTTGCATCCTTCTTTTCTGAGAAGATCATCCATATCAGGAAGGCGATTAGCACATCCTCAAGTAATGCAGTTAGAAGTACCAAGGGTTCACACAAAAGAAGGGGAATCTGCTTTTAGTTTCTATGCCGCTCGCAGTTGGAATCAGCTTCCAGAGAGGTCAGATGTGCTAAAACACTAGTCACATTTAAATCTAGACATAAAACTCATCTGTTTAGCTGTGCATTTATTGAATGAGCACTGTGCAATGTCCGAACTCAATGCACTATATTTTCACTGTTTTTTATTTTATGTAAAATAATTTTGTAGCTGTTTTTAAATTCATTTTAATTAAGTACATTTTTTAATCATTATAAAAGTTTTAAAACTGCTTGTTTTATTTTTGTTATAATTTTTCTTTATGATTATTTTACTTTCTTTTATGTAAAGCACTTTGAATTACCATTGTGTATGAAATGTGCTATATAAATAAACTTGCCTTGCCTAGTGTGTTAGTGGGTTATATATATATATATATATATATATATATATATATATATATATATATAACACACACACACACACATACACACACTACCGGTCAGAGTTTGGGATCAGAATGATTTTTAATGTTTTAAAATACTGTAAAACATGTAATATTGTGAAATATTATTAACATTTTTCTATTTTAATATACATGAAGGTGTAATTTATTCATTTGATGTGCAGCTGTATTTTCAGCATCATTTCTCCAGTCTTCAGTGTCACATGATCTTCAGAAATCAGAACAATATGATGATTTATTATTAGAATTATCAACAGCTTTGCTAATAAATATTATTTTGGAATCTGTGATACTTCTTTCAGGATTCTTTGATGAATGAAAATTTAAAAAGAAGAGCATTTATTTAAAATAGAAGACTTTTCTAACAATATTCACTACAGTTTAATAGTTTGGGGTCAGTAAATTTTTATCCTTTATTTAATAAGAAATTTTATTCTTTATTACATTTTAGAATCTTTTATTCAGGATGTGTTAAATTGATAAGAAGTGATATCAAAGATTAATATTGTTAGAAGAGATTTATATTTTGAATAAACGTTGTTCTTTAAAAAAAGATTATACATCGAAGAATCCTTAAAAAAGTATCGCAGATTCCAAAATAATATTTGGTAGCACACCTATTAATAGTTCTAATAATAAATCATCATATTTTCATGATTTCTAAAGATCATGTGACACTGAAGACTGGAGGAATGATGCTAAAAATACAGCTGCACATCACAAAAATAAATTATATTTGAAAGGATATTAAAATATAAACCATAATTTTATATATTTTATTTTGATAATTTTGAATTATTACTGAGATACAACCTTTTTTTTTAAACAGTTCATTGAACAATAATAAATGAAGTACCTGAAGCTGACAATGACGTAAATGTATAATAATTAGCAAAGATGGTTAATTTAGCGCTGTAAATGCGCGTATGAGGGGCGGAGACGCCTGCGGAGCGTCAGACGCGAGTGAGGACCAAACACAGCAGAACGGTAGGAAACTTCACTCCTCTTATTATTTCTCTTTTATGATAGCCATTTATTTTTAGATACGTGATCTGAGTCTTTCATAGAGTTGTAGAGTTATTAGAGAAATAGAGTTATTTTTTACATTCTTTGGTCGAAGTTTTCAGATCGGGACTTCGGAGCCTGTTCGTTACTCTGTTGTTTCAGATCGGGACTTCGGAGCATGTTCGCGACTCGGTTGATTCAGATCGGCACTTCGGAGCATGTTCGCGACTCGGTTGATTCAGATCGGCACTTCGGAGCCTGTTCGCGACTCGGTTGTTTCAGATCGTTACTTCGGAGCATGTTCGCGACTCGGTTGATTCAGATCGGGACTTCGGAGCCTGTTCGTTACTCTGTTGTTTCAGATCGGCACTTCGGAGCATGTTCGCGACTCGGTTGATTCAGATCGGCACTTCGGAGCATGTTCGCGACTCGGTTGATTCAGATCGGCACTTCGGAGCCTGTTCGCGACTCGGTTGTTTCAGATCGTTACTTCGGAGCATGTTCGCGACTCGGTTGATTCAGATCGGCACTTCGGAGACTGTTCGCGACTCGGTTGATTCAGATCGGCACTTCGGAGCCTGTTCGCGACTCGGTTGTTTCAGATCGTTACTTCGGAGCATGTTCGCGACTCGGTTGATTCAGATCGGCACTTCGGAGACTGTTCGCGACTCGGTTGATTCAGATCGGCACTTCGGAGCCTGTTCGCGACTCGGTTGATTTAGATCGGCACTTCGGAGCATGTTCGCGACTCGGTTGAATCAGATCTGGACTTTGGAGCATGTTTGAGATTTTTTTTTATGTTTTATTCAGTATGTACATGGACCTACACACAAAGGTGGACACACTCTAGACTTGATCATCAGTAGGGCTCTAAACTTTTCATCCATTGGTATTAAGGACGTAGTGTCACAGATCGCAAGAGGCGAAGACTCAAGTGCAGGCAGATGGGAAGACTTTATTTATACATCACCAAAATAAACAAAAACACAACTGAAACCAGAGGAGCGTTCAAAGTTACGAGACATAGACTGAAGTCAGATTCCCAGTGAAATGCTTTCAGACAGCAAATGCAATGAGTTTGCATCCTTCTTTTCTGAGAAGATCATCCATATCAGGAAGGCGATTAGCACATCCTCAAGTAATGCAGTTAGAAGTACCAAGGGTTCACACAAAACAAGGGGAATCTGCTTTTAGTTTCTATGCCGCTCGCAGTTGGAATCAGCTTCCAGAGAGGTCAGATGTGCTAAAACACTAGTCACATTTAAATCTAGACATAAAACTCATCTGTTTAGCTGTGCATTTATTGAATGAGCACTGTGCAATGTCCGAACTCAATGCACTATATTTTCACTGTTTTTTATTTTATGTAAAATAATTTTGTAGCTGTTTTTAAATTCATTTTAATTAAGTAAATTTTTTAATCATTATAAAAGTTTTAAAACTGCTTGTTTTATTTTTGTTATAATTTTTCTTTATGATTATTTTACTTTCTTTTATGTAAAGCACTTTGAATTACCATTGTGTATGAAATGTGCTATATAAATAAACTTGCCTTGCCTAGTGTGTTAGTGGGTTATATATAAATATATATATATATATATATATATATATATATATATATATATATATATATATATATATATATATATATATATATATATATATATATAACACACACACACACACACATACACACACTACCGGTCAGAGTTTGGGATCAGAATGATTTTTAATGTTTTAAAATACTGTAAAACATGTAATATTGTGAAATATTATTAACATTTTTCTATTTTAATATACATGAAGGTGTAATTTATTCATTTGATGTGCAGCTGTATTTTCAGCATCATTTCTCCAGTCTTCAGTGTCACATGATCTTCAGAAATCAGAACAATATGATGATTTATTATTAGAATTATCAACAGCTTCGCTAATAAATATTATTTTGGAATCTGTGATACTTCTTTCAGGATTCTTTGATGAATGAAAAGTTAAAAAGAAGAGCATTTATTTAAAATAGAAGACTTTTCTAACAATATTCACTACAGTTTAATAGTTTGGGGTCAGTAAATTTTTATCCTTTATTTAATAAGAAATTTTATTCTTTATTACATTTTAGAATCTTTTATTCAGGATGTGTTAAATTGATAAGAAGTGATATCAAAGATTAATATTGTTAGAAGAGATTTATATTTTGAATAAACGTTGTTCTTTAAAAAAAGATTATACATCGAAGAATCCTTAAAAAAGTATCGCAGATTCCAAAATAATATTTGGTAGCACACCTATTAATAGTTCTAATAATAAATCATCATATTTTCATGATTTCTAAAGATCATGTTACAGTGAAGACTGGAGGAATGATGCTAAAAATACAGCTGCACATCACAGAAATAAATTATATTTGAAAGGATATTAAAATATAAACCATAATTTTATATATTTTATTTTGATAATTTTGAATTATTACTGAGATACAACCTTTTTTTTTAAACAGTTCATTGAACAATAATAAATGAAGTACCTGAAGCTGACAATGACGTAAATGTATAATAATTAGCAAAGATGGTTAATTTAGCGCTGTAAATGCGCGTATGAGGGGCGGAGACGCCTGCGGAGCGTCAGACGCGAGTGAGGACCAAACACAGCAGAACGGTAGGAAACTTCACTCCTCTTATTATTTCTCTTTTATGATAGCGATTTATTTTTAGATACGTGATCTGAGTCTTTCATAGAGTTGTAGAGTTATTAGAGAAATAGAGTTATTTTTTACATTCTTTGGTCGAAGTTTTCAGATCGGGACTTCGGAGCCTGTTCGTTACTCTGTTGTTTCAGATCGGCACTTCGGAGCATGTTCGCGACTCGGTTGATTCAGATCGGCACTTCGGAGCATGTTCGCGACTCGGTTGATTCAGATCGGCACTTCGGAGCCTGTTCGCGACTCGGTTGTTTCAGACCGTTACTTCGGAGCATGTTCGCGACTCGGTTGATTCAGATCGGCACTTCGGAGCCTGTTCGCGACTCGGTTGATTTAGATCGGCACTTCGGAGCATGTTCGCGACTCGGTTGAATCAGATCTGGACTTTGGAGCATGTTTGAGATTTTTTTTTGTTTTATTCAGTATGTACATGGACCTACACACAATGGTGGACACACTCTAGACTTGATCATCAGTAGGGCTCTAAACTTTTCATCCATTGGTATTAAGGACGTAGTGTCACGGATCGCAAGAGGCGAAGACTCAAGTGCAGGCAGATGGGAAGACTTCATTTATACATCACCAAAATAAACAAAAACACAACTGAAACCAGAGGAGCGTTCAAAGTTACGAGACATAGACTGAAGTCAGATTCCCAGTGAAATGCTTTCAGACAGCAAATGCAATGAGTTTGCATCCTTCTTTTCTGAGAAGATCATCCATATCAGGAAAGCGATTAGCACATCCTCAAGTAATGCAGTTAGAAGTACCAAGGGTTCACACAAAACAAGGGCAATCTGCTTTTAGTTTCTATGCCGCTCGCAGTTGGAATCAGCTTCCAGAGAGGTCAGATGTGCTAAAACACTAGTCACATTTAAATCTAGACATAAAACTCATCTGTTTAGCTGTGCATTTATTGAATGAGCACTGTGCAATGTCCGAACTCAATGCACTATATTTTCACTGTTTTTTATTTTATGTAAAATAATTTTGTAGCTGTTTTTAAATTCATTTTAATTAAGTAAATTTTTTAATCATTATAAAAGTTTTAAAATTGCTTGTTTTATTTTTGTTATAATTTTTCTTTATGATTATTTTACTTTCTTTTATGTAAAGCACTTTGAATTACCATTGTGTATGAAATGTGCTATATAAATAAACTTGCCTTGCCTAGTGTGTTAGTGGGTTATATATATATATATATATATATATATATATATATATATATATATATATATATATATATATATATATATATATATATAAAACACACACACACACATACACACACTACCGGTCAGAGTTTGGGATCAGAATGATTTTTAATGTTTTTTTTTTACAGGAATTTATTTTACTCATCAAGACAGCATTTATTTGATCAAAAATACTGTAAAACATGTAATATTGTGAAATATTATTAACATTTTTCTATTTTAATATACATGAAGGTGTAATTTATTCATTTGATGTGCAGCTGTATTTTCAGCATCATTCCTCCAGTCTTCAGTGTCACATGATCTTCAGAAATCAGAACAATATGATGATTTATTATTAGAATTATCAACAGTTTTGCTAATAAATATTATTTTGGAATCTGTGATACTTCTTTCAGGATTCTTTGATGAATGAAAAGTTAAAAAGAAGAGCATTTATTTAAAATAGAAGACTTTTCTAACAATATTCACTACAGTTTAATAGTTTGGGGTCAGTAAATTTTTATCCTTTATTTAATAAGAAATTTTATTCTTTATTACATTTTAGAATCTTTTATTCAGGATGTGTTAAATTGATAAGTGATATCAAAGATTAATATTGTTAGAAGAGATTTATATTTTGAATAAACGTTGTTCTTTAAAAAAAGATTATACATCGAAGAATCCTTAAAAAAGTATCGCAGATTCCAAAATAATATTTGGTAGCACACCTATTAATAGTTCTAATAATAAATCATCATATTTTCATGATTTCTAAAGATCATGTGACACTGAAGACTGGAGGAATGATGCTAAAAATACAGCTGCACATCACAGAAATAAATTATATTTGAAAGGATATTAAAATATAAACCATAATTTTATATATTTTATTTTGATAATTTTGAATTATTACTGAGATACAACCTTTTTTTTTTAAACAGTTCATTGAACAATAATAAATGAAGTACCTGAAGCTGACAATGACGTAAATGTATAATAATTAGCAAAGATGGTTAATTTAGCGCTGTAAATGCGCGTATGAGGGGCGGAGACGCCTGCGGAGCGTCAGACGCGAGTGAGGACCAAACACAGCAGAACGGTAGGAAACTCCACTCCTCTTATTTCTCTTTTACTATAGCGATTTATTTTTAGATGCGTGATCTGAGTCTTTCATAGAGTTGTAGAGTTATTAGAAAAATTGAGTTATTTTTTACATTCTTTGGTCGAAGTTTTCAGATCGGGACTTCGGAGCCTGTTCGCGACTCGGTTGATTCAGTTCGGCAATTCGGAGCCTGTTCGCGACTCGGTTGTTTCAGATCGTTACTTCGGAGCATGTTCGCGACTCGGTTGATTCAGATCGGCACTTCGGAGACTGTTCGCGACTCGGTTGATTCAGATCGGCACTTCGGAGCCTGTTCGCGACTCGGTTGATTTAGATCGGCACTTCGGAGCATGTTCGCGACTCGGTTGAATCAGATCTGGACTTTGGAGCATGTTTGAGATTTTTTTTTATGTTTTATTCAGTATGTACATGGACCTACACACAAAGGTGGACACACTCTAGACTTGATCATCAGTAGGGCTCTAAACTTTTCATCCATTGGTATTAAGGACGTAGTGTCACAGATCGCAAGAGGCGAAGACTCAAGTGCAGGCAGATGGGAAGACTTTATTTATACATCACCAAAATAAACAAAAACACAACTGAAACCAGAGGAGCGTTCAAAGTTACGAGACATAGACTGAAGTCAGATTCCCAGTGAAATGCTTTCAGACAGCAAATGCAATGAGTTTGCATCCTTCTTTTCTGAGAAGATCATCCATATCAGGAAGGCGATTAGCACATCCTCAAGTAATGCAGTTAGAAGTACCAAGGGTTCACACAAAACAAGGGGAATCTGCTTTTAGTTTCTATGCCGCTCGCAGTTGGAATCAGCTTCCAGAGAGGTCAGATGTGCTAAAACACTAGTCACATTTAAATCTAGACATAAAACTCATCTGTTTAGCTGTGCATTTATTGAATGAGCACTGTGCAATGTCCGAACTCAATGCACTATATTTTCACTGTTTTTTATTTTATGTAAAATAATTTTGTAGCTGTTTTTAAATTCATTTTAATTAAGTAAATTTTTTAATCATTATAAAAGTTTTAAAACTGCTTGTTTTATTTTTGTTATAATTTTTCTTTATGATTATTTTACTTTCTTTTATGTAAAGCACTTTGAATTACCATTGTGTATGAAATGTGCTATATAAATAAACTTGCCTTGCCTAGTGTGTTAGTGGGTTATATATATATATATATATATATATATATATATATATATATATATATATATATATATATATATATATATATATATATATATATATATATAACACACACACACACACATACACACACTACCGGTCAGAGTTTGGGATCAGAATGATTTTTAATGTTTTAAAATACTGTAAAACATGTAATATTGTGAAATATTATTAACATTTTTCTATTTTAATATACATGAAGCTGTAATTTATTCATTTGATGTGCAGCTGTATTTTCAGCATCATTTCTCCAGTCTTCAGTGTCACATGATCTTCAGAAATCAGAACAATATGATGATTTATTATTAGAATTATCAACAGCTTTGCTAATAAATATTATTTTGGAATCTGTGATACTTCTTTCAGGATTCTTTGATGAATGAAAAGTTAAAAAGAAGAGCATTTATTTAAAATAGAAGACTTTTCTAACAATATTCACTACAGTTTAATAGTTTGGGGTCAGTAAATTTTTATCCTTTATTTAATAAGAAATTTTATTCTTTATTACATTTTAGAATCTTTTATTCAAGATGTGTTAAATTGATAAGAAGTGATATCAAAGATTAATATTGTTAGAAGAGATTTATATTTTGAATAAACGTTGTTCTTTAAAAAAAGATTATACATCGAAGAATCCTTAAAAAAGTATCGCAGATTCCAAAATAATATTTGGTAGCACACCTATTAATAGTTCTAATAATAAATCATCATATTTTCATGATTTCTAAAGATCATGTGACACTGAAGACTGGAGGAATGATGCTAAAAATACAGCTGCACATCACAGAAATAAATTATATTTGAAAGGATATTAAAATATAAACCATAATTTTATATATTTTATTTTGATAATTTTGAATTATTACTGAGATACAACCTTTTTTTTTAAACAGTTCATTGAACAATAATAAATGAAGTACCTGAAGCTGACAATGACGTAAATGTATAATAATTAGCAAAGATGGTTAATTTAGCGCTGTAAATGCGCGTATGAGGGGCGGAGCCGCCTGCGGAGCGTCAGACGCGAGTGAGGACCAAACACAGCAGAACGGTAGGAAACTTCACTCCTCTTATTATTTCTCTTTTATGATAGCGATTTATTTTTAGATACGTGATCTGAGTCTTTCATAGAGTTGTAGAGTTATTAGAGAAATAGAGTTATTTTTTACATTCTTTGGTCGAAGTTTTCAGATCGGGACTTCGGAGCCTGTTCGTTACTCTGTTGTTTCAGATCGGCACTTCGGAGCATGTTCGCGACTCGGTTGATTCAGATCGGCACTTCGGAGCATGTTCGCGACTCGGTTGATTCAGATCGGCACTTCGGAGCCTGTTCGCGACTCGGTTGTTTCAGATCGTTACTTCGGAGCATGTTCGCGACTCGGTTGATTCAGATCGGCACTTCGGAGACTGTTCGCGACTCGGTTGATTCAGATCGGCACTTCGGAGCCTGTTCGCGACTCGGTTGATTTAGATCGGCACTTCGGAGCATGTTCGCGACTCGGTTGAATCAGATCTGGACTTTGGAGCATGTTTGAGATTTTTTTTTATGTTTTATTCAGTATGTACATGGACCTACACACAAAGGTGGACACACTCTAGACTTGATCATCAGTAGGGCTCTAAACTTTTCATCCATTGGTATTAAGGACGTAGTGTCACAGATCGCAAGAGGCGAAGACTCAAGTGCAGGCAGATGGGAAGACTTTATTTATACATCACCAAAATAAACAAAAACACAACTGAAACCAGAGGAGCGTTCAAAGTTACGAGACATAGACTGAAGTCAGATTCCCAGTGAAATGCTTTCAGACAGCAAATGCAATGAGTTTGCATCCTTCTTTTCTGAGAAGATCATCCATATCAGGAAGGCGATTAGCACATCCTCAAGTAATGCAGTTAGAAGTACCAAGGGTTCACACAAAACAAGGGGAATCTGCTTTTAGTTTCTATGCCGCTCGCAGTTGGAATCAGCTTCCAGAGAGGTCAGATGTGCTAAAACACTAGTCACATTTAAATCTAGACATAAAACTCATCTGTTTAGCTGTGCATTTATTGAATGAGCACTGTGCAATGTCCGAACTGAATGCACTATATTTTCACTGTTTTTTATTTTATGTAAAATAATTTTGTAGCTGTTTTTAAATTCATTTTAATTAAGTAAATTTTTTAATCATTATAAAAGTTTTAAAACTGCTTGTTTTATTTTTGTTATAATTTTTCTTTATGATTATTTTACTTTCTTTTATGTAAAGCACTTTGAATTACCATTGTGTATGAAATGTGCTATATAAATAAACTTGCCTTGCCTAGTGTGTTAGTGGGTTATATATAAATATATATATATATATATATATATATATATATATATATATATATATATATATATATAACACACACACATACACACACTACCGGTCAGAGTTTGGGATCAGAATGATTTTTAATGTTTTAAAATACTGTAAAACATGTAATATTGTGAAATATTATTAACATTTTTCTATTTTAATATACATGAAGGTGTAATTTATTCATTTGATGTGCAGCTGTATTTTCAGCATCATTTCTCCAGTCTTCAGTGTCACATGATCTTCAGAAATCAGAACAATATGATGATTTATTATTAGAATTATCAACAGCTTTGCTAATAAATATTATTTTGGAATCTGTGATACTTCTTTCAGGATTCTTTGATGAATGAAAAGTTAAAAAGAAGAGCATTTATTTAAAATAGAAGACTTTTCTAACAATATTCACTACAGTTTAATAGTTTGGGGTCAGTAAATTTTTATCCTTTATTTAATAAGAAATTTTATTCTTTATTACATTTTAGAATCTTTTATTCAGGATGTGTTAAATTGATAAGAAGTGATATCAAAGATTAATATTGTTAGAAGAGATTTATATTTTGAATAAACGTTGTTCTTTAAAAAAAGATTATACATCGAAGAATCCTTAAAAAAGTATCGCAGATTCCAAAATAATATTTGGTAGCACACCTATTAATAGTTCTAATAATAAATCATCATATTTTCATGATTTCTAAAGATCATGTGACACTGAAGACTGGAGGAATGATGCTAAAAATACAGCTGCACATCACAGAAATAAATTATATTTGAAAGGATATTAAAATATAAACCATAATTTTATATATTTTATTTTGATAATTTTGAATTATTACTGAGATACAACCTTTTTTTTTAAACAGTTCATTGAACAATAATAAATGAAGTACCTGAAGCTGACAATGACGTAAATGTATAATAATTAGCAAAGATGGTTAATTTAGCGCTGTAAATGCGCGTATGAGGGGCGGAGCCGCCTGCGGAGCGTCAGACGCGAGTGAGGACCAAACACAGCAGAACGGTAGGAAACTTCACTCCTCTTATTATTTCTCTTTTATGATAGCGATTTATTTTTAGATACGTGATCTGAGTCTTTCATAGAGTTGTAGAGTTATTAGAGAAATAGAGTTATTTTTTACATTCTTTGGTCGAAGTTTTCAGATCGGGACTTCGGAGCCTGTTCGTTACTCTGTTGTTTCAGATCGGGACTTCGGAGCATGTTCGCGACTCGGTTGATTCAGATCGGCACTTCGGAGCATGTTCGCGACTCGGTTGATTCAGATCGGCACTTCGGAGCCTGTTCGCGACTCGGTTGTTTCAGATCGTTACTTCGGAGCATGTTCGCGACTCGGTTGTTTCAGATCGACACTTCGGAGACTGTTCGCGACTCGGTTGATTCAGATCGGCACTTCGGAGCATGTTCGCGACTCAGTTGATTCAGATCGGCACTTCGGAGCATGTTCGCGACTCGGTTGATTCAGATCGGCACTTCGGAGACTGTTCGCGACTCGGTTGATTCAGATCGGCACTTCGGAGCCTGTTCGCGACTCGGTTGATTTAGATCGGCACTTCGGAGCATGTTCGCGACTCGGTTGAATCAGATCTGGACTTTGGAGCATGTTTGAGATTTTTTTTTATGTTTTATTCAGTATGTACATGGACCTACACACAAAGGTGGACACACTCTAGACTTGATCATCAGTAGGGCTCTAAACTTTTCATCCATTGGTATTAAGGACGTAGTGTCACGGATCGCAAGAGGCGAAGACTCAAGTGCAGGCAGATGGGAAGACTTCATTTATACATCACCAAAATAAACAAAAACACAACTGAAACCAGAGGAGCGTTCAAAGTTACGAGACATAGACTGAAGTCAGATTCCCAGTGAAATGCTTTCAGACAGCAAATGCAATGAGTTTGCATCCTTCTTTTCTGAGAAGATCATCCATATCAGGAAGGCGATTAGCACATCCTCAAGTAATGCAGTTAGAAGTACCAAGGGTTCACACAAAACAAGGGGAATCTGCTTTTAGTTTCTATGCCGCTCGCAGTTGGAATCAGCTTCCAGAGAGGTCAGATGTGCTAAAACACTAGTCACATTTAAATCTAGACATAAAACTCATCTGTTTAGCTGTGCATTTATTGAATGAGCACTGTGCAATGTCCGAACTCAATGCACTATATTTTCACTGTTTTTTATTTTATGTAAAATAATTTTGTAGCTGTTTTTAAATTCATTTTAATTAAGTAAATTTTTTAATCATTATAAAAGTTTTAAAATTGCTTGTTTTATTTTTGTTATAATTTTTCTTTATGATTATTTTACTTTCTTTTATGTAAAGCACTTTGAATTACCATTGTGTATGAAATGTGCTATATAAATAAACTTGCCTTGCGTAGTGTGTTAGTGGGTTATATATATATATATATATATATATATATATATATATATATATATATATATATATATATATATATATATATATATATATAAAACACACACACACATACACACACTACCGGTCAGAGTTTGGGATCAGAATGATTTTTAATGTTTTTTTTTACAGGAATTTATTTTACTCATCAAGACAGCATTTATTTGATCAAAAATACTGTAAAACATGTAATATTGTGAAATATTATTAACATTTTTCTATTTTAATATACATGAAGGTGTAATTTATTCATTTGATGTGCAGCTGTATTTTCAGCATCATTCCTCCAGTCTTCAGTGTCACATGATCTTCAGAAATCAGAACAATATGATGATTTATTATTAGAATTATCAACAGCTTTGCTAATAAATATTATTTTGGAATCTGTGATACTTCTTTCAGGATTCTTTGATGAATGAAAAGTTAAAAAGAAGAGCATTTATTTAAAATAGAAGACTTTTCTAACAATATTCACTACAGTTTAATAGTTTGGGGTCAGTAAATTTTTATCCTTTATTTAATAAGAAATTTTATTCTTTATTACATTTTAGAATCTTTTATTCAGGATGTGTTAAATTGATAAGAAGTGATATCAAAGATTAATATTGTTAGAAGAGATTTATATTTTGAATAATAGTTGTTCTTTAAAAAAAGATTATACATCGAAGAATCCTTAAAAAAGTATCGCAGATTCCAAAATAATATTTGGTAGCACACCTATTAATAGTTCTAATAATAAATCATCATATTTTCACGATTTCTAAAGATCATGTGACACTGAAGAGGAATGATGCTAAAAATACAGCTGCACATCACAGAAATAAATTATATTTGAAAGGATATTAAAATATAAACCATAATTTTATATATTTTATTTTGATAATTTTGAATTATTACTGAGATACAACCTTTTTTTTTAACAAGTTCATTGAACAATAATAAATGAAGTACCTGAAGCTGACAATGACGTAAATGTATAATAATTAGCAAAGATGGTTAATTTAGCGCTGTAAATGCGCGTATGAGGGGCGGAGACGCCTGCGGAGCGTCAGACGCGAGTGAGGACCAAACACAGCAGAACGGTAGGAAACTCCACTCCTCTTATTTCTCTTTTACTATAGCGATTTATTTTTAGATGCGTGATCTGAGTCTTTCATAGAGTTGTAGAGTTATTAGAAAAATTGAGTTATTTTTTACATTCTTTGGTCGAAGTTTTCAGATCGGGACTTCGGAGCCTGTTCGCGACTCGGTTTGTTCAGATCGGCACTTCGGAGCCTGTTCGTGACTCGGTTGTTTCAGATCGGCACTTCGGAGCATGTTTGGTGATGTTTACTACTGATGTTTGGTGAAATGCGCTTCCGAGTCCCGATCTGAATCAATGTTTTGCGAATCCGCTCCGAAGTCCCGATCTCAAAATGATTCGTGAAAAGCGCTTCGGAGTCCCGATCTGAATCAAATGTTTTGCAAAACCGCTCTGAAGCCCCGATCTCAAATGATTCGCGAAACGCGCTTTGGAGTCCCGATCTGAATCAATGTTTTGTGAACTCGCTCTGAAGTCCCGATCAAATGATTCGCGAAACGGGCTTCGGAGTCCCGATCTGAATCAAATGTTTTGTAAATTTTTTTCCAAGCCCTGAAATGATTCATGAAATGTGCATCAGCAGGAGACTCCTAGGCGGATCCGCCTTCAAGTTCAAATTCGTTTTGGTGCTGCCCAGAGGATCAGCTCCGCCTCCGGTCGGCGCCGTCAAACAGCGGATCCTGACTGAGCGAGTTCAACACACCAAGAGCGAAATCAGTCGAGATTCGAGAATTTCTTTGCTGGGACACGGTTGCGCTGAACCCTCTTTTGAGTAAGTGATTTATTGATATATTGCTACATTCAATAAACATTGGTTTTTAAATCATCATGTATATTAATGATTGTAATTATGTTGTTTGATATTAGGACAACTTTAACATGTTCACTCGTGGATAATGGTTTAGCGCTAGCTACTAGCTAGCTGTGCATTAAGTTTGCATTTTTGTAATTTTGGTATCGTGTTTGTATCTGCCATCCTTTTTATAATGAAAATTAAGCTTCGGCATTTTAATCACTGTTTGAGTTGGTTCAGACAATATGCCTCCTGTTTGAATGTCAAAAAGTGCGGGCTTAACTGCTAATGTTAGCTACCGTCTATTAGCTTGATACCATCCAGCGTCACCGCTCATTTTACACAGTTTAACAACAAAACAAAACGCTAAGCGAACATTACTAGCTAAGTTACCCTTTTCATGTTGGTTTTGAGCGCTATGCAGCCCATCTAACCTGGAAAACGGTCTTAATAGTATCGTTTATACAGCGTGTCTGGAGGAATAGAGATCGCTAACACATGTGACCAACTGGGCGGCAACGTCATCAGAACGCAAAGAATTATGGGTATGTTTGGCCAGTTAGCATGGTCTGGCATAGCAGGCTAGTGTTCTGGCATGAAAATAATGAAAAATTAGCGTGACAAACGGAATATAATCCTACAAAATACAGCGGGCTAAAGAAAACATTGTCGGACCATACTGCCTAAAACTAAATCCTAATGCAAATATGAGATATGACGAGAAAATAAAGAGAATCAAAGGACTCGATCCTTACGAGCAGAGCGACTGGTCAAGGTCCAGTCCAAAAGAAGGGCATGTGAAAATGTTGTGTTGTGGTCCTTTTACAGACAGCCTGAATAGTTTGATGACATGTTAGCTTGTGATAGTCAGATTTCAAAGTCAATCGTTTGTAAATGTTTGGGCAGCCTTAAAAATCGCTGCAACCATCTTACCAATATGACCGTGTAGCCTTTTATTTTAATCTTTTACTAAACGTGACTTTGCGTTTCATAAATGTTCTTTTTTCGTACGTCATAGATGTGTAAATGAAAAAAAATATTTACAACACTTTCTGC
This sequence comes from Carassius gibelio, assembly GCF_023724105.1. Classification (NCBI taxonomy): domain Eukaryota; kingdom Metazoa; phylum Chordata; class Actinopteri; order Cypriniformes; family Cyprinidae; genus Carassius; species Carassius gibelio. The sequence goes on along the minus strand of NC_068403.1, from coordinate 1,713,766 downwards.
ATCCCCTAATCTAAAGTGTAAACTATACATCACTTGTAAATGTGTTAGGGTTAGGGGGTCTACATAATTTAAAACGCTGGTCTTGGTGAGTATCCTCAGTCAGTTAGCCCTATATCTCAAGTGAACGTAGCCTTGTTCAAATCGGGTTTTCTGTACCTGTTAGATCTACCTGAAAACTCTAAAAACACTCTTTATAATTTACAAAAAAAAATTTACAAAATGTGGTATGGGTGCATCCCTAATTAAAAACATTAAAAAATATGTATGATTTCAATATCAAAATAATTTTACACAATTAACGCTGCCGCCCGTCTGAGATAGTTTTTTTTTTTTTTTTTACATTGCTATGGGCATGATATTAAGTACCTACATATACAACTTTCATTCTTCAGGTCGGTCGTCTATAAATCTGTTTCAATATCTTCTCAATGGTTAGGAGGATTCCCCAAGCCTGACCGTGAAACATCAGACACCATGATATACTGGATATGTCACTTGAGTTAAAAAAATGAAAATATTTGTTAGATGTTTGATAAGTGCTGATCGAAATCCAAAAAAAAGTAGTGCTTGAAAGTCCTGGAATTTCATTTAATAGAATCTGTACTAACCCTGATAGTTAATCATGTACAAGACATTTGCAAATGACTTGTAACAGAATTTACAAAACATACCTAAAATGATAGTACATCACTTGCTAATAATTTATGAATGTTTTGTAAATGATTAGTTCATCATTATTTAACCACTGACTTATAAAATACGAACAACTGAATGTTATTATAAAGTGTTACCCTCTTTGGCAACTCAAAATCTCAAAATCAAACCTAGTCTGACCATAACTCCCTGAGCAGCTGATGGCTACTTTACACACGCAGATTGTTCAATCAGGTAGACCTATACCTGATGTTATTTTTAACACAGTGCAATAGTTAGTGCGTCAGTAAAAACGGACGGACACGCTCACTTATTTAGTAAGGAAAGTAGGCTTCTAAAAATATTCCTGTTAACTATCAAGCTAATCATAATAATAAAAAACCTACCCTTTTGACATGCTGTAAATCTTCAAAAGTTTTTTTTAGGCTTATTTACAATATTGTTCGGTTAAAATTACAAGGCAATTCAGATTTAAGCTTATGTTTATATTTCTGTAGTAGCCTAGGCTAGAAATATTTATTAGTTTATCTTACAATTTCTTTTATGCTACAGCAAGAACAGAAGGGATTTTGAAAATGAGATAAACGGGTCCAAAACGGACCAGGGCCAGATGAGACAGTATGGTGGCGGATATGTTTCAATTTGCAGGACCCAAAGGGACCCACCGTGGAGGTAAGGTTTTAATCGTGGAGCGCGGTGCAACGGCGGGTCCTGGATCCGAATTCGTATCGGATCCGTCATTGTCCTTTTTGCTGTGTGGGGGAGTCCCGATCTGAATCAAATCCGCTGCAACTGATCTCAAATGATTCGCGAAATGTGCTTCGGAGTCCCGATCCGAATCAAATGTTTTGCGAACTCACTCCAAACCCTTACGAAAATTAACCATGGTTTTACTACAAATAAAACCAAAAAACCATGGTTACTGTAGTTAAACCATGATAACCACAAATTAACCATGGTTTTGCTATATTAACCATAGTTTAACCATGGTATTTGTAGTAAATCTGCGGTTTTACAAATGGCAGTCAATACGCCAAAAAACCATGGGTTACTACAGTTTTACTATAATAAAACCATGGTTATTTTTCGTAAGGGAAGTCCTGATCTCAAATGATTTGCGAAACGCCCGTCGGAGTCCCGATCTATTTTTTTTTTTTTTTTTTGAGTAGAATTAGAATAGTGAGTGCTAAAGTTAGAGGGTCAAATAAATATATGATTAATAATAATAATAAACAATGTAAACATAGTTAGGCTATTTAAGTTCTCCTTGCTCCACAACAAATCCTTTAACTCAATTCCTGGAGGGCCTGCACAGTTTTGCTCCAACCATAATCAAACACACCTGATCCAGCTAATCAAGGTCTTCAGGATTACTAGAAACTTCCAAGCAGGTGTGATTTGGAGCTGGTTGGAGCTAAACTCTGCAGAGCTGTGGCCCTCCAGGAATTGAGTTTGAGACCACGGATTTAGAGAATATAATTAAAAGATATAAGAAGCTACATAAATTCACAAGCCAAAACGAATGATCATTTTAGGCTAGAATGAAACTCAAACTAAAGTTGGGTCTCATTCGACACAAAATCACATTTTTCTGTAAATATTATTTACGTACTTCACTCGCTTCCAATATCCACGTAAAACAAAATGTTTTACATCAGGGCAGTAAGGTTATAACGCTTAACAGTACAGATTTTACTACATAAAAACTGAGCAGTGTGTGTTTGTGTTTAAAGTTACAGTTTTTTTATTATGATAATGAACAGACAAAGCTTAACTGCAAGCACATGCAGCTCCAGTGCAATCACTTGAATTGTTTTCCTTCTAACAGCAGAAGTACAATTCTCTACTTAAATAATTTTGCTAAATGGTAAAATAAATGTTCAGCAATATCTTTAAAATATATTTGAATTTTGGCACAAAAAAACATTGTTACATCTAATCCCGCATTAGTTTGTGTCTGCACACCCCATGGCAAACCAAAATATTCAAATAAGAGGTTAAATTAATTAAACCCTAACAAACCATACCTATTTTTAGAACATTTTTTGTAACAAAATATCTGAAAAGATAGGTGTTTTTGTTTGTAATTACAGATGCAGTCAAAAAGTGGGGCAGCATAATATATATTATTATTTATTTATTTTTCGTTGTTATGGCCTATATCTGTCATATTATTAAATGTGTTTTGTTGTTACTTTTTTGTCAGTTGTCCTATTTTGAGAGTAATTATTAATGGGCTAATAATAGGCCAGACTCCTGATCTGAATCAAATGTTTTGTGAACTCTGTTGAAGCCAAATGATTCGCAAAACGCGATTCGGAGTCCCGATCTGAATCAAATGTTTGTCGAACTTGGTCGAAGGCAAATGATTCCCAAAACGCGATTCGGAGTCCCGATCTGAATCAAATTGTTGGCGAACTTGGTCGAAGGCAAATGATTCCCAAAACGCGATTCGGAGTCCCGATCTGAATCAAATTGTTGGCGAACTTGGTCGAAGCCAAATGATTCGCAAAACGCCATTTGGAGTCCCGATCTGAATCAAATTGTTGGCGAACTTGGTCGAAGCCAAATGATTCGCAAAACGCGATTCGGAGTTCCGATCTGAATCAAATTGTTGGCGAACTTGGTCGAAGGCAAATGATTCCCAAAACGCGATTCGGAGTCCCGATCTGAATCAAAGTTTGTCGATCTCGGTCGAAGCCAAATGATTCGCAAAACACCATTCGGAGTCCCGATCTGATCAAATGTTTTGCGAACTCCGACGTCCCGTCTCAAATGATTAGCGAAACTCCCGATCTGAATAAAATTTGCAAATCCGCTCAGAAGTGCTTGAGATGCTCCGCATTTGCAGGATTTCCTAATGCCGCCACCAGGTGTTTCCGATTACCGCTGTGTCGCATAGCAACGGTGCGAGAGGAGCACTAATGAGAGTACAATCCTGTCAGGAGAGGTGGAGACAGAACTGCTCGTTTTTGCTGTTATGTTTTACGTCATAATGGAGGAGACGGTGATGGAACTCAGCCAAGACCGAGTCCAGGTAAATTACACTGGTTTGCTGCATCCTTTGTCGGATTACAACTTTAAATGCAGGTACTGGTTTGGAGCTTACTTGAATAATGTAATGATACATATGAAAAACTACTAAATAAACAAACTCTCTCACACACACACACACTTGACCAAGGTGATCCTATGTAGACAGGTTTGCAACCCGTTTTTTAAGTAGTTAAAGCATAAAAATAAAACTGAAAAAAGTTTGTAGCATAGCTCAATGTTCAACAGCAGCAATCACAGTTGAGCAGTAGGGATGTGCAACAGTGATCGAGTACTCGACCGCGACAGCGATGATCGATCAAGTAAACGATTATCGAAATTATTATTTCTGATTGATTATGGCAGCACGTTGGGCGGCGCCCTGATCTCTGATTGGTTAGCTTCCCACTCAAAAGACGTAAGACCGATAGATAAGCATGGCCTCAAAATCAAGTAGTAATGGCTGGCTTCCCTTTGAGAAGAACGATGAAAATACAGTTCAGGGTAAGCTGTGTAGCGCCAAGCTGTCATATCTGGCGATAACAGAGCGGCAACTCAGATGAGCATTGAATCACTTGCCGTAAGACCTAAATGCAACGCATTAACCGAGAAGACGACAAAGCTTTTCGTTGAAATGGTGGTGAAAGATTTGCTGCCCATTAGTTTCAGGGACAGAGTAGGTTTACTTGTCCAGTGGTACCTGGCTGTTCCTGCAACATCTGTTCCAGCGGAGCGAATTAATTCCACTAAATGTGAACAGGCTGTTTACTCGGCTCTCACCTGAGCACGTAGACCGCCTTATCTTTTTGAATAGATATTTGAATGTTTCACCGGTCGTGGTAAATATAATATCCATTTTTTTTTAAATAATTATTATTTTAGTTTTGAGTTTTAACCATAATTAAAATATCTAGGCTATTTGGTCTCTGTTTTATACCTTATAATAGTTGTTTGGTTAAACTTGGTGAACTTTTTTCTTTATTTTTTAAAAACTACATTTCACCGCTGGATTAAAATATGCTGCTAAAGTTATACTGGAAGACAATGTTTTGTAAAAAAAAAATGCAGTTGAATAAAGTATCAAAAAAAGAAAAAGAATCTTTGTGTTCATTTTTAAATCACAGACAAATAATGAAATGGATGGATATATTTGTAGCCTAATTACATTAAACATATTCGAGATGACAAAAATCAAAATTATTTGTTTGTCATAGTTTTTATCTTAAATATATTTTAAATCTTATTCGATTATTTAGCAATAATCAGTGATTTCCATGCTGTTAAATAATATTTTGGTTGATCAGAAAGTGCAAATTGAATACAAAATATAAATTCAATATTACAATACATAATGATAGTGACACTATGTAAATTTATTGTACTTTCGTGTTTGTAAAGCGCAATCCGAGTTACACTTTCGGTCAAGTTCACATCTGCATTGGCGAATTTTTTTCAGATAAAAATCAGCGGCGGAGCATCAGACGCGAGTGAGGACCAAACACAGCAGAACGGTAGGAAACTTCACTCCTCTTATTATTTCTCTTTTATGATAGCGATTTATTTTTAGATACGTGATCTGAGTCTTTCATAGAGTTGTAGAGTTATTAGAGAAATAGAGTTATTTTTTACATTCTTTGGTCGAAGTTTTCAGATCGGGACTTCGGAGCCTGTTCGTTACTCTGTTGTTTCAGATCGGCACTTCGGAGCATGTTCGCGACTCGGTTGATTCAGATCGGCACTTCGGAGCATGTTCGCGACTCGGTTGATTCAGATCGGCACTTCGGAGCCTGTTCGCGACTCGGTTGTTTCAGACCGTTACTTCGGAGCATGTTCGCGACTCGGTTGATTCAGATCGGCACTTCGGAGCCTGTTCGCGACTCGGTTGATTTAGATCGGCACTTCGGAGCATGTTCGCGACTCGGTTGAATCAGATCTGGACTTTGGAGCATGTTTGAGATTTTTTTTTGTTTTATTCAGTATGTACATGGACCTACACACAATGGTGGACACACTCTAGACTTGATCATCAGTAGGGCTCTAAACTTTTCATCCATTGGTATTAAGGACGTAGTGTCACGGATCGCAAGAGGCGAAGACTCAAGTGCAGGCAGATGGGAAGACTTCATTTATACATCACCAAAATAAACAAAAACACAACTGAAACCAGAGGAGCGTTCAAAGTTACGAGACATAGACTGAAGTCAGATTCCCAGTGAAATGCTTTCAGACAGCAAATGCAATGAGTTTGCATCCTTCTTTTCTGAGAAGATCATCCATATCAGGAAAGCGATTAGCACATCCTCAAGTAATGCAGTTAGAAGTACCAAGGGTTCACACAAAACAAGGGCAATCTGCTTTTAGTTTCTATGCCGCTCGCAGTTGGAATCAGCTTCCAGAGAGGTCAGATGTGCTAAAACACTAGTCACATTTAAATCTAGACATAAAACTCATCTGTTTAGCTGTGCATTTATTGAATGAGCACTGTGCAATGTCCGAACTCAATGCACTATATTTTCACTGTTTTTTATTTTATGTAAAATAATTTTGTAGCTGTTTTTAAATTCATTTTAATTAAGTAAATTTTTTAATCATTATAAAAGTTTTAAAATTGCTTGTTTTATTTTTGTTATAATTTTTCTTTATGATTATTTTACTTTCTTTTATGTAAAGCACTTTGAATTACCATTGTGTATGAAATGTGCTATATAAATAAACTTGCCTTGCCTAGTGTGTTAGTGGGTTATATATATATATATATATATATATATATATATATATATATATATAAAACACACACACACACATACACACACTACCGGTCAGAGTTTGGGATCAGAATGATTTTTAATGTTTTTTTTTTACAGGAATTTATTTTACTCATCAAGACAGCATTTATTTGATCAAAAATACTGTAAAACATGTAATATTGTGAAATATTATTAACATTTTTCTATTTTAATATACATGAAGGTGTAATTTATTCATTTGATGTGCAGCTGTATTTTCAGCATCATTCCTCCAGTCTTCAGTGTCACATGATCTTCAGAAATCAGAACAATATGATGATTTATTATTAGAATTATCAACAGTTTTGCTAATAAATATTATTTTGGAATCTGTGATACTTCTTTCAGGATTCTTTGATGAATGAAAAGTTAAAAAGAAGAGCATTTATTTAAAATAGAAGACTTTTCTAACAATATTCACTACAGTTTAATAGTTTGGGGTCAGTAAATTTTTATCCTTTATTTAATAAGAAATTTTATTCTTTATTACATTTTAGAATCTTTTATTCAGGATGTGTTAAATTGATAAGTGATATCAAAGATTAATATTGTTAGAAGAGATTTATATTTTGAATAAACGTTGTTCTTTAAAAAAAGATTATACATCGAAGAATCCTTAAAAAAGTATCGCAGATTCCAAAATAATATTTGGTAGCACACCTATTAATAGTTCTAATAATAAATCATCATATTTTCATGATTTCTAAAGATCATGTGACACTGAAGACTGGAGGAATGATGCTAAAAATACAGCTGCACATCACAGAAATAAATTATATTTGAAAGGATATTAAAATATAAACCATAATTTTATATATTTTATTTTGATAATTTTGAATTATTACTGAGATACAACCTTTTTTTTTTAAACAGTTCATTGAACAATAATAAATGAAGTACCTGAAGCTGACAATGACGTAAATGTATAATAATTAGCAAAGATGGTTAATTTAGCGCTGTAAATGCGCGTATGAGGGGCGGAGACGCCTGCGGAGCGTCAGACGCGAGTGAGGACCAAACACAGCAGAATGGTAGGAAACTCCACTCCTCTTATTTCTCTTTTACTATAGCGATTTATTTTTAGATGCGTGATCTGAGTCTTTCATAGAGTTGTAGAGTTATTAGAAAAATTGAGTTATTTTTTACATTCTTTGGTCGAAGTTTTCAGATCGGGACTTCGGAGCCTGTTCGCGACTCGGTTGATTCAGTTCGGCAATTCGGAGCCTGTTCGCGACTCGGTTGTTTCAGATCGTTACTTCGGAGCATGTTCGCGACTCGGTTGATTCAGATCGGCACTTCGGAGACTGTTCGCGACTCGGTTGATTCAGATCGGCACTTCGGAGCCTGTTCGCGACTCGGTTGATTTAGATCGGCACTTCGGAGCATGTTCGCGACTCGGTTGAATCAGATCTGGACTTTGGAGCATGTTTGAGATTTTTTTTTATGTTTTATTCAGTATGTACATGGACCTACACACAAAGGTGGACACACTCTAGACTTGATCATCAGTAGGGCTCTAAACTTTTCATCCATTGGTATTAAGGACGTAGTGTCACAGATCGCAAGAGGCGAAGACTCAAGTGCAGGCAGATGGGAAGACTTTATTTATACATCACCAAAATAAACAAAAACACAACTGAAACCAGAGGAGCGTTCAAAGTTACGAGACATAGACTGAAGTCAGATTCCCAGTGAAATGCTTTCAGACAGCAAATGCAATGAGTTTGCATCCTTCTTTTCTGAGAAGATCATCCATATCAGGAAGGCGATTAGCACATCCTCAAGTAATGCAGTTAGAAGTACCAAGGGTTCACACAAAACAAGGGGAATCTGCTTTTAGTTTCTATGCCGCTCGCAGTTGGAATCAGCTTCCAGAGAGGTCAGATGTGCTAAAACACTAGTCACATTTAAATCTAGACATAAAACTCATCTGTTTAGCTGTGCATTTATTGAATGAGCACTGTGCAATGTCCGAACTCAATGCACTATATTTTCACTGTTTTTTATTTTATGTAAAATAATTTTGTAGCTGTTTTTAAATTCATTTTAATTAAGTAAATTTTTTAATCATTATAAAAGTTTTAAAACTGCTTGTTTTATTTTTGTTATAATTTTTCTTTATGATTATTTTACTTTCTTTTATGTAAAGCACTTTGAATTACCATTGTGTATGAAATGTGCTATATAAATAAACTTGCCTTGCCTAGTGTGTTAGTGGGTTATATATATATATATATATATATATATATATATATATATATATATATATATATATATATATATATATATATAACACACACACACACACACATACACACACTACCGGTCAGAGTTTGGGATCAGAATGATTTTTAATGTTTTAAAATACTGTAAAACATGTAATATTGTGAAATATTATTAACATTTTTCTATTTTAATATACATGAAGGTGTAATTTATTCATTTGATGTGCAGCTGTATTTTCAGCATCATTTCTCCAGTCTTCAGTGTCACATGATCTTCAGAAATCAGAACAATATGATGATTTATTATTAGAATTATCAACAGCTTTGCTAATAAATATTATTTTGGAATCTGTGATACTTCTTTCAGGATTCTTTGATGAATGAAAAGTTAAAAAGAAGAGCATTTATTTAAAATAGAAGACTTTTCTAACAATATTCACTACAGTTTAATAGTTTGGGGTCAGTAAATTTTTATCCTTTATTTAATAAGAAATTTTATTCTTTATTACATTTTAGAATCTTTTATTCAGGATGTGTTAAATTGATAAGAAGTGATATCAAAGATTAATATTGTTAGAAGAGATTTATATTTTGAATAAACGTTGTTCTTTAAAAAAAGATTATACATCGAAGAATCCTTAAAAAAGTATCGCAGATTCCAAAATAATATTTGGTAGCACACCTATTAATAGTTCTAATAATAAATCATCATATTTTCATGATTTCTAAAGATCATGTGACACTGAAGACTGGAGGAATGATGCTAAAAATACAGCTGCACATCACAGAAATAAATTATATTTGAAAGGATATTAAAATATAAACCATAATTTTATATATTTTATTTTGATAATTTTGAATTATTACTGAGATACAACCTTTTTTTTTAAACAGTTCATTGAACAATAATAAATGAAGTACCTGAAGCTGACAATGACGTAAATGTATAATAATTAGCAAAGATGGTTAATTTAGCGCTGTAAATGCGCGTATGAGGGGCGGAGACGCCTGCGGAGCGTCAGACGCGAGTGAGGACCAAACACAGCAGAACGGTAGGAAACTTCACTCCTCTTATTATTTCTCTTTTATGATAGCGATTTATTTTTAGATACGTGATCTGAGTCTTTCATAGAGTTGTAGAGTTATTAGAGAAATAGAGTTATTTTTTACATTCTTTGGTCGAAGTTTTCAGATCGGGACTTCGGAGCCTGTTCGTTACTCTGTTGTTTCAGATCGGCACTTCGGAGCATGTTCGCGACTCGGTTGATTCAGATCGGCACTTCGGAGCCTGTTCGCGACTCGGTTGTTTCAGATCGTTACTTCGGAGCATGTTCGCGACTCGGTTGATTCAGATCGGCACTTCGGAGACTGTTCGCGACTCGGTTGATTCAGATCGGCACTTCGGAGCCTGTTCGCGACTCGGTTGATTTAGATCGGCACTTCGGAGCATGTTCGCGACTCGGTTGAATCAGATCTGGACTTTGGAGCATGTTTGAGATTTTTTTTTATGTTTTATTCAGTATGTACATGGACCTACACACAAAGGTGGACACACTCTAGACTTGATCATCAGTAGGGCTCTAAACTTTTCATCCATTGGTATTAAGGACGTAGTGTCACAGATCGCAAGAGGCGAAGACTCAAGTGCAGGCAGATGGGAAGACTTTATTTATACATCACCAAAATAAACAAAAACACAACTGAAACCAGAGGAGCGTTCAAAGTTACGAGACATAGACTGAAGTCAGATTCCCAGTGAAATGCTTTCAGACAGCAAATGCAATGAGTTTGCATCCTTCTTTTCTGAGAAGATCATCCATATCAGGAAGGCGATTAGCACATCCTCAAGTAATGCAGTTAGAAGTACCAAGGGTTCACACAAAACAAGGGGAATCTGCTTTTAGTTTCTATGCCGCTCGCAGTTGGAATCAGCTTCCAGAGAGGTCAGATGTGCTAAAACACTAGTCACATTTAAATCTAGACATAAAACTCATCTGTTTAGCTGTGCATTTATTGAATGAGCACTGTGCAATGTCCGAACTCAATGCACTATATTTTCACTGTTTTTTATTTTATGTAAAATAATTTTGTAGCTGTTTTTAAATTCATTTTAATTAAGTAAATTTTTTAATCATTATAAAAGTTTTAAAACTGCTTGTTTTATTTTTGTTATAATTTTTCTTTATGATTATTTTACTTTCTTTTATGTAAAGCACTTTGAATTACCATTGTGTATGAAATGTGCTATATAAATAAACTTGCCTTGCCTAGTGTGTTAGTGGGTTATATATAAATATATATATATATATATATATATATATATATATATATATATATATATATATATATATATATATATATATATATAACACACACACATACACACACTACCGGTCAGAGTTTGGGATCAGAATGATTTTTAATGTTTTAAAATACTGTAAAACATGTAATATTGTGAAATATTATTAACATTTTTCTATTTTAATATACATGAAGGTGTAATTTATTCATTTGATGTGCAGCTGTATTTTCAGCATCATTTCTCCAGTCTTCAGTGTCACATGATCTTCAGAAATCAGAACAATATGATGATTTATTATTAGAATTATCAACAGCTTTGCTAATAAATATTATTTTGGAATCTGTGATACTTCTTTCAGGATTCTTTGATGAATGAAAAGTTAAAAAGAAGAGCATTTATTTAAAATAGAAGACTTTTCTAACAATATTCACTACAGTTTAATAGTTTGGGGTCAGTAAATTTTTATCCTTTATTTAATAAGAAATTTTATTCTTTATTACATTTTAGAATCTTTTATTCAGGATGTGTTAAATTGATAAGAAGTGATATCAAAGATTAATATTGTTAGAAGAGATTTATATTTTGAATAAACGTTGTTCTTTAAAAAAAGATTATACATCGAAGAATCCTTAAAAAAGTATCGCAGATTCCAAAATAATATTTGGTAGCACACCTATTAATAGTTCTAATAATAAATCATCATATTTTCATGATTTCTAAAGATCATGTGACACTGAAGACTGGAGGAATGATGCTAAAAATACAGCTGCACATCACAGAAATAAATTATATTTGAAAGGATATTAAAATATAAACCATAATTTTATATATTTTATTTTGATAATTTTGAATTATTACTGAGATACAACCTTTTTTTTTAAACAGTTCATTGAACAATAATAAATGAAGTACCTGAAGCTGACAATGACGTAAATGTATAATAATTAGCAAAGATGGTTAATTTAGTGCTGTAAATGCGCGTATGAGGGGCGGAGCCGCCTGCGGAGCGTCAGACGCGAGTGAGGACCAAACACAGCAGAACGGTAGGAAACTTCACTCCTCTTATTATTTCTCTTTTATGATAGCGATTTATTTTTAGATACGTGATCTGAGTCTTTCATAGAGTTGTAGAGTTATTAGAGAAATAGAGTTATTTTTTACATTCTTTGGTCGAAGTTTTCAGATCGGGACTTCGGAGCCTGTTCGTTACTCTGTTGTTTCAGATCGGGACTTCGGAGCATGTTCGCGACTCGGTTGATTCAGATCGGCACTTCGGAGCATGTTCGCGACTCGGTTGATTCAGATCGGCACTTCGGAGCCTGTTCGCGACTCGGTTGTTTCAGATCGTTACTTCGGAGCATGTTCGCGACTCGGTTGTTTCAGATCGACACTTCGGAGACTGTTCGCGACTCGGTTGATTCAGATCGGCACTTCGGAGCATGTTCGCGACTCAGTTGATTCAGATCGGCACTTCGGAGCATGTTCGCGACTCGGTTGATTCAGATCGGCACTTCGGAGACTGTTCGCGACTCGGTTGATTCAGATCGGCACTTCGGAGCCTGTTCGCGACTCGGTTGATTTAGATCGGCACTTCGGAGCATGTTCGCGACTCGGTTGAATCAGATCTGGACTTTGGAGCATGTTTGAGATTTTTTTTTATGTTTTATTCAGTATGTACATGGACCTACACACAAAGGTGGACACACTCTAGACTTGATCATCAGTAGGGCTCTAAACTTTTCATCCATTGGTATTAAGGACGTAGTGTCACGGATCGCAAGAGGCGAAGACTCAAGTGCAGGCAGATGGGAAGACTTCATTTATACATCACCAAAATAAACAAAAACACAACTGAAACCAGAGGAGTGTTCAAAGTTACGAGACATAGACTGAAGTCAGATTCCCAGTGAAATGCTTTCAGACAGCAAATGCAATGAGTTTGCATCCTTCTTTTCTGAGAAGATCATCCATATCAGGAAGGCGATTAGCACATCCTCAAGTAATGCAGTTAGAAGTACCAAGGGTTCACACAAAACAAGGGGAATCTGCTTTTAGTTTCTATGCCGCTCGCAGTTGGAATCAGCTTCCAGAGAGGTCAGATGTGCTAAAACACTAGTCACATTTAAATCTAGACATAAAACTCATCTGTTTAGCTGTGCATTTATTGAATGAGCACTGTGCAATGTCCGAACTCAATGCACTATATTTTCACTGTTTTTTATTTTATGTAAAATAATTTTGTAGCTGTTTTTAAATTCATTTTAATTAAGTAAATTTTTTAATCATTATAAAAGTTTTAAAATTGCTTGTTTTATTTTTGTTATAATTTTTCTTTATGATTATTTTACTTTCTTTTATGTAAAGCACTTTGAATTACCATTGTGTATGAAATGTGCTATATAAATAAACTTGCCTTGCGTAGTGTGTTAGTGGGTTATATATATATATATATATATATATATATATATATATATATATATATATATAAAACACACACACACATACACACACTACCGGTCAGAGTTTGGGATCAGAATGATTTTTAATGTTTTTTTTTACAGGAATTTATTTTACTCATCAAGACAGCATTTATTTGATCAAAAATACTGTAAAACATGTAATATTGTGAAATATTATTAACATTTTTCTATTTTAATATACATGAAGGTGTAATTTATTCATTTGATGTGCAGCTGTATTTTCAGCATCATTCCTCCAGTCTTCAGTGTCACATGATCTTCAGAAATCAGAACAATATGATGATTTATTATTAGAATTATCAACAGCTTTGCTAATAAATATTATTTTGGAATCTGTGATACTTCTTTCAGGATTCTTTGATGAATGAAAAGTTAAAAAGAAGAGCATTTATTTAAAATAGAAGACTTTTCTAACAATATTCACTACAGTTTAATAGTTTGGGGTCAGTAAATTTTTATCCTTTATTTAATAAGAAATTTTATTCTTTATTACATTTTAGAATCTTTTATTCAGGATGTGTTAAATTGATAAGAAGTGATATCAAAGATTAATATTGTTAGAAGAGATTTATATTTTGAATAATAGTTGTTCTTTAAAAAAAGATTATACATCGAAGAATCCTTAAAAAAGTATCGCAGATTCCAAAATAATATTTGGTAGCACACCTATTAATAGTTCTAATAATAAATCATCATATTTTCACGATTTCTAAAGATCATGTGACACTGAAGAGGAATGATGCTAAAAATACAGCTGCACATCACAGAAATAAATTATATTTGAAAGGATATTAAAATATAAACCATAATTTTATATATTTTATTTTGATAATTTTGAATTATTACTGAGATACAACCTTTTTTTTTAACAAGTTCATTGAACAATAATAAATGAAGTACCTGAAGCTGACAATGACGTAAATGTATAATAATTAGCAAAGATGGTTAATTTAGCGCTGTAAATGCGCGTATGAGGGGCGGAGACGCCTGCGGAGCGTCAGACGCGAGTGAGGACCAAACACAGCAGAACGGTAGGAAACTCCACTCCTCTTATTTCTCTTTTACTATAGCGATTTATTTTTAGATGCGTGATCTGAGTCTTTCATAGAGTTGTAGAGTTATTAGAAAAATTGAGTTATTTTTTACATTCTTTGGTCGAAGTTTTCAGATCGGGACTTCGGAGCCTGTTCGCGACTCGGTTTGTTCAGATCGGCACTTCGGAGCCTGTTCGTGACTCGGTTGTTTCAGATCGGCACTTCGGAGCATGTTTGGTGATGTTTACTACTGATGTTTGGTGAAATGCGCTTCCGAGTCCCGATCTGAATCAATGTTTTGCGAATCCGCTCCGAAGTCCCGATCTCAAAATGATTCGTGAAAAGCGCTTCGGAGTCCCGATCTGAATCAAATGTTTTGCAAAACCGCTCTGAAGCCCCGATCTCAAATGATTCGCGAAACGCGCTTTGGAGTCCCGATCTGAATCAATGTTTTGTGAACTCGCTCTGAAGTCCCGATCAAATGATTCGCGAAACGGGCTTCGGAGTCCCGATCTGAATCAAATGTTTTGTAAATTTTTTTCCAAGCCCTGAAATGATTCATGAAATGTGCATCAGCAGGAGACTCCTAGGCGGATCCGCCTTCAAGTTCAAATTCGTTTTGGTGCTGCCCAGAGGATCAGCTCCGCCTCCGGTCGGCGCCGTCAAACAGCGGATCCTGACTGAGCGAGTTCAACACACCAAGAGCGAAATCAGTCGAGATTCGAGAATTTCTTTGCTGGGACACGGTTGCGCTGAACCCTCTTTTGAGTAAGTGATTTATTGATATATTGCTACATTCAATAAACATTGGTTTTTAAATCATCATGTATATTAATGATTGTAATTATGTTGTTTGATATTAGGACAACTTTAACATGTTCACTCGTGGATAATGGTTTAGCGCTAGCTACTAGCTAGCTGTGCATTAAGTTTGCATTTTTGTAATTTTGGTATCGTGTTTGTATCTGCCATCCTTTTTATAATGAAAATTAAGCTTCGGCATTTTAATCACTGTTTGAGTTGGTTCAGACAATATGCCTCCTGTTTGAATGTCAAAAAGTGCGGGCTTAACTGCTAATGTTAGCTACCGTCTATTAGCTTGATACCATCCAGCGTCACCGCTCATTTTACACAGTTTAACAACAAAACAAAACGCTAAGCGAACATTACTAGCTAAGTTACCCTTTTCATGTTGGTTTTGAGCGCTATGCAGCCCATCTAACCTGGAAAACGGTCTTAATAGTATCGTTTATACAGCGTGTCTGGAGGAATAGAGATCGCTAACACATGTGACCAACTGGGCGGCAACGTCATCAGAACGCAAAGAATTATGGGTATGTTTGGCCAGTTAGCATGGTCTGGCATAGCAGGCTAGTGTTCTGGCATGAAAATAATGAAAAATTAGCGTGACAAACGGAATATAATCCTACAAAATACAGCGGGCTAAAGAAAACATTGTCGGACCATACTGCCTAAAACTAAATCCTAATGCAAATATGAGATATGACGAGAAAATAAAGAGAATCAAAGGACTCGATCCTTACGAGCAGAGCGACTGGTCAAGGTCCAGTCCAAAAGAAGGGCATGTGAAAATGTTGTGTTGTGGTCCTTTTACAGACAGCCTGAATAGTTTGATGACATGTTAGCTTGTGATAGTCAGATTTCAAAGTCAATCGTTTGTAAATGTTTGGGCAGCCTTAAAAATCGCTGCAACCATCTTACCAATATGACCGTGTAGCCTTTTATTTTAATCTTTTACTAAACGTGACTTTGCGTTTCATAAATGTTCTTTTTTCGTACGTCATAGATGTGTAAATGAAAAAAAATATTTACAACACTTTCTGCATCCCCTAATCTAAAGTGTAAACTATACATCACTTGTAAATGTGTTAGGGTTAGGGGGTCTACATAATTTAAAACGCTGGTCTTGGTGAGTATCCTCAGTCAGTTAGCCCTATATCTCAAGTGAACGTAGCCTTGTTCAAATCGGGTTTTCTGTACCTGTTAGATCTACCTGAAAACTCTAAAAACACTCTTTATAATTTACAAAAAAATTTTTACAAAATGTGGTATGGGTGCATCCCTAATTAAAAACATTAAAAAATATGTATGATTTCAATATCAAAATAATTTTACACAATTAACGCTGCCGCCCGTCTGAGATAGTTTTTTTTTTTTTTTTTACATTGCTATGGGCATGATATTAAGTACCTACATATACAACTTTCATTCTTCAGGTCGGTCGTCTATAAATCTGTTTCAATATCTTCTCAATGGTTAGGAGGATTCCCCAAGCCTGACCGTGAAACATCAGACACCATGATATACTGGATATGTCACTTGAGTTAAAAAAATGAAAATATTTGTTAGATGTTTGATAAGTGCTGATCGAAATCCAAAAAAAAGTAGTGCTTGAAAGTCCTGGAATTTCATTTAATAGAATCTGTACTAACCCTGATAGTTAATCATGTACAAGACATTTGCAAATGACTTGTAACAGAATTTACAAAACATACCTAAAATGATAGTACATCACTTGCTAATAATTTATGAATGTTTTGTAAATGATTAGTTCATCATTATTTAACCACTGACTTATAAAATACGAACAACTGAATGTTATTATAAAGTGTTACCCTCTTTGGCAACTCAAAATCTCAAAATCAAACCTAGTCTGACCATAACTCCCTGAGCAGCTGATGGCTACTTTACACACGCAGATTGTTCAATCAGGTAGACCTATACCTGATGTTATTTTTAACACAGTGCAATAGTTAGTGCGTCAGTAAAAACGGACGGACACGCTCACTTATTTAGTAAGGAAAGTAGGCTTCTAAAAATATTCCTGTTAACTATCAAGCTAATCATAATAATAAAAAACCTACCCTTTTGACATGCTGTAAATCTTCAAAAGTTTTTTTTAGGCTTATTTACAATATTGTTCGGTTAAAATTACAAGGCAATTCAGATTTAAGCTTATGTTTATATTTCTGTAGTAGCCTAGGCTAGAAATATTTATTAGTTTATCTTACAATTTCTTTTATGCTACAGCAAGAACAGAAGGGATTTTGAAAATGAGATAAACGGGTCCAAAACGGACCAGGGCCAGATGAGACAGTATGGTGGCGGATATGTTTCAATTTGCAGGACCCAAAGGGACCCACCGTGGAGGTAAGGTTTTAATCGTGGAGCGCGGTGCAACGGCGGGTCCTGGATCCGAATTCGTATCGGATCCGTCATTGTCCTTTTTGCTGTGTGGGGGAGTCCCGATCTGAATCAAATCCGCTGCAACTGATCTCAAATGATTCGCGAAATGTGCTTCGGAGTCCCGATCCGAATCAAATGTTTTGCGAACTCACTCCAAACCCTTACGAAAATTAACCATGGTTTTACTACAAATAAAACCAAAAAACCATGGTTACTGTAGTTAAACCATGATAACCACAAATTAACCATGGTTTTGCTATATTAACCATAGTTTAACCATGGTATTTGTAGTAAATCTGCGGTTTTACAAATGGCAGTCAATACGCCAAAAAACCATGGGTTACTACAGTTTTACTATAATAAAACCATGGTTATTTTTCGTAAGGGAAGTCCTGATCTCAAATGATTTGCGAAACGCCCGTCGGAGTCCCGATCTATTTTTTTTTTTTTTTTTTGAGTAGAATTAGAATAGTGAGTGCTAAAGTTAGAGGGTCAAATAAATATATGATTAATAATAATAATAAACAATGTAAACATAGTTAGGCTATTTAAGTTCTCCTTGCTCCACAACAAATCCTTTAACTCAATTCCTGGAGGGCCTGCACAGTTTTGCTCCAACCATAATCAAACACACCTGATCCAGCTAATCAAGGTCTTCAGGATTACTAGAAACTTCCAAGCAGGTGTGATTTGGAGCTGGTTGGAGCTAAACTCTGCAGAGCTGTGGCCCTCCAGGAATTGAGTTTGAGACCACGGATTTAGAGAATATAATTAAAAGATATAAGAAGCTACATAAATTCACAAGCCAAAACGAATGATCATTTTAGGCTAGAATGAAACTCAAACTAAAGTTGGGTCTCATTCGACACAAAATCACATTTTTCTGTAAATATTATTTACGTACTTCACTCGCTTCCAATATCCACGTAAAACAAAATGTTTTACATCAGGGCAGTAAGGTTATAACGCTTAACAGTACAGATTTTACTACATAAAAACTGAGCAGTGTGTGTTTGTGTTTAAAGTTACAGTTTTTTTATTATGATAATGAACAGACAAAGCTTAACTGCAAGCACATGCAGCTCCAGTGCAATCACTTGAATTGTTTTCCTTCTAACAGCAGAAGTACAATTCTCTACTTAAATAATTTTGCTAAATGGTAAAATAAATGTTCAGCAATATCTTTAAAATATATTTGAATTTTGGCACAAAAAAACATTGTTACATCTAATCCCGCATTAGTTTGTGTCTGCACACCCCATGGCAAACCAAAATATTCAAATAAGAGGTTAAATTAATTAAACCCTAACAAACCATACCTATTTTTAGAACATTTTTTGTAACAAAATATCTGAAAAGATAGGTGTTTTTGTTTGTAATTACAGATGCAGTCAAAAAGTGGGGCAGCATAATATATATTATTATTTATTTATTTTTCGTTGTTATGGCCTATATCTGTCATATTATTAAATGTGTTTTGTTGTTACTTTTTTGTCAGTTGTCCTATTTTGAGAGTAATTATTAATGGGCTAATAATAGGCCAGACTCCTGATCTGAATCAAATGTTTTGTGAACTCTGTTGAAGCCAAATGATTCGCAAAACGCGATTCGGAGTCCCGATCTGAATCAAATGTTTGTCGAACTTGGTCGAAGGCAAATGATTCCCAAAACGCGATTCGGAGTCCCGATCTGAATCAAATTGTTGGCGAACTTGGTCGAAGGCAAATGATTCCCAAAACGCGATTCGGAGTCCCGATCTGAATCAAATTGTTGGCGAACTTGGTCGAAGCCAAATGATTCGCAAAACGCCATTTGGAGTCCCGATCTGAATCAAATTGTTGGCGAACTTGGTCGAAGCCAAATGATTCGCAAAACGCGATTCGGAGTTCCGATCTGAATCAAATTGTTGGCGAACTTGGTCGAAGGCAAATGATTCCCAAAACGCGATTCGGAGTCCCGATCTGAATCAAAGTTTGTCGATCTCGGTCGAAGCCAAATGATTCGCAAAACACCATTCGGAGTCCCGATCTGATCAAATGTTTTGCGAACTCCGACGTCCCGTCTCAAATGATTAGCGAAACTCCCGATCTGAATAAAATTTGCAAATCCGCTCAGAAGTGCTTGAGATGCTCCGCATTTGCAGGATTTCCTAATGCCGCCACCAGGTGTTTCCGATTACCGCTGTGTCGCATAGCAACGGTGCGAGAGGAGCACTAATGAGAGTACAATCCTGTCAGGAGAGGTGGAGACAGAACTGCTCGTTTTTGCTGTTATGTTTTACGTCATAATGGAGGAGACGGTGATGGAACTCAGCCAAGACCGAGTCCAGGTAAATTACACTGGTTTGCTGCATCCTTTGTCGGATTACAACTTTAAATGCAGGTACTGGTTTGGAGCTTACTTGAATAATGTAATGATACATATGAAAAACTACTAAATAAACAAACTCTCTCACACACACACACACTTGACCAAGGTGATCCTATGTAGACAGGTTTGCAACCCGTTTTTTAAGTAGTTAAAGCATAAAAATAAAACTGAAAAAAGTTTGTAGCATAGCTCAATGTTCAACAGCAGCAATCACAGTTGAGCAGTAGGGATGTGCAACAGTGATCGAGTACTCGACCGCGACAGCGATGATCGATCAAGTAAACGATTATCGAAATTATTATTTCTGATTGATTATGGCAGCACGTTGGGCGGCGCCCTGATCTCTGATTGGTTAGCTTCCCACTCAAAAGACGTAAGACCGATAGATAAGCATGGCCTCAAAATCAAGTAGTAATGGCTGGCTTCCCTTTGAGAAGAACGATGAAAATACAGTTCAGGGTAAGCTGTGTAGCGCCAAGCTGTCATATCTGGCGATAACAGAGCGGCAACTCAGATGAGCATTGAATCACTTGCCGTAAGACCTAAATGCAACGCATTAACCGAGAAGACGACAAAGCTTTTCGTTGAAATGGTGGTGAAAGATTTGCTGCCCATTAGTTTCAGGGACAGAGTAGGTTTACTTGTCCAGTGGTACCTGGCTGTTCCTGCAACATCTGTTCCAGCGGAGCGAATTAATTCCACTAAATGTGAACAGGCTGTTTACTCGGCTCTCACCTGAGCACGTAGACCGCCTTATCTTTTTGAATAGATATTTGAATGTTTCACCGGTCGTGGTAAATATAATATCCATTTTTTTTTAAATAATTATTATTTTAGTTTTGAGTTTTAACCATAATTAAAATATCTAGGCTATTTGGTCTCTGTTTTATACCTTATAATAGTTGTTTGGTTAAACTTGGTGAACTTTTTTCTTTATTTTTTAAAAACTACATTTCACCGCTGGATTAAAATATGCTGCTAAAGTTATACTGGAAGACAATGTTTTGTAAAAAAAAAATGCAGTTGAATAAAGTATCAAAAAAAGAAAAAGAATCTTTGTGTTCATTTTTAAATCACAGACAAATAATGAAATGGATGGATATATTTGTAGCCTAATTACATTAAACATATTCGAGATGACAAAAATCAAAATTATTTGTTTGTCATAGTTTTTATCTTAAATATATTTTAAATCTTATTCGATTATTTAGCAATAATCAGTGATTTCCATGCTGTTAAATAATATTTTGGTTGATCAGAAAGTGCAAATTGAATACAAAATATAAATTCAATATTACAATACATAATGATAGTGACACTATGTAAATTTATTGTACTTTCGTGTTTGTAAAGCGCAATCCGAGTTACACTTTCGGTCAAGTTCACATCTGCATTGGCGAATTTTTTTCAGATAAAAATCAGCGGCGGAGCATCAGACGCGAGTGAGGACCAAACACAGCAGAACGGTAGGAAACTTCACTCCTCTTATTATTTCTCTTTTATGATAGCGATTTATTTTTAGATACGTGATCTGAGTCTTTCATAGAGTTGTAGAGTTATTAGAGAAATAGAGTTATTTTTTACATTCTTTGGTCGAAGTTTTCAGATCGGGACTTCGGAGCCTGTTCGTTACTCTGTTGTTTCAGATCGGCACTTCGGAGCATGTTCGCGACTCGGTTGATTCAGATCGGCACTTCGGAGCATGTTCGCGACTCGGTTGATTCAGATCGGCACTTCGGAGCCTGTTCGCGACTCGGTTGTTTCAGACCGTTACTTCGGAGCATGTTCGCGACTCGGTTGATTCAGATCGGCACTTCGGAGCCTGTTCGCGACTCGGTTGATTTAGATCGGCACTTCGGAGCATGTTCGCGACTCGGTTGAATCAGATCTGGACTTTGGAGCATGTTTGAGATTTTTTTTTGTTTTATTCAGTATGTACATGGACCTACACACAATGGTGGACACACTCTAGACTTGATCATCAGTAGGGCTCTAAACTTTTCATCCATTGGTATTAAGGACGTAGTGTCACGGATCGCAAGAGGCGAAGACTCAAGTGCAGGCAGATGGGAAGACTTCATTTATACATCACCAAAATAAACAAAAACACAACTGAAACCAGAGGAGCGTTCAAAGTTACGAGACATAGACTGAAGTCAGATTCCCAGTGAAATGCTTTCAGACAGCAAATGCAATGAGTTTGCATCCTTCTTTTCTGAGAAGATCATCCATATCAGGAAAGCGATTAGCACATCCTCAAGTAATGCAGTTAGAAGTACCAAGGGTTCACACAAAACAAGGGCAATCTGCTTTTAGTTTCTATGCCGCTCGCAGTTGGAATCAGCTTCCAGAGAGGTCAGATGTGCTAAAACACTAGTCACATTTAAATCTAGACATAAAACTCATCTGTTTAGCTGTGCATTTATTGAATGAGCACTGTGCAATGTCCGAACTCAATGCACTATATTTTCACTGTTTTTTATTTTATGTAAAATAATTTTGTAGCTGTTTTTAAATTAATTTTAATTAAGTAAATTTTTTAATCATTATAAAAGTTTTAAAATTGCTTGTTTTATTTTTGTTATAATTTTTCTTTATGATTATTTTACTTTCTTTTATGTAAAGCACTTTGAATTACCATTGTGTATGAAATGTGCTATATAAATAAACTTGCCTTGCCTAGTGTGTTAGTGGGTTATATATATATATATATATATATATATATATATATATATATATATATATATATATATATATATATATATATATATAAAACACACACACACACATACACACACTACCGGTCAGAGTTTGGGATCAGAATGATTTTTAATGTTTTTTTTTTACAGGAATTTATTTTACTCATCAAGACAGCATTTATTTGATCAAAAATACTGTAAAACATGTAATATTGTGAAATATTATTAACATTTTTCTATTTTAATATACATGAAGGTGTAATTTATTCATTTGATGTGCAGCTGTATTTTCAGCATCATTCCTCCAGTCTTCAGTGTCACATGATCTTCAGAAATCAGAACAATATGATGATTTATTATTAGAATTATCAACAGTTTTGCTAATAAATATTATTTTGGAATCTGTGATACTTCTTTCAGGATTCTTTGATGAATGAAAAGTTAAAAAGAAGAGCATTTATTTAAAATAGAAGACTTTTCTAACAATATTCACTACAGTTTAATAGTTTGGGGTCAGTAAATTTTTATCCTTTATTTAATAAGAAATTTTATTCTTTATTACATTTTAGAATCTTTTATTCAGGATGTGTTAAATTGATAAGTGATATCAAAGATTAATATTGTTAGAAGAGATTTATATTTTGAATAAACGTTGTTCTTTAAAAAAAGATTATACATCGAAGAATCCTTAAAAAAGTATCGCAGATTCCAAAATAATATTTGGTAGCACACCTATTAATAGTTCTAATAATAAATCATCATATTTTCATGATTTCTAAAGATCATGTGACACTGAAGACTGGAGGAATGATGCTAAAAATACAGCTGCACATCACAGAAATAAATTATATTTGAAAGGATATTAAAATATAAACCATAATTTTATATATTTTATTTTGATAATTTTGAATTATTACTGAGATACAACCTTTTTTTTTTAAACAGTTCATTGAACAATAATAAATGAAGTACCTGAAGCTGACAATGACGTAAATGTATAATAATTAGCAAAGATGGTTAATTTAGCGCTGTAAATGCGCGTATGAGGGGCGGAGACGCCTGCGGAGCGTCAGACGCGAGTGAGGACCAAACACAGCAGAATGGTAGGAAACTCCACTCCTCTTATTTCTCTTTTACTATAGCGATTTATTTTTAGATGCGTGATCTGAGTCTTTCATAGAGTTGTAGAGTTATTAGAAAAATTGAGTTATTTTTTACATTCTTTGGTCGAAGTTTTCAGATCGGGACTTCGGAGCCTGTTCGCGACTCGGTTGATTCAGTTCGGCAATTCGGAGCCTGTTCGCGACTCGGTTGTTTCAGATCGTTACTTCGGAGCATGTTCGCGACTCGGTTGATTCAGATCGGCACTTCGGAGACTGTTCGCGACTCGGTTGATTCAGATCGGCACTTCGGAGCCTGTTCGCGACTCGGTTGATTTAGATCGGCACTTCGGAGCATGTTCGCGACTCGGTTGAATCAGATCTGGACTTTGGAGCATGTTTGAGATTTTTTTTTATGTTTTATTCAGTATGTACATGGACCTACACACAAAGGTGGACACACTCTAGACTTGATCATCAGTAGGGCTCTAAACTTTTCATCCATTGGTATTAAGGACGTAGTGTCACAGATCGCAAGAGGCGAAGACTCAAGTGCAGGCAGATGGGAAGACTTTATTTATACATCACCAAAATAAACAAAAACACAACTGAAACCAGAGGAGCGTTCAAAGTTACGAGACATAGACTGAAGTCAGATTCCCAGTGAAATGCTTTCAGACAGCAAATGCAATGAGTTTGCATCCTTCTTTTCTGAGAAGATCATCCATATCAGGAAGGCGATTAGCACATCCTCAAGTAATGCAGTTAGAAGTACCAAGGGTTCACACAAAACAAGGGGAATCTGCTTTTAGTTTCTATGCCGCTCGCAGTTGGAATCAGCTTCCAGAGAGGTCAGATGTGCTAAAACACTAGTCACATTTAAATCTAGACATAAAACTCATCTGTTTAGCTGTGCATTTATTGAATGAGCACTGTGCAATGTCCGAACTCAATGCACTATATTTTCACTGTTTTTTATTTTATGTAAAATAATTTTGTAGCTGTTTTTAAATTCATTTTAATTAAGTAAATTTTTTAATCATTATAAAAGTTTTAAAACTGCTTGTTTTATTTTTGTTATAATTTTTCTTTATGATTATTTTACTTTCTTTTATGTAAAGCACTTTGAATTACCATTGTGTATGAAATGTGCTATATAAATAAACTTGCCTTGCCTAGTGTGTTAGTGGGTTATATATATATATATATATATATATATATATATATATATATATATATATATATATATATATATATATATATATATATAACACACACACACACACACATACACACACTACCGGTCAGAGTTTGGGATCAGAATGATTTTTAATGTTTTAAAATACTGTAAAACATGTAATATTGTGAAATATTATTAACATTTTTCTATTTTAATATACATGAAGGTGTAATTTATTCATTTGATGTGCAGCTGTATTTTCAGCATCATTTCTCCAGTCTTCAGTGTCACATGATCTTCAGAAATCAGAACAATATGATGATTTATTATTAGAATTATCAACAGCTTTGCTAATAAATATTATTTTGGAATCTGTGATACTTCTTTCAGGATTCTTTGATGAATGAAAAGTTAAAAAGAAGAGCATTTATTTAAAATAGAAGACTTTTCTAACAATATTCACTACAGTTTAATAGTTTGGGGTCAGTAAATTTTTATCCTTTATTTAATAAGAAATTTTATTCTTTATTACATTTTAGAATCTTTTATTCAGGATGTGTTAAATTGATAAGAAGTGATATCAAAGATTAATATTGTTAGAAGAGATTTATATTTTGAATAAACGTTGTTCTTTAAAAAAAGATTATACATCGAAGAATCCTTAAAAAAGTATCGCAGATTCCAAAATAATATTTGGTAGCACACCTATTAATAGTTCTAATAATAAATCATCATATTTTCATGATTTCTAAAGATCATGTGACACTGAAGACTGGAGGAATGATGCTAAAAATACAGCTGCACATCACAGAAATAAATTATATTTGAAAGGATATTAAAATATAAACCATAATTTTATATATTTTATTTTGATAATTTTGAATTATTACTGAGATACAACCTTTTTTTTTAAACAGTTCATTGAACAATAATAAATGAAGTACCTGAAGCTGACAATGACGTAAATGTATAATAATTAGCAAAGATGGTTAATTTAGCGCTGTAAATGCGCGTATGAGGGGCGGAGACGCCTGCGGAGCGTCAGACGCGAGTGAGGACCAAACACAGCAGAACGGTAGGAAACTTCACTCCTCTTATTATTTCTCTTTTATGATAGCGATTTATTTTTAGATACGTGATCTGAGTCTTTCATAGAGTTGTAGAGTTATTAGAGAAATAGAGTTATTTTTTACATTCTTTGGTCGAAGTTTTCAGATCGGGACTTCGGAGCCTGTTCGTTACTCTGTTGTTTCAGATCGGCACTTCGGAGCATGTTCGCGACTCGGTTGATTCAGATCGGCACTTCGGAGCCTGTTCGCGACTCGGTTGTTTCAGATCGTTACTTCGGAGCATGTTCGCGACTCGGTTGATTCAGATCGGCACTTCGGAGACTGTTCGCGACTCGGTTGATTCAGATCGGCACTTCGGAGCCTGTTCGCGACTCGGTTGATTTAGATCGGCACTTCGGAGCATGTTCGCGACTCGGTTGAATCAGATCTGGACTTTGGAGCATGTTTGAGATTTTTTTTTATGTTTTATTCAGTATGTACATGGACCTACACACAAAGGTGGACACACTCTAGACTTGATCATCAGTAGGGCTCTAAACTTTTCATCCATTGGTATTAAGGACGTAGTGTCACAGATCGCAAGAGGCGAAGACTCAAGTGCAGGCAGATGGGAAGACTTTATTTATACATCACCAAAATAAACAAAAACACAACTGAAACCAGAGGAGCGTTCAAAGTTACGAGACATAGACTGAAGTCAGATTCCCAGTGAAATGCTTTCAGACAGCAAATGCAATGAGTTTGCATCCTTCTTTTCTGAGAAGATCATCCATATCAGGAAGGCGATTAGCACATCCTCAAGTAATGCAGTTAGAAGTACCAAGGGTTCACACAAAACAAGGGGAATCTGCTTTTAGTTTCTATGCCGCTCGCAGTTGGAATCAGCTTCCAGAGAGGTCAGATGTGCTAAAACACTAGTCACATTTAAATCTAGACATAAAACTCATCTGTTTAGCTGTGCATTTATTGAATGAGCACTGTGCAATGTCCGAACTCAATGCACTATATTTTCACTGTTTTTTATTTTATGTAAAATAATTTTGTAGCTGTTTTTAAATTCATTTTAATTAAGTAAATTTTTTAATCATTATAAAAGTTTTAAAACTGCTTGTTTTATTTTTGTTATAATTTTTCTTTATGATTATTTTACTTTCTTTTATGTAAAGCACTTTGAATTACCATTGTGTATGAAATGTGCTATATAAATAAACTTGCCTTGCCTAGTGTGTTAGTGGGTTATATATAAATATATATATATATATATATATATATATATATATATATATATATATATATATATATATATATATATATATATATAACACACACACATACACACACTACCGGTCAGAGTTTGGGATCAGAATGATTTTTAATGTTTTAAAATACTGTAAAACATGTAATATTGTGAAATATTATTAACATTTTTCTATTTTAATATACATGAAGGTGTAATTTATTCATTTGATGTGCAGCTGTATTTTCAGCATCATTTCTCCAGTCTTCAGTGTCACATGATCTTCAGAAATCAGAACAATATGATGATTTATTATTAGAATTATCAACAGCTTTGCTAATAAATATTATTTTGGAATCTGTGATACTTCTTTCAGGATTCTTTGATGAATGAAAAGTTAAAAAGAAGAGCATTTATTTAAAATAGAAGACTTTTCTAACAATATTCACTACAGTTTAATAGTTTGGGGTCAGTAAATTTTTATCCTTTATTTAATAAGAAATTTTATTCTTTATTACATTTTAGAATCTTTTATTCAGGATGTGTTAAATTGATAAGAAGTGATATCAAAGATTAATATTGTTAGAAGAGATTTATATTTTGAATAAACGTTGTTCTTTAAAAAAAGATTATACATCGAAGAATCCTTAAAAAAGTATCGCAGATTCCAAAATAATATTTGGTAGCACACCTATTAATAGTTCTAATAATAAATCATCATATTTTCATGATTTCTAAAGATCATGTGACACTGAAGACTGGAGGAATGATGCTAAAAATACAGCTGCACATCACAGAAATAAATTATATTTGAAAGGATATTAAAATATAAACCATAATTTTATATATTTTATTTTGATAATTTTGAATTATTACTGAGATACAACCTTTTTTTTTAAACAGTTCATTGAACAATAATAAATGAAGTACCTGAAGCTGACAATGACGTAAATGTATAATAATTAGCAAAGATGGTTAATTTAGTGCTGTAAATGCGCGTATGAGGGGCGGAGCCGCCTGCGGAGCGTCAGACGCGAGTGAGGACCAAACACAGCAGAACGGTAGGAAACTTCACTCCTCTTATTATTTCTCTTTTATGATAGCGATTTATTTTTAGATACGTGATCTGAGTCTTTCATAGAGTTGTAGAGTTATTAGAGAAATAGAGTTATTTTTTACATTCTTTGGTCGAAGTTTTCAGATCGGGACTTCGGAGCCTGTTCGTTACTCTGTTGTTTCAGATCGGGACTTCGGAGCATGTTCGCGACTCGGTTGATTCAGATCGGCACTTCGGAGCATGTTCGCGACTCGGTTGATTCAGATCGGCACTTCGGAGCCTGTTCGCGACTCGGTTGTTTCAGATCGTTACTTCGGAGCATGTTCGCGACTCGGTTGTTTCAGATCGACACTTCGGAGACTGTTCGCGACTCGGTTGATTCAGATCGGCACTTCGGAGCATGTTCGCGACTCAGTTGATTCAGATCGGCACTTCGGAGCATGTTCGCGACTCGGTTGATTCAGATCGGCACTTCGGAGACTGTTCGCGACTCGGTTGATTCAGATCGGCACTTCGGAGCCTGTTCGCGACTCGGTTGATTTAGATCGGCACTTCGGAGCATGTTCGCGACTCGGTTGAATCAGATCTGGACTTTGGAGCATGTTTGAGATTTTTTTTTATGTTTTATTCAGTATGTACATGGACCTACACACAAAGGTGGACACACTCTAGACTTGATCATCAGTAGGGCTCTAAACTTTTCATCCATTGGTATTAAGGACGTAGTGTCACGGATCGCAAGAGGCGAAGACTCAAGTGCAGGCAGATGGGAAGACTTCATTTATACATCACCAAAATAAACAAAAACACAACTGAAACCAGAGGAGTGTTCAAAGTTACGAGACATAGACTGAAGTCAGATTCCCAGTGAAATGCTTTCAGACAGCAAATGCAATGAGTTTGCATCCTTCTTTTCTGAGAAGATCATCCATATCAGGAAGGCGATTAGCACATCCTCAAGTAATGCAGTTAGAAGTACCAAGGGTTCACACAAAACAAGGGGAATCTGCTTTTAGTTTCTATGCCGCTCGCAGTTGGAATCAGCTTCCAGAGAGGTCAGATGTGCTAAAACACTAGTCACATTTAAATCTAGACATAAAACTCATCTGTTTAGCTGTGCATTTATTGAATGAGCACTGTGCAATGTCCGAACTCAATGCACTATATTTTCACTGTTTTTTATTTTATGTAAAATAATTTTGTAGCTGTTTTTAAATTCATTTTAATTAAGTAAATTTTTTAATCATTATAAAAGTTTTAAAATTGCTTGTTTTATTTTTGTTATAATTTTTCTTTATGATTATTTTACTTTCTTTTATGTAAAGCACTTTGAATTACCATTGTGTATGAAATGTGCTATATAAATAAACTTGCCTTGCGTAGTGTGTTAGTGGGTTATATATATATATATATATATATATATATATATATATATATATATATATATAAAACACACACACACATACACACACTACCGGTCAGAGTTTGGGATCAGAATGATTTTTAATGTTTTTTTTTACAGGAATTTATTTTACTCATCAAGACAGCATTTATTTGATCAAAAATACTGTAAAACATGTAATATTGTGAAATATTATTAACATTTTTCTATTTTAATATACATGAAGGTGTAATTTATTCATTTGATGTGCAGCTGTATTTTCAGCATCATTCCTCCAGTCTTCAGTGTCACATGATCTTCAGAAATCAGAACAATATGATGATTTATTATTAGAATTATCAACAGCTTTGCTAATAAATATTATTTTGGAATCTGTGATACTTCTTTCAGGATTCTTTGATGAATGAAAAGTTAAAAAGAAGAGCATTTATTTAAAATAGAAGACTTTTCTAACAATATTCACTACAGTTTAATAGTTTGGGGTCAGTAAATTTTTATCCTTTATTTAATAAGAAATTTTATTCTTTATTACATTTTAGAATCTTTTATTCAGGATGTGTTAAATTGATAAGAAGTGATATCAAAGATTAATATTGTTAGAAGAGATTTATATTTTGAATAATAGTTGTTCTTTAAAAAAAGATTATACATCGAAGAATCCTTAAAAAAGTATCGCAGATTCCAAAATAATATTTGGTAGCACACCTATTAATAGTTCTAATAATAAATCATCATATTTTCACGATTTCTAAAGATCATGTGACACTGAAGAGGAATGATGCTAAAAATACAGCTGCACATCACAGAAATAAATTATATTTGAAAGGATATTAAAATATAAACCATAATTTTATATATTTTATTTTGATAATTTTGAATTATTACTGAGATACAACCTTTTTTTTTAACAAGTTCATTGAACAATAATAAATGAAGTACCTGAAGCTGACAATGACGTAAATGTATAATAATTAGCAAAGATGGTTAATTTAGCGCTGTAAATGCGCGTATGAGGGGCGGAGACGCCTGCGGAGCGTCAGACGCGAGTGAGGACCAAACACAGCAGAACGGTAGGAAACTCCACTCCTCTTATTTCTCTTTTACTATAGCGATTTATTTTTAGATGCGTGATCTGAGTCTTTCATAGAGTTGTAGAGTTATTAGAAAAATTGAGTTATTTTTTACATTCTTTGGTCGAAGTTTTCAGATCGGGACTTCGGAGCCTGTTCGCGACTCGGTTTGTTCAGATCGGCACTTCGGAGCCTGTTCGTGACTCGGTTGTTTCAGATCGGCACTTCGGAGCATGTTTGGTGATGTTTACTACTGATGTTTGGTGAAATGCGCTTCCGAGTCCCGATCTGAATCAATGTTTTGCGAATCCGCTCCGAAGTCCCGATCTCAAAATGATTCGTGAAAAGCGCTTCGGAGTCCCGATCTGAATCAAATGTTTTGCAAAACCGCTCTGAAGCCCCGATCTCAAATGATTCGCGAAACGCGCTTTGGAGTCCCGATCTGAATCAATGTTTTGTGAACTCGCTCTGAAGTCCCGATCAAATGATTCGCGAAACGGGCTTCGGAGTCCCGATCTGAATCAAATGTTTTGTAAATTTTTTTCCAAGCCCTGAAATGATTCATGAAATGTGCATCAGCAGGAGACTCCTAGGCGGATCCGCCTTCAAGTTCAAATTCGTTTTGGTGCTGCCCAGAGGATCAGCTCCGCCTCCGGTCGGCGCCGTCAAACAGCGGATCCTGACTGAGCGAGTTCAACACACCAAGAGCGAAATCAGTCGAGATTCGAGAATTTCTTTGCTGGGACACGGTTGCGCTGAACCCTCTTTTGAGTAAGTGATTTATTGATATATTGCTACATTCAATAAACATTGGTTTTTAAATCATCATGTATATTAATGATTGTAATTATGTTGTTTGATATTAGGACAACTTTAACATGTTCACTCGTGGATAATGGTTTAGCGCTAGCTACTAGCTAGCTGTGCATTAAGTTTGCATTTTTGTAATTTTGGTATCGTGTTTGTATCTGCCATCCTTTTTATAATGAAAATTAAGCTTCGGCATTTTAATCACTGTTTGAGTTGGTTCAGACAATATGCCTCCTGTTTGAATGTCAAAAAGTGCGGGCTTAACTGCTAATGTTAGCTACCGTCTATTAGCTTGATACCATCCAGCGTCACCGCTCATTTTACACAGTTTAACAACAAAACAAAACGCTAAGCGAACATTACTAGCTAAGTTACCCTTTTCATGTTGGTTTTGAGCGCTATGCAGCCCATCTAACCTGGAAAACGGTCTTAATAGTATCGTTTATACAGCGTGTCTGGAGGAATAGAGATCGCTAACACATGTGACCAACTGGGCGGCAACGTCATCAGAACGCAAAGAATTATGGGTATGTTTGGCCAGTTAGCATGGTCTGGCATAGCAGGCTAGTGTTCTGGCATGAAAATAATGAAAAATTAGCGTGACAAACGGAATATAATCCTACAAAATACAGCGGGCTAAAGAAAACATTGTCGGACCATACTGCCTAAAACTAAATCCTAATGCAAATATGAGATATGACGAGAAAATAAAGAGAATCAAAGGACTCGATCCTTACGAGCAGAGCGACTGGTCAAGGTCCAGTCCAAAAGAAGGGCATGTGAAAATGTTGTGTTGTGGTCCTTTTACAGACAGCCTGAATAGTTTGATGACATGTTAGCTTGTGATAGTCAGATTTCAAAGTCAATCGTTTGTAAATGTTTGGGCAGCCTTAAAAATCGCTGCAACCATCTTACCAATATGACCGTGTAGCCTTTTATTTTAATCTTTTACTAAACGTGACTTTGCGTTTCATAAATGTTCTTTTTTCGTACGTCATAGATGTGTAAATGAAAAAAAATATTTACAACACTTTCTGCATCCCCTAATCTAAAGTGTAAACTATACATCATTTGTAAATGTGTTAGGGTTAGGGGGTCTACATAATTTAAAACGCTGGTCTTGGTGAGTATCCTCAGTCAGTTAGCCCTATATCTCAAGTGAACGTAGCCTTGTTCAAATCGGGTTTTCTGTACCTGTTAGATCTACCTGAAAACTCTAAAAACACTCTTTATAATTTACAAAAAAATTTTTACAAAATGTGGTATGGGTGCATCCCTAATTAAAAACATTAAAAAATATGTATGATTTCAATATCAAAATAATTTTACACAATTAACGCTGCCGCCCGTCTGAGATAGTTTTTTTTTTTTTTTTTTACATTGCTATGGGCATGATATTAAGTACCTACATATACAACTTTCATTCTTCAGGTCGGTCGTCTATAAATCTGTTTCAATATCTTCTCAATGGTTAGGAGGATTCCCCAAGCCTGACCGTGAAACATCAGACACCATGATATACTGGATATGTCACTTGAGTTAAAAAAATGAAAATATTTGTTAGATGTTTGATAAGTGCTGATCGAAATCCAAAAAAAAGTAGTGCTTGAAAGTCCTGGAATTTCATTTAATAGAATCTGTACTAACCCTGATAGTTAATCATGTACAAGACATTTGCAAATGACTTGTAACAGAATTTACAAAACATACTTAAAATGATAGTACATCACTTGCTAATAATTTATGAATGTTTTGTAAATGATTAGTTCATCATTATTTAACCACTGACTTATAAAATACGAACAACTGAATGTTATTATAAAGTGTTACCCTCTTTGGCAACTCAAAATCTCAAAATCAAACCTAGTCTGACCATAACTCCCTGAGCAGCTGATGGCTACTTTAAACACGCAGATTGTTCAATCAGGTAGACCTATACCTGATGTTATTTTTACCACAGTGCAATAGTTAGTGCGTCAGTAAAAACGGACGGACACGCTCACTTATTTAGTAAGGAAAGTAGGCTTCTAAAAATTTTCCTGTTAACTATCAAGCTAATCATAATAATAAAAAACCTACCCTTTTGACATGCTGTAAATCTTCAAAAGTTTTTTTTAGGCTTATTTACAATATTGTTCGGTTAAAATTACAAGGCAATTCAGATTTAAGCTTATGTTTATATTTCTGTAGTAGCCTAGGCTAGAAATATTTATTAGTTTATCTTACAATTTCTTTTATGCTACAGCAAGAACAGAAGGGATTTTGAAAATGAGATAAACGGGTCCAAAACGGACCAGGGCCAGATGAGACAGTATGGTGGCGGATATGTTTCAATTTGCAGGACCCAAAGGGACCCACCGTGGAGGTAAGGTTTTAATCGTGGAGCGCGGTGCAACGGCGGGTCCTGGATCCGAATTCGTATCGGATCCGTCATTGCCCGCAAGTTGACGCCGGTACAGTTCCTTTCCGGAAGCAACACGGCCGCGCAGTCCTTTTTGCTGTGTGGGGGAGTCCCGATCTGAATCAAATCCGCTGCAACTGATCTCAAATGATTCGCGAAATGTGCTTCGGAGTCCCGATCCGAATCAAATGTTTTGCGAACTCACTCCAAACCCTTACGAAAATTAACCATGGTTTTACTACAAATAAAACCAAAAAACCATGGTTACTGTAGTTAAACCATGGTAACCACAAATTAACCATGGTTTTGCTATATTAACCATAGTTTAACCATGGTATTTGTAGTAAATCTGTGGTTTTACAAATGGCAGTCAATACGCCAAAAAACCATGGGTTACTACAGTTTTACTATAATAAAACCATGGTTATTTTTCGTAAGGGAAGTCCTGATCTCAAATGATTTGCGAAACGCCCGTCGGAGTCCCGATCTATTTTTTTTTTTTTTTTTTGAGTAGAATTAGAATAGTGAGTGCTAAAGTTAGAGGGTCAAATAAATATATGATTAATAATAATAATAAACAATGTAAACATAGTTAGGCTATTTAAGTTCTCCTTGCTCCACAACAAATCCTTTAACTCAATTCCTGGAGGGCCTGCACAGTTTTGCTCCAACCATAATCAAACACACCTGATCCAGCTAATCAAGGTCTTCAGGATTACTAGAAACTTCCAAGCAGGTGTGATTTGGAGCTGGTTGGAGCTAAACTCTGCAGAGCTGTGGCCCTCCAGGAATTGAGTTTGAGACCACGGATTTAGAGAATATAATTAAAAGATATAAGAAGCTACATAAATTCACAAGCCAAAACGAATGATCATTTTAGGCTAGAATGAAACTCAAACTAAAGTTGGGTCTCATTCGACACAAAATCACATTTTTCTGTAAATATTATTTACGTACTTCACTCGCTTCCAATATCCACGTAAAACAAAATGTTTTACATCAGGGCAGTAAGGTTATAACGCTTAACAGTACAGATTTTACTACATAAAAACTGAGCAGTGTGTGTTTGTGTTTAAAGTTACAGTTTTTTTATTATGATAATGAACAGACAAAGCTTAACTGCAAGCACATGCAGCTCCAGTGCAATCACTTGAATTGTTTTCCTTCTAACAGCAGAAGTACAATTCTCTACTTAAATAATTTTGCTAAATGGTAAAATAAATGTTCAGCAATATCTTTAAAATATATTTGAATTTTGGCACAAAAAAACATTGTTACATCTAATCCCGCATTAGTTTGTGTCTGCACACCCCATGGCAAACCAAAATATTCAAATAAGAGGTTAAATTAATTAAACCCTAACAAACCATACCTATTTTTAGAACATTTTTTGTAACAAAATATCTGAAAAGATAGGTGTTTTTGTTTGTAATTACAGATGCAGTCAAAAAGTGGGGCAGCATAATATATATTATTATTTATTTATTTTTCGTTGTTATGGCCTATATCTGTCATATTATTAAATGTGTTTTGTTGTTATTTTTTTGTCAGTTGTCCTATTTTGAGAGTAATTATTAATGGGCTAATAATAGGCCAGACTCCTGATCTGAATCAAATGTTTTGTGAACTCTGTTGAAGCCAAATGATTCGCAAAACGCGATTCGGAGTCCCGATCTGAATCAAATGTTTGTCGAACTTGGTCGAAGGCAAATGATTCCCAAAACGCGATTCGGAGTCCCGATCTGAATCAAATTGTTGGCGAACTTGGTCGAACGCAAATGATTCCCAAAACGCGATTCGGAGTCCCGATCTGAATCAAATTGTTGGCGAACTTGGTCGAAGCCAAATGATTCGCAAAACGCCATTTGGAGTCCCGATCTGAATCAAATTGTTGGCGAACTTGGTCGAAGCCAAATGATTCGCAAAACGCGATTCGGAGTTCCGATCTGAATCAAATTGTTGGCGAACTTGGTCGAAGGCAAATGATTCCCAAAACGCGATTCGGAGTCCCGATCTGAATCAAAGTTTGTCGATCTCGGTCGAAGCCAAATGATTCGCAAAACACCATTTGGAGTCCCGATCTGATCAAATGTTTTGCGAACTCCGACGTCCCGTCTCAAATGATTAGCGAAACTCCCGATCTGAATAAAATTTGCAAATCCGCTCAGAAGTGCTTGAGATGCTCCGCATTTGCAGGATTTCCTAATGCCGCCACCAGGTGTTTCCGATTACCGCTGTGTCGCATAGCAACGGTGCGAGAGGAGCACTAATGAGAGTACAATCCTGTCAGGAGAGGTGGAGACAGAACTGCTCGTTTTTGCTGTTATGTTTTACGTCATAATGGAGGAGACGGTGATGGAACTCAGCCAAGACCGAGTCCAGGTAAATTACACTGGTTTGCTGCATCCTTTGTCGGATTACAACTTTAAATGCAGGTACTGGTTTGGAGCTTACTTGAATAATGTAATGATACATATGAAAAACTACTAAATAAACAAACTCTCTCACACACACACACACTTGACCAAGGTGATCCTATGTAGACAGGTTTGCAACCCGTTTTTTAAGTAGTTAAAGCATAAAAATAAAACTGAAAAAAGTTTGTAGCATAGCTCAATGTTCAACAGCAGCAATCACAGTTGAGCAGTAGGGATGTGCAACAGTGATCGAGTACTCGACCGCGACAGCGATGATCGATCAAGTAAACGATTATCGAAATTATTATTTCTGATTGATTATGGCAGCACGTTGGGCGGCGCCCTGATCTCTGATTGGTTAGCTTCCCACTCAAAAGACGTAAGACCGATAGATAAGCATGGCCTCAAAATCAAGTAGTAATGGCTGGCTTCCCTTTGAGAAGAACGATGAAAATACAGTTCAGGGTAAGCTGTGTAGCGCCAAGCTGTCATATCTGGCGATAACAGAGCGGCAACTCAGATGAGCATTGAATCACTTGCCGTAAGACCTAAATGCAACGCATTAACCGAGAAGACGACAAAGCTTTTCGTTGAAATGGTGGTGAAAGATTTGCTGCCCATTAGTTTCAGGGACAGAGTAGGTTTACTTGTCCAGTGGTACCTGGCTGTTCCTGCAACATCTGTTCCAGCGGAGCGAATTAATTCCACTAAATGTGAACAGGCTGTTTACTCGGCTCTCACCTGAGCACGTAGACCGCCTTATCTTTTTGAATAGATATTTGAATGTTTCACCGGTCGTGGTAAATATAATATCCATTTTTTTTTAAATAATTATTATTTTAGTTTTGAGTTTTAACCATAATTAAAATATCTAGGCTATTTGGTCTCTGTTTTATACCTTATAATAGTTGTTTGGTTAAACTTGGTGAACTTTTTTCTTTATTTTTTAAAAACTACATTTCACCGCTGGATTAAAATATGCTGCTAAAGTTATACTGGAAGACAATGTTTTGTAAAAAAAAAATGCAGTTGAATAAAGTATCAAAAAAAGAAAAAGAATCTTTGTGTTCATTTTTAAATCACAGACAAATAATGAAATGGATGGATATATTTGTAGCCTAATTACATTAAACATATTCGAGATGACAAAAATCAAAATTATTTGTTTGTCATAGTTTTTATCTTAAATATATTTTAAATCTTATTCGATTATTTAGCAATAATCAGTGATTTCCATGCTGTTAAATAATATTTTGGTTGATCAGAAAGTGCAAATTGAATACAAAATATAAATTCAATATTACAATACATAATGATAGTGACACTATGTAAATTTATTGTACTTTCGTGTTTGTAAAGCGCAATCCGAGTTACACTTTCGGTCAAGTTCACATCTGCATTGGCGAATTTTTTTCAGATAAAAATCAGCGGCGGAGCATCAGACGCGAGTGAGGACCAAACACAGCAGAACGGTAGGAAACTTCACTCCTCTTATTATTTCTCTTTTATGATAGCGATTTATTTTTAGATACGTGATCTGAGTCTTTCATAGAGTTGTAGAGTTATTAGAGAAATAGAGTTATTTTTTACATTCTTTGGTCGAAGTTTTCAGATCGGGACTTCGGAGCCTGTTCGTTACTCTGTTGTTTCAGATCGGCACTTCGGAGCATGTTCGCGACTCGGTTGATTCAGATCGGCACTTCGGAGCATGTTCGCGACTCGGTTGATTCAGATCGGCACTTCGGAGCCTGTTCGCGACTCGGTTGTTTCAGACCGTTACTTCGGAGCATGTTCGCGACTCGGTTGATTCAGATCGGCACTTCGGAGCCTGTTCGCGACTCGGTTGATTTAGATCGGCACTTCGGAGCATGTTCGCGACTCGGTTGAATCAGATCTGGACTTTGGAGCATGTTTGAGATTTTTTTTTGTTTTATTCAGTATGTACATGGACCTACACACAATGGTGGACACACTCTAGACTTGATCATCAGTAGGGCTCTAAACTTTTCATCCATTGGTATTAAGGACGTAGTGTCACGGATCGCAAGAGGCGAAGACTCAAGTGCAGGCAGATGGGAAGACTTCATTTATACATCACCAAAATAAACAAAAACACAACTGAAACCAGAGGAGCGTTCAAAGTTACGAGACATAGACTGAAGTCAGATTCCCAGTGAAATGCTTTCAGACAGCAAATGCAATGAGTTTGCATCCTTCTTTTCTGAGAAGATCATCCATATCAGGAAAGCGATTAGCACATCCTCAAGTAATGCAGTTAGAAGTACCAAGGGTTCACACAAAACAAGGGCAATCTGCTTTTAGTTTCTATGCCGCTCGCAGTTGGAAACAGCTTCCAGAGAGGTCAGATGTGCTAAAACACTAGTCACATTTAAATCTAGACATAAAACTCATCTGTTTAGCTGTGCATTTATTGAATGAGCACTGTGCAATGTCCGAACTCAATGCACTATATTTTCACTGTTTTTTATTTTATGTAAAATAATTTTGTAGCTGTTTTTGAAAACATTTTAATTAAGTAAATTTTTTAATCATTATAAAAGTTTTAAAATTGCTTGTTTTATTTTTGTTATAATTTTTCTTTATGATTATTTTACTTTCTTTTATGTAAAGCACTTTGAATTACCATTGTGTATGAAATGTGCTATATAAATAAACTTGCCTTGCCTAGTGTGTTAGTGGGTTATATATATATATATATATATATATATATATATATATATATATATATATATATATATATATATATATATATAAAACACACACACACACATACACACACTACCGGTCAGAGTTTGGGATCAGAATGATTTTTAATGTTTTTTTTTTACAGGAATTTATTTTACTCATCAAGACAGCATTTATTTGATCAAAAATACTGTAAAACATGTAATATTGTGAAATATTATTAACATTTTTCTATTTTAATATACATGAAGGTGTAATTTATTCATTTGATGTGCAGCTGTATTTTCAGCATCATTCCTCCAGTCTTCAGTGTCACATGATCTTCAGAAATCAGAACAATATGATGATTTATTATTAGAATTATCAACAGTTTTGCTAATAAATATTATTTTGGAATCTGTGATACTTCTTTCAGGATTCTTTGATGAATGAAAAGTTAAAAAGAAGAGCATTTATTTAAAATAGAAGACTTTTCTAACAATATTCACTACAGTTTAATAGTTTGGGGTCAGTAAATTTTTATCCTTTATTTAATAAGAAATTTTATTCTTTATTACATTTTAGAATCTTTTATTCAGGATGTGTTAAATTGATAAGTGATATCAAAGATTAATATTGTTAGAAGAGATTTATATTTTGAATAAACGTTGTTCTTTAAAAAAAGATTATACATCGAAGAATCCTTAAAAAAGTATCGCAGATTCCAAAATAATATTTGGTAGCACACCTATTAATAGTTCTAATAATAAATCATCATATTTTCATGATTTCTAAAGATCATGTGACACTGAAGACTGGAGGAATGATGCTAAAAATACAGCTGCACATCACAGA
Organism: Carassius gibelio; assembly: GCF_023724105.1. Taxonomy (NCBI): domain Eukaryota; kingdom Metazoa; phylum Chordata; class Actinopteri; order Cypriniformes; family Cyprinidae; genus Carassius; species Carassius gibelio. The sequence continues at coordinate 1,673,692 of NC_068403.1, read as the reverse complement.
AATAAATTATATTTGAAAGGATATTAAAATATAAACCATAATTTTATATATTTTATTTTGATAATTTTGAATTATTACTGAGATACAACCTTTTTTTTTTAAACAGTTCATTGAACAATAATAAATGAAGTACCTGAAGCTGACAATGACGTAAATGTATAATAATTAGCAAAGATGGTTAATTTAGCGCTGTAAATGCGCGTATGAGGGGCGGAGACGCCTGCGGAGCGTCAGACGCGAGTGAGGAACAAACACAGCAGAATGGTAGGAAACTCCACTCCTCTTATTTCTCTTTTACTATAGCGATTTATTTTTAGATGCGTGATCTGAGTCTTTCATAGAGTTGTAGAGTTATTAGAAAAATTGAGTTATTTTTTACATTCTTTGGTCGAAGTTTTCAGATCGGGACTTCGGAGCCTGTTCGCGACTCGGTTGATTCAGTTCGGCAATTCGGAGCCTGTTCGCGACTCGGTTGTTTCAGATCGGCACTTCGGAGCATGTTTGGTGATGTTTACTACTGATGTTTGGTGAAATTCGCTTCCGAGTCCCGATCTGAATCAATGTTTTGCGAATCCGCTCCGAAGTCCCGATCTCAAATGATTCGCGAAAAGCGCTTCGGAGTCCCGATCTGAATCAAATGTTTTGCAAAACCGCTCTGAAGCCCCGATCTCAAATGATTCGCGAAACGCGACTCCGACTCCCGATCTGAATCAATGTTTTGTGAACTCGCTCTGAAGTCCCGATCAAATGATTTGCGAAACGGCTTCTGAGTCCCGATCGGAATCAATGTTTTGAGAACTCGCTCCGAAGTCCCGATCTCAAATGATTCGCGAAACGGGCTTGGGAGTCCCGATCTGAATCAAATGTTTTGTGAATTTTTTTTCAAGCCCTGAAATGATTCATGAAATGTGCATCAGCAGGAGACTCCTAGGCGGATCCGCCTTCAAGTTCAAATTCGTTTTGGTGCTGCCCAGAGTATCAGTTCCGCCTCCGGTTGGCGCCGTCAAACAGCGGATCCTGACTGAGCGAGTTCAACACACCAAGAGCAAAATCAGTCGAGATTCGAGAATTTCTTTGCTGGGACACGGTTGCGCTGAACCCTCTTTTGAGTAAGTGATTTATTGATGTATTGCTACATTCAATAAACATTGGTTTTTAAATCATCATGTATATTAATGATTGTAATTATGTTGTTTGATATTAGGACAACTTTAACATGTTCACTCGTGGATAATGGTTTAGCACTAGCTACTAGCTAGCTGTGCATTAAGTTTGCATTTTTGTAATTTTGGTATCGTGTTTGTATCTGCCATCCTTTTTATAATGAAAATTAAGCTTCGGCATTTTAATCACTGTTTGAGTTGGTTCAGACAATATGCCTCCTGTTTGAATGTCAAAAAGTGCGGGCTTAACTGCTAATGTTAGCTACCGTCTATTAGCTTGATACCATCCAGCGTCACCGCTCATTTTACACAGTTTAACAACAAAACAAAAGGCAAAGTGAACATTACTAGCTAAGTTACCCTTTTCATGTTGGTTTTGAGCGCTATGCAGCCCAGCTAACCTGGAAAACGGTCTTAATAGTATCGTTTATACAGCGTGTCTGGAGGAATAGAGATCGCTAACACATGTGACCAACTGGGCGGCAACGTCATCAGAACGCAAAGAATTATGGGTATGTTTGGCCAGTTAGCATGGTCTGGCATAGCAGGCTAGTGTTCTGGCATGAAAATAATGAAAAATTAGCGTGAAAAACGAAATATAATCCTACAAAATGCAGCGGGCTAAAGAAAACATTGTCGGACCATACTGCCTAAAACTAAATCCTAATGCAAAGATGAGATATGACGAGAAAATAAAGAGAATCAAAGGACTCGATCCTTACGAGCAGAGCGACTGGTCAAGGTTAGTAACACCCTCCAGCCCAAAAGAAGGGCACGTGAAAAGGTTGTGTTGTGGTCCTTTTACAGACAGCCTGAATAGTTTGATGACATGTTAGCTTGCGATAGTCAGATTTCAAAGTCAATCGTTTGTAAATGTTTGGGCAGCCTTAAAAATTGCTGCAACCATCTTACCAATATGACCGTGTAGCCTTTTATTTTAATCTTTTACTAAACGTGACTTTGCGTTTCATAAATGTTCTTTTTTTTGTACTTCATAGATGATGTGTAAATGAAAAAAATATTTACAACACTTTCTGCATCCCCTAATCTACAGTGTAAACTATACATCACTTGTAAATGTGTTAGGGTTAGGGGGTCTACATAATTTAAAACGCTGGTCTTGGTGAGTATCCTCAGTCAGTTAGCCCTATATCTCAAGTGAACGTAGCCTTGTTCAAATCGCGTTTTCTGTACCTGTTAGATCTACCTGAAAACTCTAAAAACACTCTTTATAATTTCCAAAAAAAAATCTACTCTCTCTTAAATACTCTTTTAAACATTTACAAAATGTGTTATCGTTGCATCCCTAATTAAAATATTTAAAAAAATATATGATTTCAATATCAAAATAATTTTACACAATTAACGCTGCCGCCCGTCTGAGATAAAGAGTTTTTTTTTTTTTTTTTTTTTTTTTTTTTTTTATACATGCTATGAGCATGAATCAAGATATTAAGTATATAATACAACTTTCATTCTTCAGGTCGATCGTCTATAAATCTGTTTCAATATCTTCTCAATGGTTAAGAGGATTCCCCAAGCATGACAGTGAAACATCAGACACCATGATATACTGGATATGTAACTTGAGTTAAAAAAAAATGAAGATATTTGTTAGATGTTTGATAAGTGCTGATCGAAATCCCAAAAAAGTAGTGCTTGAAAGTCCTGGAATTTCATTTAACAGAATCTGTACTAACCCTGATAGTTAATCATGTACAAGACATTTGCAAATGACTTGTAACAGAATTTACAAAACATACTTAAAATGATAGTACATCACTTGCTAATAATTTATGAATGTTTTGTAAATGATTAGTTCATCGTTATTTAACCACTGACTGACTAAAATACGTACAACTGAATGTTATTATAAAGTGTTACCCTCTTTGGCAACTCAAAATCAAACCTAGTCTGACCATAACTCCCTGAGCAGCTGATGGCTACTTTACACACGCAGATTGTTCAATCAGGTAGACCTATACCTGATGTTATTTTTAACACAATGCAATAGTTAGTGCGTCAGTAAAAACGGACAGACACAGTCACTTATTTAGTAGGGAAAGTAGGCTACTAAAAATATTCCTGTTAACTATCAAGCTAATCATAATAATAAAAAGCCTACCCTTTTGACATGCTGTAAATCTTTAAAAGTTTTTTTAGGCTTATTTACAATATTGTTCGGTTAAAATTACAAAGCAATTCAGATTTAAGCTTATGTTTATATTTCTGTAGTAGCCTAGGCTAGAAATATTTATTAGTTCATCTTACAATTTATTTTATCCTACAGCAAGAACAGAAGGGATTTTGAAAATGAGATAAACGGGTCTGAAACGGACCCGTGCCAGATGAGACAGTATGGTGGCGGATATGTTTCAATTTGCAGGACCCAAACGGACCCACCGTGGAGGTAAGGTTTTAATCGTGGAGCGCGGTGCAACGGCGGGTCCGGGATCCGAATTCGTATCGGATCTGTCATTGCCTGCAAGTTGACGCCGGTACAGTTCCGTTCCGGAAGCCGCAACACGGCCGCGCAGTACTTTTTGATGTGTGGGGGAGTCCCGATCTGAATCATGTTTTGCAAATCCGCTGGGACTGATCTCAAATGATTCTCGAAACGTGCTTCAGAGTCCCGATCCGAATCAAATGTTTTGCGAAACTCTCCAAAGTCGATCCAAAAACACTCCAAAGTCCTGATCTCAAATGATTTGCGAAACGCGCATCAGTCCCGATATAGTTTTTTTTTTTTTTTTTTTTAAAAAGAGTAGAATTAGAATACTGAGTGCTGAAGTTAGAGGGTCAAATAAATGTATGATAAATAATAATAAACAATGTAAACATAGTTAGGCTATTTAAGTTCCCATAGTTCCACAACAAATAATTTAAGTTTAACAGTATTTAGAAAATATAATTAAAAGATAGAAGCTACATAAATTCACAAGCCAAAACGAATGATCATTTTAGGCTAGAACGAAACTGAAACTAAAGTTGGGTCTCTCATTCGACACAATCAAAATGTTCTGTAAATATTATTTACATCACTCGCTTCCAATATCCACATAAAAGAAAATGTTTTACATCAGGGCAGTAAGGTGATAACGCTTAACGGTACAGATTTTACTACATAAAAACTGAGCTGTGTTTGTTTAAACTAAGTTACTGTTGTTTTTTATTATGATATTGAACAGACAAAGCTTAACTGCACGCACATGCAGCGCCAGAGCAATCACTTGAATTTTTTTCCTTCTAACAGCAGAAGTACAATTCTCTACTTAAATAATTTTGCTAAATGGTAAAATAAATGTTCAGCAATATCTTTAAAATATATTTTAATTTTGGCACAAAAAAACATTGTTACATCTAATCCCGCATTAGTTTGTGTCTGCAAACCCCATGGCAAACCAAAATATTCAAATAAGAGGTTGAAATTAGATCAGATCCAAATTAATTAAACTCTAACAAACCATACCTATTTTTAGAAAATTTTTTGTAACAAAATATCTGAAAAGATAGGTGTTTTTGTTCGTAATTACAGATGCAGTCAAAAAGTGGGGCAGCATAATATATATATATTTTATTTATTTATTTATTTTTCATTGTTATGGCCTATATCTGATGTATTATTAAATGTGTTTTGTTGTTACTTTTTTGTCAGTTGTCCTATTTTGAGAGTAATTATTAATGGGCTAATAATAGGCCAGACTCCTGATCTGAATCAAATGTTTGGCGAACTCGGTCGAAGCCAAATGATTCGCAAAACACAGAGTCCCGATCTGAATCAAATGTTTGTCGAACTCGGTCGAAGCCAAATGATTAGCAAAACGCAATTCGGAGTCCCGATCTGAATAAAAATGTTTGTCGAACTTGGTCGAAGCCAAATGATTCGCAAAACGCGATTCGGAGTCCCGATCTGAATCAAATTGTTGGCGAACTTGGTCGAAGGCAAATGATTCCCAAAACGCGATTCGGAGTCCCGATCTGAATCAAATCTGTCGAAGCCAAATGATTCGCAAAACGCGATTCGGAGTCCCGATCTGATCAAATGTTTTGCAAATCCGCTCTGAAGTGCTTGAGATGCTCCACATTTGCAGGATTTCCTAATTCCGCCACCAGGTGTTTCCGATTACCGCTGTGTGGCATAGCAACGGTGAGAGAGGAGCACTGACGAGAGTACAATCCTGTCAGGAGAGGTGGAGACAGAACTGCTCGTTTTTGCTGTTATGTTTTACGTCATAATGGAGGATAAGGTGATGGAACTCAGCTAAGACCGAGTCCAGGTAAATTACACTGGTTTGCTGCATCTTTTGTCGGATTACAACTTTAAATGCAGGTACTGGTTTGGAGCTTACTTGAATAATGTAATGATACATATGAAAAACTACTAAATACATAAACTCGCACACACATAGCAGTTCAAATGCTGACTGATATGTTACAAAGGTGCGATTTTATATAGTTTATTGTCTTGACCAAGGTGATCCTATGTAGACAGGTTTGCAACCCGTTTTTTAAGTAGTTAAAGCATAAAAATAAAACTGAAAAAAGTTTGTAGCATAGCTCAAAGTTCAACAGCAGCAATCACCGCTGTGCAGTGCTCTGTTTCAATTTAATATTCTGACAATAAATGTAAGGAAGTACATTAGTTAAGTTTACTCGTACAAATATGAAGTACTAAGTTTTGTTTTTCTCACAGGACATCAGCACTACAGAAATATGGTCTTTTGCAACATGATACATTGTTGTAGATTAAACTGCCCAACAGTATTTTTACTAGGCAACTTTAAATTGAATAGCATTGAACATATATAGAAGTAAACTGAAACATACACCGTAGTGCAGAAATAATATTAATGTAAAATCATCCTGACAAATTATTTTTCCAAATACTACTGTACATTTACTTTTATTCTCAGTGCCTTAAGTATATTAGTGTATGCAAGATAATACATTTACTTAAGGATAGTTCAGCCAAAAATGAAAATTTGTGATCCTTTGCTCACCCTTAAGTTGTTCCAGGTTTGTAATTTGCATTATTGGGATATTAAACATAACCAAAGGATTTTACCCAATATGATATTGGTAGTTAATGAAAGTAGTTTACTTAAGTATCTTAATATTTCTTCTAATAATTATGTTGTCATTGTCATTATGTTGTGGAGTCTCTGAGGATGTGCTGGCCATTCACCAAGAGACTCACCTCCTGAAGACCCCAGAACACATGGAGGCAGCGCTGGGCTCAAACGGAGGGTTTTTTTCTGATGTTAAACCTAAGCTATGCTGTAAATGGTTGTAAAACGTACTTTCAGTTATGTATAGAACAATTTGTTATAATGTTGAAAAAAAAAATATTTACATTATTTAAAAAAATAAACCCATAAAAGAATGTTTTGTGAAAAAAATTATAAGCTGCATTAAAAAAAACTACACTGTTCATGAGTACTTCTCTTTTATTTACACGTGAATATGAAAAACAAAAATACAAAATGTACATAAAGTAATCAGGTTTATTTATGAACAAATTACACACTTAAAAAGAAGAATGAATAAAACTTATGCATTTCATTTTTAACTTGCATCACAAAAATAAACTAGAGAAATTAGGTTTTTCCATTGACTATGATATTTAAAAAAAAAAAAAGATAATGGGAAAAACTGTAATATACCTATTTTTTCCTACTGTTATCTCTTGGCTAATGAATAATGTATTTGTTATGCATTCCCTTAAGAAGAGAAAACGTCCACTCTTCTCTCATTCTCTGTAGTTTGATGTGCTCCCTGAACAGCTCCACTCGCTCCCTCACCTGTCCCAGGACACTTCGCAAATAAACCATGCCTGTTAAAAACAACAGCACAATGAATTACAGCAACAACAACAACAAAAATGTACTATTAACTTTGTATTTTTAAGTCTTTCCCAGCATGCTCACTCGCTCCAGAATAGTAATAAAACGAGAAAATGGAAACCCTTAAGAAAAATATAAACATACAGAACTGTATGTTTGCAGGCCATGCAAACAAAATACTGCAGTGCTAAAGTTAAGTTAAAACATTTGTAGACATCCCTTGCATGACAGCACTTCAAAAACACTCCTATATAGCGGCTGTCTTATTGTTTCTGGGCTTTATGTAAAAAAAAAAAAAAAATGAAAAAAAAAACCTGACTTTTAACAATTTCGCTAGGTATTTGAGTAAATGTAAATACAATAGCCTACTTACATATCAATGTGAAGTCCTACACAAAACTCTCACCTGCCACCATCGTCATATGCACGCAAATGATTCTGGGATATGGTAGGGTGCGAAATTCGTCGGCCTTCGTTGCGCCGCGATTATGCATTCGCACTTCAAATGCACCTTTCGAAGTGAGCATTCTGACTTAGGAGATTCGCGAAACGTGCTTCGGAGTCCAGATCTGAATCAAATGTTTTGCGAACTCGGTCGAAGCCGAATGATTCGCGAAATGCCCTTCGGAGACCGGTTCTGAATCAAATGTTTTGCAAATCCGGTCAGAAGCCCTGATCTCAAATGATTCGCGAAACGCGTTTGGATTCCCGATCCGAATCAAATGTTTTGCGAACTTGCTCTGAAGCCCCGATCTCAAGTTATTTTCCGGTGAGAGCGCTATAGCGTTCATTCGCTTGCCGAAAAATGGCGGAGACCAAAAGTAATCAGATGTGTAGTGTGCCTTTTGTGTTCTAATTCAAATAAAAAAACAACATTATTTATCATTTCATAGTTTTTCCACCGACAAAAATGTTAAAAAAGCGTTGAAATTGGGCTGGACTGGGAGAGGAGGGGGCGACAATGGCTGTGAGGAAAGGTAACTTAGCACCATATAGCAATTTAGTGTGTGTTAAGCACTACACGGAGGATGAGGTCCGTGTCCAACCGGAGTCCGGTCGTAAAGATCTGGCACCGTGAGCTGTGCCTTCCAGGTTGCGTGTAAAAGTTGCGGAGACGTTAAATCACGCGTCAAAACGGGATGTTTGTGGTGCAGAGCAGTAAATGTCAAGATGGTGCAGGAGCACGATAACAACAGCCGTCCAGTCCCAGGTGAGTGTAATGTGTTAACTAAAACAATAACTTATCGGCTACTATAGACATTAATCAAATATAGTATGGTTTATTTGTATTGTTAGATGTAACGTTATACATTTAATGTAGCACATGGTAGCAGTTATGCTAACAGTCGAGCAGGTTAGTGAAGCGGCATTTTTATACTTTTACCATCACCCTTTTAAACTGCTCTCTGTCTGGCTTAATTCACACAAAATTAACAAAGACAGTAAAAGTTATCAATAAAATCCACAACAATGTAGGAAATACGAGCAGTTGAACAAACATCTGTTAAAATTTAAATTATTTTATAATGGTTTGTAGGTTATTTAACTTTGAATTGATGTTCTAAGTAACTGGTATATTATTGCATAAATGTGATAGTAACTTTCCAAATTAATGAGTTGTTTTTATTAAAGTGTTATGTTTAACACAAAATAATACATGTCTGCTTTTTGTTAACTAAGTGCTCTTGCTGAGTCATGGGAAAAATAAAGGAGCTGGAAAAAACACCTGCTAGTGACATCAGCATCATCTACACACCTGCTAGTGACATCAGCATCATCTACTCACCTGCTAGTGACATCAGCATCATCTAGACACCTGCTAGTGACCTCATTCTCCTCTTCACCTGCTAGTTACTTGCCTGCTTTGTGATAAGCAAATTTTGCTATCTTCTAGTAAGTTTAAGCTTTTGTTACCTTCTCAGCCAGGGTTTTAACCAACATTATACATATAATCTTTCACATACTTCTCAGTGTGCTTTTTTTTTTTTTTTTTTTTTGCTGAATTTCATGCTTAGATTTTAGGGGAGAAATTTAAGTCAGAAAATGTTAATAAAAATCGAACTCTTTACTTTTACTTATGATCTGCAATATCGTTTCAGATTCTGAACACATCAGAAATCACCAACCCCTCCTGACATATCTTTCCAGTTTGGGGTAGGTATGTTGCAACAATATAACATAAATAACAATAAAAAGTAATTAATTGAAGCATGACTTATTGGGGTAACTGTTTTCTTCTTTTAATAGAACACTATAGAACTACATTCACTATAGAACAGGAACATCATTTGTTGGTAAATTTTTCATGCCTATTTTCTTCCTAGCAAAAAATTAATGTATGTGCCAAAGTAGAATTCAACAACTTTAGCCATGATCTCTGTGATCAGCTCATCATCTCTCCATACCCTCTCCACATGGAAGTCACCTCTTGTACTTGTTACAAGATCACACCAAGTTAACTAGTCCAGTAACCATCAGCTGACCGTGGAATGCCAATTGTGTGTTTCTTTCTCAGTTTTGCATGGTCCCCAATAAACTCAACCTGGGATGCCTCTCCGATTTCTTTCACATCGGGGCGATTAACCTATACCAGGCCACAGGCAGGTTCTTCATTTGGGTCCACTACTTTGCCATCTGCACCAAGGTGTGGCGCATCAGGGTGGATGATGAGACTAGATGGAGTAACGTTAACGTCAAAGGTCTCCTGGTAGCTGTGAAGAACCTCTGGCTCAAGTTTCAATCCTCTACACATCGCTCTCTAGAGACCCCGACAGATGTTTACACACACTGTTTAATGCAAGATATAAATGCATTTAACATGCAATTACAAATGCATAATATTTTGATGTTTTAATCCCAAAATGTTTAATACTGATATTTGCAATGATAAAAGAAAGTGCTTTAAGAGGTGAAATTAAAAACACCAATATCTAGACAATCATGAATTGTAACATCACTTCCTTTAATGTTTTTACTATACAGTTGATATGGAATTTGTTTAAATGTTAATTTTTTGAAAAAAATGTTTATATGAAATGCTTATACAAAATAAATATGTAGTTAATTTAAAGTATATCTACATTTCTTGCTTTCATACATGGTCATATGAAAAATTTGCCGTACTTAAGGTAGATTTCTGCCATTTACTGGAAAACATTTAAAATTACAATTTTAAACAAAAGCACTATATGAACATTCTGAGTGATTTTATTAATCAGACATCCCAATTTCTGTTTTGGTAAAGTCATTAAGTGTCATGTCATTTAGATGAATTAGAATTTTATTTGGGGTCCTGAAATACCCTGAACACTGCACAGAGGTTAAGATTACCATTGCTCCATAGATAAAATAAAAATGGAAACTCATCCTATTTTGTTTTGATTTTCTCTTACTAAATTATACAGTTACTGATGCTATGGACTGTGGTATTAGTAACAGGCTATTAACAAAAATCTGTCTCTAAACCTCTTTGCTCTTTATTAAAAGTTGGTCTAGACTAGACAAGTAGCCTACATGAAAGAATCAAATGTTTTGAAAATCCGCTCCGAAGCGATCTCAAATGATTCGCGAAACGGGCTTCAGAGTCCCGATCTGAATCAAATGTTTTGTGAATTTTTTTTCAAGCCCTGAAATGATTCGCGAAACGCGCTTCGGATTCCCGATCTGAATCAATGTTTTGCAAATCCGCTCCAAAGCCCTGATCTCAAATGATTCATGAAATGTGCATCAGCAGGAGACTCCTAGGCGGATCCGCCTTCAAGTTCAAATTCGTTTTGGTGCCGCCCAGAGGATCAGCTCCGCCTCCGGCCTGCGCCGTCAAACAGCGGATCCTGTTAAAATTAAGCTTCGGCATTTTAATCACTGTTTGAGTTGGTTCAGACAATATGCCTCCTGTTTGAATGTCAAAAAGTGCAGGCTTAACTTCTAATGTTAGCTACCGTCTATTAGCTTGATACCATCCAGCCTCACCGCTCATTTTACACAGTTTAACAACAAAACGCTAAGTGAACATTACTAGCTACCCTTTTCATGTTGGTTTTGAGCGCTATGCAGCCCATTTAACCTGGAAAACGGTCTTAATAGTATCGTTTATACAGCATGTCTGGAGGAATAGAGATCGCTAACACATGTGACCAACTGGGCGGCAACGTCATCAGAACGCAAAGAATTACGGGTATGTTTGGCCAGTTAGCATGGTCTGGCATAGCAGGCTAGTGTTCTGGCATGAAAATAATGAAAAATTAACGTGAAAAACGGAATATAATCCTACAAAATGCAGCGGGCTAAAGAAAACATTGTCGGACCATACTGCCTAAAACTAAATCCTAATGCAAAGATGAGATATGACGAGAAAATAAAGAGAATCAAAGGACTCGATCCTTACGAGCAGAGCGACTGGTCAAGGTTAGTAACACCCTCCAGCCCAAAAGAAGGGCATGTGAAAATGTTGTGTTTTGGTCCTTTTACAGACAGCCTGAATAGTTTGATGACATGTTAGCTTGCGATAGTCAGATTTCAAAGTCAATCGTTTGTAAATGTTTGGGCAGCCTTAAAAATCGCTGCAACCATCTTACCAATATGACCGTGTAGCCTTTTATTTTAATATTTTACTAAACGTGACTTTGCGTTTCATAAATGTTCTTTTTTTTGTACTTCATAGATGATGTGTAAATGAAAAAAATATTTACAACACTTTCTGCATCCCCTAATCTACAGTGTAAACTATACATCACTTGTAAATGTGTTAGGGTTAGAGGGTCTACATAATTTAAAACGCTGGTCTTGGTGAGTATCCTCAGTCAGTTAGCCCTTTATCTCAAGTGAACGTAGCCTTGTTCAAATCGCGTTTTCTGTACCTGTTAGATCTACCTGAAAACTCTAAAAACACTCTTTATAATTTACAAAAAAATTACTCTTTTAAACATTTACAAAATGTGGTATCGGTGCATGCCTAATTAAAAATATAAAAAAATATGTATGATTTCAATATCAAAATAATTTTACACAATTAACGCTGCCGCCTGTCTGAGATAAAGAGTTTTTTTTTTACATTGCTATGGGCATGATATTAAGTATATAATACAACTTTCATTCTTCAGGTCGATCGTCTATAAATCTGTTTCAATATCTTCTCAATGGTTAAGAGGATTCCCCAAGCATGACAGTGAAACATCAGACACCATATGCTGGATATGTAACTTGAGTTAAAAAAATGAAGATATTTGTTAGATGTTTGATAAGTGCTGATCGAAATCCAAAAAAGTAGTGCTTGAAAGTCCTGGAATTTCATTTAACAGAATCTGTACCAACCCTGATAGTTAATCATGTACAAGACATTTGCAAATGACTTGTAACAGAATTTACAAAACATACTTAAAATGATAGTACATCACTTGCTAATAATTTATGAATGTTTTGTAAATGATTAGTTCATCATTATTTAACCACTGACTTATAAAATACATACAACTGAACGTTATTATAAAGTGTTACCCTCTTTTGCAACTCAAAATCAAACCTAGTCTGACCATAACTCCCTGAGCAGCTGATGGCTACTTTACACACGCAGATTGTTCAATCAGGTAGACCTATACCTGATGTTATTTTTAACACAATGCAATAGTTAGTGCGTCAGTAAAAACGGACGGACACGGTCACTTATTTAGTAAGGAAAGTAGGCTACTAAAAATATTCCTGTTAACTATCAAGCTAATCATAATAATAAAAAGCCTACCCTTTTGACATGCTGTAAATCTTTAAAAGTTTTTTTAGGCTTATTTACAATATTGTTCGGTTATAATTACAAAGCAATTCAGATTTAAGCTTCTGTTTATATTTCTGTAGTAGCCTAGGCTAGAAATATGTATTAGTTTATCTTACAATTTATTTTATCCTACAGCAAGAACAGAAGGGATTTTGAAATTGAGATAAACGGGTCCGAAACGGACCATGTTCAGATGAGACAGTATGGTTGCGGATATGTTTCAATTTGCAGGACCCAAACGGACCCACCGTGGAGGTAAGGTTTTAATCGTGGAGCGCGGTGCAACGGTGGGTCCGGGATCCGAATTCGTATCGGATCCGTCATTGCCCGCAAGTTGACGCCGGTACAGTTCCGTTCCGGAAGCCGCAACACGGCTGCGCAGTACTTTTTGATGTGTGGGGGAGTCCCGATCTGAATCATGTTTTGCAAATCCGCTGGGACTGATTTCAAATGATTCTCGAAACGTGCTTCGGAGTCCCGATCCGAATCAAATGTTTTGCGAACTCACTCCAAAGTCCTGATCTCAAATAATTTGCGAAACGCGCGTCAGAGTCCCGATCTATTTATTTTTTTTTATTATTTTTTTTAAAGAGTAGAACTAGAATAGTGAGTGCTAAAGTTAGAGGGTCAAATAAATATATGATAAATAATAATAATAAACAATGAAAACATAGGCTGTTTAAGTTCTCCTTGCTCCACAACAAATCCTTTAAATTTAACAGTATTTTAGAGAATATAATTAAAAGATATAAGAAGCTACATAAATTCACAAGCCAAAACGAACGATCATTTTAGGCTAGAATGAAACTCAAACTAAAGTTGGGTCTCTCATTCGACACAAAATCACATTTTTCTGTAAATATTATTTACTTACTTCACTCGCTTCCAATATCCACGTAAAACAAAATGTTTTACATCAGGACAGTAAGGTGATAACGCTTAACGGTACAGATTTTACTACATAAAAACTGAGCAGTGTGTGTTTGTGTTTAAAGTTACCGTTTTTTTATAATGATAATGAACAGACAAAGCTTAACTGCACGCACATGCAGCGCCAGAGCAATCACTTGAATTTTTTTCCTTCTAACAGCAGAAGTACAATTCTCTACTTAAATAATTTTGCTAAATGGTAAAATAAATGTTCAGCAATATCTTTAAAATATATTTGAATTTTGGCACAAAAAAACATTGTTACATCTAATCCCGCATTAGTTTGTGTCTGCACACCCCATGGCAAACCAAAATATTCAAATAAGAGGTTGAAATTAGATCAGATCCAAAAAGTCTCTTGGTACGAAATCCGAATCCCAACAGGAAGTCGGTTATTTTTAATTTCCCCTGCAAAATTGGTGTTGTTTTTGTCATTTTCAGGGGTTGTATTTTAACGAACTCCTGCTAGAGATTTATTCAGATCAACACCAAACTTGGTCAGTGTAATCTAAAGCCCTTTGCGATGTTAAATTGCGAAGGAATTGAGGTTTCGTCCATGGCGGCCTGACAAATTTGGATGATTCGCCATGAAAAATGATGGTGCCATAACTCAGACATACAATGTCCAATCTGCCCCAAACTTCACATGTTTGATAAGACTCTTGAGCTGAACAGATCTACATACCAATATTCAGTTATAGTCATAGCGCCACCTATTGGCAACAGGAAGTGACATATTTTACACTGTGACAAACTACTCCTAGAAATTTTATGACATTAATGTCTTTTTTGTGGTCAGTCTAATCTAAAGACCTGTGTGATGTTTAGTTGTGAAGATCTTGAGTTTTTTGTTAAAAGGTGTGTCCATGGCGCCATGACGAAGTTCGATGTCTCGCCATGGGAATCAAAGATGTTATAACTCAGGCATAAAATGTCCGATCTTGCCCAAACTTCACATGTGTGGTAAGGGTCCTGGCTTGAACACATTTGAAGGCCAATATTCCATTATAACGATAGCGCCACCTGCTGGCAACAGGAAGATTGGCACACTTATGGAATAAACTTGGATATATTGCACTTATGTTTATGAGTTTAAATGCATATTTCTCCACGTTCACTTTTTTACTAAAGCCACACGATGGCGGTGAGACCGGGTGCGAGGGCCCGTTCATCGCTGCTTGCAGCTTTAATATTAAATGTGTTTTGTTGTTACTTTTTTGTCAGTTGTCCTATTTTGAGAGTAATTATTAATGGGCTAATAATAGGCCAGACTCCTGATCTGAATCAAATGTTTTGTGAACTCTGTTGAAGCCAAATGATTCGCAAAACGCGATTCGGAGTCCCGATCTGAATCAAATGTTTGTCGAACTCGGTCAAAGCCAAATGATTCGCAAAACGCGATTCGGAGTCCCGATCTGAATCAAATGTTTGTCGAACTCGGTCGAAGCCAAATGATTCGCAAAACGCGATTCGGAGTCCTGATCTGAATCAAATGTTTGTCGAACTCGGTCGAAGCCAAATGATTCGCAAAACGCGATTCGGAGTCCCGATCTGAATCAAATGTTTGTCGAACTCAGTTGAAGCCAAATGATTCGCAAAACGCGATTCGGAGTCCCGATCTGAATCAAATGTTTGTCGAACTCGGTCGAAGCCATATGATTCGCAAAACGCGATTCGGAGTCCCGATCTGAATCAAATGTTTGTCAAGCCAAATGATTCGCAAAACGCGATTCAGAGTCCCGATCTGAATCAAATGTTTTGCAAACTCCGACCTCCCGTCTCAAATGATTCGCAAAACTCCCGATCTGAATAAAATGTTTTGCAAATCCGCTCCGAAGTGCTTGAGATGCTCCGCATTTGCAGGATTTCCTAATTCCGCCACCAGGTGTTTCCGATTACTGCTGTGTCGCATAGCAACAGTGCAAGAGGGGCACTGACGAGAGTACAAACCTGTCAGGAGAGGTGGAGACAGAACTGCTTGTTTTTGCTGTGGTGGAGACAGAACTGCTTGTTTTTGCTGTTATGTTTTTACGTCATAATGGAGGAGACGGTGATGGAATTGGTTTGCTGCATCCTTTGTCGGATTACAACTTTAAATGCAGGTACTGGTTTGGAGCTTACTTGAATAATGTAATGATACATATGAAAAACTTCTAAATAAACAAACTCGCACACACACACATAGCAGTTCAAATGCTGACTGATATGTTACAAAGGTGCGATTTTATATAGTTTATTGTCTTGACCAATGTGATCCTATGTAGACAGGTTTGCAACCCGTTTATTAAGTAGTTAAAGCATAAAAATAAAACTGAAAAAAGTTTGTAGCATAGCTCAATGTTCAACAGCAGCAATCACAGCTGAGCAGTAGGGATGTGCAACAGTGATCGAGTACTCGACCGCGACAGCGATGATCGATCAAGTAAACGATTATCGAAATTATTATGTTGGCTTGGCAACAAGCCAACATACTGTTATGCTATTTAAACTACTTCTTTTTCTTATTATTATTTTTCTGACACAGAAATTCTAAACGCTACTCCTCCTAGGGCTTTAAAGCCACAAGCCCCAAACTCGGCAGACACCTGCGGGATAGAGCGGTGCAGGTTGCTATATCTTTTCAGAATGATCAGACTTAAAGTTTTTTTTTTATTAATTTTTAAATGTAAAAACTCATTACCCATAGACTTCCATTGTCTGAGAAAAATCGCGCCCCTACTGGTTGCAATACCCGGAGTTTTGTTTACTTTCACTTTTACATTGGTTAAAAATACAAGTAAATAATACAATTTCCCTCAAACTGACAAGCTAAACCAACATATCTGATTACAGGGGTCAGGGCTCATTAATAATTTATTTCTGGGCAGAGACCAGTCAGACGAGAGAAGAATCACGGCTGGTCAGCTGCTGGAGGCATTGTCTCTTAGAGCTCACAACGAGCGAATTTATTCTTATTTAAGACCTTTTAAGACGGCGATTGCACGCAATCCACACGTTAGAGCACACCAAGAGCTAAATTCAGATGTTTCTGAACTGTTTAAAGTAATAACATGATATATTCGCGGCAGCCAACTGCCCGCGAGCTAGCGATGTATTTCTCTGAACACTTGAAGTCCACAGAGAAATTACAGCCTTTCACATTAAAACACTGCAGCGAAACGGCACAAAACAATTAGAAGAATATATTATACACATGAAAATGAGTGTTTATATGTGCTTGTGAGATTTATCTGTCAGGCTGAACATCGCAGCGATTGCTCAGCGTTGCATAACATGGTAAAGCAGGGAGCTACACTGAGACCAAAAGGGTCGCATGCATCACTGATTATTTTTGTACCTACTTATGTGTTATGCTATGATTTAATATGACCATTTATTAAAACAGAAATGTGTATTTTAAGAATACGTTTTATAACGTAAATTATGTCTCTGGCCAAAGAACAGAGAGAAAGACGAGAGAGAAATGAGCGCTTCCAAAAATAATATCACAGCGAATTGCACGAATCCACCCATTAGAACACAACAAGAGCAGAATTCAGGTGTTTTTGAACTGTTTATGTGTGCAAAATGAAATATAATTTGACAGCGTGATACAGCTTATGAATACTGGAAGGAAAAAAAGTCACGACAGCCTTTTAACTCTGGAGTCTATTAACGCATATACGCGTTTTGAGTCATTTTCTCCTGATAACCCCGAAATTTACTAAATTAAACTTTCAGTTTTAATCGAGCAATACATCAATCGAATCTGTAAAGGGTGTACTTTTTTTTGGATACAAACATAATAACAACAAAACTTTGTGCACTTATAAAATAAATATAACAAACAAGGTGCAGCCTTGGTCTGCGCTGATCTTCATTTACAAACACGTCATTAAAATGAACTGTAACTCCATGAATATTCAACGAAGAGACATGAGAGATATATCTATAGAAAGCTTGACATGTCTACTTTTAAACAAAACAAGTGCTGCCGAACAAATATTCTGTGATGAAGTAATCCATATCAAAACAACGCGATGTCCATTTTTCACGTCTAATGTGTATGGAAGGCCAAGAGGGTCAAATAGACGTGAATTTTAACGTGTCTCTGTAAAGGGTCTACTTTTTTTGGATACAAACATAATAACAACAAAACTTTGGGCACTTATAAAATAAAGATAACAAACAAGGTGTGCTGTCTGCAGCCTTGGTCTGCGCTGATCTTCATTTACAAACACGACATTAAAATGAACTGTAACTCCATGAATACTCAACGAAGAGACATGAGAGATATATCTATAGAAAACTTGACATGTCTACTTTTAAACCAAACAAGTGCTCCCGAACAAATATTCTGTGATAAAGTAATCCATATCAAAACAACGCGATGTCCTTTTTTCACGTTTAATGTGTATGGAAGGCCAAGAGGGTCAAATACACGTGAATTTTAACGCGTCAACAACACGTAAAATACGTGTATTTCATGCGTAGACAACACGTATTTAATATTATTTATTTATCGGCACTGCACAACATGGTAAAGTCATTTATATATTTTTTAATAGCTTCTTAAAATACTATATTACTCCGATATTATATCCAATATTGTTTAACACGTTAAATACATGTTGTTTACACGTGAAAAATCAGCGGGTATTTAACATGTATTTCATGTTGAAATACACGTGAAATACACTGAAGTACACGTTAAAAATCAGTTTGAAGAGGTCAATTTCATTGGCTGCTGAGGACTTGGGTCAAACCACTTCTGTGAGCTTAGAGGGCTGTACCATTCATAGACAGTCAACCACCATTTAACATGCTATAGATCAGCTTATTCAGCTTTATTATTTAGTCTTTTTTCTTTTCTGTTTTGTATAGCCTATAGAAATAATATATTTAAGTTTCAGTTTTATGAAATATTTATTTTATAATAAATATTAATTAAAATTTTGTGGTGATAGTATAAAGTTTATAAAAGTTACAGTATTTTGTAATGAAACAGGACTTTTTGTTTAGCTCTTGACTCGCCAAAGTATACTATATATAGTGTCCCTTCTTTAATTTTTCAGTAATGTGTGATAACTTAAAATATGTTGTCAGTACTATTAAAATAAGATTACATTGAATGGTATTTAGGAGATTATGGTTTTTGCATGACTTATTTCGCATTCTGCTAGATAACCCTGTCGTAGCTGTTATCATAGCCTAGGCTTTTTATTAAAAAAAGAAAACAGCAAGGGACCATGGAAAAAGACTGTTGCAGGTGTATTTTTTTATGGTATTATTATTTTTATTTTTTTGCAGCAGGGCAACTCAAGAATGTTGGGCACACAAGTACTGTGGCTCTTTTGCCCCATGGCCAAGATGGCCAAGCCAACATCAAAGTTAGTTCACTAACTTTTAATTCTAGTTATTATTATTATTTCTGATTGATTATGGCAGCACGTTGGGCGGTGCCCTGATCTCTGATTGGTTAGCTTCCCACTTGATTCCTCAAAAGACGTAAGAAGACAGATAAGCATGGCCTCAACCCTTACGAAAAATAACCATGGTTTTATTATAGTAAAACTGTAGTAACCCATGGTTTTTTGGCGTATTGACTGCCATTTGTAAAACCACAGATTTACTACAAATACCATGGTTAAACTATGGTTAATATAGCAAAACCATGGTTAATTTGTGGTTACCATGGTTTAACTACAGTAACCATGGTTTTTTGGTTTTATTTGTAGTAAAACCATGGTTAATTTTCGTAAGGGAAAGTCAAGTAGTAATGGCTGGCTTCCCTTTGAGAAGAACGATGAAAATACAGTTCAGGGTAAGCTGTGTAGCGCCAAGCTGTCACACAAATCTACAACAAATACAATGCGCTATCATCTAAAATGCGTACCTACATAAAATATCTGGCGATAACAGAGCGGCAACTCAGACGAGCACTGAATCACTTGCCATAAGACCTAAATGCAACGCATTAACCGAGAAGACGACAAAGCTGTTCGCTGAAATGGTGGTGAAAGATTTGCTGCCCATTAGTTTCAGGGACAGAGAAGGTTTACTTGTCCGGTGGTACCTGTCTGTTCCTGCAACATCTGTTCCTGCGGAGCGAATTAATTCCACTAAATGTGAACAGGCTGCGCGCTCGGCTCTCACCTGAGCAAGTAGACCGATTTATCTTTTTGAATAGACATTTGAATGTTTCACCGGTCGTGGTAAATATAATATCCATTTTTTTTATAATTATTATTTTAGTTTTGAGTTTTAACCATAGTTAAAATATCTAGGCTATTTGGTCTCTGTTTTATACCTTATAATAGTTGTTTGGTTAAACTTGGTGAACTTTTTTTTCTTTATATTTTAAAATACTATGTTTCACCGCTGGATTAAAAAATGATGCTAAAGTTATACTTGAAGACAATGATTTGTTTAAAAAAATGCACTTGAATAAAGTAGCAAAAAAAAAAAGAATCTTTGTGTGTTCATTTTTAAATCACAGACAAATAATGAAATGGTCTTTATAAAATAAAAATGGACTGGATATATTTATAGCCTAATTACATTAAACATATTCGAGATGACGAAAATCAAAATTATTTGTTTGTCATAGTTTTTATCTTAAATATATTTTAAATCTTATTCGATTATTTGGCAATAATCAGTGATTTCCATGCTGTTAAATAATATTTTGGTTGATCAGAAAGTGCAAATTGAATACAAAATATAAATTAAATATTACAATACATAAAAAAATAATGATAGTGACAGTGTGACACTATGTAAATTTATTGTACTTTCGTGTTTGTAAAGCGCAATCCGAGTTACACTTTCGGTCAAGTTCATATCTGCATCTGCGAATTTTTTTCAGATAAAAATTGCAAGAGCTACTCTACGTCTGATTAATTAACATGAACAATTAGGCTGAAATCGCTGCACATCAGCGATTCGTTTCATGCTCATAGGCAATGCCCGATAATGATATTGCTCTTAAATGTTTTATTTTTCTATTATTATTGATATTATTTTATTAATGATGTTATAATAATGCAGCCAAGCTTTTTTCCCGTCATATTTGTGGGCATAATTCAATTCCTAGGCTTCGAAAACGCGCAGGTGGTTTATGGAAAATAAAACTTAACTTAAAAATAAAACTTAATTACAACTATTACACTTAATAACGTAGATGAAAATATAGCACAAATCTGCCTTACATTTATAATGAGAACTTTATAGGAATATATAGTAAAATCTATCCTTGCCCATCTTTCAGCGCGCTGTCATGAATACGCATCAGAGGGAGCTCTCTCTCTCTCTCTCTCTCTCTCTCTCTCTCTCTCTCTCTCTCTAACGCATAACATATCATCCTATTGTGCTGATACAAGTTGTATGTTACGTCTGATCAGTTATCTGATTTATCATAGGATGCGTCATAGAATTAGCTTCCGTTTATTGGTATACTTTCACCTCAGACAGATATTTCTTGCTCTTTTATTAATAACATTGCTTCATCTTAATCATCTAACCTGTCCTAATCATTTGTTCATGTTTTCATAGACAGATTATCATGTCAGATTTTTTTTTCATTTTCATAACAATCTTCAGATATTTTTTTCATTAAATACATTATGCCCATGACCCCCCCATTATGTTTAACACAAAATAATACATGTTTGCTTTTTGTTAATTAAGTGCTCTTGCTGAGTCATGGGAAAAATAAAGGAGCTGGAAAAAAACACATGCTAGTGACATCAGCATCATCTACACACCTGCTAGTGACATCATGCTCCTCTTCTCCTGCTAGTAACTTGCCTGCTTTGTGATAAGCCAATTTTGCTATCTTCTAGTAAGTTTAAGCTTTTGTTACCTTCTCAGCCAGGGTTTTAACCAACATTATACATATAATCTTTCACATACTTCTCAGTGTGCTTTTTTTTTTTTTTTTTGCTGAATTTAATGCTTAGATTTTAGTCTTAGATTTAAGTTAGAAAATGTTAATAAAAATATAACTCTTTACTTTTACTTATGATCTGCAATATCGTTTCAGATTCTGAACACATCAGAAATCACCAACCCCTCCTGACAAATCTTTCCAGTTTGGGGTAGGTATGTTGCAACAATATAACATAAATAACAATAAAATGTAATTAATTGAAGCATGACTTATTGGGGTAACTGTTTTCTTCTTGTAATAGATCACTATAGAACTACATTCACTATAGAACAGGAACATCATTTGTTGGTAAATTTTTCATGCCTATTTTCTTCCTAGCAAAAAATGAATGTATGTGCCAAAGTAGAATTCAACAACTTTAGCCGTGATCTCTGTGATCAGCTCATCATCTCTCCATACCCTCTCCACATGGAAGTCACCTCTTGTACTTGTTACAAGATCACACCAAGTTAACTAGTCCAGTAACCATCAGCTGACCGTGGAATGCCAATTGTGTGATTCTTTCTCAGTTTTGCATGGTCCCCAATAAACTCAACGTGGGATGCCTCTCCCATTTCTTTCACATCAGGGCGATTAACCTATACCAGGCCACAGGCAGGTTCTTCATTTGGGTCCACTACTTTGCCATCTGCACCAAGGTGTGGCGCTTCAGGGTGGATGATGAGACTAGATGGAATAACGTTAACGTCAAAGGTCTCCTGGTAGCTGTGAAGAACCTCTGGCTCAAGTTTCAATCCTCTACACATCGCTCTCTAGAGACCCCGACAGATGTTTACACACACTGTTTAATGCAAGATATAAATGCATTTAACCTGCAATTACAAATGCATAATATTTTGATGTTTTAATCCCAAATTGTTGAATACTGATATTTGCAATGATAAAAGAAAGTGCTTTAAGAGGTGAAATTAAAAACACCAATATCTAGACAATCATGAATTGTAACATCACTTCCTTTAATGTTTTTACTATACAGTTGATATGGAATTTGTTTAAATGTTAATTTTTTGAAAAAAATGTTTATATGAAATGCTTATACAAAATAAATATGTAGTTAATTTAAAGTATATCTACATTTCTTGCTTTCATACATGGTCATATGAAAAATTTGCCGTACTTAAGGTAGATTTCTGCCATTTACTGGAAAACATTTAAAATTACAATTTTAAACAAAAGCACTATATGAACATTCTGAGTGATTTTATTACACTAATATACAATCAGACATCCCAATTTCTGTTTTGGTAAAGTCATTAAGTGTCATGTCATTTAGATGAATTAGAATTTTATTTGGGGTCATGAAATACCCTAAACACTGCACAGAGGTCAGGATTACCATTGCTCCATAAATAAAATAAAAATGGAAACTCATCCTATTTTGTTTTGATTTTCTCTTACTAAATTATACAGTTACTGATGCTATGGACTGTGGTATTAGTAACGGGCTATTAACAAAAATCTGTCTCTAAACCTCTTTGCTCTTTATTAAAAGTTGGTCTAGACTAGACAAGTAGCCTACATGATAGAATCAAATGTTTTGAAAATCCGCTCCGAAGCGATCTCAAATGATTCGCGAAACGCGACTCCGACTCCCGATCTGAATCAATGTTTTGTGAACTCGCTCTGAAGTCCCGATCATATGATTCGCGAAACGCGACTCCGACTCCCGATCTGAATCAATGTTTTGAGAACTCACTCCGAAGTCCCGATCTCAAATGATTCGCGAAATGCGCTTCGGAGTCCCGATCTGAATCAAATGTTTTGCAAAACCGCTCTGAAGCCCCGATCTCAAATGATTCGCGAAACGCGACTCCGACCTGAATCAATGTTTTGTGAACTCGCTCTGAAGTCCCGATCATATGATTCGCGAAACGCGACTCTGACTCCCGATCTGAATCAATGTTTTGAGAACTCACTCCGAAGTCCCGATCTCAAATGATTCGCGAAACGGGCTTCGGAGTCCCGATCTGAATCAAATGTTTTGTGAATTTTTTTTCAAGCCCTGAAATGATTCGCGAAACGCGCTTCGGATTCCCGATCTGAATCAATGTTTTGCAAATCTGCTCCAAAGCCCTGATCTCAAATGATTCATGAAATGTGCATCAGCAGGAGACTCCTAGGCGGATCCGCCTTCAAGTTCAAATTCAAATTCGTTTTGGTGCTGCCCAGAGGATCAGCTCCGCCTCCGGCTGGCGCCGTCAAACAGCGGATCCTGTTAAAATTAAGCTTCTGCATTTTAATCACTGTTTGAGTTGGTTCAGACAATATGCCTCCTGTTTGAATGTCAAAAAGTGCAGGCTTAACTTCTAATGTTAGCTACCGTCTATTAGCTTGATACCATCCAGCGTCACCGCTCATTTTACACAGTTTAACAACAAAACAAAACGCTAAGTGAACATTACTAGCTACCCTTTTCATGTTGGTTTTGAGCGCTATGCAGCCCATCTAACCTGGAAAACGGTCTTAATAGTATCGTTTATACAGCGTGTCTGGAGGAATAGAGATCGCTAACACATGTGACCAACTGGGCGGCAACGTCATCAGAACGCAAAGAATTATGGGTATGTTTGGCCAGTTAGCATGGTCTGGCATAGCAGGCTAGTGTTCTGCCATGAAAATAATGAAAAATTAGCGTGAAAAACGAAATATAATCCTACAAAATGCAGCGGGCTAAAGAAAACATTGTCGGACCATACTGCCTAAAACTAAATCCTAAAGCAAAGATGAGATATGACGAGAAAATAAAGAGAATCAAAGGACTCGATCCTTACGAGCAGAGCGACTGGTCAAGGTTAGTAACACCCTCCAGCCCAAAAGAAGGGCATGTGAAAAGGTTGTGTTGTGGTCCTTTTACAGACAGCCTGAATAGTTTGATGACATGTTAGCTTGTGATAGTCAGATTTCAAAGTCAATCGTTTGTAAATGTTTGGGCAGCCTTAAAAATTGCTGCAACCATCTTACCAATATGACCGTGTAGCCTTTTATTTTAATCTTTTACTAAACGTGACTTTGCGTTTCATAAATGTTCTTTTTTTTGTACTTCATAGATGATGTGTAAATGAAAAAAATATTTACAACACTTTCTGCATCCCCTAAACTACAGTGTAAACTATACATCACTTGTAAATGTGTTAGGGTTAGAGGGTCTACATAATTTAAAACGCTGGTCTTGGTGAGTATCCTCAGTCAGTTAGCCCTATATCTCAAGTGAACGTAGCCTTGTTCAAATCGGTTTTTCCGTAGCCTACCTGTTAGATCTACCTGAAAACTCTAAAAACACTCTTTATAATTTACAAAAAAATTACTCTTTTAAACATTTACAAAATGTGGTATCGGTGCATCCCTAATTAAAAATATTTAAAAAATATGTATGATTTCAATATCAAAATAGTTTTACACAATTAAGACCTTCCTTCTGAGATAAAGTTTTTTTATTTTTTTTACATTGCTATGGGCATGATATTAAGTATATAATACAACTTTCATTCTTCAGGTCGATCGTCTATAAATCTGTTTCAATATCTTCTCAATGGTTAAGAGGATTCCCCAAGCATGACAGTGAAACATCAGACACCATGATATACTGGATATGTAACTTTAGTTAAAAAAATGAAGATATTTGTTAGAAGTTTGATAAGTGCTGATCGAAATCCAAAAAAGTAGTGCTTGAAAGTCCTGGAATTTCATTTAACAGAATCTGTACCAACCCTGATAGTTAATCATGTACAAGACATTTGCAAATGACTTGTAACAGAATTTACAAAACATACTTAAAATGATAGTACATCACTTGCTAATAATTTATGAATGTTTTGTAAATGATTAGTTCATCATTATTTAACCACTGACTTATAAAATACGTACAACTGAACGTTATTATAAAGTGTTACCCTCTTTGGCAACTCAAAATCAAACCTAGTCTGACCATAACTCCCTGAGCAGCTGATGGCTACTTTACACACGCAGATTGTTCAATCAGGTAGACCTATACCTGATGTTATTTTTAACACAATGCAATAGTTAGTGCGTCAGTAAAAACGGACGGACACGCTCACTTATTTAGTAAGGAAAGTAGGCTACTAAAAATATTCCTGTTAACTATCAAGCTAATCATAATAATAAAAAGCCTACCCTTTTGACATGCAGTAAATCTTCAAAAGTTTTTTTAGGCTTATTTACAATATTGTTCGTTTAAAATTACAAAGCAATTCAGATTTAAGCTTATGTTTATATTTCTGTAGTAGCCTAGGTTAGAAATATTTATTAGTTTATCTTACAATTTCTTTTATCCTACAGCAAGAACAGAAGGGATTTTGAAAATGAGATAAACGGGTCCAAAACGGACCAGGGCCAGATGAGACAGTATGGTGGCGGATATGTTTCAATTTGCAGGACCCAAACGGACCCACCGTGGAGGTAAGGTTTTAATCGTGGAGCGCGGTGCAACGGCGGGTCCGGGATCCGAATTCGTATCGGATCCGTCATTGCCCGCAAGTTGACGCCGGTACAGTTCCGTTCCGGAAGCCGCAACACGGCCGCGCAGTACTTTTTGCTGTGTGGGGGAGTCCCGATCTGAATCAATGTTTTAAAAATCCGCTGGGACTGATTTCAAATGATTCGCGAAACGTGCTTCGGAGTCCCGATCCGAATCAAATGTTTTGCGAACTCACTCCAAAGTCCTGATCTCAAATAATTTGCGAAACGCGCGTCAGAGTCCCGATCTATTTTTTTTTTTTTTTTTAAAGAGTAGAACTAGAATAGTGAGTGCTAAAGTTAGAGGGTCAAATAAATATATGATAAATAATAATAATAAACAATGAAAACATAGGCTATTTAAGTTATCCTTGCTCCACAACAAATCCTTTAAATTTAACAGTATTTAGAGCATTGATCTCAAACTCAATTCCTGGAGGGCCACAGCTCTGCACAGTTTTGCTCCAACCATAATCAAACACACCTGATCCAGCTAATCAAGGTCTTCAGGATTACTAGAAACTTCCAAGCAGGTGTGATTTGGAGCTGGTTGGAGCTAAACTCTGCAGAGCTGTGGCCCTCCAGGAATTGAGTTTGAGACCACGGATTTATAGAATATAATTAAAAGATATAAGAAGCTACATAAATTCACAAGCCAAAACGAACGATCATTTTAGGCTAGAATGAAACTCAAACTAAAGTTGGGTCTCTCATTCGACACAAAATCACATTTTTCTGTAAATATTATTTACGTACTTCACTCGCTTCCAATATCCACGTAAAACAAAATGTTTTACATCAGGACAGTAAGGTGATAACGCTTAACGGTACAGATTTTACTACATAAAAACTGAGCAGTGTGTGTTTGTGTTTAAAGTTACCGTTTTTTTTATTATGATAATGAACAGACAAAGCTTAACTACACGCACATGCAGCGCCAGAGCAATCACTTGAATTTTTTTCCTTCTAACAGCAGAAGTACAATGCTCTAGGTTACTTATAATAATTTTGCTAAATGGTAAAATAAATGTTCAGCAATATCTTTAAAATATATTTGAATTTTGGCACAAAAAAACATTGTTACATCTAATCCCGCATTAGTTTGTGTCTGCACACCCCATGGCAAACCAAAATATTCAAATAAGAGGTTGAAATTAGATCAGATCCAAATTAATTAAACTCTAACAAACCATACCTATTTTTAGAACATTTTTTGTAACAAAATATCTGAAAAGATAGGTGTTTTTGTTTGTAATTACAGATGCAGTCAAAAAGTGGGGCAGCATAATATATATTATTATTTATTTATTTTTCGTTGTTATGGCCTATATCTGACATATTATTAAATGTGTTTTGTTGTTACTTTTTTGTCAGTTGTCCTATTTTGAGAGCAATTATTAATGGGCTAATAATAGGCCAGACTCCTGATCTGAATCAAATGTTTTGTGAACTCGGTTGAAGCCAAATGATTCGCAAAACGCGATTCGGAGTCCCGATCTGAATCAAATGTTTGTCGAACTTGGTCGAAGCCAAATGATTCGCAAAACGCGATTCTGAGTCCCGATCTGAATCAAATGTTTGTCGAACTCGGTCGAAGCCAAATGATTCGCAAAACGCGATTCGGAGTCCCGATCTGAATCAAATGTTTGTCGAACTCGGTCGAAGCCAAATGATTCGCAAAACGCGATTCGGAGTCCCGATCTGAATCAAATGTTTTGCGAACTCCGACCTCCCGTCTCAAATGATTCGCAAAACTCCCGATCTGAATAAAATGTTTTGCAAATCCGCTCCGAAGTGCTTGAGATGCTCCGCATTTGCAGGATTTCCTAATTCCGCCACCAGGTGTTTCCGATTACCGCTGTGTCACATAGCAACAGTGCAAGAGGAGCACTGACGCAAGTACAATCCTGTCAGGAGAGGTGGAGACAGAACTAATTGTTTTTGCTGTTATGTTTTACGTCATAATGGAGGAGACGGTGATGGAACTGGTTTGCTGCATCCTTTGTCGGATTACAACTTTAAATGCAGGTACTGGTTTGGAGCTTACTTGAATAATGTAATGATACATATGAAAAACTACTAAATAAACAAACTCGCACACACACACACACATAGCAGTTCAAATGCTGACTGATATGTTACAAAGGTGCGATTTTATATAGTTTATTGTCTTGACCAAGGTGATCCTATGTAGACAGGTTTGCAACCCGTTTATTAAGTAGTTAAAGCATAAAAATAAAACTGAAAAAAGTTTGTAGCATAGCTCAATGTTCAACAGCAGCAATCACAGTTGAGCAGTAGGGATGTGCAACAGTGATCGAGTACTCGACCGCGACAGCGATGATCGATCAAGTAAACGATTATCGAAATTATTATTATTATTATTATTATTATTTCTGATTGATTATGGCAGCACTTTGGGCGGCGCCCTGATCTCTGATTGGTTAGCTTCCCACTTGATTCCTCAAAAGACGTAAGAAGACAGATAAGCATGGCCTCAAAGTCAAGTAGTAATGGCTGGCTTCAGTTCAGTTCAGGGTAAGCTGTGTAGCGCCAAGCTGTCACACAAATCTACAACAAATACAATGCGCTATCATCTAAAATGCGTACCTACATAAAATATCTGGCGATAACAGAGCGGCAACTCAGACGAGCACTGAATCACTTGCCGTAAGACCTAAATGCAACGCATTAACCGAGAAGACGACAAAGCTGTTCGCTGAAATGGTGGTGAAAGATTTGCTGCCCATTAGTTTCGGGGACAGAGAAGGTTTACTTGTCCAGTGGTACCTGTCTGTACCTGCAACATCTGTTCCTGCGGAGCGAATTAATTCCACTAAATGTGAACAGGCTGCGCACTCGGCTCTCACCTGAGCGCGTAGACCGACTTATGTTTTTGAATAGACATTTGAATGTTTCACCGGTCGTGGTAAATACCCAGACAGCACACATACGTTGTGCCGATGTCGAGCCGACCTACAAAATTCCATCGGGACGATATCGCTCAGGGAGCGTTTGCTAATAGGCAAGATGTCTCGGCGACGTCGGCCTCTGATCGGAAATGCTCTCCGGCCGATGCTGAGACGATACATCCCGGCCGCTCTGCGTGGACGCGGTTCACCGGCGTTTTGCCCTTCGTTACGGACCACCCGCGGCTACCGCCGCTGGTTTATAATAAAACAATACACACCACTCTCAAGAACAGACGCAACTTTATTAATATTTTCATTTATTTCATATTACATGTACAAATACAATAACATTTACCAGATGCTTTGATCAAAAGTGGATAATTCGGGATTATTTGTAGTCTTTTGAACATTAACCATGATTTTACCACAGCTTTTGCAGTAAAACCATAGAAAAAACTAAATCAACCATAGTTTTACTACAATCACCATGATTTTACTACAGCTTTTGCAGTAAAACCATAGTAAAAACAAAAATAACCATTACTACAGTACTTGCATGGTTAAATGTTGTATGAGTATAGCACCTTTTAATAATACTTATTTCAAAGTAGGTTTACAGGAAATGCATGTTTCAAGGTTACAGTTTAAAAAGCCAGAGATGACTGAGACTCACTGGGAAGACCATCTAGTTAATAATAAAAAGTCATGTGTTCAGTGCTGTCAGCATTGCATGCGAACTTTATGCCAAGAACTTTTTAAAAAGAGTTACATAAACACAAAATAAAACCAGGCAAACAATACTAATTAAGCAATTAAAATGTTTTAAATTGCATGATAAAAGTTCAAAAATATTTTCTGATAAAATCTTACTAAACAAGTCTCTAGTTTTGTATTCAGTTAACATTAACATTATCTTTCAACATTTTTAAAGTGATGCTTACAAATAAAAGGGGACATGTAGGTCCACATAACTCAGAGAGTAAATATTGTTCATTTACAGATATAAGAGACGTTACAATAAAGCAGTTTGAAAATCATCAAATTTACCCTTATAGGCAAAATAAGGATAATATTTGTTTTGTGTGTCCAATGTTTTGTGTGTTCATGTACAGTTGTCGTCTGTAGTCTTTGTGAGCGTTGGTCTCATCTGAAGTCTTCAAAAGTGAGTTTGGATTCAGTCTGGAGCTGCTGTAATCTCTAGAAACCTTGGGATGGCCATCCTGAGATAGAAAAAGGAAATAAAAAGGAGAAAGTTTAGAATAGCTGCTGCTGTTCATATTATTTCAGAAAAAAATATTATTTATTTAATCACATATAACTGGAGTGCATGGTTATTAGATGTGTTGTGTGAATACTAAACTATGTATTTTAATTTAATTTAAACAACAACAAAAAAGTGTGTCCGAGCCCCAAATATTATTTGGAAGGCTATTTTCAAAGTAAAATACCAATAGGTTTTGCTTCCTTTAGTGGACTTTGATAAATTCTTGGTGTTAGAATTTAGTGACCTCACTACAGGCCATGCACCATAGATGCTGCTGCCTCAATTTGAGCTTATTTTGCTATATATATATATATATATATATATCTGATTTAATCACAAGTAGGTTTAATAAACGCACATCCACTTCCAATTCACCAATCAATAAACAAAAATCGACACACTGCCACTAATGCTCTCAAAAATCAGTTTATTGATGAAGTGTTTCACGTGATCCCTGTAAATGTAATATTTGTGGAACAGGCATCTCTTTAGAATGGAATATACATTTCAGTAGGTGGAACATTATATTTGTAATTTATACTACCGTTAAAAGTTTGGGGTCAGTACGATTTTCTTTTTACGTCTTTGAGAAAAGTCTCTTCTGCTCAACAAGGCTGCCTTTATTTGATCAAAAGCAAGTAAAAAAACTGTAATATTGTGAAATATTACAATTTAACAACAGTTTTCTACGTGAATATATTGTGAAATGTAATTTATTTCTGTGATCTAAGCTAATTTTTATTACTCCAGTCTTCAGTGTCACATGATCCTTCAGAAATCATTCTGATTTGCTGCTCAATAAACATTTTCAATTATTATCACTGTCTTATCAATTATCAAAAGTTAAAACAGACATTTCTGTTTCAAACACTGTACTGTTTTAAAACTTTATTCATCAAAGAATCCTGAAAAAATGAAGGAACACAGCGGTTTTCAACACTGATAATAGTCAGAAATGTTTCTTCAGAAGCAAATCAGAATATAAGAATGATTTCTGAAGATCATGTGACACTGAAGACTGGAGTAATGATGCTGAAAATACAGCTTTACCATCACAGGAATAAATTACTTCTCTAAATATATTCAAATAGAAAACTATTATTTTAAATTGTAGTGAAACTGTATTCATTTCATATATTAAACTGTGGTTGCCATAAAAGACTTTCAAAAACACAAAAAAAACCATACCTTCCCAAACTTATGATACAGTTGTGTATGTTCAAGATTGTACTTACTAGTCCTGCAGTTTATAGCATCTTGGAGATGTTGTCTGACAGCAGCGGTGGGCCGACAGGGTGAGCAGGGCTCTGCTGGCCCTATAAAAAACAAAATTGTGTGAAAAAAGCTTTTAAAGACTATTTAGTTATCATTTACATTTGTGTAATGTTCACAAATTGCTTGTGATTAGTTTAGTT
This sequence comes from Carassius gibelio, assembly GCF_023724105.1. Taxonomy (NCBI): domain Eukaryota; kingdom Metazoa; phylum Chordata; class Actinopteri; order Cypriniformes; family Cyprinidae; genus Carassius; species Carassius gibelio. The sequence continues at coordinate 1,641,998 of NC_068403.1, read as the reverse complement.
GAGGTTGACCTGGATATCCTACATTAAAAAAGTCTATGGCCAGCACAACAGATTGTGCTACCCTTTTGATGAAAGAAGTCACATCTGATTTGTTACGAGCATTAGTGACAGAATCATCAGCCAATCAAATTTTGACATTCAATGACAGCACACCCTCTGTGTCTAGAGACGTGCCCAGTGCTACCCCCAGCGTTAGACTGCCCTTTTAGTCAGGGATTTCCAAAGTACGAAAGTGAAAAGAAGTTTAAATGAAAAGAAAATACAGCCTACAGACCTGGTTGCCAATCTACTAAAATGCTTTTTTAAGGTGCTATTTTGCAGAAAAAAAGAGAATAACTGAGAAATGAAGATCTACAACTGAGAAAGGAAGACCTACACCTAAACTGAAGTCCAGCAACATTTTTATGCACCATTTCAAAGATTGCAACTACGAGTGCTATGAGTGGCTAACAGTTAACACCAAGCACGAGTTATTTTGTTGGCCGTGATTACTTTTTAATCTGAGTCAAGGGACATGAAAAGAGTTCTTTATTATTTGATGAGTATTGTATCATGCACATTGTTATAACAGAGGTCGACCGATTCATTGGTTTTGCTGGTTAATCGGCACCGATAGTTGATTTGTAGAACTATCGGTTATCTGCAAAATCCATGGCGATATTTTTCTGTGTTGCGTTTGTTTTGCCATGTGACACTCTGCGCTGCACAGAGTGGGAAACTTCAAACGCGAGTTTAAATGCAGCCGTTCACATAGTTATCTATTAAATAACATTATATTAATCTCAAATCATTGTAAATTTACATAATGACTTCACCCTAGGCTATGAATTATGTATTGTGCATTTTACAGCAAAACGTTGGTCTTTCTGTGGTTCTAATACAGTCTTTATGCTTCATATAGAAAGCTGTAATACAGATTGTGCGTTTTCTTTCCGTTTGCTCTTTTTTTTTTTAACACTGAACTTTCAACACATATGCCACATAGTTCATTCCTGAAGCAAACTTATGTCCGTTTGGTGATTAAATAAACAGTTTTAGACCGCTGCTTGAATTGAATGTGACGCATCCGGTGTGTGTGAGAACTGTCACTTCTCAAAGACGCTGCGCATGATTAGATAATCATGCACTGTTCTAAAATAGCAGCAAATAAAATGTGATGCGTTCGGTGTGTAGGGTTGGGTATCGTTTGAATTTTATCGATTCCAATTCCGATTCTGCTTATCGATTCCTAGTTTCGATTCCAATAAGATAAAAAATCCAATATAAAAAAATTAAGTCAAACATTTAGTTGTCAAACATGTTTCTGTCTTTTTACAAAGCATTCTGTTACAGCTGAATAACACAAGCAAAAATCAGCAGCTTACAAAACACTGCAAGAGGAATTTTGCCTGTGCTTAAAAAAAAAAAAATACCATAGCAAAAACAATTAATTAATAAAAATATTAAAGTGTTAAAGACAAGTAAGCAGTCAGTAGTAAGATATGAACAAACAAATCAATTAGCAATATCCTAAATACAACTAAACAAAATTTCAGGTACAGAAACTGTAATTAAAAGTTTAAAAACACTGCATAGTTTTCTTTTTATAAATAAAATAAAGATTAATCAAAGTTATTAAATATATTCAGTCGAGATCAGTGAATGATTTTCTTTTGTTTCTTTTGTTCTTTGATTAACATTAATGACAGACAGCGCGTTTATTAGGCTGTTGTCTCTTTAAACAAAAATACTGTACGTGGGAGTTTTCTTTCTCATCTGTTTACATTCATGTAAGACAAAAACGTTTGTGTTTATGATGATATACTGATGTAGTTTTCTGTAGATTGGTCGACAAATATGAAAGAAGTCAGTTTCGGCTCGGAACAACCTTTTCTACAGTTGAAATACATGGAATGGTCCGAGAATGGACACAAACCCGGGAACCCACAGCGCGACCGCAGACCGCTGCTCTCATTCAGTATCTATTTTGTTCAGTATTCATTTTAAAAACTATTGGTTTATAAATCGGTATCGGCCAGTGTGGTCCAAACTAGCTATCAGTATTGGAAAAATTCACTATCGGTTGATCTCTAGTTGATAATACTGTGGTGCTGTGTGGATGTCCAGAAAAAAAAAAAGACCAAATCAATACCGGTGGCTACTGGTGATACATTGAGGTCTAATGAAGCGAAATGATCGGTATTTAGGAGAAAATGAACACTACTTACAACAGTATTACCTTTAATCCATAGCCTGGGCAACCAGCTGTCAGCACGTTCACAACTGTCTATAGAAACTGTCTATAGAACGTGACTTCTCTGTCGCATGACAACAGATGCACGCGCGAGATACTGGAGCTGATGACGCTGTTTGCCAGCGCAGCATCGTGATGTCTATCAGCTATCGGCGATGGATGATGGCATCGTCAATCAGGCCAACCCTAACCAGGATGACATAATTAAACAATTGTACACAACTGTTGTACACAGTTTTTATAATTTATTAGCTAAACAAATGCACAGCTTCCACCAATAAAAAAAAATAGTTAAAGTAAGAGTACAGCACCAACTGCTGTTACCCGGATGAGCCTGTGTTATTACATTTTACAGGTTTTTATCCAGGGATAACATGCATCGGAATGTCGCAACTGACCAATCAGAATCAAGTACCCACAGAGCCATGTAATAAAAGTAATTAGCTAATGGTAAACTAATCATTTACAAAACATGACTATGTGTTCATAGATGATTAATAAGTGATGTTAATATTTTTATCTATGTTCTGTAGATTAAGTTATAAATAACTTACAAAGCTTTCTGCACCCACAATCTAAAGTGTAAACTACTCATCAGTTGTAAATGTAAACTTTCCTGTTACAGGTTGGTTGATTGTGTGTGTGTGTGTGTTGGTGTGTGTGTATATATATATATATATGTGTGTGTGTGTGTGTGTGTATATGTATATATATATATATATATATACATACATATACATACGCACACACAACTGAAAACCACAAAGTTTGTAAAACATTTACAACTGATGAGTAGTTTACACCTTAGATTGGGGGGTGCAGAAAGCTTTGTAAATGATTTATACTGTTTATTGAGATAATAGTACAATGTTGACATTTCAATGATTTATAAGTGATTCATAATATATTAACTAGTAACTATTAAAAATTAAGGATCTGTTTTAACTAGTAACTATTAAAAATTAAGGATCTGTTTGATTTTTTTCGTGATTTTATTTTTTTTAAGATTGCTTATGAAAGATGTGTAAATCATATCATATTAATCATTAGTGAATGTATATTCATGTCACTTGTAAATTATTTATAACTTAATCTACAGAACATAGATAAAAATATTAACATCATTTATTTCTATGAACACAGTCATGTTTTGTAAATAATTAGTTAATCATAATCGAATTACTTGTAAATGACTTTTAAAATGAATTTACAAAAAGTACACAAATTATTAGTATATAACTTATTAGGCACTTATGAATGTTTTGTAAATGATTAGTTCATCATTGACTACTCACTTAAAAGTGACATACATATGAACTTTATTATAAATTGTTACCAAAAAGTCACCCACACCTTGGATGACCTGAGGGAAAGTAAATTAACAGCAAATTTTCATTTTGGGGTGAACTATCCCTTTAACTCACACTAATCTAGCCTACTGCTGAAGTTGTTGATCAGCCCCGTCATTGTTGTTGAGAGCCTGTGTGGGGCATAATATGTGCATTAAGGGGCGGTCACACTGCACTTTTCGTTCCACTGACTTCCATTCATACGCATGCGAATGCGTCAGACCGGAAACCCAGGCTCATGCGAAAATTTTCGCATTTCGCTGCATTCGAAAGTTCAAGTTTGGTGAACCTTGACCTGCGAATTCGCATCACGTGAAGTCGTGGGACCAGTAGATGAATGATACGTCACTGCGTGACCTCTCTGTACAGAAATTTAAAAATGAAGTGCTAATTTTAGCCGTAGCGCAGCATCCTATTTTATATAATACATATTTAAAAGATAATTAAAAAAGAAGCTGCATGGTTCGCAGTGTCAATGGAAACAGGAACAGATGGCACATTTGAATGAGGACACGTTCTATATTTTTTTTATTGTTTAGTGTGTATATTTATAGAGAGAGAGAGAGACAGAGTGCAATATAATAAGACGCTTTCGACGCCATCGCCAAAGACACAGTAAAAGCACAGATTAACCCATGTTGTGATAAGGGGAAACCATTATATCTTGCTCCCGCCCATATTCGCAGCGGCGTCCGAAATAATTTTGCACGTTCAAAGGCTAGTGTGACCTCACCTTTACACATACAGCTGCGTTAGCTGTAACAGAGATGTGTAAGATGTGTACAGGTATCTAACAGTTGTTTACTGAAGGCCCTGACTGAAACCTCACGGTACTCACTGTCTGACAGCAGGTTCACTCAGACTCTGATCGTCATCACTGAAGAATCCAGGAACAAAACAAGCCATCTGACACAGAGTCAACAATATTTACTCTACAGTTCCAAGCTAGAGTTCAAGCTAGAGTAGAGGTGAAATGGAGATAAAAGACAGAATAATATATAACAATTATAATAACATGTAATATACATATTCTACTACTAAAAATATAATCTTAAAATAACACAATCTATATTTTTAGTTTTAGGTTGAGTGTGACTTACGTTATGAAGTCAGGGACTTCTTAAAATTGGTGAAATGTATTCTGAAAAAGGCATATTCATGTTTTTCATGAGCTTCTTCAGGTCACCTGTATTTCTAAGTCAGAATCTCCCTTCAGAAATGTTGAAATCTTGGAGCTTCACTTCTGTTCTGTAGAGTTTCTTTCTGTCCTCCTGAAATCACAGAACAATTTGTATTAATATCTGTTTATCATGAAATATCGAAACTAATGTGAACTTGATTTCAGCCGATTACACTCTCACTGTAAGTGTCGTCATCGATTCAGTAAATCAGCCTTTTCCAATAACATACTGACAAATCACCAGCAAAACATTCAAAGTGCCATCAAAATATCTCATACACACACGAAGATTTGATTAAAAGCCCAGAGTTTCATCAACAAGAGCTCAATCTATATAGTTAGCCTACCTGAAAACTGCTAAGATGCTAACGGACTTTTTCGAAGAAAATAAACCGTTTCTATAAAATAAATTTAATTGAAACATGTCAATAACAAGCAAGAAACGTGTCAGGAACATTTGTATGTAATATTTGTGTGATTTTAGCGACTAAACTTACCCAAAACAGTGTAAACTGCAGCGAGAGACGGAGATTACTGCTTGTCAGCAACGGTTTTTGTGTTGACGCCCCGTTTCCATGGCAACTCTGCTCCCCGCTGGAGCAGGACTCAACGCGCACACAGCATTTACACAAACAAACACCTAGAGTTAAAACATTACATTTATAAAGTACAGTCTCATTCAATAATCATTCAATAATTAATTTAAATATCATTTTGTTTTAATCAAATCGAAGATTTGATTAAAAGCCCAGAGTTTCATCAACAAGAACTCAATCTATATAGTTAGCCTACCTGAAAACTGCTAAAATGATAACGGACATTTCCGAAGACACTAAACCGTTTCTATAAAATAAATTTAATTGAAACATGTCAATAACAAGCAAGAAACGTGTCAGGAACATTTGTATATAATATTTGTGTGATTTTAGCGACTAAACTTACCTAAAACAGTGTAAACCGCAGGGAGAGACGGAGATTACTGCTTGCCAGTAACGGTTTTTGTGTTGATGCCCCGTTTCCATGGCAACTCTGCTCCCCGCTCGCGCAGGACTCACAGCACACACAGCATTCACACAAACAAACATCTAGAGTTAAAGCATTACATTTATAATGTACAGTATCAAATAATAAATGTAAAAATCATTTTGTAGTTCAGAAGCAACAGCAACAATAGCTCACCATATTATTTCACCGGATTATTTCTGAAAGCCTGTAAAAGAGTGAAAAACACGGTGAAAAAGCAGTCAGGACTTCTCTTTAATAACCCGCTTTTACATTTTCCCTCCGAGAAACTTCTGAAAACGCATTAAGGCGTTAACATCAATGTTAAAAAAAAATCGCTACCGTGACCGTTGGCTCAAAAAGTTAACGTTAACATTATTTGAAAATGAGCCAGACTCTTCAGCTGCCCACAGACTGTATTACTAGTACTTTTTCAGTGTCACAGAATTAACAAAGTAGTATTTTTTGTCTAATTGAGCTGAAGTGAAATCGTAACGTTACCTCAGAGCCACAGATGTCCCTGGGATTATCCTCTTCTCTCTCTCTGGGTGGCTAAAAGAGACGAATACTGGGCACGCGCACACAGAGAAGCGCGGCATCGGCCCGCGGTCGTGAACCAACTCAGGGCCGACGATTGATGAGCTGGAGAACAGAGCACTGACCAAATTATGTCGGCCTCCACCAGGCCGATGTTTTATAGATGTTTTAGGTATAGAGGCCGACGTTTCGATATTGGGCCGACGTCGGCCAGACGTACATGTGCTGTCTGGGTATAATATCCATTTTTTTATAATTATTATTTTAGTTTTGAGTTTTAACCATAGTTAAAATATCTAGGCTAGTTGGTCTCTGTTTTATACCTTATAATAGTTGTTTGGTTAAACTTGGTGAACTTTTTTTTCTTTATCTTTTAAAAAACTACGTTTCACCGCTGGATTAAAATATGATGCTAAAGTTATACTTGAAGACAATGATTTGTTTAAAAAAATGCACTTGAATAAAGTAGCGCAAAAAAAAAAAGAATCTTTGTGTGTTCATTTTTAAATCACAGACAAATAATGAAATGGTCTTTATAAAATAAAAATGGACTGGATATATTTGTAGCCTAATTACATTAAACATATTCGAGATGACGAAAATCAAAATTATTTGTTTGTCATGGTTTTTATCTTAAATATATTTGAAATCTTATTCGATTATTTGGCAATAATCAGTGATTTCCATGCTGTTAAATAATATTTTGGTTGATCAGAAAGTGCAAATTGAATACAAAATATAAATTAAATATTACAATACATAAAAAAATAATGATAGTGACAGTGTGACACTATGTAAATTTATTGTACTTTCGTGTTTGTAAAGCGCAATCCGAGTTACACTTTCGGTCAAGTTCACATCTGCGTCGGCGAATTTTTTTCAGATAAAAATTGCAAGAGCTACTCTACGTCTGATTAATTAACATGAACAATTAGGCTGAAATCGCTGCACATCAGCGATTCGTTTCATGCTCATAGGCAATGCCCGATAATGATATTGCTCTTAAATGTTTTATTTTTCTATTATTATTGATATTATTTTATTAATAATGTTATAATAATGCAGCCAAGCTTTTTTTCCCGTCATATTTGTGGGCATAATTCAATTCCTAGGCTTCGAAAACGCGCAGGTGGTTTATGGAAAATAAAACTTAACTTAAAAATAAAACTTAATTACAACTATTACACTTAATAACGTAGATGAAAATATAGCACAAATCTGCCTTACATTTATAATGAGAACTTTATAGGAATCTATAGTAAAATCTATCCTTGCCCATCTTTCAGCGCGCTGTCATGAATACGCATCAGAGGGAGTTCTCTCTCTCTCTCTCTCTCTCTCTCTCTCTCTCTAACGCATAACTTATCATCCTATTGTGCTGATACAAGTTGTATGTTACGTCTGATCAGTTATCTGATTTATCATAGGATGCGTCATAGAATTAGCTTCCGTTTATTGGTATACTTTCACCTCAGACAGATATTTCTTGCTCTTTTATTAATAACATTGCTTCATCATAATCATCTAACCTGTCCTAATCATTTGTTCATGTTTTCATAGACAGATTATCATGTCAGATTTTTTTTTCATTTTCATAACAATCTTCAGATATTTTTTTCATTAAATACATTATGCCCATGACCCCCCATTATGTTTAACACAAAATAATACATGTTTGCTTTTTGTTAATTAAGTGCTCTTGCTGAGTCATGGGAAAAATAAAGGAGCTGGAAAAAAACACATGCTAGTGACATCAGCATCATCTACTCACCTGCTAGTGACATCATGCTCCTCTTCACCTGCTAGTAACTTGCCTGCTTTGTGATAAGCACATTTTGCTATCTTCTAGTAAGTTTAAGCTTTTGTTACCTTCTCAGCCAGGGTTTTAACCAACATTATACATATAATCTTTCACATACTTCTGTGTGCTTTTTTTTTTTTTTTTTTTTTTTTGCTGAATTTAATGCTTAGATTTTAGTCTTAGATTTAAGTCAGAAAATGTTAATAAAAATATAACTCTTTACTTTTACTTATGATCTGCAATATCGTTTCAGATTCTGAACACATCAGAAATCACCAACCCCTCCTGACAAATCTTTCCAGTTTGGGGTAGGTATGTTGCAACAATATAACATAAATAACATTAAAATGTCATTAATTGAAGCATGACTTATTGGGGTAACTGTTTTCTTCTTGTAATAGAACACTATAGAACTACATTCACTATAGAACAGGAACATCATTTGTTGGTAAATTTTTCATGCCTATTTTCTTCCTAGCAAAAAATTAATGTATGTGCCAAAGTAGAATTCAACAACTTTAGCCGTGATCTCTGTGATCAGCTCATAATCTCTCCATACCCTCTCCACATGGAAGTCACCTCTTGTACTTGTTACAAGATCACACCAAGTTAACTAGTCCAGTAACCATCAGCTGACCGTGGAATGCCAATTGTGTGTTTCTTTCTCAGTTTTGCATGGTCCCCAATAAACTCAACGTGGGATGACTCTCCGATTTCTTTCACATCAGGGCGATTAACCTATACCAGGCCACAGGCAGGTTCTTCATTTGGGTCCACTACTTTGCCATCTGCACCGAGGTGTGGCGCTTCAGGGTGGATGATGAGACTAGATGGAGTAACGTTAACGTCAAAGGTCTCCTGGTAGCTGTGAAGAACCTCTGGCTCAAGTTTCAATCCTCTACACATCGCTCTCTAGAGACCCCGACAGATGTTTACACACACTGTTTAATGCAAGATATAAATGCATTTAACATGCAATGACAAATGCATAATATTTTGATGTTTTAATCCCAAAATGTTGAATACTGATATTTGCAATGATAAAAGAAAGTGCTTTAAGAGGTGAAATTAAAAACACCAATATCTAGACAATCATGAATTGTAACATCACTTCCTTTAATGTTTTTACTATACAGTTGATATGGAATTTGTTTAAATGTTAATTTTTTTGAAAAAAATGTTTATATGAAATGCCTATACAAAATAAATATGTAGTTAATTTAAAGTATATCTACATTCCTTGCTTTCATACATGGTCATATGAAAAATTTGCCATACTTAAGGTAGATTTCTGCCATTTACAGGAAAACATTTAAAATTACAATTTTAAACAAAAGCACTATATGAACATTCTGAGTGATTTTATTACACTAATATACAATCAGACATCCCAATTTCTGTTTTGGTAAAGTCATTAAGTGTCATGTCATTTAGATGAATTAGAATTTTATTTGGGGTCCTGAAATACCCTAAACACTGCACAGAGGTTAAGATTACCATTGCTCCATAAATAAAATAAAAATGGAAACCCATCCTATTTTGTTTTGATTCTCTCTTACTAAATTATACAGTTACTGATGCTATGGACTGTGGTATTAGTAACAGGCTATTAACAAAAATCTGTCTCTAAACCTCTTTGCTCTTTATTAAAAGTTGGTCTAGACTAGACAAGTAGCCTACATGATAGAATCAAATGTTTTGAAAATCCGCTCCGAAGCGATCTCAAATGATTCGCTAAACGCGCTTCGGACTCCCGATCTGAATCAATGTTTTGCAAAACCGCTCTGAAGCCCCAATTTCAAATGATTCGCGAAACGCGACTCCGACTCCCGATCTGAATCAATGTTTTGTGAACTCGCTCTGAAGTCCCGATCATATGATTCGCGAAACGCGACTCCGACTCCCGATCTGAATCAATGTTTTGCAAAACCGCTCTGAAGTCCCGATCATATGATTCGCGAAACGTGACTCCGACTCCCGATCTGAATCAATGTTTTGTGAACTCCCTCTGAAGTCCCGATCATATGATTCGCGAAACGCGACTCCGACTCCTGATCTGTTTTCCAAAACCGCTCTGAAGTCCCGATCATATGATTCGCGAAACGCGACTCCGACTCCCGATCTGAATCAATGTTTTGAGAACTCACTCCGAAGTCCCGATCTCAAATGATTCGCGAAATGCGCTTCGGAGTCCCGATCTGAATCAAATGTTTTGAAAAACCACTCTGAAGCCCCGATCTCAAATGATTCGCGAAACGCGACTCCGACTCCCGATCTGAATCAATGTTTTGAGAACTCACTCCGAAGTCCCGATCTCAAATGATTCGCGAAACGGGCTTCGGAGTCCCGATCTGAATCAAATGTTTTGTGAATTTTTTTTCAAGCCCTGAAATGATTCGCGAAACGCGCTTCGGATTCCCGATCTGAATCAGTGTTTTGCAAATCCGCTCCAAAGCCCTGATCTCAAATGATTCATGAAATGTGCATCAGCAGGAGACTCCTAGGCGGATCCGCCTTCAAGTTCAAATTCAAATTTGTTTTGGTTCCGCCCAGAGGATCAGCTCCGCCTCCGGCGGGCGCCGTCAAACAACGGATCCTGTTAAAATTAAGCTTCGGCATTTTAATCACTGTTTGAGTTGGTTCAGACAATATGCCTCCTGTTTGAATGTCAAAAAGTGCAGGCTTAACTTCTAATGTTAGCTACCGTCTATACCATCCAGCGTCACCGCTCATTTTACACAGTTTAACAACAAAACAAAACGGTAAGTGAACATTACTGGCTAAGTTACCCTTTTCATGTTGGTTTTGAGCGCTATGCAGCCCAGCTAACCTGGAAAACGGTCTTAATAGTATCGTTTATACAGCGTGTCTGGAGGAATAGAGATCGCTAACACATGTGACCAACTGGGCGGCAACGTCATCAGAACGCAAAGAATTATGGGTATGTTTGGCCAGTTAGCATGGTCTGGCATAGCAGCCTAGTGTTCTGGCATGAAAATAATGAAAAATTAGCAGCGGGCTAAAGAAAACATTGTCGGACCATACTGCCTAAAACTAAATCCTAATGCAAAGATGAGATATGACGAGAAAATAAAGAGAATCAAAGGACTCGATCCTTACGAGCAGAGCGACTGGTCAAGGTTAGTAACTCCCTCCAGCCCAAAAGAAGGGCATGTGAAAAGGTTGTGTTGTGGTCCTTTTACAGACAGCCTGAATAGTTTGATGACATGTTAGCTTGCGATAGTCAGATTTCAAAGTCAATCGTTTGTAAATGTTTGGGCAGCCTTAAAAATCGCTGCAACCATCTTACCAATATGACCGTGTTGCCTTTTATTTTAATCTTTTACTAAACGTGACTTTGCGTTTCATAAATGTTCTTTTTTTTGTACTTCATAGATAATGTGTAAATGAAAAAAATATTTACAACACTTTCTGCATCCCCTAATCTAAAGTGTAAACTATCCATCACTTGTAAATGTGTTAGGGTTAGAGGGTCTACATAATTTAAAACGCTGGTCTTGGTGAGTATCCTCAGTCAGTTAGCCCTATATCTCAAGTGAACGTAGCCTTGTTCAAATCGGGTTTTCCGTAGCCTACCTGTTAGATCTACCTGAAAACTCTAAAAACACTCTTTATAATTTACAAAAAAATTACTCTTTTAAACATTTACAAAATGTGGTATCGGTGCATCCCTAATTAAAAATATAAAAAAAATATGTATGATTTCAATATCAAAATAATTTTACACAATTAACGCTGCCGCCCGTCTGAGATAAAGAGTTTTTTTTTTTTTACATTGCTATGGGCATGATATTAAGTATATAATACAACTTTCATTCTTCAGGTCGATCGTCTATAAATCTGTTTCAATATCTTCTCAATGGTTAAGAGGATTCCCCAAGCATGACAGTGAAACATCGGAAACCATGATATACTGGATATGTAACTTGAGTTAAAAAAAATGAAGATATTTGTTAGATGTTTGATAAGTGCTGATCGAAATCCAAAAAAGTAGTGCTTGAAAGTCCTGGAATTTCATTTAACAGAATCTGTACCAACCCTGATAGTTAATCATGTACAAGACATTTGCAAATGACTTGTAACAGAATTTACAAAACATACTTAAAATGATAGTACATCACTTGCTAATAATTTATGAATGTTTTGTAAATGATTAGTTCATCATTATTTAACCAGTGACTTATAAAATACGTACAACTGAACGTTATTATAAAGTGTTACCCTCTTTGGCAACTCAAAATCAAACCTAGTCTGACCATAACTCCCTGAGCAGCTGATGGCTACTTTACACACGCAGATTGATTGTTCAATCAGGTAGACCTATACCTGATGTTATTTTTAACACAATGCAATAGTTAGTGCGTCAGTAAAAACGGACGGACACGCTCACTTATTTAGTAAGGAAAGTAGGCTACTAAAAATATTCCTGTTAACTATCAAGCTAATCATAATAATAAAAAGCCTACCCCTTTGACATGCAGTAAATCTTCAAAAGTTTTTTTAGGCTTATTTACAATATTGTTCGGTTAAAATTACAAAGCAATTCAGATTTAAGCTTATGTTTATATTTCTGTAGTAGCCTAGGCTAGAAATATTTATTAGTTTATCTTACAATTTCTTTTATCCTACAGCAAGAACAGAAGGGATTTTGAAAATGAGATAAACGGGTCCAAAACGGACCAGGGCCAGATGAGACAGTATGGTGGCGGATATGTTTCAATTTGCAGGACCCAAACGGACCCACCGTGGAGGTAAGGTTTTAATCGTGGAGCGCGGTGCAACGGCGGGTCCGGGATCCGAATTCGTATCGGATCCGTCATTGCCCGCAAGTTGACGCCGGTACAGTTCCGTTCCGGAAGCCGCAACACGGCCGCGCAGTACTTTTTGATGTGTGGGGGAGTCCCGATCTGAATCAATGTTTTAAAAATCCGCTGGGACTGATTTCAAATGATTCGCGAAACGTGCTTCGGAGTCCCGATCCGAATCAAATGTTTTGCGAACTCACTCCAAAGTCCTGATCTCAAATAATTTGCGAAACGCGCGTCAGAGTCCCGATCTATTTTTTTTTTTTTTTTTTTTTTTTTTTTTTTTTTAAAGAGTAGAACTAGAATAGTGAGTGCTAAAGTTAGAGGGTCAAATAAATATATGATAAATAATAATAATAAACAATGAAAACATAGGCTATTTAAGTTATCCTTGCTCCACAACAAATCCTTTAAATTTAACAGTATTTTTGAGAATATAATTAAAAGATATAAGAAGCTACATAAATTCACAAGCCAAAACGAACGATCATTTTAGGCTAGAATGAAACTCAAACTAAAGTTGGGTCTCTCATTCGACACAAAATCACATTTTTCTGTAAATATTATTTACGTACTTCACTCGCTTCCAATATCCACGTAAAACAAAATGTTTTACATCAGGACAGTAAGGTGATAACGCTTAACGGTACAGATTTTACTACATAAAAACTGAGCAGTGTGTGTTTGTGTTTAAAGTTACCGTTTTTTTATTATGATAATGAACAGACAAAGCTTCACTGCACGCACATGCAGCCCCAGAGCAATCACTTGAATTTTTTTTCTTCTAACAGCAGAAGTACAATTCTCTACTTAAATAATTTTGCTAAATGGTAAAATAAATGTTCAGCAATATCTTTAAAATATATTTGAATTTTGGCACAAAAAAACATTGTTACATCTAATCCCGCATTAGTTTGTGTCTGCACACCCCATGGCAAACCAAAATATTCAAATAAGAGGTTGAAATTAGATCAGATCCAAATTAATTAAACTCTAACAAACCATACCTATTTTTAGAACATTTTTTGTAACAAAATATCTGAAAAGATAGGTGTTTTTGTTTGTAATTACAGATGCAGTCAAAAAGTGGGGCAGCATAATATATATTATTATTTATTTATTTTTCGTTGTTATGGCCTATATCTGACATATTATTAAATGTGTTTTGTTGTTACTTTTTTGTCAGTTGTCCTATTTTGAGAGTAATTATTAATGGGCTAATAATAGGCCAGACTCCTGATCTGAATCAAATGTTTTGTGAACTCGGTTGAAGCCAAATGATTCGCAAAACGCGATTCGGAGTCCCGATCTGAATCAAATCTGTCTGTCGAAGCCAAATGATTCGCAAAACGTGATTCGGAGTCCCGATCTGAATCAAATGTTTGTCGAACTCGGTCAAAGCCAAATGATTCGCAAAACGCGATTGGAGTCCCGATCTGAATCAAATGTTTGTCGAACTCGGTCGAAGCCAAATGATTCGCAAAACGCGATTCGGAGTCCCGATCTGAATCAAATGTTTGTCGAACTCGGTCGAAGCCAAATGATTCGCAAAACGCGATTCGGAGTCCCGATCTGAATCAAATGTTTGTGGAACTCGGTCGAAGCCAAATGATTCGCAAAACGCGATTCGGAGTCCCGATCTGAATCAAATGTTTGTCGAACTCGGTCGAAGCCAAATGATTCGCAAAACGCCATTCGGAGTCCCGATCTGAATCAAATGTTTTGCAAACTCCGACCTCCCGTCTCAAATGATTCGCAAAACTCCCGATCTGAATAAAATGTTTTGCAAATCCGCTCTGAAGTGCTTGAGATGCTCCGCATTTGCAGGATTTCCTAATTCCGCCACCAGGTGTTTCCGATTACCGCTGTGTGGCATAGCAACGGTGCAAGAGGAGCACTGACTCAAGTACAATCCTGTCAGGAGAGGTGGAGACAGAACTAATTGTTTTTGCTGTTATGTTTTACGTCATAATGGAGGAGACGGTGATGGAACTGGTTTGCTGCATCCTTTGTCGGATTACAACTTTAAATGCAGGTACTGGTTTGGAGCTTACTTGAATAATGTAATGATACATATGAAAAACTACTAAATAAACAAACTCACACACACACACACACACATAGCAGTTCAAATGCTGACTGATATGTTACAAAGGTGCGATTTTATATAGTTTATTGTCTTGACCAAGGTGATCCTATGTAGACAGGTTTGCAACCCATTTATTAAGTAGTTAAAGCATAAAAATAAAACTGAAAAAAGTTTGTAGCATAGCTCAATGTTCAACAGCAGCAATCACAGTTGAGCAGTAGGGATGTGCAACAGTGATCGAGTACTCGACCGCGACAGCGATGATCGATCAAGTAAACGATTATCGAAATTATTATTATTATTATTATTTCTGATTGATTATGGCAGCACGTTGGGCGGCGCCCTGATCTCTGATTGGTTAGCTTCCCACTTGATTCCTCAAAAGACGTAAGAAGACAGATAAGCATGGCCTCAAAGTCAAGTAGTAATGGCTGGCTTCCCTTTGAGAATAACGATGAAAATACAGTTCAGGGTAAGCTGTGTAGCGCCAAGCTTTCACACAAATCTACAACAAATACAATGCGCTATCATCTAAAATGCGTACCTACATAAAATATCTGGCGATAACAGAGCGGCAACTCAGACGAGCATTGAATCACTTGCCGTAAGACCTAAATGCAACGCAGGCAGAACCGAGAAGACGACAAAGCTGTTCGCTGAAATGGTGGTGAAAGATTTGCTGCCCATTAGTTTCAGGGACAGAGAAACTTTACTTGTCCAGTGGTACCTGGCTGTTCCTGCAACATCTGTTCCAGCGGAGCGAATTAATTCCACTAAATGTGAACAGGCTGCGCACTCGGCCCTCATCTGAGCGCGTAGACCGACTTATGTTTTTTAATAGACATTTGAATGTTTCACCGGTCGTGGTAAATATAATATCCATTTTTTTATAATTATTATTTTAGTTTTGAGTTTTAACCATAGTTAAAATATCTAGGCTATTTGGTCTCTGTTTTATACATTATAATAGTTGTTTGGTTAAACTTGGTGAACTTTTTTTTCTTTATCTTTTAAAAACTACGTTTCACCGCTGGATTAAAATATGCTGCTAAAGTTATACTGGAAGATGATGTTTTGTAAAAAAAAAAATGCAGTTGAATAAAGTATCAAAAAAAGAAAAAGAATCTTTGTGTGTTCATTTTTAAATCACAGACAAATAATGAAATGGTCTTTATAAAATAAAAATGGACTGGATATATTTGTAGCCTAATTACATTAAACATATTCGAGATGACGAAAATCAAAATTATTTGTTTGTCATAGTTTTTATCTTAAATATATTTTAAATCTTATTCGATTATTTAGCAATAATCAGTGATTTCCATGCTGTTAAATAATATTTTGGTTGATCAGAAAGTGCAAATTGAATACAAAATATAAATTAAATATAACAATACATAAAAAAAATAATGATAGTGACACTATGTAAATTTATTGTACTTTCGTGTTTGTAAAGCGCAATCCGAGTTACACTTTCAGTCAAGTTCACATGTGCATCGGCATAATTCAATTCCTACACAGCAAAAATTGGAGAGTTGAAATTTCTGTGTTAAACATTTCCGAGTTGATTTCAACACCCAAAGAGTAATTTTAACTCACCTTTGAAAGGTAAGTTAAATTTAATCATACTTTTACATTTATGATTGGTGCTTATTCAGTAGAGAATGTACAGCACAACGCGCTATGGAGCACTGCGCATAAACGTATATTAGGCTGTGTGTGTGCGTTCGGTTCCACATTTCAAGTTAACCTACATCGTGGCAGCGGATTACGCGCGAGCTTTTCGATTTAACAGCTTGGTCTCTAATTAATTAAAATGCTTTACCGAATTAATAAAACGAACGATCTTTTACAAAGTCTCGTTTATTGCCATCGTCGACGTGATTAGCTTCGTTAGCAAGCTAAGATACTTTACGAACAACAGAAGTATGTGAAGCTGGACTGCATTTAAGAGAGGTTTTACTTTATGCAATTTCACGTCAAAGGTTTTTTTTTTCCTTACTCTTTTAAAATAACTAAGAATTTGATTAAAATCTGATAAATTCTGTGTATTGTGTTGTTGCCTCATTTCTGTATTTGCCTTTATCACATAATTTTCTGTAGAAGGGGATGTGTTGATAAAATAAAAATAATTCATATTTACATTTTGCTTGCATCATAAAAAAAAACGTTTTCAAATCAGACATTTGTTGTGAAGCAAGAAAGGGCGTCAACTTGAATAATTTTTTCTTCTTTTTTCAGTCATTGAGAAATTTTGCTTGCCACCTAATGCAAAAGTTACATACAAGGATGCAACAGACACCGAAGTCGATGCAGAAATATAATGCTGACTGTTTTCTCAAATGATGGTGAGCTTTATTGAATGTTTATGTTTTGTTATCAAGCAACTCAGGATAAATATGATAAATTGGCTATTTCTGATTCTTGTGCTGGTCATCAAAATATTTGTAATATTTTAATACTTTATTTAGAATTTTCAGACTCTTTGTCTTCCATATCTGAGAAGTCTGACAAAAGCAACAGTTCAAGTGCATCGACTGTAATCTTACATGAGGTCCCTAACAAGAGACAAAGAAAAGAGGACACATCTGCACTGTCTGCAAAACAGGTTAGAACAAAGTTTTTATGTCCTTTTGTGTCCTAAAGGTTCTGTTCACCCAGAAATGAAAATTATCCAAAATATATAATTTTTTTTAACCCCTTTGAGTCTGTGTTAATGAATGAATCACCAAGGTCATTTTTTTAAATTTAATTTATTATTATTAACTTTTTCTATATATATATAAAAAAAAAAATTAGCTGCATGACCATTGTATAAATTAAGACCAATTTGATATCTTCTCTTAGGCAACTCCCTACTTAAGCTATCAGAGAACAGAATGCTCTTGGCATAGTGATACTGTTCCCAAAAAGATCCATATTCAAGAAAGGCTACGTAAGTCATCGTCTGCATGACCCTTTCATGTTATAATTGCAATGTTATGATATCAATATCTGACATAGAAATGTGATTCTTTTAAGGAACACTTTTATGATGCTGCAAGCAACATAGGATACATTGCTTGGCATATGAAAACAGTCCACAGGAAGATTAGACGAGGATCTTTGCCACTAGACAGCCCTCATGATGTTTCTCCAGGAAGCCCAAAATGCCAAAAAGCTACGAGAGAGGCCATTTCTTTGCTCAGCCAAACCACAGAGAATTCCCTAATCATCCAAAAGATGAGAGAGACCTTTCAGCATCACCAAGAGCTTATTAAAGATCCAGGCTCTAGTGTTGATATCCTCTCCACCTTCCCATGATTCATAGATACAAAAGGCCTGGTAAGTTTGGAATAACATGTTTTCACAAGAATGCAATTTGAGAATATTGTTTATCGTTAATATCTTCTTAAAGGTTGGTCAAGACTTCACTCTCCTGTTTGACACTGAGACATCCTCCAGGCTGCTTCAGAAGAGGGACACATTCTTCAGGCCAGATGTCATGAAAGACACCAGAATGTCCTGAAGGAAGTGAACTTCATGAGACAAGTAAGTTGTATTTGATTTGCTTGTATTTACACATCTGCTATATTTGCAGTTACAATATATTTTGTTTTGATGACAAAAAAAAAATTAACATTTAGCAACTTCAGAACCTATGAGGTTGGATGTTTTCCTTATTAACAAAAAAAAAATATCTTGCACTACATAAAATCTTTAAAAAGACTACATTAACCAGGTGAATGTTTAAAATGCTTTCTATTCTTCAACTTAAAATATTTAGTATTTAATAATGTTTTTTTCTTCATGTGAATTTCGTCTCTAGTTTATGATCGGGAAATGGCATCTCTTCTTTTACGATACATCTCCTTCCACCATCATAGGACTGAAGTCTCCAAAAACAGTCCATGTTATGCTGCTGAAAGACTTGTAATCTTTCATAAGGTATTGACATTTTAGTATTGTGTTTTGGTTTGCTCTAACATGGAGATTTAAAATCATTCATATGCATTCTCATATTGCACCAGCCGTTGAGTTTCTTTGAACAGTCACTTTTATACTGTTGTTTTTTCTAACTGGACATTATGTTTGTGTCTAATTTTCAATTTTCATTTTTAAGTTTAGTCATGCTGCAGTTTGGAGGAGCCCCTCAACAACATCCAGCATCAGCATCCCTACATCCTTGCTGTTGGACACCAATAAGCAATACTGAGTGCTTCTACATCATCTTGGATAAGCATCTCATCCCATGCCAGGCAAACCGCTCCCTTGGAGCATTTGATGAACTTTTCAAGGCACATTTTGTGTTAAATTTGTCCTATGGTGCACTTCTGAACTTTTTTTACACATTCCTGCAGACAACAGTGTATGATGCAAAAAATGAGACTTCAATCTTGGTCAGACGGTGGGGTGGTATTTTAGTATGCAAATTTATTCAAAGAATATAGGAAATGAGAATACAACTCATAACTTGCAAACAGATTAGTAAGTATTAAAATCAGCTTCAAATATAGAAAATACAAATCCCAAAATTAATATAGTTTTAAAAGCAATCCATGTATGATGGATGCTGCCCAATTAAAAGTAATACAAAATGCATTATAATATTCAAAAGTAATCAAGATGTTAAAAATAATAACACAAAGTATACAACAATACCCTGCATATCAAAAGTCAAAAGTTATAATAATAACAAATAATACAATAATAATCATATCTGAGATGAATAAAACCTGAGAGAAGTTCAAAGTATTCAAGTGAGCCCGGAATCAAAGATAAAGAAGTTGAGAAAAGACTAAGTCCAGCTAGAAGGGTCTAGACTGAACTCAGTCTGAGCGAGAGAGAGAGAGGGGTGAATTTGCCTCCTCTTATAGCCCTGCAAATCTGTATCAAACCCATGCCACGTCTCTGCAGCCACGTCTCAGACAGATATCAAAACAGTCGTCATCCTTCTCCGAAAATACATACTAGCCCTTGCAGCCTAATTTCAGTTCCCTATTTCGTAAGGTCAGCAGATTGTATGTTCAAAGTCCAACTGTCCTGCCTCAGAAGATTAATCGTCTGGTTCTCTTTTGTTAAGAACCCACAGGGGGGGGTTCGAATGACTCCAAATAACAGACGTGTGATGGAATATAAACGTCTCTGAATCATGCTGTTTTTAGAAGTATAAACATTTCGTGGAAATCTTTTATCTTTAACTTTTCTTATTTCCATATTGATATAGAAGTCTTCTAAGTCTAAAGTTCAGCTGAGGCCTTCAGCACAGGCTGTCCTGTACTTTTAAGCACGTAGCAAATGCACACATGACAGAAGTCAGAATTTGGGTTACATCAGTCCCCCACTCGAGTCTTGACAAAAAGACTCGCACCCAAAATCCTTTCCCTTGAAAATAAGATACATAATAGTCAAAGGTAACAAATACATATGCAGAAAAATAAGTAAGTAAAACATTTCAGATAAGCACTCAATCGTGTAAGCATAAAGGAAATATAAAAGTGAATGAATCTTTTCAGGTAGACTGTAGATACCTCTTTAACCCCAGCCGCGTTAAAGTTGACAGGAATTCTTCACCAAGCTGATCAGACGAGGAGCACTAAAAGCATCCGACCCCTGACCTCACCTGGACTTTTGCTGGGTCGAGGACTTACTACAGCATACCCTTCTTTCCATCTCTAAACTTATCATCATACTTTCTCTTCTTAATGGGTAGCTTCTTAAGATATTTGTCCTTATCAGATTGGGGTATCATGTCGCAAATTTCCAAACTTTCGTTGATCTTTTTCAACATCTTGTATCTTTCCTTACCCTTCACCTCTAATTCATACATTTCTTCATCATTGCTGATAGCAATAGGAGTAAAAGAATCTTTTTGATCAATAATCTTGTGAGGCATCTTGATGTAGGGATTTGTAAATCTATATATCAGCTGGTAGATTAAAGCACAAGTCTCTCAGATGATGTAGAGTTAGCGTGCGATGTGATGACGATGCGTCCAGTTCTTGGGATCAAACACTGATGTCCAGCTACGAGCACAGCAACCTCTCCCGAATCGTCAATGCGCTGCACTGTTGCAGAAGTCACACCAAAGGGTCACCCTTAGAACCAGTCGTGTGGTAAATGTACGCAGGATAGGTCCGTATCAGCATGCACTCATACCTGTTTAGTTTTAGAGTAGTAGGAACAGAAATATGTGGAAACAAAAAGAACACGAACACAAACACACACACACAAACATATAATGCCAAAGCGAAGCGACAAACATTACATATAACATTTACACACACACACGAACAAGGACACAACAAGACAGATAAAACAACATTAATCACAATTGTTACATGTAAACATTATGGTTTTCAGTTTCATTTCATCATTTTGTAAACAAATAAATACATTAGATCCAGGGGAACTCAGCATTGGAAACCTGGAGAGAAGTAAACAATTAATCATTAATCATTGTTCGTCCTTAGCAGCAATCCGTCTGATAGAGTTTACACCTGTTAGACAAGTTCAAAGTGGAAACGGTATCATCAACAACCTAAGGAACAGATATGGTGAATTTTGGTTAATTTTGATTCTCTGGAAGCAAGTGAACAATCACTAAATAAATAATCGATAATTGAATCAATCAATTATTACACTCCTGACATAAGTCAGACCCTCAATCACCTCACAGAGGTTGAAAACGAACATTGATTACAACCTTAATTTCAGAAAGGGTACCCTTAATCTATAAAAAGAAAATCTATTGTGCATTGAGAGATATTGTTAGTATAAGCAAGCTGCAACAGGGGCTTCACTTGTGCAAGATGCTTCCATCGAGTCAAGCCTGGCTCGATTTCGATGAGTAGAGAGAAAAGTTGGAGTAGTCAGCAACACTGAGTAAGGACCTTCATACCTGGAAGACATTGGACCTAAATTTCCATATTACTGAACCATTACTTTGTCCCCCACTTGTACAGGATTTTAGCCGTTAAATTAAATGCAGCAGTCTTTAAGTCTCCCGCAATTTGGACGCTGAGGGCACTGAACGGGCATCCCTAAATGCGCATGATGTGTACCCATGATCAGAGGGTACAAAAATAAAATCTACCTGTCAATGTGTAAAAGGTCCTCGCGGGCGAGGACTGTGGCTTATTGATATCATACCTCTTCATAATCGTGGCTTTGTTTGTAAATGATGGATTTATCTGGACAGTCTGTCCCTCACAGTTTGTAACATCTCTGGTCAAAACCATGTTTGTTGTAACATAGTATTAGTTTTATGAACCCCTTGGTGTGCAATCCTGTGGTATAGATCAATTAATATCTGCTAGGCGGAACACCCTTTTCATTTAGAGCATTAATTCCTTCTTCAGTTAAAATAGCTCCTAACCTTTTTGACATATTTCATTATCTTCATTTGTGTACAATTTAGATAGGGTTTCTGATCCTGCACAATTTGGATGAACAGGGAAAATTCGAGTTACCTCTCCAAGTGATGCACCCCTGGCCGCCTCTCTCACAGCCTTATCAGCTAGCGAGTTTCCTTTTGCCCACCAATCATTGAAACTACTGTGACCTGTAACCTTGCAAACCGCAACACTGTTAGGTGAAATTTTCTCGCACGTTTCAAGAATTCAAGAATTCTTTAATAATGGTTTGATGACTTATTGGCATACCGGCGGTGGTCAGATAACCGCGACGTTTCCAGACAGGGCCATAACTCCGCACTACATGATAACTGTAGGCACTGTCAGTAAAAATATTCACATAAATGGAGCTATTTTCGCTTGCAGTTAATTTAAGTGTAAAATTTAAAGCAGCTTTCAAAGCATGCAGTTCAGCGATCTGAGCACTTCCTCCCCGTAGCGACCCTTCAGCCAAGACTTCGCCCATCCTCCCCTCCACTACCGCCCAACCTGTGTAGCGTGTTTCCCCCTCATAAAAGCTGCTGCCATCCACGAACATGTCCATGACATTTGCAAATGTCTAATTTCTGACGAAATGTCCTCTGTCACAAGTAACCACCACAGCACAGTCATGTGCACTCCCTTCGTTCTCCATCAGGGAGGCAGGGTTCGTCCGGTTATCTGTAACAACAGTAAGCTGAGGACTCATTAGAGCAGTTTCCCACTTAGCAGGTCGCTGATTTGAGATCGATTTCACCTTTGTTTCAGGTAGCAAATGTAAAAAGCGATGTGGGGTATGTAAAATAGTCTGGTTGTAGCCGACAATGTGCTCGGTGACCTTCAATGTCCCCTCTGCACAGGCACAGTCCAACGCCATCAAGCATGGCATCTGTCCTTTCATAGAAGAAGGAATCACAATTGAATAATATCCAACAGTTCCAAAACTTTTGTCACCTTTATGCTGTCCCAGCACGCAGTTGTAAGCATTCTGGCCTACATGGGTCCAAATGTGGAGCGGTTTTGTTCATGTAACGCAGGAGAAGAGGCTAGTGCGGATTTGAGAAGAGTGAAAGGCTCAGCCATGTCTGCTGTCCACTCCAGAGGGGAAGCACCCGGAAGGCCTCCCTTAAGAGCCTCTGTTAGAGGTTCAGCCAAATCAGAAAAATCAGGGAAATAAACCCGATTAAAATTAAATAGCCCCATTAATGATCTTAAACCAGTGACTGTGGTTGGCTTCTTTAATTTTGTAATTGTTATGACCCGATCTGGAAAAGGTCTTTTTCCCTCATGACCAACACTCTGACCTAAAAATGTAATAATGGTTGAAACAGCTGTACTTCCCGTTTGTTCAGGAGGAAGCCAGCCTCTTGAAGTGCTCTCAACAAGAGAGTGAGTACACTCAGATGCTGCACCTTTTTTCTAGATGTAAGAAAAATTTCATCACAATATTGAATTATAACAGACGGCACGCACGATTCTTTTAAAATGGTTGAATGATTGGCAACAATGGGGTTGCTTTGGTGGTCACAGCATTCAATGCGGTATAGTCTATAGTAAGCCTATAGCTCTCGTCTGGCTTTCTTACAGGCCACATGTGAATCACATTGAGAGGCACATCTTACCACAATCCCTTTCTCGAGCTGGGTCACAATTTGCCTGTGCCGCTCTCTCTTTCTCTCCGAAGAGGATACTGGAATACTGGAGGAGGTGCAAGACCTGAAACATTCAGAGGTTTAATTCTGCAAAAACCAACATCAAGTTTAGAAGTTGACCACAAATCTGAAAATTTCTCAGAAAAATATTGTATCGTTGGAGAGTCAGTAGACTCTTTCTCATTTGCTGTAACAGCTCCAATGTTAAATTTAGGAGTTCAATTTTTCTGACGACTGGAATGGGAACTGGCAAAATTTGACTAACTATTTTATTTAGTTAATAAAATATCTGCTTCCAATTTCTCCACTATATCCATTCCCACTACAGTGCCAACTTGACTTTCTCCAACCCAGAATTGCACCCGAAAGGGTTTGCTTAAGTGGATAAATTATTAAGGGAATTAATTGAGACTGTGTGAAAAGACTGCCATCAGATAATCCTCGAAGAGTCATGTGTTTATTTGTAAAATGTAAATTAGAGTAGCTAAATAAATATGTAGCTATCCTGATCTCAAGTGCTATGGTCAGCCTGTGGCATCAGCAGCTTCAGCTGTGCCTGCATGTCGACTTCCTTTCTCTGCATCACCTCTATTTTCAGAGCGAGGCCGAAGGGGGGGGGGGGGGGGCTACTTTGGTAGCCGTCGCTGTCGCTGAAAAGAGGAACCTTTTTAAACATTTTTAAAACCCTCGCTCTCCATCTCACTCAGGGCACCTATTTACGTAGTGGCCTGTTTCCTGACAATTATAACCGGTAATTACAGAGACAGAGGGCGATCCAATCGCATCATCTGCTCTTTTCGTTTGGTCAACAATATCTTGAGCTCTGGTTCCCCACGTGTGCAGTGTGTAACAGTATATGAGATTTCAAATCAACAGCTTCTTTTGTAGCAACAAACTCTTTCAAAGCTCGAGTGAAATGCTCAATATATTTAACAAAGGGCTCGTTAGTGCCCTGTCTGATTAATGTTACATTAGTAAAAATTTGGATTTCTGATCCAATCACATGCTGTACTTCAATACGCAGTTCGTTAAATTAAGTAGCAAAATCATTTACAGTTGTAATTAGTACAGTAAAATTTCATAATTGGCAGCGTGTTTACAATGCTAGGTAAATCACGCACACCGATAGTTCGATAGACCCCCACTTGGCCACCTGCTTATAGCATGGTAACCTTGAATATAATTTCACATATTTGCCCCACTCAGCCTCAGCTCTTCTAAACTGCCAGGAGAAATAACAAACTATATTCACAATTCTCAGAAATCTGTTACATTTCTGCCAGTTATAAATGTCATCAATCTTAGGAGCTTTGCCTATATCGGCTCTCGGCTCCTTTGTTACAAGATTTTTTAATAAATCCCACATATCTTATAGCCTCTCTAGCTGCTTGCGCTAAATTATAAACCTGTACAATTCTACCATTTCTGTCTGTCAAAAGCCCTTTGACTTTCCTTATCCATAAACAACATAAAACACGTGCCTATTTCTTCTGTTCTTTGTGATCAGTAATTTCCTTCAACCTGTTAACTGTCACCCCGTCCCGAATACGGGACGCCTGCGCCGACTACACCACACCACAATCAAATCAAATCCAATCCTGACAAACTATATACCATTGGAAAAGTCCAAGACTCTCAAATATATATTTTACCAATATTCTTGTTAAAAGACTATGTAGGAAAAGTAATAAAATTCATTTATGACAAGAGTACACACTCAGAAATCTACATTACAAAAGAAGACTTCCTCGTTGCCTTTTCTCTATCACATTTCATAAATCATCAGAAGTGATATATCACTTGAAAACATAAAATCTCAAAATTCATCCTTTAAATCCCATTTTAAAATCAGACAATTACATTACCATGTAAATGGCACATCAAAATCATGTTACAAAATATTTTTGGTCATGAATTGTAAAATTTTAGGTTTGTATTATGCAAATTCAAGTCTATCTTCAAAAACGTGAGTGACCGTTAAGGGGTCAACACCCATTCACTCTGTCTGCGTGGAACCGAAATCTCTCTAAATCCATCTTTAACCATTTTCTGTCTTATTTCTTCTACATCACATATTCATTTGGAGTTTCTTTTATTTGAACAGGTGCCATTATCTCATGTGCCGACAAATCCAACAAGGAAAAGGTTTATTCAATTCAGATACACTTAATTAAAATTAATTATTTATCTTAACTTATTTTTACTTATCTTTACTTATTTTACTTAATTCCTTTACTCATTCTACTTAATTTCCACCCATTTTTACTTAATTTCTACTTATTTTTACTTAATGCACCGTCTGACAATTTATTGATCTAAATTTAGTCGCAAGGTGGGGTTCTGTTTGTGTCGAAAACTGCCAAGTCTAATCCCAGAGACTATATCCAAAAACAAGAGACGGCATTCAGACCCGACCAGCACGCTGTAAGTAAACCCTCACAGCGCGTGTCTCAAAATACTGTTGCATTTTCGGTTTAACCCAAAAGTGCTCGCAATACACCCCCGGTAACCCCGCAGGATGTAAAGCGCAGATATTTATCCACACTACCAGTAACCCTCAATAGTGAACAACACATTTAATGCCGCGGATCGCCGTCTCGTCCCCCAGCGCGCGCTGATTTTTCAAATACGGTTAAACCACCGTCTACGGTTATACCACCGGCTATGACCCAGGCTCGTTCTCTTGCTGCAGTCAAGATTAATGAACGAGGTGGGTCCACAGATATATCTCCTAGACCCGGCAGGCAACACCACAGAAGCCCATAAAGAGAAAAGGATGAGCTACTCACCTCTCTTTATTTTGTCTTGCGTTGCATCAAAACTTAATGAAATGAAAACTTCAACGATCTCCAGCGGGTGCCTCCAAAACTGATGCAAAAAAATGAGACTTCAATCTTGGTCAGACGGTGGGGTGGTATTTTAGTATGCAAATTTATTCAAAGAATATAGGAAATGAGAATACAACTCATAACTTGCAAACAGATTAGTAAGTATTAAAATCAGCTTCAAATATAGAAAATACAAATCCCAAAATTAATATAGTTTTAAAAGCAATCCATGTATGATGGATGCTGCCCAATTAAAAGTAATACAAAATGCATTATAATATTCAAAAGTAATCAAGATGTTAAAAATAATAACACAAAGTATACAACAATACCCTGCATATCAAAAGTCAAAAGTTATAATAATAACAAATAATACAATAATAATCATATCTGAGATGAATAAAACCTGAGAGAAGTTCAAAGTATTCAAGTGAGCCCGGAATCAAAGATAAAGAAGTTGAGAAAAGACTAAGTCCAGCTAGAAGGGTCTAGACTGAACTCAGTCTGAGCGAGAGAGAGAGAGGGGTGAATTTGCCTCCTCTTATAGCCCTGCAAATCTGTATCAAACCCATGCCACGTCTCTGCAGCCACGTCTCAGACAGATATCAAAACAGTCGTCATCCTTCTCCGAAAATACATACTAGCCCTTGCAGCCTAATTTCAGTTCCCTATTTCGTAAGGTCAGCAGATTGTATGTTCAAAGTCCAACTGTCCTGCCTCAGAAGATTAATCGTCTGGTTCTCTTTTGTTAAGAACCCACAGGGGGGGGTTCGAATGACTCCAAATAACAGACGTGTGATGGAATATAAACGTCTCTGAATCATGCTGTTTTTAGAAGTATAAACATTTCGTGGAAATCTTTTATCTTTAACTTTTCTTATTTCCATATTGATATAGAAGTCTTCTAAGTCTAAAGTTCAGCTGAGGCCTTCAGCACAGGCTGTCCTGTACTTTTAAGCACGTAGCAAATGCACACATGACAGAAGTCAGAATTTGGGTTACATCAGTGTATAACATTGATGAAGGTAAAATGGAGTCTCCCAGGGAGAGATTTGAGAGCAGTTGAGAGCAGACGTTGACAGAATGCTAATTTATTTGTCAAAAAGAGCACCCAGATGGTCAACAGTTGATTTCACATTTAAGAGGTGAGAATTACAAATAAGTCATTGGCAAATATTTTGTGTGCTGTTGTTTATTTAACACTATTTTGTGGATCTTTGGATACTGTACAGATTTAACCAGCTAAAACATGCAACTCTGAGCAGTGTTGTTTTTCTGTATCCCTTTTAATGTTATTTTAACACTTTTTTGGAGTCAAATTAGGAACTCCGGCATTGTGTTAAATCTTTAACTATTTTGAAAGTGTTATTTTAACTCCGGAGAGTGTGGAGCTATATAAACTCTGAAAAAGTGTTGAAATCAACACTGGACTTTTTGCTGTGTAGGTTTCGAAAACGCGCAGGTGGTTTATGGAAAATAAAACTTAATTACAACTATTACACTTAATAACGTAGATGAAAATATAGCACAAATCTGCCGTACATTTGTAATGAGAACTTTATAGGAATCTATAGTAAAATCTATCCTTGCCCATCTTTCAGCGCGCTGTCATGAATACGCATCAGAGGGAGCTCTCTCTCTCTCTCTCTCTCTCTCTCTCTCTCTCTCTCTCTCTCTCTGTGTGTGTCTAACGCATAACTTAGCATCCTATTGTGCTGATACAAGTTGTATGTTATGTCTGATATGTATCTCAGTTATCTGATTTATCATAGGATGCGTCATAGAATTAGCTTGCGTTTATTGGTATACTTTCACCTCAGGCAGATATTTCTTGCTCCTTTATTAATAACATTGCTTCATCATAATCATCTAACCTGTCCTAATCATTTGTTCATGTTTTCATAGACAGATTATCATGTCAGATTTTTTTTCATTTTCATAACAATCTTCAGATATTTTTTTCATTAAATACATTATGCCCATGACCCCCCATTATGTTTAACACAAAATAATACATGTTTGCTTTTTGTTAATTAAGTGCTCTTGCTGAGTCATGGGAAAAATAAAGGAGCTGGAAAAAAACACCTGCTAGTGACATCAGCATCATCTACACACCTGCTAGTGACATCATGCTCCTCTTCACCTGCTAGTAACTTGCCTGCTTTGTGATAAGCAAATTTTGCTATCTTCTAGTAAGTTTAAGCTTTTGTTACCTTCTCAGCCAGGGTTTTAACCAACATTTAATTTAATTATAATGCTTAGTTATAATGCTTGAATTTAATGCTTAGATTTTAGTCTTAGATTTAAGTCAGAAAATGTTAATAAAAATCTAACTCTTTACTTTTACTTATGATCTGCAATATCGTTTCAGATTCTGAACACATCAGAAATCACCAACCCCTCCTGACATATCTTTCCAGTTTGGGGTAGGTATGTTGCAACAATATAACATAAATAACAATAAAATGTCATTAATTGAAGCATGACTTATTGGGGTAACGTTTCCTTTTGTAATAGAACACTATAGAACTACATTCACTATAGAACAGGAACATCATTTGTTGGTAAATTTTTCATGCCTATTTTCTTCCTAGCAAAAAATGAATGTATGTGCCAAAGTAGAATTCAACAACTTTAGCCGTGATCTCTGTGATCAGCTCATCATCTCTCCATACCCTCTCCACATGGAAGTCACCTCTTGTACTTGTTACAAGATCACACCAAGTTAACTAGTCCAGTAACCATCAGCTGACCGTGGAATGCCAATTGTGTGTTTCTTTCTCAGTTTTGCATGGTCCCCAATAAACTCAACGTGGAATGCCTCTCCCATTTCTTTCACATCAGGGCAATTAACCTATACCAGGCCACAGAGAGGTTCTTCATTTGGGTCCACTACTTTGCCATCTGCACCAAGGTGTGGAGCTTCAGGGTGGATGATGAGACTAGATGGAGTAACGTTAACGTCAAAGGTCTCCTCATAGCGGTGAAGAACCTCTGGCTCAAGTTTCAATCCTCTACACCTCGCTCTCTAGAGACCCCGACAGATGTTTACACACACTGTTTAATGCAATTACAAATGCATAATATTTTGATGTTTTAATCCCAAAATGTTGAATACTGATATTTGCAATGATAAAAGAAAGTGCTTTAAGAGGTGAAATTAAAAACACCAATATCTAGACAATCATGAATTGTAACATCACTTCCTTTAATGTTTTTACTATACAGTTGATATGGAATTTGTTTAAATGTTAATTTTTTGAAAAAAATGTTTATATGAAATGCTTATACAAAATAAATATGTAGTTAATTTAAAGTATATCTACATTCCTTGCTTTCATACATGGTCATATGAAAAATTTGCCGTACTTAAGGTAGATTTCTGCCATTTACAGGAAAACATTTAAAATTACAATTTTAAACAAAAGCACTATATGAACATTCTGAGTGATTTTATTACACTAATATACAATCAGACATCCCAATTTCTGTTTTGGTAAAGTCATTAAGTGTCATGTCATTTAGATGAATTAGAATTTTATTTGGGGTCCTGAAATACCCTAAACACTGCACAGAGGTTAAGATTACCATTGCTCCATAAATAAAATAAAAATGGAAACTCATCCTATTTTGTTTTGATTTTCTCTTACTAAATTATACAGTTACTGATGCTATGGACTGTGGTATTAGTAACAGGCTATTAACAAAAATCTGTCTCTAAACCTCTTTGCTCTTTATTAAAAGTTGGTCTAAACTAGACAAGTAGCCTACATGATAGAATCAAATGTTTTGAAAATCCGCTCCGAAGCGATCTCAAATGATTCGCGAAACGTGCTTCGGACTCCCGATCTGAATCAATGTTTTGTGAACTCGCTCTGAAGTCCCGATCATATGATTCGCGAAACGCGACTCCGACTGCCGATCTGAATCAATGTTTTGCAAAACCGCTCTGAAGTCCCGATCATATGATTGGCGAAACGCGACTCCGACTCCCGATCTGAATCAATGTTTTGTGAACTCGCTCTGAAGTCCCGATCATATGATTCGCGAAACGCGACTCCGACTCCCGATCTGAATCAATGTTTTGCAAAACCGCTCTGAAGTCCCGATTATATGATTCGCGAAACGCGACTCCGACTCCCGATCTGAATCAATGTTTTGAGAACTCACTCCGAAGTCCCGATCTCAAATGATTCGCGAAATGCGCTTCGGAGTCCCGATCTGAATCAAATGTTTTGCAAAACCGCTCTGAAGCCCCGATCTCAAATGATTCGCGAAACGCGACTCCGACTCCCGATCTGAATCAATGTTTTGTGAACTCGCTCTGAAGTCCCGATCATATGATTCGCGAAACGCGACTCCGACTCCCGATCTCAATCAATGTTTTGAGAATTCACTCCGAAGTCCCGATCTCAAATGATTCTCGAAACGGGCTTCGGAGTCCCGATCTGAATCAAATGTTTTGTGAATTTTTTTTCAAGCCTTGAAATGATTCGCGAAACGCGCTTCGGATTCCCGATCTGAATCAATGTTTTGCAAATCCGCTCCAAGGCCCTGATCTCAAATGATTCATGAAATGTGCATCAGCAGGAGACTCCTAGGCGGATCCGCCTTCAAGTTCAAATTCAAATTCGTTTTGGTGCCGCCCAGAGGATCAGCTCCGCCTCCGGCCAGCGCCGTCAAACAGCGGATCCTGTTAAAATTAAGCTTCGGCATTTTAATCACTGTTTGAGTTGGTTCAGACAATATGCCTCCTGTTTGAATGTCAAAAAGTGCAGGCTTAACTTCTAATGTTAGCTACCGTCTATTAGCTTGATACCATCCAGCGTCACCGCTCATTTTACACAGTTTAACAACAAAACAAAACGCTAAGTGAACATTACTAGCTACCATTTTCATGTTGGTTTTGAGCGCTATGCAGCCCATCTAACCTGGAAAACGGTCTTAATAGTATCGTTTATACAGCGTGTCTGGAGGAATAGAGATCGCTAACACATGTGACCAACTGGGCGGCAACGTCATCAGAACGCAAAGAATTATGGGTATGTTTGGCCAGTTAGCATGGTCTGGCATAGCAGGCTAGTGTTCTGGCATGAAAATAATGAAAAAAATTTTAGCGTGAAAAACGGAATATAATCCTACAAAATGCAGCGGGCTAAAGAAAACATTGTCGGACCATACTGCCTAAAACTAAATCCTAATGCAAAGATGAGATATGACGAGAAAATAAAGAGAATCAAAGGACTCGATCCTTACGAGCAGAGCGACTGGTCAAGGTTAGTAACACCCTCCAGCCCAAAAGAAGGGCATGTGAAAAGGTTGTGTTGTGGTCCTTTTACAGACAGCCTGAATAGTTTGATGACATGTTAGCTTGCGATAGTCAGATTTCAAAGTCAATCGTTTGTAAATGTTTGGGCAGCCTTAAAAATCGCTGCAACCATCTTACCAATATGACCGTGTTGCCTTTTATTTTAATCTTTTACTAAACGTGACTTTGCGTTTCATAAATGTTCTTTTTTTTTGTACTTCATAGATGATGTGTAAATGAAAAAAATATTTACAACACTTTCTGCATCCCCTAATCTACAGTGTAAACTATACATCACTTGTAAATGTGTTAGGGTTAGAGGGTCTACATAATTTAAAACGCTGGTCTTGGTGAGTATCCTCAGTCAGTTAGCCCTATATCTCAAGTGAACGTAGCCTTGTTCAAATCGGGTTTTCCGTAGCCTACCTGTTAGATCTACCTGAAAACTCTAAAAACACTCTTTATAATTTACAAAAAATTACTCTTTTAAACATTTTCACAAGTTGTGAAAAACACAACTTTCATTCTTCAGGTCGATCGTCTATAAATCTGTTTCAATATCTTCTCAATGGTTAAGAGGATTCCCCAAGCATGACAGTGAAACATCAGACACCATGATATACTGGATATGTAACTTGAGTTAAAAAAATGAAGATATTTGTTAGAAGTTTGATAAGTGCTGATCAAAATCCAAAAAAGTAGTGCTTGAAAGTCCTGGAATTTCATTTTTACAGAATCTGTACAAACCCTGATAGTTAATCATGTACAAGACATTTGCAAATGACTTGTAACAGAATTTACAAAACATACTTAAAATGATAGTACATCACTTGCTAATAATTTATGAATGTTTTGTAAATGATTAGTTCATCATTATTTAACCACTGACTTATAAAATAGGTACAACTGAACGTTATTATAAAGTGTTACCCTCTTTGGCAACTCAAAATCAAACCTAGTCTGACCATAACTCCCTGAGCAGCTGATGGCTACTTTACACACGCAGATTGTTCAATCAGGTAGACCTATACCTGATGTTATTTTTAACACAATGCAATAGTTAGTGCGTCAGTAAAAACGGACGGACACGCTCACTTATTTAGTAAGGAAAGTAAGCTACTAAAAATATTCCTGTTAACTATCAAGCTAATCATAATAATAAAAAGCCTACCCTTTTGACATGCAGTAAATCTTCAAAAGTTTTTTTTAGGCTTATTTACAATATTGTTCGGTTAAAATTACAAAGCAATTCAGATTTAAGCTTATGTTTATATTTCTGTAGTAGCCTAGGCTAGAAATATTTATTAGTTTATCTTACAATTTCTTTTATCCTACAGCAAGAACAGAAGGGATTTTGAAAATGAGATAAACGGGTCCAAAACGGACCAGGGCCAGATGAGACAGTATGGTGGCGGATATGTTTCAATTTGCAGGACCCAAACGGACCCACCGTGGAGGTAAGGTTTTAATCGTGGAGCGCGGTGCAACGGCGGGTCCGGGATCCGAATTCGTATCGGATCCGTCATTGCCCGCAAGTTGACGCCGGTACAGTTCCGTTCCGGAAGCTGCAACACGGCCGCGCAGTACTTTTTGCTGTGTGGGGGAGTCCCGATCTGAATCAATGTTTTAAAAATCCGCTGGGACTGATTTCAAATGATTCGCGAAACGTGCTTCGGAGTCCCGATCTATTTTTTTTTTTTAAAGAGTAGAATTAGAATAGTGAGTGCTAAAGTTAGAGGGTCAAATAAATATATGATAAATAATAATAATAAACAATGTAAACATAGTTAGGCTATTTAAGTTCTCCTTGCTCCACAACAAATCCTTTAAATTTAACAGTATTTAGAGAATATAATTAAAAGATTTAAGAAGCTACATAAGTTCACAAGCCAAAACGAATGATCATTTTAGGCTAGAATGAAACTCAAACTAAAGTTGGGTCTCTCATTCGACACAAAATCACATTTTTCTGTAAATATTATTAACGTACTTCACTCGCTTCCAATATCAACATAAAACAAAATGTTTTACATCAGGGCAGTAAGGTGATAACGCTTAACGGTACAGATTTTACTACATAAAAACTGAGCAGTGTGTGTTTGTGTTTAAAGTTACTGTTTTTTTATTATGATATTGAACAGACAAAGCTTAACTACACGCACATGCAGCGCCAGAGCAATCACTTGAATTTTTTTCCTTCTAACAGCAGAAGTACAATTCTCTACTTATAATAATTTTGCTAAATGGTAAAATAAATGTTCAGCAATATCTTTAAAATATATTTGAATTTTGGCACAAAAAAACATTGTTACATCTAATCCCGCATTAGTTTGTGTCTGCACACCCCATGGCAAACCAAAATATTCAAATAAGAGGTTGAAATTAGATCAGATCCAAATTAATTAAACTCTAACAAACCATACCTATTTTTAGAAAAAAATTTGTAACAAAATATCTGAAAAGATAGGTGTTTTTGTTTGTAATTACAGATGCAGTCAAAAAGTGGGGCAGCATAATATATATTATTATTTATTTATTTTTCGTTGTTATGGCCTATATCTGACATATTATTAAATGTGTTTTGTTGTTACTTTTTTGTCAGTTGTCCTCTTTTGAGAGCAATTATTAATGGGCTAATAATAGGCCAGACTCCTGATCTGAATCAAATGTTTTGTGAACTCGGTTGAAGCCAAATGATTCGCAAAACGCGATTTGGAGTCCCGATCTGAATCAAATCTGTCGAAGCCAAATGATTCGCAAAACGCGATTCGGAGTCCCGATCTGAATCAAATGTTTGTCGAACTCGGTCGAAGCCAAATGATTCGCAAAACGCAATTCGGAGTCCCGATCTGAATCAAATGTTTGTCGAACTCGGTCGAAGCCAAATGATTCGCAAAACGCGATTCGGAGTCCCGATCTGAATCAAATGTTTGTCGAACTCGGTCGAAGCCAAATGATTCGCAAAACGCGATTCGGAGTCCCTATCTGAATCAAATGTTTTGCAAACTCCGACCTCCCGTCTCAAATGATTCGCAAAACTCCCGATCTGAATAAAATGTTTTGCAAATCCGCTCCTAAGTGCTTGAGATGCTCCGCATTTGCAGGATTTCCTAATTCCGCCACCAGGTGTTTCCGATTACCGCTGTGTCGCATAGCAACAGTGCAAGAGGAGCACTGACGCAAGTACAATCCTGTCAGGAGAGGTGGAGACAGAACTAATTGTTTTTGCTGTTATGTTTTACGTCATAATGGAGGAGACGGTGATGGAACTGGTTTGCTGCATCCTTTGTCGGATTACAACTTTAAATGCAGGTACTGGTTTGGAGCTTACTTGAATAATGTAATGATACATATGAAAAACTACTAAATAAACAAACTCGCACACACACACACACACACACATAGCACTTCAAATGCTGACTGATATGTTACAAAGGTGCGATTTTATATAGTTTATTGTCTTGACCAAGGTGATCCTATGTAGACAGGTTTGCAACCCATTTATTAAGTAGTTAAAGCATAAAAATAAAACTGAAAAAAGTTTGTAGCATAGCTCAATGTTCAACAGCAGCAATCACAGTTGAGCAGTAGGGATGTGCAACAGTGATCGAGTACTCGACCGCGACAGCGATGATCGATCAAGTAAACAATTATCGAAATTATTATTATTATTATTATTTCTGATTGATTATGGCAGCACGTTGGGCGGCGCCCTGATCTCTGATTGGTTAGCTTCCCACTTGATTCCTCAAAAGACGTAAGAAGACAGATAAGCATGGCCTCAAAGTCAAGTAGTAATGGCTGGCTTCCCTTTGAGAAGAACGATGAAAATACAGTTCAGGGTAAGCTGTGTAGCGCCAAGCTGTCACACAAATCTACAACAAATACAATGCGCTATCATCTAAAATGCGTACCTACATAAAATATCTGGCGATAACAGAGCGGCAACTCAGACGAGCACTGAATCACTTGCCGTAAGACCTAAATGCAACGCATTAACCGAGAAGACGACAAAGCTGTTCGCTGAAATGGTGGTGAAAGATTTGCTGCCCATTAGTTTCAGGGACAGAGAAGGTTTACTTGTCCAGTGGTACCTGTCTGTTCCTGCAACATCTGCTCCTGCGGAGCGAATTAATTCCACTAAATGTGAACAGGCTGCGCACTCGGCTCTCATCTGAGCGCGTAGACCGCCTTATGTTTTTGAATAGACATTTGAATGTTTCACCGGTCGTGGTAAATATAATATCCATTTTTTTTATAATTATTATTTTAGTTTTGAGTTTTAACCATAGTTAAAATATCTAGGCTATTTGGTCTCTGTTTTATACCTTATAATAGTTGTTTGGTTAAACTTGGTGAACTTTTTTTTCTTTATATTTTAAAAAACTACGTTTCACCGCTGGATTAAAATATGATGCTAAAGTTATACTTGAAGACAATGATTTGTTTAAAAAAATGCACTTGAATAAAGTAGCGCAAAAAAAAAAGAATCTTTGTGTGTTCATTTTTAAATCACAGACAAATAATGAAATGGTCTTTATAAAATAAAAATGGACTGGATATATTTGTAGCCTAATTACATTAAACATATTCGAGATGACGAAAATCAAAATTATTTGTTTGTCATGGTTTTTATCTTAAATATATTTTAAATCTTATTCGATTATTTGGCAATAATCAGTGATTTCCATGCTGTTAAATAATATTTTGGTTGATCAGAAAGTGCAAATTGAATACAAAATATAAATTAAATATTACAATACATAAAAAAATAATGATAGTGACAGTGTGACACTATGTAAATTTATTGTACTTTCGTGTTTGTAAAGCGCAATGCGAGTTACACTTTCGGTCAAGTTCACATCTGCATCAGCGAATTTTTTTCAGATAAAAATTGCAAGAGCTACTCTACGTCTGATTAATTAACATGAACAATTAGGCTGAAATCGCTGCACATAAGCGATTCGTTTCATGCTCATAGGCAATGCCCGATAATGATATTGCTCTTAAATGTTTTATTTTTCTATTATTATTGATATTATTTTATTAATGATGTTATAATAATGCAGCCAAGCTTTTTTTCCCGTCATATTTGTGGGCATAATTCAATTCCTAGGCTTCGAAAACGCGCAGGTGGTTTATGGAAAATAAAACTTAACTTAAAAATAAAACTTAATTACAACTATTACACTTAATAACGTAGATGAAAATATAGCTCAAATCTGCCGTACATTTATAATGAGAACTTTATAGGAATCTATAGTAAAATCTATCCTTGCCCATCTTTCAGCGCGCTGTCATGAATACGCATCAGAGGGAGCTCTCTCTCTCTCTCTCTCTCTCTCTCTCTGTGTGTGTCTAACGCATAACTTATCATCCTATTGTGCTGATACAAGTTGTATGTTACGTCTGATCAGTTATCTGATTTATCATAGGATGCGTCATAGAATTAGCTTTCGTTTATTGGTATACTTTCACCTCAGACAGATATTTCTTGCTCTTTTATTAATAACATTGCTTCATCATAATCATCTAACCTGTCCTAATCATTTGTTCATGTTTTCATAGACAGATTATCATGTCAGATTTTTTTTTCATTTTCATAACAATCTTCAGATATTTTTTTCATTAAATACATTATGCCCATGACCCCCCATTATGTTTAACACAAAATAATACATGTTTGCTTTTTGTTAATTAAGTGCTCTTGCTGAGTCATGGGAAAAATAAAGGAGCTGGAAAAAAACACATGCTAGTGACATCAGCATCATCTACTCACCTGCTAGTGACATCATGCTCCTCTTCACCTGCTAGTAACTTGTCTGCTTTGTGATAAGCAAATTTTGCTATCTTCTAGTAAGTTTAAGCTTTTGTTGCCTTCTCAGCCAGGGTTTTAACCAACATTATACATATAATCTTTCACATACTTCTCAGTGTGCTTTTTTTTTTTTTTTTTTTTTTTGCTGAATTTAATGCTTAGATTTTAGTCTTAGATTTAAGTCAGAAAATGTTGATAAAAATATAACTCTTTACTTTTACTTATGATCTGCAATATCGTTTCAGATTCTGAACACATCAGAAATCACCAACCCCTCCTGACAAATCTTTCCAGTTTGGGGTAGGTATGTTGCAACAATATAACAAATAACAATAAAATGTCATTAATTGAAGCATGACTTATTGGGGTAACTGTTTTCTTCTTGTAATAGATCACTATAGAACTACATTCACTATAGAACAGGAACATCATTTGTTGGTAAATTTTTCATGCCTATTTTCTTCCTAGCAAAAAATGAATGTATGTGCCAAAGTAGAATTCAACAACTTTAGCCGTGATCTCTGTGATCAGCTCATCATCTCTCCATACCCTCTCCACATGGAAGTCACCTCTTGTACTTGTTACAAGATCACACCAAGTTAACTAGTCCAGTAACCATCAGCTGACCGCGGAATGCCAATTGTGTGTTTCTTTCTCAGTTTTGCATGGTCCCCAATAAACTCAACGTGGGATGACTCTCCGATTTCTTTCACATCAGGGCGATTAACCTATACCAGGCCACAGGCAGGTTCTTCATTTGGGTCCACTACTTTGCCATCTGCACCGAGGTGTGGAGCATCAGGGTGGATGATGAGACTAGATGGAGTAACGTTAACGTCAAAGGTCTCCTGGTAGCTGTGAAGAACCTCTGGCTCAAGTTTCAATCCTCTACACATCGCTCTCTAGAGACCCCGACAGATGTTTACACACACTGTTTAATGCAAGATATAAATGCATTTAACCTGCAATTACAAATGCATAATATTTTGATGTTTTAATCCCAAATTGTTGAATACTGATATTTGCAATGATAAAAGAAAGTGCTTTAAGAGGTGAAATTAAAAACACCAATATCTAGACAATCATGAATTGTAACATCACTTCCTTTAATGTTTTTACTATACAGTTGATATGGAATTTGTTTAAATGTTAATTTTTTGAAAAAAATGTTTATATGAAATGCTTATACAAAATAAATATGTAGTTAATTTAAAGTATATCTACATTTCTTGCTTTCATACATGGTCATATGAAAAATTTGCTGTACTTAAGGTAGATTTCTGCCATTTACTGGAAAACATTTCAAATTACAATTTTAAACAAAAGCACTATATGAACATTCTGAGTGATTTTATTACACTAATATACAATCAGACATCCCAATTTCTGTTTTGGTAAAGTCATTAAGTGTCATGTCATTTAGATGAATTAGAATTTTATTTGGGGTCCTGAAATACCCTAAACACTGCACAGAGGTTAAGATTACCATTGCTCCATAAATAAAATAAAAATGGAAACTCGTCCTATTTTGTTTTGATTTTCTCTTACTAAATTATACAGTTACTGATGCTATGGACTGTGGTATTAGTAACAGGCTATTAACAAAAATCTGTCTCTAAACCTCTTTGCTCTTTATTAAAAGTTGGTCTAGACTAGACAAGTAGCCTACATGATAGAATCAAATGTTTTGAAAATCCGCTCCGAAGCGATCTCAAATGATTGGCGAAACGCGCTTCGGACTCCCGATCTGAATCAATGTTTTGCAAAACCGCTCTGAAGCCCCGATCTCAAATGATTCGCGAAACGCGACTCCGACTCCCGATCTGAATCAATGTTTTGTGAACTCGCTCTGAAGTCCCGATCATATGATTCGCGAAACGCGACTCCGACTCCCGATCTGAATCAATGTTTTGAGAACTCACTCCGAAGTCCCGATCTCAAATGATTCGCGAAATGCGCTTCTGAGTCCCGATCTGAATCAAATGTTTTGCAAAACCGCTCTGAAGCCCCGATCTCAAATGATTCGCGAAACGCGACTCAGACTCCCGATCTGAATCAATGTTTTGTGAACTCGCTCTGAAGTCCCGATCATATGATTCGCGAAACGCGACTCCGACTCCCGATCTGAATCAATGTTTTGAGAACTCACTCCGAAGTCCCGATCTCAAATGATTCGCGAAACGGGCTTCGGAGTCCCGATCTGAATCAAATGTTTTGTGAATTTTTTTTCAAGCCCTGAAATGATTCGCGAAACGCGCTTCGGATTCCCGATCTGAATCAATGTTTTGCAAATCCGCTCCAAAGCCCTGATCTCAAATGATTCATGAAATGTGCATCAGCAGGCGACTCCTAGGCGGATCCGCCTTCAAGTTCAAATTCAAATTCGTTTTGGTGCCGCCCAGAGGATCAGCTCCGCCTCCGGCTGGCGCCGTCAAACAGCGGATCCTGTTAAAATTAAGCTTCGGCATTTTAATCACTGTTTGAGTTGGTTCAGACAATATGCCTCCTGTTTGAATGTCAAAAAGTGCAGGCTTAACTTCTAATGTTAGCTACCGTCTATTAGCTTGATACCATCCAGCGTCACCGCTCATTTTACACAGTTTAACAACAAAACAAAACGCTAAGTGAACATTACTAGCTACCCTTTTCATGTTGGTTTTGAGCGCTATGCAGCCCATCTAACCTGGAAAACGGTCTTAATAGTATCGTTTATACAGCGTGTCTGGAGAGAAGAAAACAGTTAATGGCTGTGTATTGGACAAATCTAAATAGTCAGAATGAGGTACATCCAACAAGGAAAATATTAGGAAAAAGTTGGGAACAAGGAATGAAGAAACATAAGAGTTTTGGGTGGGTGGTAGAAGAAGATATTAAGGAGATGGGGATAAACAATTATAGATGTGTACCAAGAGTAATATATCCGAATACTCCTATATGGATTATTCCTCAGCCAGTAGTAGATTTAACATTACTGGAGATAAGACAGAGTGAAGGAAATAATGGGATGGAAGTAATGAGAGCAAATGAGTATTTAAGAATAACATATGGAGATAGTATACAGATTTACACAGATGCTTCCAAAAAAGGAAGGAGAGTAGGAGTGGCAGTCAATGTGCCAAAGTTAATGGTGAAGAAAAAAGCTAGAATTAGTGACCAGTTGTCAATATATACAGGTGAGTTGATGGCTATTTTGCTATGAGTATAAATAATTAAGGAAAGGAAAATAAAAAATGCAGTCATATGTTCAGATTCTTATTCAGCAATAGTTAGTATCTATAATCAAAAATCTGAATCAAGGCCAGATTTAATCATGGAAATTCTTCAAAATCTCTTTGAGTTGAAACAAATTAAAATAGAAGTACAGTTTATGTGGGTCCCAGCTCATGTGGGAATTAAAGGCAATGAGGAAGCAGATAAATTAGCCAAACAAGTAGTAGATGAAGATAGGGTAGAAATTGAGTTATCACATAGTTTAAAAGAAATCAAATCAGTAATAAAGGAGGAAATGATTAAAAAGTGGCAACAATATTGGGATAATGAGAGTAAAGGTAGACATTTATATGCAATACAAAAGAAAGTGGGAAAAGGTAGGAAAAGAGGGAGAAATAGAAGGGAGGAAAGTATAATTACAAGACTAAGGGTGGGACATACCGGTTTGAATAAAACATTACATTTAATATCTAAGCATCCAACGGGTTTGTGTGAGAAATGTGGACAAAGTGAAACTGTGGAACATGTGTTTATTAATTGTAATGGTTATGATGAAGAAAGAGAAGTGCTAAGAGAAGAATTATGGAAGAATGAAGGGAAAGAGTTAACATTAAAGAATATATTAGACTTGGATATAGGA
Source organism: Carassius gibelio (assembly GCF_023724105.1). Lineage (NCBI taxonomy): Eukaryota > Metazoa > Chordata > Actinopteri > Cypriniformes > Cyprinidae > Carassius > Carassius gibelio. Next base: position 1,600,152 of record NC_068403.1, on the reverse strand, counting down.
AATAGTATGGTTAATGTGTTGTTTCAGTTTTTGAATAATACTGGTTTAATGAATAGATTGTAGGATTAATATGTATATAGGATTATAGAGAGAGGTAGAAGATGCGGATGAAGTATAGTGTGAGACAGTGTAAGTAAATCTGGAGGTAAATAAGGTTGCGGATGGGAAGTGGGAGTTAAAGGGAAGTGGGGTGGAAGCTGGAGGAGCTGAACACGCAGCGCCAGTGGGTTTTATTTACTTTTATTTATTTTTTTTATTTTTTTTTGGGGGGGGGGGTTGCTTAGAAATGTTAAGAGATAGGAATGTTTCTGATCTAAGCTACCGGATGATGGCAATAATGCACTGTTAAGTGCGGTTGCCAATAAAACGAAAGAAGAAGAAGAAGAAGCGTGTCTGGAGGAATAGAGATCGCTAACACATGTGACCAACTGGGCGGCAACGTCATCAGAACGCAAAGAATTATGGGTATGTTTGGCCAGTTAGCATGGTCTGGCATAGCAGGCTAGTGTTCTGGCATGAAAATAATGAAAAATTAGCGTGAAAAACGGAATATAATCCTACAAAATGCAGCGGGCTAAAGAAAACATTGTCGGACCATACTGCCTAAAACTAAATCCTAAAGCAAAGATGAGATATGACGAGAAAATAAAGAGAATCAAAGGACTCGATCCTTACGAGCAGAGCGACTGGTCAAGGTTAGTAACACCCTCCAGCCCAAAAGAAGGGCATGTGAAAAGGTTGTGTTGTGGTCCTTTTACAGACAGCCTGAATAGTTTGATGACATGTTAGCTTGTGATAGTCAGATTTCAAAGTCAATCGTTTGTAAATGTTTGGGCAGCCTTAAAAATTGCTGCAACCATCTTACCAATATGACCGTGTAGCCTTTTATTTAAATCTTTTACTAAACGTGACTTTGCGTTTCATAAATGTTCTCTTTTTTTTGTACTTCATAGATGATGTGTAAATGAAAAAAATATTTACAACACTTTCTGCATCCCCTAATCTAAAGTGTAAACTATACATCACTTGTAAATGTGTTAGGGTTAGAGGGTCTACATAATTTAAAACGCTGGTCTTGGTGAGTATCCTCAGTCAGTTAGCCCTATATCTCAAGTGAACGTAGCCTTGTTCAAATCGGGTTTTCTGTACCTGTTAGATCTACCTGAAAACTCTAAAAACACTCTTTATAATTTACAAAAAAATTACTCTTTTAAACATTTACAAAATGTGGTATCGGTGCATCCGTAATTAAAAATATTAAAAAATATGTATGATTTCAATATCAAAATAATTTTACACAATTAACGCTGCCGGCCGTCTGAGATAAAGAGTTTTTTTTTTTACATTGCTATGGGCATGATATTAAGTATATAATACAACTTTCATTCTTCAGGTCGATCGTCTATAAATCTGTTTCAATATCTTCTCAATGGTGAAGAGGATTCCCCAAGCATGACAGTGAAACATCAGACACCATGATATACTGGATATGTAACTTGAGTTAAAAAAAAATGAAGATATTTGTTAGATGTTTGATAAGTGCTGATCGAAATCCAAAAAAGTAGTGCTTGAAAGTCCTGGAATTTCATTTAATAGAATCTGTACTAACCCTGATAGTTAATCATGTACAAGACATTTGCAAATGACTTGTAACAGAATTTACAAAACATACTTAAAATGATAGTACATCACTTGCTAATAATTTATGAATGTTTTGTAAATAATTAGTTCATCATTATTTAACCACTGACTTATAAAATACGTACAACTGAACGTTATTATAAAGTGTTACCCTCTTTGGCAACTCAAAATCTCAAAATCGAACCTAGTCTGACCATAACTCCCTGAGCAGCTGATGGCTACTTTACACACGCAGATTGTTCAATCAGGTAGACCCATACCTGATGTTATTTTTAACACAATGCAATAGTTAGTGCGTCAGTAAAAGCGGACGGACACGCTCACTTATTTAGTAAGGAAAGTAGGCTACTAAAAATATTCCTGTTAACTATCAAGCTAATCATAATAATAAAAAGCCTACCCTTTTGACATGCAGTAAATCTTCAAAAGTTTTTTTAGGCTTATTTCGCTATTGTTCGGTTAAAAATACAAGGCAATTCAGATTTAAGCTTATGTTTATATTTCTGTAGTAGCCTAGGCTAGAAATATTTGTTAGTTTATCTTACAATTTATTTTATCCTACAGCAAGAACAGAAGGGATTTTGAAAATGAGATAAACGGGTCCATAACGGACCAGGGCCAGATGAGACAGTATGGTGGCGGATATGTTTCAATTTGCAGGACCCAAACTGACCCACCGTGGAGGAAAGGTTTTAATCGTGGAGCGCGGTGCAACGGTGGGTCCGGGATCCGAATTCGTTTAGGATCCGTCATTGCCCGCAAGTTGACGCCGGTACAGTTCCGTTCTGGAAGCCGCAACATGGCCGCGCAGTACTTTTTGCTGTGTGGGGGAGTCCCGATCTGAATCAATGTTTTGCAAATACGCTGCAACTGATCTCAAATGATTCGCAAAACGTGCTTCGGAGTCCCGATCCGAATCAAATGTTTTGCGAACTCACTCCAAAGACCTGATCTCAAATGATTTGCGAAACGCGCGTCGGAGTCCCGATCTATTTTATTTTATTATTATTTTTTTTTAAGAGTAGAATTAGAATAGTGAGTGCTAAAGTTAGAGGGTCAAATAAATATATGATAAATAATAATAATAAACAATGTAAACCGAGTTAGGCTATTTAAGTTCTCCTTGCTCCACAACAAATCCTTTAAATTTAACAGTATTTAGAGAGAATATAATTAAAAGATATAAGAAGCTACATAAATTCACAAGCCAAAACGAACGATCATTTTAGGCTAGAATGAAACTCAAACTAAAGTTGGGTCTCTCATTCGACACAAAATCAAATTTTTCTGTAAATATTATTTACGTACTTCACTCGCTTCCAATATCCACGTAAAACAAAATGTTTTACATCAGGGCAGTAAGGTGATAACGCTTAACGGTACAGATTTTACTACATAAAAACTGAGCAGTGTGTGTTTGTGTTTAAAGTTACCGTTTTTTTATTATGATAATGAACAGACAAAGCTTAACTGCACGCACATGCAGCGCCAGAGCAATCACTTGAACTTTTTTCCTTCTAACAGCAGAAGTACAATTCTCTACTTATAATAATTTTGCTAAATGGTAAAATAAATGTTCAGCAATATCTTTAAAATATATTTGAATTTTGGCAGAAAAAACATTGTTACATCTAATCCCGAATTAGTTTGTGTCTGCACACCCCATGGCAAACCAAAATATTCAAATAAGAGGTTGAAATTAGATCAGATCCAAATTAATTAAACTCTAACAAACCATACCTATTTTTAGAACATTTTTTTTTACAAAATATCTGAAAAGATAGGTGTTTTTGTTTGTAATTACAGATGCAGTCAAAAAGTGGGGCAGCATATATATTATTATTATTTATTTATTTTTCGTTGTTATGGCCTATATCTGACATATTATTAAATGTGTTTTGTTGTTACTTTTTTGTCAGTTGTCCTATTTAATTATTAATGGGCTAATAATAGGCCAGACTCCTGATCTGAATCAAATGTTTTGTGAACTCAGTTGAAGCCAAATGATTCGCAAAACGCGATTCGGAGTCCCGATCTGAATCAAATGTTTGTCGAACTTGGTCGAAGCCAAATGATTCGCAAAACGCGATTCGGAGTCCCGATCTGAATAAAAATGTTTGTCTAACTTGGTCGAAGCCGAATGATTCGCAAAAGGCAATTCAGAGTCCCGATCTGAATCAAATTGTTGGCGAACTTGGTCGAAGGCAAATGATTCCCAAAACGCGATTCGGAGTCCCGATCTGAATCAAATCTGTCGAAACCAAATGATTCGCAAAACGCGATTCGGAGTCCCGATCTGATCAAATGTTTTGGGAACTCCGACGTCCAGTCTCAAATGATTCGCGAAACTCCCGATCTGAATAAAATTTGCAAATCCGCTCCGAAGTGCTTGAGATGCTCCGCATTTGCAGGATTTCCTAATGCCGCCACCAGGTGTTTCCGATTACTGCTGTGTCGCATAGCAACGGTGCAAGAGGAGCACTGACGAGAGTACAATCCTGTCAGGACAGGTGGAGACAGAACTGCTTGTTTTTGCTGTTATGTTTTACGTCATAATGGAGGAGACGGTGATGGAACTCAGCCAAGACCGAGTCCAGGTAAATTACACTGGTTTGCTGCATCCTTTGTCGGATTACAACTTTAAATGCAGGTACTGGTTTGGAGCTTACTTGAATAATGTAATGATACATATGAAAAACTACTAAATAAACAAACTCGCACACACACACACACATAGCAGTTCAAATGCTGACTGATATGTTACAAAGGTGCGATTTTATATAGTTTATTGTCTTGACCAAGGTGATCCTATGTAGACAGGTTTGCAACCCGTTTTTTAAGTAGTTAAAGCATAAAAATAAAACTGAAAAAAGTTTGTAGCATAGCTCAAAGTTCAACAGCAGCAATCACCGCTGTGCAGTGCTCTGTTTGAATTTAATATTCTGACAATAAATGTAAGGAAGTACATTAGTTAAGTTTACTCGTACAAATATAAAGTACTAAGTTTTGTTTTTCTCACAGGACATCAGCACTACAGAAATATGGTCTTTTGCAACATGATACATTGTTGTAGATTAAACTACTGTCAGAAAGACCATAGGAACGGAAATTAAGAAACCGTTTCTGACGGACTGATATTGTAGTTGCTACTTCCAGCACACACAACGCAATAACCTATGTCAACTACTGCCATTTGATCCATCACATCTTCAGATGATGTTGTAAGGGATATCACTGCTTACCTGAAAGTACTATTAAAGAAAAGCTTGAAAGGATTCACATCGACCATGCCTGATTCTCTAACAGGAATCAATGTCCATATTTGTCCGCCAGTAGAACTGAAAATTTAACAAGGTTGACAGAGGTGGTAATCTGCAACAAATTGGTCCTTCGAGCCGGATACTGGCAACAACAAACAATATGGACACTGCAGCTAGTGATGCAGCGGAGCCTGTGGTCAGACCCAAGAGACAAAGTAAACCACCTTCACATCTGAGTGACTATGAGGTTGGCTACATACCTCCAGTGGACCCTCCTCCAATCTCTTCTTCTCGCTGTCACAGCCAACATAAGAGCCAATCGAGGAAAACGTCCCACAGTAAAGCCAGCTCTCATTCCAGATCCAGTGGTCATTCCATTATCTCTGGTGTGCAAGCTACTTATGCACTCACAAGCAGTCAGGCAGCCATGGTGGATGAGAGAATCAAGCAGAGGCAGTATGACAACCTACGTCAGCAGATAGAGGAGGACACGTTGGCAGAAATAGAATATCAGAGGCTGCAAACACAAGCTAAAGAGGCTCAACGTGTTCAGGAAGAGGCTCTCATGGCAAAGGAAGCACTAACTAACCAATTAGAACGACAACGTAAGCTAAAAAAGGCAGAGACTGACCTAGAAGTGGCCAAACTGGTGAATTCTTTGCTCAGCCAAGATTTGAGTGTGGACGATGCAAGTTCTGAAGGATCCCCAGACACAACTGTGCCACCACCGCAGTCACTTCATGCCAGCCCAGTCCAGTCTCATGTATCTCCGCAATCTCCCAGCCCTGTATTGTCCATGATGCAAGCAAAGCAGACTGTCTCAGAGGCACAGAGCACATCAAGGGGACCATGCATAGTTCAGTCACTCAAAACTCCTCCATTGACATTTCAAGCAACTATGCCATTACAGGAGAATATGTCACATGTCTTGCAGCAGCCAAGCCCAGTCTCAATACCACTACCTCCATTCAACCCTGTGCAACAAGCAGCGACTCAGCTTGCGACACCATACACAGGTAGTGTTCTGATATCACAGACTAGACCTCCTGTTGCACCCATTGCATCAACCTCACATGTGAATACTCCATTACAAAGGCAATCAGCCCCTCTTATGAGTCAGAATCAGCCTATTCCAACCACTCATCATAGAGCACCTCTCTTATCTAACACACCTATCTGCCCTCAACCATATTCACCTCTACCTGTTCCTCAAGCTGGTTACATACCTCAACCCGGGACAGAACTTCTGATGGCAGCAGCCTATGGCATTCCTCGCCCCACACTACCAGTGTTTGAGAGTGGCACTGAAAGTGACTTTGCCTTGTTGAAGTTGGCCTTAGATAATCTCTTAAGTCACCATACTCACATCAGCGAGCAGTACAAATATCAAGTGTTGCTGAGTCACCTGAAATTTGCTAGTGCCCAACAACTGGCTAAAGCATATATGCACCACCCACAGCCATACACCACAGCCTTGCAAGCTTTGCAGGAGAAGTATGGCCAGCCCCGGCAGCTTGTGCAATCTGAGTTAGGTGCAATCATGAGTACACCACCCCTTAAAATGGGTGATTCCAATGCATTTGACTCATTCGCCTTATCTGTCCAGTCCCTAGTAGGCATGCTGAGAACACTGGAAGGTCAAAACGGTTATGAGCTCATGTGTGGTTCTCATGTAGACCGCCTTCTGAGTAAACTGCCACCAGCTTACCGAGACAGCTTCGTAGAATACTGCCTGAGTCATGGAATTCTACAAACTGGTACAGACAGAACCTATACTCTCCCCGATTTAGCATCCTGGTTACAAACGAAGTCACAAGCTAAACGTATCTCAAGCCGAGCAGCCGCTGTATTTCAGTCCGACACTACAAAGTCATCTGGGAAGAGTAAATACACTCCATATCATCGAGAGCGTTCAACACCAATACTTCTGACATCAGAGAAATCTGTCAAGCCTTTTGCACCGGCACAGGTAAAAGTCATTTCCAAGCCAAAGCCCTATTGTCCTCATTGCGACAACCAAGATCACTATCTCAACTCCTGTGATAAATTCAAAAGGCTGACCACTGCACAGATCATCACCTGGATCGCAGAGGGCAAACGCTGTTGGAAGTGTGGTCGGAATCATTCAGCTGACTCCTGTAACCTCAAGCGACCATGTAAAATCTGCAAAGAGCTTCACCTTACCGTGCTGCATGACTCAATTAATGACACCTCCAGAGCAGTGCTTATGGTAAGCCTACCATCGACACAGATCTATCTAGATAGACCCAACCGCTCACAGAAAGTCATGCTTAAAGTAGTCAGAGTCCTCTTGCACAATGGTGGCCAAACCATGGAAGCTTACGCTGTCTTAGATGACGGCTCTGAAAGAACTATCGTCCTACCCCAAGTGGTTCAACAGCTCAGGCTAAATGGAGCACCAGAAGTTCTTCCCTTGCAGACAATCCACCAGAGCCATACCAAACTTGATGGGTCCACAGTAACCTTTGAGGTGTCTTCTCTCACCAAACCTACTGAGAGGTATGTGATTCGAAACGCATTTACTGCCTCTGGTTTAAGCCTTGCTGAACATACTTACCCTGTGGCAGCACTCCAGAAAGCATATCGCCACTTGAGAGGTCTACCCTTACAGCCAGTTGACAACGTCAAACCCTTACTCCTCATAGGGTCTGATATGCCACACCTCCTGATGCCAGTTCAGCCAGTGCGAAGAGGAGCAGAGAGCAGCCCCATTGCCATATGTACCAAGCTTGGTTGGGTACTGCAAGGCCCAATGTGTCCAATTCAGCCCCCTAAAGGTCTGCAACAATGTTTGCATATTATGACAGCCCCAACACGTGACGAGCTGTATCAGCATGTTGAGCGCTTGTGGCAAATTGACACTGTTCCATACAATGAAAAGGTGATAACAAGATCGAAACAAGACCAACAGTGCTATAACCTTTTGCAGACTGCCACTGTCAGAGTGAACGTGGATGGTGTCCTGCGGTATGCTACTCCACTGCTGAGGCGCACTCCTATCACTTTGCTTAACGCAGGTATGGAGTCTGTGCTTCCCAACTTAAGAAACATTGAGAGAAAACTGGCCAAGAATCCTGAGCAAGCACAAGTTTACTGTTCTGAGTTTCAAAAGCTTGAATCAGCAGGTTACATTGCTAAGATAGCACCAGATGAGGTAGACAAGTCCACAGAGTCGTGGTTCATTCCCCACCACATAGTGCACCACAATGGAAAGGATCGAATAGTCTACAACTGTTCCTTCCAGTACCATGGTCAGAGCTTGAATGAACAACTCCTTCCAGGGCCAACACTTGGGCCATCTCTGTTGGGCGTGATCTTGAGGTTCCGGCAACATGCAGTTGCAGTGAGCGGGGACATAAAAGGCATGTTCCACCAAGTACGTTTATTACCTGGTGACAAATCGGTACTGCGATTCATCTGGAGGAACATGAACCCAGACATTTACGAGTGGCAAGTACTTCCCTTCGGTACGACCTGCAGCCCATGCTGCGCCACTTATGCTCTTCAGTATCATGCCCAAGAATACCGACATACCATGGCTGGATTAGTTGACATTGTGGAGACCTCATTCTATGTGGATAACTGCCTTCACAGTACCCCCGATCAAGGTGAGGCCAAGGCCATAATAGATGGATTGCGTCAGTCCTTGCTACAGGGAGGCTTTGAAATCCGACAATGGGCATCCAATGTGCCATCCATTCTCCGGCACCTCCCATCGGAAGCCAGATCAGCTAGTAGTGAGTGCTGGTTGTCTCAGAGTAGCACTGACCTGCAAGAACTTACACTCGGCTTACAATGGAATTGCCTCGACGACACCCTTGGGTATAGAAACCGTGTAGCAGAACCTACTCAGCCCACTATGAGGAACCTGTATAAGACTTTGGCAAGCCAATATGACCCCTTGGGGTTCATCCTTCCCTTCACCACGAGGGCAAAGACTCTGATCCAGGATCTCTGGAGACACAACCTAAGCTGGGATGACCCTATTGAACCCTTACATCTGCGTGTGAAATGGTCCACATGGATTGCAGAGCTTTCCAGTATCACCAAACTAAAATTCCCTCGACCTTATGCTCCTGGCAAGTCCGACACTCCGTCCACTGTCAGAGAGTTACATGTCTTTTGCGATGCCTCGGAGAGGGTATATGGATCTGTCGCCTACCTTCAGGTCACCGACGAGAGTGATGAAGTCCATGTCACCTTTGTCCTTGCTCGATCGAGAGTGGCCCCTAGGAAATGTCTATCTATGCCCCGCCTGGAGTTGTGCGCGGCGCTCTCTGGAGCTCAGATGGCCAAAGTCATACAGACTGAACTTACCATTCCCATACACCAAGTCACATACTGGACCGATTCAACCACGGTGCTGCATTGGTTAAAATCAGAATCTTGCCGATACAAAGTCTTTGTGGGGTCCAGAGTAGCCGAGATCCAGACACTGACAGATGTTTCCAGATGGCGGTATGTTGACTCTGCTAGAAATCCCGCTGACCACATCACCAGGGGTCTTACTTTAGCGGAACTAGCTAGCCCCCACCAATGGAGATCCGGTCCTTCCTTCCTGACTCAACCACAGAATAAGTGGCCAGCATTACCCAGTACAGGATCTGAACCAGACCTGAGTGAGATGAAAAGATCATCCTTTGTTGGAGCAATCACAGTTGTTCCCAGTCCAGTGCCTTTAGATATCAGTCAATTCAGAACTTGGAAGGAGCTACTTCAAGCAACTGTGGAGTCCTGTGATGGGGCGGCCAACTCTGACAACTCTTCTGAAGCCTCAAGGTATATACAGGCAGAGAAGCTCCTCTTAGCACAGGCACAGCTTGATTCATTTCCAGAAGAATTGCGGGCTTTGAAAGCTGGACAATTCATCTCGACAGACAGCCGATTGAGGTCTCTCGCTCCAGAATATGACAAAGATACTGGTCTTATCAGAGTGGGAGGACGACTTCGTCGTATTGAAACCCTGCCTCCTGATGTCATTCACCCTATTGTTCTAGACCCTCAACATCAGGTCACAAAGTTGCTCATCCAAGACATAGATCAACAGCTCAATCATCCTGGTGCAGAACGAGTACTAGCGGAGCTACGCCGTCGATATTGGGTGCTTAGAGGCCGTGAAGCTGTGCGCAGACACCAACATTTCTGTCAGGATTGCCAATTTTGGTGCTCCAAGCCACAGAACCCAAAGATGGCTGACCTTCCACCATGCAGGCTACGTCTGTTCAAGCCACCATTCTTCTCCACTGGCGTAGACTGCTTCGGGCCCTTTCAGGTGAAGATAGGTCGACGTCAAGAAAAGAGATGGGGGATCTTATATAAGTGCTTGACAACCAGATGTTTACATCTTGATCTCCTTGAACACCTAGACACAGATGCTTTTCTCCTGTCATTACGACGCTTTATAGCCCGCAGAGGGAAGCCCTTTGAGATATTATGTGACAACGGCACCAACTTCACTGGAGGTGATCATGAGTTAAGAGAATCCTTTAGTCAAATGACACCTGAACTTCAGACACAACTGGCTAAACAGCAGATCCAGTTTCGCCATATCCCACCGAGCGCCCCTCACTTTGGCGGTACATGGGAGCGAGAGGTGAAGTCAGTTAAGACTGCTTTACGAGTCATTTTACGGGAACAATCCGTGCCTGAATCTGTGCTGCAAACATTATTAGTGGAAGTAGAGGGCATACTTAATTCCAAGCCACTTGGCTATGTTTCATCGGACATTGCAGACCCGGACCCTGTGGCCCCAAACATGTTACTCATGGGACGCCGTGATGCCTCCTTACCACAAGTCCTTTATGACTCCAACGAGCTCTTGGGCAAACGCAGGTGGCGACATAGCCAGGTATTGGCTGATCAGTTCTGGACTGCTTTCATACGCAGCTATCTACCAGAACTACAGGGCAGACAGAAATGGACATCGGATGGCAAAGGGTTGGCAGTAGGACAAGTGGTGCTCCTAATTGACCATCAACTCCCACGAGCACTATGGCCTGTGGGTACCGTGACAGAGACCTATGCAGGAGCAGACAAGAGGATTCGGACCGCTAAAGTCAAAGTCAAGGACAAAATGTATCTGCGTCCTGTTGTGAAACTGATTCCACTTCCTCCAAAGAGGGATGGGGATAAAGACACTTTGGATGGCCTTTCTTAAGGGCTACAATTAGCCTGCGGGTAATTGGGGGCGGCAATGTCAGAAAGACCATAGGAACGGAAATTAAGAAACCGTTTCTGACGGACTGATATTGTAGTTGCTACTTCCAGCACACACAACACAATAACCTATGTCAACTACTGCCATTTGATCCATCACATCTTCAGATGATGTTGTAAGGGATATCACTGCTTACCTGAAAGTACTATTAAAGAAAAGCTTGAAAGGATTCACATCGACCATGCCTGATTCTCTAACCGGAATCAATGTCCATATTTGTCCGCCAGTAGAACTGAAAATTTAACAAGGTTGACAGAGGTGGTAATCTGCAACAACTACCCAACAGTATTTTTACTAGGCAACTTTAAATTGAATAGCATTGAACATATATAGAAGTAAACTGCAACATACACCGTAGTGTAGAAATAATATTAATGTAAAATCCTACAAATACTACTGTACATACATTTACTTTTATTCTCAGTGCCTTAAGTATATTAGTGTATGCAAGATAATACATTTACTTAAGGATAGTTCAGCCAAAAATGAAAATTCTGTGATCCTTTGCTCACCCTTAAGTTGTTCCAGGTTTGTAATTTGCATTATTGGGATATTAAACATAACCAAAGGATTTTACCCAATATGGTATTGGTAGTTAATGAAAGTAGTTTACATAAGTATCTTAATATTTCTTCTAATAATTATGTTGTCATTGCGCTAAACAATTTCTCTTTTCCTTCTTTCTCTAAATCAGACTGGACCCCTGTACTGCAGGATGAAGCTGAATGTGCCAGTGTTGGACAGGTGTTTAATGGTTTAATGGCTCTGACAGTGCTGCTGGATCTTCTGAGAAGTGAAGGCCACCGGTGATGGGTGCTATGATCCAGACCCTGGTGTTTCTCTTCTGTCTGCCAGTGGTACATCATAAAGAGTGGTCGAGTCTCTGAGGATGTGCTGGCCAATCACCAAGAGACTCACCTCCTGAAGACCCCAGAACAAATGGAGGCAGCGCTGGGCTCAAACGGAGGGTGTTTTTCTGATGTTAAACCTAAGCTATGCTGTAAATGGTTGTAAAACGTACTTTCAGTTATGTATAGAACAATTTGTTATAATGTTGACAAAAAATATATTTACATTATTTAAAAAAATAAACACATAAAAGAATGTTTTGTGAAAAAAAAATTATGAGCTGCATTAAAAAAACTACACTGTTCATGAGTACTTCTCTTTTATTTACATGTGAATATGAAAAACAAAAATACAAAATGTACAGAAAGTACATTGAACAAATTACACACTAAAAAAGAAAAATGTATACAACTTATGCATTTCATTTAACTAATGTAAGTGCTCTTGCTGAGTCATGGGAAAAATAAAGGAGCTGGAAAAAACACCTGCTAGTGACATCAGCATCATCTACACACCTACTAGTGACATCAGCATCATCTACACACCTGCTAGTGACATCAGCATCATCTACACACCTGCTAGTGACATCATTCTCCTCTTCTCCTGCTAGTAACTTGCCTGCTTTGTGATAAGCAAATTTTGCTATCTTCTAGTAAGTTTAAGCTTTTGTTACCTTCTCAGCCAGGGTTTTAACCAACATTATACATATAATCTTTCACATACTTCTCAGTGTGCTTTTTTTTTTTTTTTTTTTTTTTTGCTGAATTTAATGCTTAGATTTTAGGGGAGAAATTTAAGTCAGAAAATGTTAATAAAAATCTAACTCTTTACTTTTACTTATGATCTGCAATATCGTTTCAGATTCTGAACACATCAGAAATCACCAACCCCTCCTGACATATCTTTCCAGTTTGGGGTAGGTATGTTGCAACAATATAACATAAATAACAATAAAATGTAATTAATTGAAGCATGACTTATTGGGGTAACTGTTTTCTTCTTGTAATAGAACACTATAGAACTACATTCACTATAGAACAGGAACATCATTTGTTGGTAAATTTTTCATGCCTATTTTCTTCCTAGCAAAAAATGAATGTATGTGCCAAAGTAGAATTCATCAACTTTATCCGTGATCTCTGTGATCAGCTCATCATCTCTCCATACCCTCTCCACATGGAAGTCACCTCTTGTACTTGTTACAAAATCACACCAAGTTAACTAGTCCAGTAACCATCAGCTGACCGTGGAATGCCAATTGTGTGTTTTTTTCTCAGTTTTGCATGGTCCCCAATAAACTCAACGTGGGATGCCTCTCCAATTTCTTTCACATCAGGGCAATTAACCTCTACCAGGCCACAGGGAGGTTCTTCATTTGGGTCCACTACTTTGCCATCTGCACCAAGGTGTGGAGCATCAGGGTGGATGATGAGACTAGATGGAATAACGTTAATGTCAAAGGTCTCCTGGTAGCTGTGAAGAACCTCTGGCTCAAGTTTTAATCCTCTACACATCGCTCTCTAGAGTCCCCGACAGATGTTTACACACACTGTTTAATGCAAGATATAAATGCATTTAACCTGCAATTACAAATGCATAATATTTTGATGTTTTAATCCCAAAATGTTGAATACTGATATTTGCAATGATAAAAGAAAGTGCTTTAAGAGGTGAAATTAAAAACACCAATATCTAGACAATCATGAATAGTAACATCACTTCCTTTAATGTTTTTACTATACAGTTGATATGGAATTTGTTTAAATGTTAATTTTTTGAATAAAATGTTTATATGAAATGCTTATACAAAATAAATATGTAGTTAATTTAAAGTATATCTACATTCCTTGCTTTCATACATGGTCATATGAAAAATTTGCCATACTTAAGGTAGATTTCTGCCATTTACTGGAAAACATTTAAAATTACAATTTTAAACAAAAGCACTATATGAACATTCTGAGTGATTTTATTACACTAATATACAATGCAGTGATGGGAATAACGGCGTTATAAATAACGGCGTTACTAACGGCATTACTTTTTCCAGTAACGAGTAATCTAATTGATTACTCTTCTCATCTTAATAACGCCGTTACCGTTACTGCCAAAAAATGAAGCTGTTTTTTTTTTTCATCAGACCAACTAGATCTCTGAGCGAGAGGCAAATACTTTTTTTTACTGTTCTTCCTTGGTTAGTGGGCAGAGCACGAGACAAGCGCATAAATGCTGACGATTGGCTGAGGTAGAGTAAAATTTCATTGTAAGCCAATCAGAGGTAGAGTTGGGCGGGTTTTCGAAAGCACGCATAGTAGTGATGGGAATTCGGCTCTTTTGACTCAGCTCACTGAAAAGAGCCGGCTCTTTGGCTCACAAACGGCTCTTTAAATGACTTTGACTATAATATTTCAATTTTTATTACATAATTATTTAATTTCTATAGGCTAAATTTGAAAAAATAGAGTTGGCTCTTCAGATATGCGAGCCAGCTCCCGAAGTTCAACTAAAAAAGCCGGCTCTTAGAGTCGGCTCATTCGCGAATCGCGAATGACTCATCAAAAGCTCATTCGCGAACGAGCCATCATCGGACAGGACAGGACACACAACGAACAACACAAGCCAGTCAGTCAACCAGAGACAGGTATGGCGACGAGCCCAAATAATCCAAAAGTAGCCTTCTCTAAATGGAAGTATATACATTACTTTTTCCTTGAAGAAATTAAAGAAACAATAAAAGGAAATATCAAAAGTTCCCAAAAATCTATCGTGTTATTTGCATTGATCCACTATATAAACATAATATCTACATACATGCCATTTGATTGGAGGCTAGTCTCACTTTGTCCCACAGCAACTTTTTTTTTTTAGATGTGTGTACAATGTTTCATGTTTCTGTTAATAATGTATTGTATTAAGTGTCCATTTCATTATAATATTCAGATTTATCATAAATAATTGAACATGCACATGTATTTTAAGTTCCTTTAAAGAGGGGTAGAGGTGGGGTCACGTTTGAGCATTTAAAATGTAATTTTACTTGAAAGTAACGCAATAGTTACTTTCTTAAGTAACTAGTTACTTTAAAAATTTGTAACTGAGTTACTAATTTAGTTACTTTTTGGAAGAAGCAACTAGTAACTGTAACTAATTACTTTTTAAAAGTAACTTGCCCAACACTGATACAATCAGACATCCCAATTTCTGTTTTGGTAAAGTCATTAAGTGTCATGTCATTTAGATGAATTAGAATTTTATTTGGGGTCCTGAAATACCCTGAACACTGCACAGAGGTTAAGATTACCATTGCTCCATAAATAAATTAAAAATGGAAACTCATCCTATTTTGTTTTGATTTTCTCTTACTAAATTATAGAGTTACTGATGCTATGGACTGTGGTATTAGTAACAGGCTATTAACAAAAATCTGTCTCTAAACCTCTTTGCTCTTTATTAAAAGCTGGTCTAGACAAGTAGCCTACATGATAGAATCAAATGTTTTGAAAATCCGCTCCGAAGCGATCTCAAATGATTTGCGAAACGCGTTTCGGAGTCCCGATCTGAATCAATGTTTTGCAATACGCCCCGAAGTCCCGATCTCAAATGATTCGCGAAATGCGCTTCCGAGTCCCGATCTGAATCAATGTTTTGCGAATCCGCTCCGAAGTCCCGATCTCAAATTATTCGCGAAAAGCGCTTCGGAGTCCCGATCTGAATTAAATGTTTTGCAAAACCGCTCTGAAGCCCCGATCTCAAATGATTCGCGAAACGCGACTCCGACTCCCGATCTGAATCAATGTTTTGTGAACTCGCTCTGAAGTCCCGATCATATGATTCGCGAAACGCGACTCCGACTCCCGATCTGAATCAATGTTTTTTGTGAACTTGCTCTGAAGTCCCGATCAAATGATTCGCAAAACGGCTTCGGAGTCCCAATCGGAATCAATGTTTTGAGAACTCGCTCCAAAGTCCCGATCTCAAATGATTCGCGAAACGGGCTTCGGAGTCCCGATCTGAATCAAATGTTTTGTGAATTTTTTTTCAAGCCCTGAAATGATTCATGAAATGTGCATCAGCAGGAGACTCCTAGGCGGATCCTCCTTCAAGTTCAAATTCGTTTTCGAATCCGCTCCGAAGTCCCGATCTCAAATTATTCGCGAAAAGCGCTTCGGAGTCCCGATCTGAATCAAATGTTTTGCAAAACCGCTCTGAAGCCCCGATCTCAAATGATTCGCGAAACGCGACTCCGACTCCCGATCTGAATCAATGTTTTGTGAACTCGCTCTTAAGTCCCGATCATATGATTCGCGAAACGCGACTCCGACTCCCGATCTGAATCAATGTTTTTTGTGAACTTGCTCTGAAGTCCCGATCAAATGATTCCGAAACGGCTTCGGAGTCCCGATCTGAATCAATGTTTTGTGAACTCGCTCTGAAGTCCCGATCATATGATTCGCAAAACGCGACTCCGACTCCCGATCTGAATCAATGTTTTTTGTGAACTTGCTCTGAAGTCCCGATCAAATGATTCGCGAAACGGCTTCGGAGTCCCAATCGGAATCAATGTTTTGAGAACTCGCTCCGAAGTCCCGATCTCAAATGATTCGCGAAACGGGCTTCGGAGTCCCGATCTGAATCAAATGTTTTGTTAATTTTTTTTCAAGCCCTGAAATGATTAATGAAATGTGCATCAGCAGGAGACTCCTAGGCGGATCCTCCTTCAAGTTCAAATTCGTTTTGGTGCCGCCCAGAGGATCAGCTCCGCCTCCGGCCGGCGCCGTCAAACAGCGGATCCTGAGGCCTTATTTACTGCAACAGTTGAGTACAGCACACCAAGAGCGAAATCAGTCGAGATTCGACAATTTCTTTGCTGGGAAACGGTTGCGCTGAACCCTCTTTTGAGTAAGTGATGTATTGATATATACATTCAATAAACATTGGTTTTTAAATTATCATGTATATTAATGATTGTAATTATGTTGTTTGATATTAGGACAACTTTAACATGTTCACTTGTGGATAATGGTTTAGCGCTAGCTACTAGCTAGCTGTGCATTAAGGTTGCATTTTTGTAATTTTGGTATCGTGTTTGTATCTGCCTTCCTTTTTATAATGAAAATTAAGCTTCGGCATTTTAATCACTGTTTGAGTTGGTTCAGACAATATGCATCCTGTTTGAATGTCAAAAAGTGCAGGCTTAACTGCTAATGTTAGCTACCGTCTATTAGCTTTTACACAGTTTAACAACAAAACAAAACGCTAAGTGAACATTACTAGCTAAGTGCCCTTTTCGTGTTGGTTTTGAGCGCTATGCAGCCCATCTAACCTGGAAAACGGTCTTAATAGTATCGTTTATACAGCGTGTCTGGAGGAATAGAGATCGCTAACACATGTGACCAACTGGGCGGCAACGTCATCAGAACGCAACGAATTATGGGTATGTTTGGCCAGTTAGCATGGTCTGGCATAGCAGGCTAGTGTTCCGGCATGAAAATAATGAAAAATTAGCGTGAAAAACGGAATATAATCCTACAAAATGCAGCGGGCTAAAGAAAACATTGTCGGACCATACTGCCTAAAACTAAATCCTAATGCAAATATGAGATATGACGAGAAAATAAAGAGAATCAAAGGACTCGATCCTTACGAGCAGAGCGACTGGTCAAGGTCCAGTCCAAAAGAACCCTTACGAAAAATAACCATGGTTTTATTATAGTAAAACTGTGGTAACCCATGGTTTTTTGGTGTATTGACTGCCATTTGTAAACCCATAGATTTACTACAAATACCATGGTTAAACTATGGTTAATATAGCAAAACCATGGTTAATTTGTGGCTACCATGGTTTAACTACAGTAACCATGGTTTTTTGGTTTTATTTGTAGTAAAACCATGGTTAATTTTCGTAAGGGAAGGGCATGTGAAAATGTTGTGTTGTGGTCCTTTTACAGACAGCCTGAATAGTTTGATGACATGTTAGCTTGCGATAGTCAGATTTCAAAGTCAATGTGTTTGTAAATGTTTGGGCAGCCTTAAAAATCACTGCAACCATCTTACCAATATGACCGTGTAGCCTTTTATTTTAATCTTTTACTAAACGTGACTTTGCGTTTCATAAATGTTCTTTTTTTTTTGTACGTCATAGATGTGTAAATGAAAAAAAATATTTACAACACTTTCTGCATCCCCTAATCTAAAGTGTAAACTATACATCACTTGTAAATGTGTTAGGGTTAGGGCGTCTACATAATTTAAAACGCTGGTCTTGGTGAGTATCCTCAGTCAGTTAGCCCTTTATCTCAAGTGAACGTAGCCTTGTTCAAATCGGGTTTTCCGTAGCCTACCTGTTAGATCTACCTGAAAACTCTAAAAACACTCTTTATAATTTGCAAAAAAAAAACTCTTTTAAATATTTACAAAATGTAGTATGGGTGCATCCCTAATTAAAAATATTAAAAAATATGTATGATTTCAATATCAAAATAATTTTACACAATTAACGCTGCCGCCCGTCTGAGATAGTGTTGTTTTTTTTTTTTTTTTTTTTTTTACATTGCTATGGGCATGATATTAAGTACGTACATACAACTTTCATTCTTCAGGTCGATCGTCTATAAATCTGTTTCAATATCTTCTCAATGGTTAGGAGGATTCCCCAAGCCTGACAGTGAAACATCAGGCACCATGATATACTGGATATGTCACTTGAGTTTAAAAAATGAAGATATTTGTTAGATGTTTGATAAGTGCTGATCGAAATCCAAAAAAAAAGTAGTGTTTTAAAGTCCTGGAATTTCATTTAATAGAATCTGTAGCTACTAACCCTGATAGTTAATCATGTACAAGACATTTGCAAATGACTTGTAACAGAATTTACAAAACATACCTAAAATGATAGTACATCACTTGCTAATAATTTATGAATGTTTTGTAAATGATTAGTTCATCATTATTTAACCACTGACTTATAAAATACGTACAACTGAACGTTATTATAAAGTGTTACCCTCTTTGGCAACTCAAACCAAACCTAGTCTGACCATAACTACCTGAGCAGCTGATGGCTACTTTACACACGCAGATTGTTCAATCAGGTAGACCTATACCCAGGCATGTACTGGCCATCGGGACTACCGGGAGATTCCCGGTGGGCCGCGGTCTGGTTGGGCCGGTGCGTTATGTATTTTGTTTTTAAATCATTAATAATCGCAAATATATTCGTAATTATATTGTTGTATGGTACAATTCCGGCCTTATGTGTCTCTCCCATGAAGCTGCATGATGCTTTTTTTAATTTATTTACGTTAGTCACAATAATTTATTTAAAACATAAAAAAGCAGTATAAAGAACAGATAAAACAACGCGTGCGCATGATGCTGATGCGAGCTGCGAGACGTGACGTGTTCACTGCTCATTGGCCAATCAGAATCAAATTCTAGCCTTGAAAAGCGGCCGCTTTACAACTGCAACGAAATTCAATATGTTAAATAATAAAATATCTAAGCGTAAAGGAGGGGCCGAACGTTGAGAGAGAGAAAACGACAAGCACTTGAGGCAGATGCCACCAAATGTGTCAAGATAAATAAATTATTTGCTGGAAGGCAAAAGACTTGAGTGAAGACGTCAGCAGGGCGGGACTATTAAAATTATAAAACTGAGCATTTAAACTGTAATGGAAAACAATACATACACTCGTATTGCGTGTCATGATTGTTGACATGAGATAACCGTATAGCGAAACGTTATCGCTAACGTTAGGCCATATTACGTTATTAGCCTGTCGTTACGTTAACGTTGCATGCTTTTATGTGAGCATTAACGTTGCTGTATTTACTTCTGAAGCTAATGGGAGAATTTAGTTTCTAGTTAAACGCAAAGTTAAACTGTAAACATTTAAAAACTTTTTACACTCATACCGGCTTATTGCATATTGTGTATGCTCAATAACTCCTCACTGAAGCCAGATCATAGGACTAATATAACCCATATCGACTTGAGAGAAATATTAAACACAAGACGTATTTTAAGGCTGTTTGGAAACCTTGGGATCTTGACTAGAATGTAAAATAAAGTTCTGTGGGTTTGAACAAAGCTTGGCTGGATTTGATCCTATATCAGGAAGCTTTGGATCTGTCTTTCTATCTATATACCTTCTCAAAAATATAAAGGGAATACTTAACAACACAATATAACCCACAAGTGTTCCCTTTATTTTTTTGAGCAGTTTATCTATATAGCTAGCTAGGTGTGTATCTATCTATTTATATAATCTATCTTTAGATATAGATCTAGCTCGATGTCTATTTATCTATCTATCTATCTATCTATCTATCTATCTATCTATCTATCTATCTATCTATCTATCTATCTATCTATCTATCTATCTATCTATCTATCTATCTATCTATCTTGCAATCTATATATCTAGTTATCTAGCTAGCTGGATCTATCTAACTATCGCACCAAATATCCCTCATCTGACTGCATCCCATTTTCACTCATGTGTTTCTGTCTTTTAGGCTGTGATAAGAAGTACGGTACGGGTTGCACTTTGCTTTATGTAATAATTGTCAAATATTTTGATTTCAGATATGGGAAAAGCACTTAAGATGAGCACACGTTTCAGGAACGTTAAAATTAAGCTGGTGAGGAGATCTATGGTGGGCCCTGCAAGTTTTCTACCTCAGTCAAGGTCTTCCCCATCCCAGCTACAAACAGAGTCACCCTTCAGACCCTTCTATTACATCTCAACTGACTGAACCTGATGATGTGACACCAAGCTGTTCTGAGAGCGCATACAGTAAGGCAAAGAAGAGAGAGCTTCATGCCTGGGATGCAGTCAAGGATGAGATGCTTAAGGTGACGTTTGAATGTTCAGCACCGATCACTACCCAGTGTGCTGTCTGCCGAGAACATGCTGATTATAGGTGCATTGAGTCCAGCTCCACTGCAGTGTTCTGTGAGGTTTGCCTGAAGAGGATTCACAGAAATTTACTGCATCTTCCTGAAAAGTGGAATGTAAGAACAATAGCATACAGTCTTACATTGCTATTGCTATACTTGCATACAGACAGCAAACTCACAGTAATGTCAACAGATTCATTCGATACTTCAAATTGTTTTAGCACTATGCAGTATCAACTGTTAGTGTCACAAGTTTGTTGTTTTAAAAACATTAGAGCTATCCATCTTTCTTACAGAGTGTTTACTATGAGCCATCCTCCCTGGGGTTATTCTTATATTTACCTGAAGCCCATGGCACCCATGCTGTGAACACAAAGGACATGAAGATCATTGTCAGCACAGGTTTGTCATTTTACCTGATACAAAATCTTAATGTATTTAATTTTATTGACAGGTTAAGGAATTCAATCCTATTACATGTGGAGTAATGATTTCCTTTAAGGAATTAATCAAATTTGTGATGCAATAAAAAAAAAAAAAAGTCATGATAGTTATAGTTTATATACTATCATGATAGGTAAAAATGTATAGCCTGAATCCACTGTAAGTCGCTTTGGATAAAAGCGTCTGCTTAATGCATACATTTAATTTAATTTATACTGATATGGTAGTCTCTATAGTACTACTAGGTTATGTTTTTATGTTATTTTGCTGTTTATATTTGGCAGGACGGCTCTGCACCGTTACAGACACCATGTGTGCGTGTGAACCAGAAACCTGTACTCTGCTGAGATATGGGCTCCGGCCAGCAACAGCCACAAGCCCCAGACAGACAGCCTTCTCCATCCCTCTGCTAGAGCTTTCTGTTTCTCTGTCACTGGAGTGTCAGGTTTCTGTTGAGGGTTTTTGCAACACCCCATATCCCATTTTAGGCATCACCACTTCCGACAAAGAAGTTTGGTTGATATTTGCCCACAATTAAATGATGGAACAATATGCCCAGCATGTCCAAAGGTTGGTTATAATTCCTGCGTGGTTCTTGTTTGATTAAATTAATGGCATAGAAATAAAATCTGAATTAATATCAAACTTAAAAGTTAATTTGTGTATGTAGTATTGTAATAGAATAGTAATAGTATAAATGTATAAACCTGGTGCGGGTACAAAACCAGTGTTACTGTAAGTGTTTGTTTTCCAGGCGGATGGAGATATGATTGTCACATTGGATGCCAACTTTGGCCTTGTGAGGAATCAAAGCTCTGGTACAAGTGTGGTTGATCCATTACACAGAACCCGCATGTTTAGAGGAATACCTGCTATCACATCTTGACAGCTCAAAGCCTCGAGGTGAAAACTTGTGAAAAAAGATCACTATTCCTCTCATAAATCTATGTTTTCCTTAAATATTTAGGACTGCAGTAAGCTGCTCTCATTCAAGGTATTATAATATAATATAATATAATTACTTTACTGCGTTACTTGTGCAGACATGTTGTTTTACTAGGTCTGATCTATTTTAAAGCTTAGGCACTGTATTTAAGCATACATATCCCCACTAGTCTGTCTGTATGAGTACAAAATTAAAAAATAAACTGTCTATAATTGTTACTGTACAAGCACAGTAAAATATTTATATAAAAAATATTGCACTACTGTTATTTTGCATAGAATACATTGTTCAACAATATTTTTGCACACTCATCCAACTGCATTTATTACCACTGTTCTCACGTTCCTGCTGTTCATAATATATATATAATCCTTCATTGCTCTGTTCATAATGTACATACAATCCCTACATTGCATTCATATTTATATTCTGTATATACTCTGATCAATATTGTATATAGCAACTCCACTGTACATTCTGTATATCATAGCTTTACTTACTCTGCACTTTTATGTATATAAAACACTATATTCTTGCACTTCTGGTTGGATGCTAACTGCATTTCATTAGCTCTGTACTGTACTCTGCATAATGACAATAAAGTTGAATCTAATCTAATCTAAAAAAAAAAAATGTGTTTACCATAATGTAATATGTTATTTACTGTAATGTACAAATGTGTGGGAGGTGTTTTGTTTTTTGTGAGCTCACCATCAAAATCCCCTTCGACTGAGTTGAAATGAAAATAAATTATTGGATCTTTAATCCTCTGAAGCAACTATGAGTTTGTAAAAACATAAAATAAAAGGGAACATAGAGGTTTATTGACTCTACGAGTTACAGCCATGTTTTTAGCCATGGTGCTCTGCACTTATTCACAGCACATTTAAAGTCAATGAAAAGTAATTTACTTAATAAATAACATACAATGAATTTACAGTCATAATCCGTATGTGACAGTGTGCCACATTCAGTATGTTCCTACATAACTGTTATTGGCTTGAAATTCTCCAGATCCAAGCCTATGTAATTTAACACATTTTTTCTCTTCTTCCCATTGGCTGTTTTCGTTTTATTTTCACTTTCTTCTTTCATTGAATGTATATTACATTTAGTTTGTTCGTTGTTCGTTGCCATGGTTGTTACGCTGCTATCGCTGAAACCACGTGGCTTGCATAACGTACTTCCGTCCAAAAGTATTTTATTCACAAGACACTTTTTTTTAAAATGATGAATTCAACATTTGTCCACGAAAAAACAACAACAAACAGATAACTCAACAATAAGATATGTTAATATAACTTTTGCACATTTCTCCTTCGATTCAGAGAAATACATTTTTGGTAGCAGAAGGTTACGGAAGTGCCTTGTGTTGTGGGCGGGGTTTGCGCGTTCTACATTTCGGCTAAAAAGTCTTAAATAAACAAATATATTTAGATTTTCTTAACGTAAATCATCTAGATGCAGCGTAATTAATAGATTGGTTGTACTAGATATTTGATATATTCAGTAGATATATCTTTTTACAACCCTAATTTCCAACCCTAATTCGCAAACCAGATACTACAACTGCAGTGCTTGATTTGTATCAAGCTGCACTGAGTAGCTATAGGGAATTGTAGTTTTTTTAAAAATCGTGTATTTCTTAGAATTGGATATTGCAAATAGTGAGTTGAGAGTACAGTTTGGAGTTTAGGCGGATTGTAAACATATCTATGTAAACAGATTTTAAATGTCTAACTTTTAAATGGGTTCAAATTACTTTTAACCCGATTTGACAATATCCAGAGCTGTTGACTATATTTACATCATAAATGAGGACAAGAGCTCTCTATAACAGTTAGTCCCATGTGTGTAGCCCTTTTTATTGCTTTATTATAAGCCTTCAAATATGCACCAAGGTGATGTTTCAAAGGTCAGTATTTCAAAACAGGAGCTATGTAGAATCTTCATACTTACATATGTTACTCTCTGGGTCAAGACAAGTCTCTGGGTTAAAACAATGTATGTGGTTTAGCTCTACGACAAAGTTTTAATTTTCTCATTTCACATGCACAAGCCATCTCGGGTGTAGTTTCAGAGAGCTATTTGAAGGCTCAATAGCCATAGCCTATATAAAAAGAAGCTATTTGCTTGTTTGTTTGTTTCTGACTTTGTAAACAGATTTATGAACCCACAACATGACAAATACCCTGTCCGCACACACACACACACACACACACAGAGAGAGAGACTCATTTTGCATTTCTGTTTGGTTCCCATGTGGCAAATCTAATTATGGGATGGTTCCCCCAAAAATGAAAATTCTGTCATCATTTACTCACCCTCATGTCATTCCAAACCTGTATGAGTTGCTTTCTTATGTTGAACATAAAAAAAGATAATTTGAAGATTGCTGGTAATGGCTGGTAAAAGTTAAAGTTTTTACAAGGTTTCTGAGCAGAAGATCATTAAATGTTTTCTCTGTCCATGTTACCAAAACTCATGTGTCATTTAAAAAGCATGTTTGAAAGCATGTCAATTAATTTCTTTGCATTCATCTAGATGCAATGTAATTAATAGTTTGGCTATACTAGATATTTTATATGTTCAGTAAATATATAATTTTACAACCCTAATTTGCAAACCAGATAAACTAATCAGATTTAAAATGTATAATTAATTATATATATAATAATATAATTGACCGACAGCACTTTGAATTAAATGTAGTCTACCCACGGCAGACAACTGAAAACAAAAGTGGAACACACCGGTCCTCCCTCACATAAACTGACAATAAACTTTATTTATCTGAATCCAAGGAGAAACAATTGATATCCTTAACACAGATAAAATGATACCCTTCACATTTTCTCTTAAATGTTTATCATTAAAATAAAAGCGTAACAGTAATTGTGAAGAAAATACTTCAGAGTGGAAGTAAGCAATGCCATAGAAACCATTTAAATTTAAAATAAATAAATTGTAGTGTTCAGCTGTATACCAAAGTTTCTACAAGTACCAGTAACCATCTTTTCAATATATTTTGTTTGCCAAGCATCTCCTACTGACAGCAAAACTGTGAAAAATATAAAGTTATGTGAAGCATCTAATCATAACATGAAATCATACTCTGACCCACTGTTGTGAATATTATGGTGAGGTCCTTGCTAAAACCCAGCCCTACTGAACCAATGATGAAACAGGTGTATATATATATATATATATATAAAAACATGTAGACTCAATTCAGTACAATATAACTTTATTGGTCCCCACATAAGTCCTGTATAAAGGAGAACACATTGATGGTGCCAACAAACAACAATAATAAATAAAAATGGGGTGAATGAAAATAACAAAAAGATCACAATTTTCTTCTTACGTGTGAAGTGTGGTCATTACAATAAATTTGCAGCATATGTATGTATTGTGTGTGTGTGTTTGTATGGATGGGTTGGGGGCCGTCAACACAGTAAAAACAACCCAAACAAGTAACAAGATACATCTTCAGGGTGTTAGCATGGTGTCTTGACACTGGCAGTGAACACACTTGTTCTTTTTAAAGCCACATGCTGTGTGTGACCATGATTGGCACACTGTGCACTGAGACCATGAATGCCACTTCTTTCTTGCATTCTTCTTCTTATCATAAAAATGGATGCGGCAGACACAGCACAAATTGCCTCCATCTACCAAAGAAAAAACACAAATATTTTGAAAGTCAAGCCAGTTAGTTTAAATCATACTCATCACTATATTTAAAGCAACATCTCAAAGGCAGCTTGTTCATTTTTAACTGTTGCCAAAGGAATATGTGGATATTGCACATCAATTCATCTCAGATCTTTAGGAAAACTCTGGGTTTTTCGTTTCAGAAATGGATGTAAATCAAACCTGAAACAGAGGGGTAACTACATTTTAATTTAACAAATCTCATGACCACTTTTTTCTTCAGCTGCTTCAAGTTTGATATGGTGGTATGAGTCTTTGACAATTTCTTCAATGTGAGAATATTTGATGTTGATAGCCTTGTAAACAAAAATCAGCTGGAATACTTTTTTGTAACGAACTCATTTGTAATTATAATAAAAGAGATAAACAATCCGGTTGTCTAACACAATGTCTTGCTCACACCACAATTGCTGTTGATCATCCTTCCATCTAATACTTTAAGAATACCACTAATGCTTAGCAAATGAATCCTGTTTCCAAACCTCTAACTTCAGCTTCTTTAAGTGCATTGTAATTCGGGCATCCCTCACCTCATGTGCCCTCAGTGCTGCTGCCTCTTGAATGTATTTCTGCTTTGCATCTTCCCCCAATGTGGCGCACCTGCCCTTAATATCATTCATTGTGCCTGAAGAAAAAATAGATGCACAGAAAACTTAACGCATTAGTCAGCAACTCCTTTTAAAGTAAATTCATACAACGACAATCAGTACTTGGGTTGTGAAAACCATTTATCTGTAACAACTCTGTAAAAACAAGATAACGTGTAAAGTAGATGCCCTGATGATTCTTTTCAATACACTCAGCATTCTTAAACTGATGAATGCAATTTGTGTGAGTGAAGTACTTCCCAAATACTATCATAAAAATCTGTTTCATGACGCTTCATGTATATATATATATATATATATATATAGATAGATAGATAGATAGATAGATAGATAAATTATATAAATATATACACAGCTAGCAAGCTTTAGAGAGAGTGAGAGAGAAAGAGAGAGACAGACAGATAGACACAGACAGCTAAATATATATATATATATATCTATATATATCTATATATATATATATATATATATATATATATATATAGATATATATATATATAGATATAGATATAGATAGATATATAAATTATATAAATATATACACAGCTAGCTAGCTAGTATAGAGAGAAAGAGAGAGACAGACAGACAGACAGATAGATAGATAGATAGATAGATAGATAGATAGATAGATAGATCCAAACCCACAGAACTTTATTTTACACTCTAGTCAAGATCCCAAGGTTTCCAAACAGCCGTAAAATACGTCTTGTGTTTAATATTTCCCTCAAGTCAATATGGGTTATATTAGTCCTATGATCTGGCTTCAGTGAGGCGTTATCGAGCATACACAATAGCCTGTAAGAGTGTAAAAAGTCATTTTGACAGTTTAACTAGAAACTAAATTCCCCCATTAGCTTCAGACATAAATACACACCAGGCACGTGCACAGGTAGGGCTCAACCTGTGCAGAGCACATGCCCTTTTTGCCCTTACACTCCGAAGTGCCCTTTTTTTTGGTGGTGTTTTTTTTTTTTTTTTTTTTTTTCAATGCTATTGGTCACCATTTACGTCTGTGTATCTGTTTTACAAATATTTAGCAAATGAAAGTTCTTAAAACGAGCTTGTGTAAATCTTATTGGATCCTCAAGCTGTCAGTAAGCTGATAACTCCGCCCCCTCTATATTCATTGAATCAACTGAAGTTCCACAGCAGCCGCACAGTAGACACCAGCTGAGCTGAACAGTTTTGCGAAGGGTAAATAAATATCTTGTTTTTTGAATAAGTACTACTAAACACTATGTCTATAAAGGCTCATATTTTATTTATTGGATGTCTGTCTGACTGGCTGAGACATGTGGGACGCATAGACAGTAAAAGGTGGGACGTCGCCTGAGAGAGGAGACTACATTTGCCATCTAGTCATAGCCAATACATAGCCAACACTTAAATAGCCTGGGCATATAGTAGCATTTCATCTTTTATAAAATGCGATTTTGGCCAAATGCATTTTACCACAGGAAAAACTGAGCGCTCCGTCTATATAGCTAAAAAAAACTAGTTTGTAACCTGTAGATGAAAATGTAATGTGATCCCGGCAGCGGCAGGCGCCGTCGCCGTTTTAATGACGGACAAAAAAAATAAATAACATTTACACGCATTCGCTGGTCAAAAACGATATATTGATAACAACAACATATAATTTGTTTTTACCATCGGAAAATCATAACAAGTTTCGTACTGGAATTTACACAAAGCAGCGAGTGATCCTCGTCACCTAGATAACTATATTTCTAAGAAATTTCTTCTTTGATTTTTTGATTGCAGATACTTAATTTTTTTAACATTTAGGATAATCATGTTATGGTATACTCTCCGTATACTCTGTATAAAAAGTAGTAAAACATGGTTTTACTACAGTAATGTAGTAGTAACTAAAAAAAATTACAGAAGATCACTGTGAAATCTTTATATTTTATCATGCAGAATGTAATTCATGATTCATTCCAAGGCTTCGTTTATTTGATCCAAAATACAGCAAAAACAGTAATATAGTGTAATATTTTTACAATTTTAAATAACTGTTTTCTATTTGAATATATTTTAAAATGTAATTTATTTTTGTGATCAAAGCTGAATTTTCAGCATCATTACTGCAGTTAGTACTCTTCAGTGTCACGTGATCTTTCAGAAATGCTTTTCACTGCAACTGTACTTTTCACACTATTTTTATTTATTTTTTCATTGCTGGCTTATTTTAGGGAAAGTGTAGTGAATAGGAGACCTTCAAGAAACCAACATCCCTGGTCCACCACAGTATCAAATTTTTGCAAGGTATGCGGAAACATGTTGGATAGCTATGTTATAGTAACGGTATGGCTATAGTTTCTTATAATCTGGAATTGAGTTGTACCGTAGTGTTGGACATAATTACTTAAATTATATTTCAAAAAAGTTAGTCAAAAATACTTGACTCATTGCTCACCTTCCCCTCTTCTCAATGTCATTCATAAAAATGTTAACCAAATAATACAAATTAGCTTATGAAACCAAACAGAATAGCTAAAAAAGAGAATATATATAATTGATATAAAAAAAGGGAGGGGGTGCCCTTTTTCAGTTTCAGCACATGCCCCTCAAAAGGTCTGTGCACGGCCCTGATACACACTCATATTAGCAACGTTAATGCTCACATAAAGCATCCAACGTTAACATAACGACACGCTAATAACGTAATATGATCTAGCGATAACGTTTGCAGACACATCGCAATACGGTTATCTCATGTCAACAATAATGACACGCACTACGAGTGTATGTATTGTTTTCCATTACAGTTTAAATGCTCAGTTTTATAATTTTAATAGTCTTACCTGAAAATATTAAGCATTAAATATCGCAACGTTCCCGCATTCGTCCAGTAGACTTCCGATTACCGGTGAGCAGGAATTCTGGGATTGGATCTGGAGTCTTCTCTTGTATATTTGTGGGTGATCAACCATTTGGATGGATGATCACGGCCTTCTGAGCCTACTAGTAGATGCAGGAGGCCCCTCCTGGCCCATTTCTATGGGCTGATAACTGCTGATAACGCCCCATTCAATCGAGTGATAACGTTCGAATCGGGTGATTTAAAGTTGTAATCCCACAAAGGATGCAGCAAACCAGTGTAATTTACCTGGACCCGGTCTTGGCTGAGTTCCATCACCGTCTCCTCCATTATGACGTAAAACATAACAGCAAAAGCAGTTCTGTCTCCACCTCTCCTGACAGGATTGTACTCTCGTCAGTGCTCCTCTCGCACCATTGCTATGTGACACAGCAGTAATCGGAAACACCTGGTGGTGGCATTAGGAAATCCTGCAAATGCGGAGCATCTCAAGCACTTCGGAGCGGATTTGCAAATTTTATTCAGATCGGGAGTTTCG
This sequence comes from Carassius gibelio, assembly GCF_023724105.1. Classification (NCBI taxonomy): domain Eukaryota; kingdom Metazoa; phylum Chordata; class Actinopteri; order Cypriniformes; family Cyprinidae; genus Carassius; species Carassius gibelio. Next base: position 1,570,182 of record NC_068403.1, on the reverse strand, counting down.
CGAATCATTTGAGACTGGACGTCGGATTTCCCAAAACATTTGATCAGATCGGGACTCCGAATCGCGTTTTGCGAATCATTTGGCTTCGACCGAGTTCGACAAACATTTGATTCAGATCGGGACTCCGAATTGCGTTTTGGGAATCATTTGCCTTCGACCAAGTTCGCCAACAATTTGATTCAGATCGGGACTCCGAATCGCATTTTGCAAATCATTTGGCTTCACCTAATTCGCCAAACATTTGATTCAGATCAGGACTCCGAATCGCGTTTTGCGAATCATTTGGCTTCAACCGATTTCATAAAACATTTGATTCAGATCAGGAGTCTGGCCTATTATTAGCCCATTAATAATTACTCTCAAAATAGGACAACTGACAAAAAAGTAACAACAAAACACATTTAATAATATGTCAGATATAGGCCATAACAACGAAAAATAAATAAATAATAATAATATATATTATGCTGCCCCACTTTTTGACTGCATCTGTAATTACAAACAAAAACACCTATCTTTTCAGATATTTTGTTACAAAAAATGTTCTAAAAATAGGTATGGTTTGTTAGAGTTTAATTAATTTGGATCTGATCTAATTTCAACCTCTTATTTGAATATTTTGGTTTGCCATGGGGTGTGCAGACACAAACTAATGTGGGATTAGATGTAACAATGTTTTTTGTGCCAAAATTAAAATATATTTTAAAGATATTGCTGAACATTTATTTTACCATTTAGCAAAATTATTATAAGTAGAGAATTGTACTTCTGCTGTTAGAAGGAAAAAAGTTCAAGTGATTGCTCTGGCGCTGCATGTGCGTGCAGTTAAGCTTTGTCTGTTCATTATCATAATAAAAAAACGGTAACTTTAAACACAAACACACACTGCTCAGTTTTTATGTAGTAAAATCTGTACCGTTAAGCGTTATCACCTTACTGCCCTGAAACATTTTGTTGGATATTGGAAGCGATTGAAATACGTAAATAATATTTTACAGAAAAATGTGATTTTGTGATTTTGTGTCGAATGAGAGACCCAACTTTAGTTTGAGTTTCATTCTAGCCTAAAATGATCGTTCGTTTTGACTTGTGAATTTATGTAGCTTCTTATATCTTTTAATTATATTCTCTAAATCCGTGGTCTCAAACTCAATTCCTGGCCACAGCTCTGCAGAGTTTAGCTCCAACCAGCTCCAAATCACACCTGCTTGGAAGTTTCTAGTAATCCTGAAGACCTTGATTAGCTGGATCAGGTGTGTTTGATTATGTTGGAGCAAATCATTTGCGATCAAGACTTTGGAGTGAGTTCGCAAAACATTTGATTTGGATCGGGACTCCGAAGCACGTTTCGCGAATCATTTGAGATCAGTTGCAGCGGATTTGATTCAGATCGGGACTCCCCCACACAGCAAAAAGGACTGCGCGGCCGTGTTGCGGCTTCCGGAACGGAACTGTACCGGCGTCAACTTGCGGGCAATGACGGATCCGATACGAATTCGGATCCCGGACCCGCCGTTGCACCACGCTCCACGATTAAAACCTTACCTCCACGGTGGGTCCGTTTGGGTCCTGCAAATTGAAACATATCCGCCACCATACTGTCTCATCTGGCCCTGGTCCGTTTTGGACCCGTTTATCTCATTTTCAAAATCCCTTCTGTTCTTGCTGTAGCATAAAAGAAATTGTAAGATAAACTAATAAATATTTCTAGCCTAGGCTACTACAGAAATATAAACATGAGCTTAAATCTGAATTGCCTTGTAATTTTAACCGAACAATATTGTAAATAAGCCTAAAAAAAAACTTTTGAAGATTTACAGCATGTCAAAAGGGTAGGCTTTTTATTATTATGATTAGCTTGATAGTTAACAGGAATATTTTTAGTAGCCTACTTTCCTTACTAACCTTGCTATGGTCTTTAAAGGGCTTTCTTGAGGTAAATGTAACGTTCTGTGACATAATTGTTCTCCTGCTGTTTTGACTGATGACTGATAACTGATCGATATTATTTATGAGGCTTATATAGATTTCATTTCTGTAAGTTGTACTGTATCTTTAAACAGAATGTAACAGATGATCGGTTTACTTGAACTGAGGCGCTAAAGCGATCTGTCACGTCACATTTTCTAACGCCAAAACGGTATTGAATGAATTTTGTAATAAAATGGACAGAACCTGAGAGCTGAGAATTTTAAATGTAATTTATATAGATCAGTGAGTGGTGGCATATTACAGCATGAATATCCTAACTTTTTGAAACAAAACAATGAAGTAGCCTACATGTATCATTACATTTCTGTCTCACCGTGAGGACCAAACACAGCAGAACGGTAGGAAACTTCACTCCTCTTATTATTTCTCTTTTATGATAGCGATTTATTTTTAGATACGTGATCTGAGTCTTTCATAGAGTTGTAGAGTTATTAGAGAAATAGAGTTATTTTTTACATTCTTTGGTCGAAGTTTTCAGATCGGCACTTCGGAGCATGTTCGCGACTCGGTTGATTCAGATCGGCACTTCGGAGCATGTTCGCAACTCGGTTGATTCAGATCGGCACTTCGGAGCATGTTCGCGACTCGGTTGATTCAGATCGGCACTTCGGAGCATGTTCGCGACTCGGTTGATTCAGATCGGCACTTCGGAGCATGTTCGCGACTCGGTTGATTCAGATCGGCACTTCGGAGCATGTTCGCGACTCGGTTGATTCAGATCGGCACTTCGGAGCCTGTTCGCGACTCGGTTGTTTCAGATCGTTACTTCGGAGCATGTTCGCGACTCGGTTGATTCAGATCGGCACTTCGGAGACTGTTCGCGACTCGGTTGATTCAGATCGGCACTTCGGAGCCTGTTCGCGACTCGGTTGATTTAGATCGGCACTTCGGAGCATGTTCGCGACTCGGTTGAATCAGATCTGGACTTTGGAGCATGTTTGAGATTTTTTTTAATGTTTTATTCAGTATGTACATGGACCTACACACAAAGGTGGACACACTCTAGACTTGATCATCAGTAGGGCTCTAAACTTAGAAACTTAGAACTCATCCATTGGTATTAAGGACGTAGTGTCACAGATCGCAAGAGGCGAAGACTCAAGTGCAGGCAGATGGGAAGACTTTATTTATACATCACCAAAATAAACAAAAACACAACTGAAACCAGAGGAGCGTTCAAAGTTACGAGACATAGACTGAAGTCAGATTCCCAGGGAAATGCTTTCAGACAGCAAATGCAATGAGTTTGCATCCTTCTTTTCTGAGAAGATCATCCATATCAGGAAGGCGATTAGCACATCCTCAAGTAATGCAGTTAGAAGTACCAAGGGTTCACACAAAACAAGGGGAATCTGCTTTTAGTTTCTATGCCGCTCGCAGTTGGAATCAGCTTCCAGAGAGGTCAGATGTGCTAAAACACTAGTCACATTTAAATCTAGACTTAAAACTCTTCTGTTTAGCTGTGCATTTATTGAATGAGCACTGTGCAATGTCCGAACTCAATGCACTATATTTTCACTGTTTTTTATTTTATGTAAAATAATTTTGTAGCTGTTTTTAAATTCATTTTAATTAAGTAAATTTTTTAATCATTATAAAAGTTTTAAAACTGCTTGTTTTATTTTTGTTATAATTTTTCTTTATGATTATTTTACTTTCTTTTATGTAAAGCACTTTGAATTACCATTGTGTATGAAATGTGCTATATAAATAAACTTGCCTTGCCTAGTGTGTTAGTGGGTTATATATATATATATATATATATATATATATATATATATATATATAACACACACACACACACATACACACACTACCGGTCAGAGTTTGGGATCAGAATGATTTTTAATGTTTTAAAATACTGTAAAACATGTAATATTGTGAAATATTATTAACATTTTTCTATTTTAATATACATGAAGGTGTAATTTATTCATTTGATGTGCAGCTGTATTTTCAGCATCATTTCTCCAGTCTTCAGTGTCACATGATCTTCAGAAATCAGAACAATATGATGATTTATTATTAGAATTATCAACAGCTTTGCTAATAAATATTATTTTGGAATCTGTGATACTTCTTTCAGGATTCTTTGATGAATGAAAAATTAAAAAGAAGAGCATTTATTTAAAATAGAAGACTTTTCTAACAATATTCACTACAGTTTAATAGTTTGGGGTCAGTAAATTTTTATCCTTTATTTAATAAGAAATTTTATTCTTTATTACATTTTAGAATCTTTTATTCAGGATGTGTTAAATTGATAAGAAGTGATATCAAAGATTAATATTGTTAGAAGAGATTTATATTTTGAATAAACGTTGTTCTTTAAAAAAAGATTATACATCGAAGAATCCTTAAAAAAGTATCGCAGATTCCAAAATAATATTTGGTAGCACACCTATTAATAGTTCTAATAATAAATCATCATATTTTCATGATTTCTAAAGATCATGTGACACTGAAGACTGGAGGAATGATGCTAAAAATACAGCTGCACATCACAGAAATAAATTATATTTGAAAGGATATTAAAATATAAACCATAATTTTATATATTTTATTTTGATAATTTTGAATTATTACTGAGATACAACCTTTTTTTTTAAACAGTTCATTGAACAATAATAAATGAAGTACCTGAAGCTGACAATGACGTAAATGTATAATAATTAGCAAAGATGGTTAATTTAGCGCTGTAAATGCGCGTATGAGGGGCGGAGACGCCTGCGGAGCGTCAGACGCGAGTGAGGAACAAACACAGCAGAATGGTAGGAAACTCCACTCCTCTTATTTCTCTTTTACTATAGCCATTTATTTTTAGATGCGTGATCTGAGTCTTTCATAGAGTTGTAGAGTTATTAGAAAAATTGAGTTATTTTTTACATTCTTTGGTCGAAGTTTTCAGATCGGGACTTCGGAGCCTGTTCGCGACTCGGTTGATTCAGATCGGCACTTCGGAGCCTGTTCGCGACTCGGTTGTTTCAGATCGGCACTTCGGAGCATGTTTGGTGATGTTTACTACTGATGTTTGGTGAAATGCGCTTCCGAGTCCCGATCTGAATCAATGTTTTGCGAATCCGCTCCGAAGTCCCGATCTCAAATGATTCGCGAAAAGCGCTTCGGAGTCCCGATCTGAATCAAATGTTTTGCAAAACCGCTCTGAAGCCCCGATCTCAAATGATTCGCGAAACGCGACTCCGACTCCCGATCTGAATCAATGTTTTGTGAACTCGCTCTGAAGTCCCGATCAAATGATTTGCGAAACGGCTTCTGAGTCCCGATCGGAATCAATGTTTTGAGAACTCGCTCCGAAGTCCCGATCTCAAATGATTCGCGAAACGGGCTTCGGAGTCCCGATCTGAATCAAATGTTTTGTGAATTTTTTTTCAAGCCCTGAAATGATTCATGAAATCTGCATCAGCAGGAGACTCCTAGGCGGATCCGCCTTCAAGTTCAAATTCGTTTTGGTGCTGCCCAGAGTATCAGTTCCGCCCAGGGCCGCGGGAAGTAATTTTGAACAGGGGGTGCTGTGAATTTTTTTTTTTTTTTTTTTTTTTTTTTGACAAAAAACCTATGAGCCTATAGGCCTATTTAAAATACATTTAAAAAATAAATACATTGAGATTTACTACTTTATTGTCATATACACTTCAGTGCACAGCCAGCCAGGGTCTGAAACACACAGACATCAGTTCTCAGATATGTGCAATGCGTTATTAATCTGAAGCAGAAGCAGAAATAATAGTTTAATATTCGAAAGAAAACGAAATAATTACTTTCATTACAATTTCAGATAGCCTATACATAAATGCAACTTATTTAGATACAAGAAATAATATTACAACAAAATATAAGATTAATCAAACTTCACAATAACGCTAAAACAATGCAATTGATTTGGTCAGCTGGCTTGAATCACTGCACGTTTATGTCACACGCAACTCTATTAACTCCAAAATCTTTTTACGCACACCACAAGGAAATAATCTCTGACTATTTAAGCAATTTGTTTATTGAACAGTTCTCCACATCCATTACGCAAAAAACACACGCACAGTATAAAGCTTTCTGTCTCCATCTCCAACCTTTTTACACAAACCACAAGGAAATAATCTCCGACTATTTAAACGTTATTTAACAGTTCATCTCAACCATTACGCAAAGAACACACGAACGAAATAATACTCTCCATCTCTATCCCCACCACCTTACAAAAATACTATAGTGTAGGCTACTACTTACAATTGCTTGGCTAGTCAAAGCTGATCCCACACTTGTTGCCAAAAAAATAAATGTTACAAGCGCGGCAGCACAATGCTCTTACCTGAGCTACATGCAGGCGGGGTGCCCTGGTTACAGGTGTCCAAATGTCGAGGTGCGCTGTATTAAATAAAGATGAATGTATTCTGCGTGGAACGAGCGGGAAACCTAGTTACTCGGCGACCAAACCTGCCTGCCTGACGTCGACAACGTAACTTCCGAACCTGTGTTGATTAGGCCTCAAAATATGAAATTAAAATCCAAAATATACGTAATAGACTGCGTGTGTCAAAATCATTTTCTAAAATATTCATAAGGAATTTATAAATTGTGCAAAATATTTTAATAGGCCTACATTTTTTTTATCTCCCTCTCGTCACTAGGGGGTGCTGCAGCACCCCCACTTCCCGCGGCCATGGTTCCGCCTCCGGTCGGCGCCGTCAAACAGCGGATCCTGACTGAGCGAGTTCAACACACCAAGAGCAAAATCAGTCGAGATTCGAGAATTTCTTTGCTGGGACACGGTTGCGCTGAACCCTCTTTTGAGTAAGTGATTTATTGATATATTGCTACATTCAATAAACATTGGTTTTTAAATCACCATGTATATTAATGATTGTAATTATGTTGTTTGATATTAGGACAACTTTAACATGTTCACTAGTGGATAATGGTTTAGCGCTAGCTACTAGCTAGCTGTGCATTAAGTTTGCATTTTTTGTAATTTTGGTATCGTGTTTGTATCTGCCATCCTTTTTATAATGAAAATTAAGCTTCGGCATTTTAATCACTGTTTGAGTTGGTTCAGACAATATGCCTCCTGTTTGAATGTCAAAAAGTGCAGGCTTAACTGTTAATGTTAGCTACCGTAACCGTCTATTAGCTTGATACCATCCAGCGTCACCGCTCATTTTACACAGTTTAACAACAAAACAAAACGCTAAGTGAACATTACTAGCTAAGTGACCCTTTTCATGTTGGTTTTGAGCGATATGCAGCCCAGCTAACCTGGAAAACGGTCTTTAAATAGTATCATACAGCGTGTCTGGAGGAATAGAGATCGCTAACACATGTGACCAACTGGGCGGCTACGTCATCAGAACGCAAAGAATTATGTGTATGTTTGGCCAGTTAGCATGGTCTGGCATAGCAGGCTAGTGTTCTGGCATGAAAATAATGAAAAATTAGCGTGAAAAACGGAATATAATCCTACAAAATGCAGCGGGCTAAAGAAAACATTGTCGGACCATACTGCCTAAAACTAAATCCTAATGCAAATATGAGATATGACGAGAAAATAAAGAGAATCAAAGGACTCGATCCTTACGAGCAGAGCGACTGGTCAAGGTCCAGTCTAAAAGAAGGGCATGTGAAAAGGTTGTGTTGTGGTCCTTTTACAGACAGCCTGAATAGTTTGATGACATGTTAGCTTGCGATAGTCAGATTTCAGAGTCAATCGTTTGTAAATGTTTGGGCAGCCTTAAAAATCGCTGCAACCATCTTACCAATATGACCGTGTAGCCTTTTATTTTAATCTTTTACTAAACGTGACTTTGCGTTTCATAAATGTTCTTTTTTTTTTGTGCCTCATAGATGATGTGTAAATGAAAAAAATATTTACAACCCTTTCTGCATCCCCTAAAGCAGGGGTCTCAAACTCAAATTGGCTGGGTGCCATTGATGTGATTGACACCTCATAGGAGGGCCATTTTAACATTCAAGCACAACAAGAAAGTGGAAATTTTTTAAACATTTTTTTTATTTACTTCAAATTACATTGCTAAAATATTTTTGTCAAACTTAACAACAGCATTGTCTCTATTATTGTTATAACAGCATATATATATTAGTTTTGAACAGTTAGTGCAAATATTTTTCCCTTTCTTTATTTTGACTTAAATAAAAAAAAACCTAGCGATCAAATAACAACATTGCACTGAACAAACCCTGAATATATTTGTACACCATTCTATTTCTTGCCAGACACCTGGCAGCGCTTCTGCTCACACAACTGAGCCACATTTGCCCTGATGGAGGTCACAGTTGAAACTCTGAGTACAGCTTCAAGATGGGCATCACTAAGCCTGGACCTGTACTTGCATTTATTGAAGTTCATAGTTGAGAAAAGTTTCTCACACAGATATGTGCTTCCAAAAAGGCACTTTACCCGACTGAACACTTTGGACAGCTCTGGGAAGCATGGAGGTAATTCTCTTAAAAACTGTCCAGTCTTGTCTGCTTGTCCCTGTGCCTCTCTGAATTTAGTTTTTAGCTCACTGTTGCACTGCAAGTCAATTAGTTCCATTTGCAAAAGATTTGGAACACTCTCCACATCAGCTGAGAAGGGGTCTGCAAACAGCTGGAAAGTGACACAATGTGCCTTGAAGTCAGCAAAACGTTGATCAAATTCCTGCAGTAGGTTTTCAATAGCAGAGGCATATTCATCACCACTAAATGCTGTGCCCTCCTCCGCAAGAGATCTGCATGTTGGGAAATGACTAAGGTTTTTTGCAGAAAGCTGAGTTTTCCACAATCTTAGTTTTGTGGAGAAGGCTTTCACACTGTCATACGCTGCTGTGATGAGCTGACCTGGGCCCTGGAGCTTCAGGTTAAGGATGTTCAGCTCCTGTGTTATGTCAACTAAGAATGCAAGGTCCATGACCCATTTAGGATCATCAAATTCAGGAACATCCATTCTGCCATCTTCCATGAATCTCTTCACCTCTGATCTTAACTCAAAGAATCTCTTCAGGACATTCCCCCTGCTGAGCCAGCGGACCTCAGTAAAATAAAGTACATCACCATATGTTGACTCAATTTCTTCTAAAAAGGCCAGAAACTGGCGATGCTGTAAACTCCTAGACCTGATGTAATTTATACATTTCAGGACAACAGACATGACATGTTCATATTTCAAGCATTTGCTGCACAGTGCCTGTTGGTGTATAATGCAGTGCAGAACAATTGCTGCATCTGCATTTTCCTCTTCTAACTTTCTCTGTACTAGTGCTACCAGTCCATTTTTTTCCCTGTCATAGATGGGGCACCATCAGTGGTAATGCCGACCAGCCTGTTCCACGGCAAACCAGCGCGCTCAATGGCGTCACACAGCTGCTGAAATATATCTTTGGCTGTGGTACGGCCGTGCATTGGACACAAACTCAACAACTCTTCTGTCACTTCAAATTGGTCATTAATACCCCTGATGAAAATTGCTAACTGAGCACTGTCGGTTATGTCTGTACTTTCGTCAAGCGCCACAGAATATGCTGTGAAATCTTTAGATTTGCTGCGTAACTGATCATAAATGTCACTCGATAACTCGCTGATCCGCTCTGCCACTGTGTTCGCCGACAAAGATAGATTGTTGAACAAGTTTTTATTTTCTGGACAAAGAATATCAGCGACTTTCTGCATGTAATCCTTTATAAACTGACCTTCTGTGAATGGCTTTCCCGCTTTAGCGATCAACTCACTCACCACATAACTTGCCTCAACTGCAGCATCAGCATCTTTTTTGGCTTCATGGAAAATGTTTTGCTGGGACGTTAGCTCTCTCTGCAACAGTGTGGCTCGTCTTTTTCTCTCGTCTTCCTGGTACTTATCATACTGTTCTCCATGTTTAGTCGAGTAATGACGTTTGAGATTATATTCCTTTAGAACAGCGACTTTTTCTTTGCATATCCTACAGGTAGCGTTTCCATTAAACTCCACAAAAAAATACTGCAACGTCCATCTTTCTTGAAACTGTCTGTGTTCTTCATCCACTTTCCATTTCGGTTTGTAAAGAGACATCTTATCATTCGCACTTTCGCAGCCAAACAACATACAACTACGTACGAATGCCCCGAATCCAGCGGTTTTTAAATCTGTCTGCATGCGCGTTTTTTTTTTTTTTTTGAGACAACTAGAAAATAATAATATTAATAATAAAATTAATTTAGCGGGCCGGATTATGTTTTATATTTTACATCAGTGGCGGGCCGGGTGGAGGGGGAAGAAGGGCCTTAAATGGCCCGCGGGCCGGCAGTTTGAGACACCTGCCCTAAAGTTTAAACTATACATCACTTGTAAATGTGTTAGGGTTAGGGGGTCTATATAATTTAAAACGCTGGTCTTGGTGAGTATCCTCAGTCAGTTAGCCCTATATCTCAAGTGAACGTAGCCTTGTTCAAATCGGGTTTTCTTTACATGTTAGATCTACCTGAAAACTCTAAAAACACTCTTTATAATTTACAAAAAAATTACTCTTTTAAACATTTACAAAATGTGGTATCGGTGCATCCCTAATTAAAAATATAAAAAATATGTATGATTTCAATATCAAAATAATTTTACACAATTAACGCTGCCGCCCGTCTGAGATAAAGAGTTTTTTTTTTTTTTTTTACATTGCTATGGGCATGATATTAAGTATATAATACAACTTTCATTCTTCAGGTCGATCGTCTATAAATCTGTTTCAATATCTTCTCAATCTTCTCAGTTCATCATTATTTAACCACTGACTTATAAAATACGTACAACTGAACGTTATTATAAAGTGTTACCCTCTTTGGCAACTCAAAATCAAACCTAGTCTGACCATAACTCCCTGAGCAGCTGATGGCTACTTTACACACACAGATTGTTCAATCAGGTAGACCTATACCTGATGTTATTTTTAACACAATGCAATAGTTAGTGCGTCAGTAAAAACGGACGGACACGGTCACTTATTTAGTAAGGAAAGTAGGCTACTAAAAATATTCCTGTTAACTATCAAGCTAATCATAATAATTAAAAGCCTACCCTTTTGACATGCAGTAAATCTTCAAAAGTTTTTTTAGGCTTATTTACAATATTGTTCGGTTAAAATTACAAAGCAATTCAGATTTAAGCTTATGTTTATATTTCTGTAGTAACCTAGGCTAGAAATATTTATTAGTTTATCTTACAATTTTTTTTATCCTACAGCAAGAACAGAAGGGATTTTGAAAATGAGATAAACGGGTCCAGATGAGACAGTATGGTGGCGGATATGTTTCAATTTGCAGGACCCAAACTGACCCACCGTGGAGGTAAGGTTTTAATCGTGGAGCGCGGTGCAACGGCGGGTCCGGAATCCGTCATTGCCCGCAAGTTGACGCCGGTACAGTTCCGTTCCGGAAGCCGCAACACGGCCGCGCAGTACTTTTTGCTGTGTGGGGGAGTCCCGATCTGAATCAATGTTTTGCAAATCCGCTGGGACTGATCTCAAATGATTTGCGAAACATGCTTCGGAGTCCCGATCCAAATCAAATGTTTTGCTAAACGCTCCAAAGTCGATCCAAAAACGCTCCAAAGTCCTGATCTCAAATGATTTGCGAAAGGCCCATCAGAGTCCCGATATAGTTTTTTTTTTTTTTTTTTTTTTTTTTTTAAAGAGTAGAATTAGAATAGTGAGTGCTGAATTTAGAGGGTCAAATAAATGTATGATAAATAATTATAAACAATGTAAACATAGGCTATTTAAGTTCCCATAGTTCCACAACAAATCATTTAAATTTAACAGTATTTAGAAAATATAATTAAAAGATAGAAGCTACAGAAATTCACAAGCCAAAACGAATGATCATTTTAGGCTAGAACGAAACTGAAACTAAAGTTGGGTCTCTCATTCGACACAATCAAAATGTTCTGTAAATATTATTTACATACATCACTCCCTTCCAATATCCACATAAAAGAAAATGTTTTACATCAGGGCAGTAAGGTGATAACGCTTAACGGTACAGATTTTACTACATAAAAACTGAGCAGTGTGTGTTTGTTTAAACTAAATTACAGTTTTTTTTTAATTATGATATTGAACAGACAAAGCTTAACTGCACGCACATGCAGCGCCAGAGCAATCACTTGAATTTTTTTCCTTCTAACAGCAGAAGTACAATTCTCTACTTAAATAATTTTGCTAAATGGTAAAATAAATGTTCAGCAATATCTTTAAAATATATTTGAATTTTGGCACAAAAAAACATTGTTACATCTAATCCCACATTAGTTTGTGTCTGCAAACCCCATGGCAAACCAAAATATTCAAATAAGAGGTTGAAATTAGATCAGATCCAAATTAATTAAACTCTAACAAACCATACCTATTTTTAGAACATTTTTTTGTAACAAAATATCTGAAAAGATAGGTGTTTTTGTTTGTAATTACAGATGAATATAAAAAGTGGGCAGCATAATATATATTATTATGTGTTTTGTTGTTACTTTTTTGTCAGTTGTCCTATTTTGAGAGTAATTATTAATGGGCTAATAATAGGCCAGACTCCTGATCTGAATCAAATGTTTTGTGAACTCTGTTGAAGCCAAATGATTCGCAAAAGGCGATTTGGAGTCCCGATCTGAATCAAATGTTTGTCGAACTAGGTCGAAGCCAAATGATTCGCAAAACGCGATTTGGAGTCCCGATCTGAATCAAATCTGTCGAAGCCAAATGATTCGCAAAGCAATTCAGATTCCCGATCTGAATCAAATGTTTGTCGAACTCGGTCGAAGCCAAATGATTCGCAAAACGCGATTTGGAGTCCCGATCGGATCAAATGTTTTGCGAACTCCGACCTCCCATCTCAAATGATTCGCAAAACTCCCGATCTGAATAAAATGCAAATCCGCTCCGAAGTGCTTGAGATGCTCAGCATTTGCAGGATTTCCTAATTCCGCCACCAGGTGTTTCCGATTACTGCTGTGTCCCATAGCAACGGTGCACGAGGAGCACTGATGAGAGTACAATCCTGTCAGGAGAGGTGGAGACAGAACTGCTTGTTTTTGCTGTTATGTTTTATGTCATAATGGAGGAGACGGTGATGGAACTCAGCCAAGACCGAGTCCAGGTAAATTACACTGGTTTGCTGCATCCTTTGTCGGATTACAACTTTAAATGCAGGTACTGGTTTGGAGCTTACTTGAATAATGTAATGATACATATGAAAAACTACTAAATAAACAAACTCGCGCACACACACACACATAGCAGTTCAAATGCTGACTGATATGTTACAAAGGTGCGATTTTTATATAGTTTATTGTCTTGACCAAGGTGATCCTATGTAGACAGGTTTGCAACCCGTTTTTTAAGTAGTTAAAGCATAAAAATAAAACTGAAAAAAGTTTGTAGCATAGCTCAATGTTCAACAGCAGCAATCACAGCTGAGCAGTAGGGATGTGCAACAGTGATCGAGTACTCGACCGCGACAGCGATGATCGATCAAGTAAACGATTATCGAAATTATTATTATTATTATTATTATTATTTCTGATTGATTATGGCAGCACGTTGGGCGGCGCCCTGATCTCTGATTGGTTAGCTTCCCACTTGATTCCTCAAAAGACGTAAGAAGACAGATAAGCATGGCCTCAAAGTCAGGTAGTAATGGCTGGCTTCCCTTTGAGAAGAACCATGAAAATACAGTTCAGGGTAAGCTTTTTAGCGCCAAGCTGTCACACAAATCTACAACAAATACAATGCGCTATCATCTAAAATGCGTACCTACATAAAATATCTGGCGATAACAGAGCGGCAACTCAGACGAGCATTGAATCACTTGCCGTAAGACCTAAATGCAACGCAGGCAGAACCGAGAAGACGACAAAGCTGTTCGCTGAAATGGTGGTGAAAGATTTGCTGCCCATTAGTTTCAGGGACAGAGAAGGTTTACTTGTCCAGTGGTACCTGGCTGTTCCTGCAACATCTGTTCCAGCGGAGCGAATTTATTCCACTAAATGTGAACAGGCTGTTTACTCTGCTCTCACCTGAGCACGTAGACCGATTTATCTTTTTGAATAGACATTTGAATGTTTCACCGGTCGTGGTGAATATAATATCCATTTTTTTATAATTATTATTTTAGTTTTGAGTTTTAACCATAGTTAAATATCTAGGCTATTTGGTCTCTGTTTTATACCTTATAATAGTTGTTTGGTTAAACTTGGTGAACTTTTTTCTTTATATTTTAAGAAACTACGTTTCACCGCTGGATTAAAATATGATGCTAAAGTTATACAGGAAGACAATGATTTGTTTAAAAAAATGCACTTGAATAAAGTAGCAAAAAAAAAAAAAAAAAAGAATCTTTGTGTTCATTTTTAAATCGCAGACAAATAATGAAATGGTCTTTATAAAATAAAAATGGATGGATATATTTGTAGCCTAATTACATTAAACATATTCGAGATGACGAAAATCAAAATTATTTGTTTGTCATAGTTTTTATCTTAAATATATTTTAAATCTTATTCGATTATTTAGCAATAATCAGTGATTTCCATGCTGTTAAATAATATTTTGGTTGATCAGAAAGTGCAAATTGAATACAAAATATAAATTAAATATTACAATACATAAAAAAATAATGATAGTGACACTATGTAAATTTATTGTACTTTCGTGTTTGTAAAGCGCAATCCGAGTTACACTTTCGGTCAAGTTCACATCTGCATCGGCGAATTTTTTTCAGATAAAAATTGCTAGAGCTACTCTACTTCTGATTAATTAACATGAACAATTAGGCTGAAATCGCTGCATATCATCCATTAGTTTCATGCTCATAAGCAATGCCCGATAATGATATTGCTCTTAAATGTTTTATTTTTCTATTATTATTATTGATATTATTTTATTAATGATGTTATAATAATGCAGCCAAGCTTTTTTTCCGTCATATTTGTGGGCATAATTCAATTCCTAGGTTTCGAAAACGCGCAGGTGGTTTATGGAAAATAAAACTTAACTTAAAAATAAAACTTAATTACAACTATTACACTTAATAACGTAGATGAAAATATAGCACAAATCTGCCGTACATTTATAATGAGAACTTTATAGGAATCTATAGTAAAATCTATCCTTGCCCATCTTTCAGCGCGCTGTCATGAATACGCATCAGAGGGAGCTCTCTCTCTCTATCTCTCTCTCTCTCTCTCTCTCTCTCTGTCTAACGCATAACTTAGCATCCTATCGTGCTGATACAAGTTGTATGTTACGTCTGATATGTATCTCAGTTATCTGATTTATGCGTCATAGAATTAGCTTCCGTTTATTGGTATACTTTCACCTCAGACAGATATTTCTTGCTCCTTTATTAATAACATTGCTTCATCATCATCATCTAACCTGTCCTAATCATTTGTTCATGTTTTCATAGACAGATTATCATGTCAGATTTTTTTTTTTTCATAACAATCTTCAGATTTTTTTTCATTAAATACATTATGCCCATGACCCCCCATTATGTTTAACACAAAATAGTACATGTTTGCTTTTTGTTAATTAAGTGCTCTTGCTGAGTCATGGGAAAAATAAAGGAGCTGGAAAAAAAAACACATGCTAGTGACATCATGCTCCTCTTCACCTGCTAGTTACTTGCCTGCTTTGTGATAAGCAAATTTTACTATCTTCTAGTAAGTTTAAGCTTTTGTTGCCTTCTCAGCCAGGGTTTTAACCAACATTATACATATAATCTTTCACATACTTCTCAGTGTGCTTTTCTTTTTCTTTTTTTTTTTTTTTTGCTGAATTTAATGCTTAGATTTTAGTCTTAGATTTAAGTCAGAAAATGTTAATAAAAATCTAACTCTTCACTTTTACTTATGATCTGCAATATCGTTTCAGATTCTGAACACATCAGAAATCACCAACCCCTCCTGACATATCTTTCCAGTTTGGGGTAGGTATGTTGCAACAATATAACATAAATAACAATAAAATGTCATTAATTGAAGCATGACTTATTGGGGTAACTGTTTTCTTCTTGTAATAGAACACTATAAAACTACATTCACTATAGAACATGAACATCATTTGTTGGTAAATTTTTCATGCCCATTTTCTTCCTAGCAAAAAATAAATGTATGTGCCAAAGTAGAATTCAACAACTTTAGCCGTGATCTCTGTGATCAGCTCATCATCTCTCCATACCCTCTCCACATGGAAGTCACCTCTTGTACTTGTTACAAGATCACACCAAGTTAACTAGTCCAGTAACCATCAGCTGACCGTGGAATGCCAATTGTGTGTTTCTTTCTCAGTTTTGCATGGTCCCCAATAAACTCAACGTGGGATGCCTCTCCCATTTCTTTCACATCAGGGCAATTAACCTATACCAGGCCACAGAGAGGTTCTTCATTTGGGTCCACTACTTTGCCATTTGCACCGAGGTGTGGAGCATCAGGGTGGATGATGAGACTAGATGGAGTAACGTTAACGTCAAAGGTCTCCTCATAGCAGTGAAGAACCTCTGGCTCAAGTTTCAATCCTCTACACATCGCTCTCTAGAGACCCCGACAGATGTTTACACACACTGTTTAATGCAAGATATAAATGCATTTAACCTGCAATTACAAATGCATAATATTTTGATGTTTTAATCCCAAAATGTTGAATACTGATATTTGCAATGATAAAAGAAAGTGCTTTAAGAGGTGAAATTAAAAACACCAATATCTAGACAATCATGAATTGTAACATCACTTCCTTTAATGTTTTTACTATACAGTTGATATGAAATTTGTTTAAATGTTAATTTTTTGAAAAAAATGTTTATATGAAATTCTTATACAAAATAAATATGTAGTTAAAGTATATCTACATTCCTTGCTTTCATACATGGTCATATGAAAAATTTGCCGTACTTAAGGTAGATTTCTGCCATTTACAGGAAAACATTTAAAATTACAATTTTAAACAAAAGCACTATATGAACATTCTGAGTGATTTTATTACACTAATATACAATCAGACATCCCAATTTCTGTTTTGGTAAAGTCATTAAGTGTCATGTCATTTAGATGAATTAGAATTTTATTTGGGGTCCTGAAATACCCTAAACACTGCACAGAGGTTAAGATTACCATTGCTCCATAAATAAAATAAAAATGGAAACTCATCCTATTTTGTTTTGATTTTCTCTTACTAAATTATACAGTTACTGATGCTATGGACTGTGGTATTAGTAATAGGCTATTAACAAAAATCTGTCTCTAAACCTCTTTGCTCTTTATTAAAAGTTGGTCTAGACTAGACAAGTAGCCTACATGATACAATCAAATGTTTTGAAAATCCGCTCCAAAGCGATCTCAAATGATTGGCGAAACGCGCTTCGCACTCCCGATCTGAATCAATGTTTTGCAAAACCGCTCTGAAGTCCCGATCATATGATTCGCGAAACGCGACTCCGACTCCCGATCTGAATCAATGTTTTGCAAAACCGCTCTGAAGTCCCGATCATATGATTCGCGAAACGCCACTCCGACTCCCGATCTGAATCAATGTTTTGCAAAACCGCTCTGAAGTCCCGATCATATGATTCGCGAAACGCGACTCCGACTCCCGATCTGAATCAATGTTTTGCAAAACCGCTCTGAAGTCCCGATCATATGATTCGCGAAACGCGACTCCGACTCCCGATCTGAATCAATGTTTTGTGAACTCGCTCTGAAGTCCCGATCATATGATTCGCGAAACGCGACTCCGACTCCCGATCTGAATCAATGTTTTGAGAACTCACTCCGAAGTCCCGATCTCAAATGATTCGCGAAACGGGCTTCGGAGTCCCGATCTGAATCAAATGTTTTGTGAATTTTTTTTCAAGCCCTGAAATGATTCGCGAAACGCGCTTCGGATTCCCGATCTGAATCAATGTTTTGCAAATCCGCTCCAAAGCCCTGATCTCAAATGATTCATGAAATGTGCATCAGCAGGAGACTCCTAGGCGGATCCGCCTTCAAGTTCAAATTCGTTTTGGTGCTGCCCAGAGGATCAGCTCCGCCTCCTGTCGGTGCCGTCAAACAGCGGATCCTGTTAAAATTAAGCTTCGGCATTTTAATCACTGTTTGAGTTGGTTCAGACAATATGCCTCCTGTTTGAATGTCAAAAAGTGCAGGCTTAACTTCTAATGTTAGCTACCGTCTATTAGCTTTATACCATCCAGCGTCACCGCTCATTTTACACAGTTTAACAACAAAACAAAACGCTAAGTGAACATTACTAGCTTCCCTTTTCATGTTGGTTTTGAGCGCTATGCAGCCCATCTAACCTGGAAAACGGTCTTAATAGTATCATTTATACAGCGTGTCTGGAGGAACAGAGATCGCTAACACATGTGACCAACTGGGCGGCAACGTCATCAGAACGCAAAGAATTATGGGTATATTTGGCCAGTTAGCATGGTCTGGCATAGCAGGCTAGTGTTCTGGCATGAAAATAATGAAAAATTAGCGTGAAAAACGGAATATAATCCTACAAAATGCAGCGGGCTAAAGAAAACATTGTCGGACCATACTGCCTAAAACTAAATCCTAATGCAAAGATGAGATATGACGAGAAAATAAAGAGAATCAAAGGAATCGATCCTTACGAGCAGAGCGACTGGTCAAGGTTAGTAACACCCTCCAGCCCAAAAGAAGGGCATGTGAAAAGGTTGTGTTGTGGTCCTTTTACAGACAGCCTGAATAGTTTGATGACATGTTAGCTTGCGATAGTCAGATTTCAAAGTCAATCGTTTGTAAATGTTTGGGCAGCCTTAAAAATCGCTGCAACCATCTTACCAATATGACCGTGTTGCCTTTTATTTTAATCTTTTACTAAACGTGACTTTGCGTTTCATAAATGTTCTTTTTTTTTGTACTTCATAGATGATGTGTAAATGAAAAAAATATTTACAACACTTTCTGCATCCCCTAATCTACAGTGTAAACTATACATCACTTGTAAATGTGTTAGGGTTAGAGGGTCTACATAATTTAAAACGCTGGTCTTGGTGAGTATCCTCAGTCAGTTAGCCCTATATCTCAAGTGAACGTAGCCTTGTTCAAATCGGGTTTTCCGTAGCCTACCTGTTAGATCTACCTGAAAACTCTAAAAACACTCTTTATAATTTACAAAAAAATTACTCTTTTAAACATTTACAAAATGTGGTATCGGTGCATCCCTAATTAAAAATATAAAAAATATGTATGATTTCAATATCAAAATAATTTTACACAATTAACGCTGCCGCCCGTCTGAGATAAAGAGTTTTTTTTTTTTTTTTTACATTGCTATGGGCATGATATTAAGTATATAATACAACTTTCATTCTTCAGGTCGATCGTCTATAAATCTGTTTCAATATCTTCTCAATGGTTAAGAGGATTCCCCAAGCATGACAGTGAAACATCAGACACCATGATATACTGGATATGTAACTTGAGTTAAAAAAAAAAAAGAAGATATTTGTTAGATGTTTGATAAGTGCTGTTCGAAATCCAAAAAAGTAGTGCTTGAAAGTCCTGGAATTTCATTTAACAGAATCTGTACCAACCCTGATAGTTAATCATGTACAAGACATTTGCAAATGACTTGTAACAGAATTTACAAAACATACTTAAAATGATAGTACATCACTTGCTAATAATTTATGAATGTTTTGTAAATGATTAGTTCATCATTATTTAGCACTGACTTATAAAATAGGTTCAACTGAACGTTATTATAAAGTGTTACCCTCTTTGGCAACTCAAAATCAAACCTAGTCTGACCATAACTCCCTGAGCAGCTGATGGCTACTTTACACACGCAGATTGTTCAATCAGGTAGACCTATACCTGATGTTATTTTTAACACAATGCAATAGTTAGTGCGTCAGTAAAAACGGACGGACACGGTCACTTATTTAGTAAGGAAAGTAGGCTTCTAAAAATATTCCTGTTAACTATCAAGCTAATCATAATAATAAAAAACCTACCCTTTTGACATGCTGTAAATCTTCAAAAGTTTTTTTTAGGCTTATTTACAATATTGTTCGGTTAAAATTACAAGGCAATTCAGATTTAAGCTTATGTTTATATTTCTGTAGTAGCCTAGGCTAGAAATATTTATTAGTTTATCTTACAATTTCTTTTATCCTACAGCAAGAACAGAAGGGATTTTGAAAATGAGATAAACGGGTCCAAAACGGACCAGGGCCAGATGAGACAGTATGGTGGCGGATATGTTTCAATTTGCAGGACCCAAACGGACCCACCGTGGAGGTAAGGTTTTAATCGTGGAGCGCGGTGCAACGGCGGGTCCGGGATCCGAATTCGTATCGGATCCGTCATTGCCCGCAAGTTGACGCCGGTACAGTTCCTTTCCGGAAGCAACACGGCCGCGCAGTCCTTTTTGCTGTGTGGGGGAGTCCCGATCTGAATCAAATCCGCTGCAACTGATCTCAAATGATTCGCGAAACGTGCTTCGGAGTCCCGATCCGAATCAAATGTTTTGCGAACTCACTCCAAAGTCCTGATCTCAAATGATTTGCGAAACGCCCGTCGGAGTCCCGATCTATTTTTTTTTTTAAGAAGAATTAGAATAGTGAGTGCTAAAGTTAGAGGGTCAAATAAATATATGATTAATAATAATAATAAACAATGTAAACATAGTTAGGCTATTTAAGTTCTCCTTGCTCCACAACAAATCCTTTAACTCAATTCCTGGAGGGCCTGCACAGTTTTGCTCCAACCATAATCAAACACACCTGATCCAGCTAATCAAGGTCTTCAGGATTACTAGAAACTTCCAAGCAGGTGTGATTTGGAGCTGGTTGGAGCTAAACTCTGCAGAGCTGTGGCCCTCCAGGAATTGAGTTTGAGACCACGGATTAAGAGAATATAATTAAAAGATCTAAGAAGCTACATAAATTCACAAGCCAAAACGAATGATCATTTTAGGCTAGAATGAAACTCAAACTAAAGTTGGGTCTCATTCGACACAAAATCACATTTTTCTGTAAATATTATTTACGTACTTCACTCGCTTCCAATATCCACGTAAAACAAAATGTTTTACATCAGGGCAGTAAGGTGATAACGCTTAACAGTACAGATTTTACTACATAAAAACTGAGCAGTGTGTGTTTGTGTTTAAAGTTACAGTTTTTTTATTATGATAATGAACAGACAAAGCTTAACTGCACGCACATGCAGCTCCAGTGCAATCACTTGAATTTGTTTTCTTCTAACAGCAGAAGTACAATTCTCTACTTAAATAATTTTGCTAAATGGTAAAATAAATGTTCAGCAATATCTTTAAAATATATTTGAATTTTGGCACAAAAAAACATTGTTACATCTAATCCCGCATTAGTTTGTGTCTGCACACCCCATGGCAAACCAAAATATTCAAATAAGAGGTTGAAATTAGATCAGATCCAAATTAATTAAACCCTAACAAACCATACCTATTTTTAGAACATTTTTTGTAACAAAATATCTGAAAAGATAGGTGTTTTTGTTTGTAATTACAGATGCAGTCAAAAAGTGGGGCAGCATAATATATATTATTATTTATTTATTTTTCGTTGTTATGGCCTATATCTGTCATATTATTAAATGTGTTTTGTTGTTACTTTTTTGTCAGTTGTCCTATTTTGAGAGTAATTATTAATGGGCTAATAATAGGCCAGACTCCTGATCTGAATCAAATGTTTTGTGAACTCTGTTGAAGCCAAATGATTCGCAAAACGCGATTCGGAGTCCCGATCTAAATCAAATTGTTGGCGAACTTGGTCGAAGGCAAATGATTCCCAAAACGCGATTCGGAGTCCCGATCTGAATCAAATTGTTGGCGAACTTGGTCGAAGGCAAATGATTCCCAAAACGCGATTCGGAGTCCCGATCTGAATCAAATTGTTGGCGAACTTGGTCAAAGCCAAATGATTCGCAAAACGCCATTTGGAGTTCCGATCTGAATCAAATTGTTGGCGAACTTGGTCGAAGGCAAATGATTCCCAAAACGCGATTCGGAGTCCCGATCTGAATCAAAGTTTGTCGATCTCGGTCGAAGCCAAATGATTCGCAAAACACCATTCGGAGTCCCGATCTGATCAAATGTTTTGCGAACTCCGATGTCCCGTCTCAAATGATTAGCGAAACTCCCGATCTGAATAAAATTTGCAAATCCGCTCAGAAGTGCTTGAGATGCTCCGCATTTGCAGGATTTCCTAATGCCGCCACCAGGTGTTTCCGATTACTGCTGTGTCGCATAGCAACGGTGCGAGAGGAGCACTAATGAGAGTACAATCCTGTCAGGAGAGGTGGAGACAGAACTGCTTGTTTTTGCTCTTATGTTTTACGTCATAATGGAGGAGACGGTGATGGAACTCAGCCAAGACCGAGTCCAGGTAAATTACACTGGTTTGCTGCATCCTTTGTCGGATTACAACTTTAAATGCAGGTACTGGTTTGGAGCTTACTTGAATAATGTAATGATACATATGAAAAACTACTAAATAAACAAACTCTCTCTCACACACACACACACACACTTGACCAAGGTGATCCTATGTAGACAGGTTTGCAACCCGTTTTTTAAGTAGTTAAAGCATAAAAATAAAACTGAAAAAAGTTTGTAGCATAGCTCAATGTTCAACAGCAGCAATCACAGTTGAGCAGTAGGGATGTGCAACAGTGATCGAGTACTCGACCGCGACAGCGATGATCGATCAAGTAAACGATTATCGAAATTATTATTTCTGATTGATTATGGCAGCACGTTGGGCGGCGCCCTGATCTCTGATTGGTTAGCTTCCCACTCAAAAGACGTAAGACAGATAGATAAGCATGGCCTCAAAGTCAAGTAGTAATGGCTGGCTTCCCTTTGAGAAGAACGATGAAAATACAGTTCAGGGTAAGCTGTGTAGCGCCAAGCTGTCACACAAATCTACAACAAATACAATGCGCTATCATCTAAAATGCGTACCTACATAAAATATCTGGCGATAACAGAGCGGCAACTCAGATGAGCATTGAATCACTTGCCGTAAGACCTAAATGCAACGCATTAACCGAGAAGACGACAAAGCTGTTCGCTGAAATGGTGGTGAAAGATTTGCTGCCCATTAGTTTCAGGGACAGAGAAGGTTTACTTGTCCAGTGGTACCTGGCTGTTCCTGCAACATATGTTCCAGCGGAGCGAATTTATTCCACTAAATGTGAACAGGCTGTTTACTCGGCTCTCACCTGAGCACGTAGACCGCCTTATCTTTTTGAATAGATATTTGAATGTTTCACCGGTCGTGGTAAATATAATATCCATTTTTTTTTAATAATTATTATTTTAGTTTTGAGTTTTAACCATAGTTAAAATATCTAGGCTATTTGGTCTCTGTTTTATACCTTATAATAGTTGTTTGGTTAAACTTGGTGAACTTTTTTCTTTATCTTTTAAAAACTAAATTTCACCGCTGGATTAAAATATGCTGCCAAAGTTTTACTGGAAGACGATGTTTTGTAAAAAAAAAAAATGCAGTTGAATAAAGTATCAAAAAAAGAAAAATAATCTTTGTGTTCATTTTTAAATCACAGACAACTAATGAAATGGTCTTTATAAAATAAAAATGGATGGATATATTTGTAGCCTAATTACATTAAACATATTCGAGATGACAAAAATCAAAATTATTTGTTTGTCATAGTTTTTATCTTAAATATATTTTAAATCTTATTCAATTATTTAGCAATAATCAGTGATTTTCCATGCTGTTAAATAATATTTTGGTTGATCAGAGAGTGCAAATTGAATACAAAATATAAATTAAATATTACAATACATAAAAAAATAATGATAGTGACACTATGTAAATTTATTGTACTTTCGTGTTTGTAAAGCGCAATCCGAGTTACACTTTCGGTCAAGTTCACATCTGCATCGGCGAATTTTTTTTCAGATAAAAATTGCTAGAGCTACTCTACTTCTGATTAATTAACATGAACAATTAGGCTGAAATCGCTGCATATCATCCATTAGTTTCATGCTCATAAGCAATGCCCGATAATGATATTGCTCTTAAATGTTTTATTTTTCTATTATTATTATTGATATTATTTTATTAATGATGTTATAATAATGCAGCCAAGCTTTTTTTCCGTCATATTTGTGGGCATAATTCAATTCCTAGGTTTCGAAAACGCGCAGGTGGTTTATGGAAAATAAAACTTAACTTAAAAATAAAACTTAATTACAACTATTACACTTAATAACGTAGATGAAAATATAGCACAAATCTGCCGTACATTTATAATGAGAACTTTATAGGAATCTATAGTAAAATCTATCCTTGCCCATCTTTCAGCGCGCTGTCATGAATACGCATCAGAGGGAGCTCTCTCTCTCTCTCTCTCTCTGTCTAACGCATAACTTAGCATCCTATCGTGCTGATAGAAGTTGTAATGTTACTCTGATATGTATCTCAGTTATCTGATTTATACGTCATAGAATTAGCTTCCGTTTATTGGTATACTTTCACCTCAGATATTTCTTGCTCCTTTATTAATAACATTGCTTCATCATAATCATCTAACCTGTCCTAATCATTTGTTCATGTTTTCATAGACAGATTATCATGTCAGATTTTTTTTTTTCATAACAATCTTCAGATTTTTTTTCATTAAATACATTATGCCCATGACCCCCCGTTCTGTTTAACACAAAATAATACATGTTTGCTTTTTGTTAATTAAGTGCTCTTGCTGAGTCATGGGAAAAATAAAGGAGCTGGAAAAATACACCTGCTAGTGACATCAGCATCATCTACTCACCTGCTAGTGACATCATGCTCCTCTTCACCTGCTAGTAACTTGTCTGCTTTGTGATAAGCACATTTTGCTATCTTCTAGTAAGCTTTTGTTGCCTTCTCAGCCAGGGTTTTAACCAACATTATACATATAATCTTTCACATACTTCTCAGTGTGCTTTTTTTTTTTTTTTTTTTTTTTTTTTGCTGAATTTAATGCTTAGATTTTCGTCTTAGATTTAAGTCACAAAATGTTAATAAAAATCTAACTCTTTACTTTTATTTATGATCTGCAATATCGTTTCAGATTCTGAACCCATCAGAAATCACCAACCCCTCCTGACAAATCTTTCCAGTTTGGGGTAGGTATGTTGCAACAATATAACATAAATAACAATAAAAGTAATTAATTGAAGCATGACTTATTGGGGTAAGTGTTTTTTTCTTGTAATAGAACACTATAGAACTGCATTCACTATAGAACAGGAACATCATTTGTTGGTAAATTTTTCATGCCTATTTTCTTCCTAGCAAAAAATGAATGTATGTGCCAAAGTAGAATTCATCAACTTTAGCCATGATCTCTGTGATCAGCTCATCATCTCTCCATACCCTCTCCACATGGAAGTCACCTCTTGTACTTGTTACCAGATCACACCAAGTTAACTAGTCCAGTAACCATCAGCTGACCGTGGAATGCCAATTGTGTGTTTCTTTCTCAGTTTTGCATGGTCCCCAATAAACTCAACGTGGGATGCCTCTCCCATTACTTTCACATCAGGGCAATTAACCTATACCAGGCCACAGAGAGGTTCTTCATTTGGGTCCACTACTTTGCCATCTGCACCGAGGTGTGGAGCATCAGGGTGGATGATGAGACTAGATTGAGTAACGTTAACGTCAAAGGTCTCCTCATAGCGGTGAAGAACCTCTGGCTCAAGTTTCAATCCTCTACACATCGCTCTCTAGAGACCCCGACAGATGTTTACACACACTGTTTAATGCAAGATATAAATGCATTTAACATGCAATTACAAATGCATAATATTTTGATGTTTTAATCCCAAAATGTTGAATACTGATATTTGCAATGATAAAAGAAAGTGCTTTAAGAGGTGAAATTAAAAACACCAATATCTAGACAATCATGAATTGTAACATCACTTCCTTTAATGTTTTTACTAGTTGATATGGAATTTGTTTAAATGTTAATTTTTTGAAAAAAATGTTTATATGAAATGCTTATAGAAAATAAATATGTAGTTAATTTAAACTATATCTACATTCCTTGCTTTCATACATGGTCATATGCAAAATTTGCCGTACTTAAGGTAGATTTCTGCCATTTACAGGAAAACATTTAAAATTACAATTTTAAACAAAAGCACTATATGAACATTCTGAGTGATTTTATTACACTAATATACAATCAGACATCCCAATTTCTGTTTTGGTAAAGTCATTAAGTGTCATGTCATTTAGATGAATTAGAATTTTATTTGGGGTCCTGAAATACCCTAAACACTGCACAGAGGTTAAGATTACCATTGCTCCATAAATAAAATAAAAATGGAAACTCATCCTATTTTGTTTTGATTTTCTCTTACTAAATTATACAGTTACTGATGATATGGACTGTGGTATTAGTAACAGGCTATTAACAAAAATCTGTCTCTAAACCTCTTTGCTCTTTATTAAAAGTTGGTCTAGACTAGACAAGTAGCCTACATGATATAATCAAATGTTTTGAAAATCCGCTCCGAAGCGATCTCAAATGATTCGTGAAACGCGCTTCGGACTCCCGATCTGAATCAATGTTTTGCAAAACTGCTCTGAAGCCCCAATCTCAAATGATTCGCGAAACGCGACTCCGACTCCCGATCTGAATCAATGTTTTGCAAAACCGCTCTGAAGTCCCGATCATATGATTCGCGAAACGCGACTCCGACTCCCGATCTGAATCAATGTTTTGTGAACTCGCTCTGAAGTCCCGATCATATGATTCGCGAAACGCGACTCCGACTCCCGATCTGAATCAATGTTTTGTGAACTCGCTCTGAAGTCCCGATCATATGATTCGCGAAACGCGACTCCGACTCCCGATCTGAATCAATGTTTTGCAAAACCGCTCTGAAGTCCCGATCATATGATTCGCGAAACGCGACTCCGACTCCCGATCTGAATCAATGTTTTGAGAACTCACTCCGAAGTCCCGATCTCAAATGATTCGCGAAATGCGCTTCTGAGTCCCGATCTGAATCAAATGTTTTGCAAAACCGCTCTGAAGCCCCGATCTCAAATGATTCGCGAAACGAGACTCCGACTCCCGATCTGAATCAATGTTTTGAGAACTCACTCCAAGTCCCGATCATATGATTCGCGAAACGCGACTCCGACTCCCGATCTGAATCAATGTTTTGAGAACTCACTCCGAAGTCCCGATCTCAAATGATTCGCGAAACGGGCTTCGGAGTCCCGATCTGAATCAAATGTTTTGTGAATTTTTTTTCAAGCCCTGAAATGATTCGCGAAACGCGCTTCGGATTCCCGATCTGAATCAATGTTTTGCAAATCCGCTCCAAAGCCCTGATCTCAAATGATTCATGAAATGTGCATCAGCAGGAGACTCCTAGGCGGATCCGCCTTCAAGTTCAAATTCAAATTCGTTTTGGTGCCGCCCAGAGGATCAGCTCCGCCTCCGGCCGGCGCCGTCAAACAGCGGATCCTGTTAAAATTAAGCTTCGGCATTTTAATCACTGTTTGAGTTGGTTCAGACAATATGCCTCCTGTTTGAATGTCAAAAAGTGCAGGCTTAACTTCTAATGTTAGCTACCGTCTATTAGCTTGATACCATCCAGCGTCACCGCTCATTTTACAGAGTTTAACAACAAAACAAAACGCTAAGTGAACATTACTGGCTAAGTTACCCTTTTCATGTTGGTTTTGAGCGCTATGCAGCCCATCTAACCTGGAAAACGGTCTTAATAGTATCGTTTATACAGCGTGTCTGGAGGAATAGAGATCGCTAACACATGTGACCAACTGGGCGGCAACGTCATCAGAACGCAAAGAATTATGGGTATGTTTGGCCAGTTAGCATGGTCTGGCATAGCAGGCTAGTGTTCTGGCATGAAAATAATGAAAAATTAACGTGAAAAACGGAATATAATCCTACAAAATGCAGCGGGCTAAAGAAAACATTGTCGGACCATACTGCCTAAAACTAAATCCTAATGCAAAGATGAGATATGACGAGAAAATAAAGAGAATCAAAGGACTTGATCCTTACGAGCAGAGCGACTGGTCAAGGTTAGTAACACCCTCCAGCCCAAAAGAAGGGCATGTGAAAAGGTTGTGTTGTGGTCCTTTTACAGACAGCCTGAATAGTTGCGTTTCATAAATGTTCTTTTTTTTTGTACTTCATAGATGATGTGTAAATGAAAAAAATATTTACAACACTTTCTGCATCCCCTAATCTACAGTGTAAACTATACATCACTTGTAAATGTGTTAGGGTTAGAGGGTCTACATAATTTAAAACGCTGGTCTTGGTGAGTATCCTCAGTCAGTTAGCCCTATATCTCAAGTGAACGTAGCCTTGTTCAAATCGGGTTTTCCGTAGCCTACCTGTTAGATCTACCTGAAAACTCTAAAAACACTCTTTATAATTAAAAAAAAAATTACTCTTTTAAACATTTACAAAATGTGGTATCGGTGCATCCCTAATTAAAAATATAAAAATATGTATGATTTCAATATCAAAATAATTTTACACAATTAACGCTGCCGCCCGTCTGAGATAAAGAGTTTTTTTTTTTTTTTTACATTGCTATGGGCATGATATTAAGTATATAATACAACTTTCATTCTTCAGGTCGATCGTCTATAAATCTGTTTCAATATCTTCTCAATGGTTAAGAGGATTCCCCAAGCATGACAGTGAAACATCAGACACCATGATATACTGGATATGTAACTTGAGTTAAAAAAAAATGAAGATATTTGTTAGATGTTTGATAAGTGCTGATCGAAATCCAAAAAAGTAGTGCTTGAAAGTCCTGGAATTTCATTTAACAGAATCTGTACCAACCCTGATAGTTAATCATGTACAAGACATTTGCAAATGACTTGTAACAGAATTTACAAAACATACTTAAAATGATAGTACATCACTTGCTAATAATTTATGAATGTTTTGTAAATGATTAGTTCATCATTATTTAGCACTGACTTATAAAATAGGTTCAACTGAACGTTATTATAAAGTGTTACCCTCTTTGGCAACTCAAAATCAAACCTAGTCTGACCATAACTCCCTGAGCAGCTGATGGCTACTTTACACACGCAGATTGTTCAATCAGGTAGACCTATACCTGATGTTATTTTTAACACAATGCAATAGTTAGTGCGTCAGTAAAAACGGACGGACACGGTCACTTATTTAGTAAGGAAAGTAGGCTTCTAAAAATATTCCTGTTAACTATCAAGCTAATCATAATAATAAAAAACCTACCCTTTTGACATGCTGTAAATCTTCAAAAGTTTTTTTTAGGCTTATTTACAATATTGTTCGGTTAAAATTACAAGGCAATTCAGATTTAAGCTTATGTTTATATTTCTGTAGTAGCCTAGGCTAGAAATATTTATTAGTTTATCTTACAATTTCTTTTATCCTACAGCAAGAACAGAAGGGATTTTGAAAATGAGATAAACGGGTCCAAAACGGACCAGGGCCAGATGAGACAGTATGGTGGCGGATATGTTTCAATTTGCAGGACCCAAACGGACCCACCGTGGAGGTAAGGTTTTAATCGTGGAGCGCGGTGCAACGGCGGGTCCGGGATCCGAATTCGTATCGGATCCGTCATTGCCCGCAAGTTGACGCCGGTACAGTTCCATTCCGGAAGCCGCAACATGGCCGCGCAGTACTTTTTGCTGTGTGGGGGAGTCCCGATCTAAATCACCCGATTCGAACGTTATCACTCGATTGAATGGGGCGTTATCAGCGGTTATCAGCCCATAGAAATGGGCCAGGAGGGGCCTCCTGCGCCTACTAGTAGGCTCAGAAGGCCGTGATCATCCATCCAAATGGTTGATCACCCACAAATATACAAGAGAAGACTCCAGATCCAATCCCAGAATTCCTGCTCACCGGTAATCGGAAGTCTACTGGACGAATGCGGGAACGTTGCGATTTCCTGCTGAATATTTTCAGGTAAGACTATTAAAATTATCAAACTGAGCATTTAAACTGTAATGGAAAACAATACATACACTCGTATTGCGTGTCATTATTGTTGACATGAGATAACCGTATTGCGATGTGTCTGCAAACGTTATCGCTAGACCATATTACGTTATTAGCGTGTTGTTATGTTAACGTTGGATGCTTTATGTGAGCATTAACGTTGCTAATATGAGTGTATTTACGTCTGGAGCTAATGGGGGAATTTAGTTTCTAGTTAAACTGTCAAAATGACTTTTTACACTCTTACAGGCTTATTGCATATTGTGTATGCTCGATAACTCCTCACTGAAGCCTGATCATAGGCTTAATGTAACCCATATCGACTTGAGAGAAATATTAAACACAAGACGTATTTTACGGCTGTTTGGAAACCTTGGGATCTTGACTAGAGTGTAAAATAAAGTTCTGTGGGTTTGGATCGATCTATCTATCTATCTATCTATCTATCTATCTATCTATCTATCTATCTATCTATCTGTCTATCTGTCTGTATATCTGTATATCTGTCTATCTGTCTGTCTGTCTGTCTGTCTGTCTGTCTGTCTGTCTCTCTCTTTCTCTCTATACTAGCTAGCTAGCTGTGTATATATTTATATAATCTATCTATCTATCTATATATATATATATATATATATATATATATAGCTGTCTGTCTGTGTCTATCTGTCTGTCTCTCTCTTTCTCTCTCACTCTCTCTAAAGCTTGCTAGCTGTGTACACTGTAAATAATTTCTTGTTGTTTTTACAAAAACTTTTTGGCAGCTGTGGTTGCCAGAATAATTTTGTAAAAATACAGAAAACTGTAAACACATTTACGTCAAAAACTGTTAATTTTACAATATAAAGCTGTAATTTACAAACAAGAAAATGTGAATATAAACCAGTAAATTCAACAACACACAAAATTAAATCTGTTTTGTACCTTGAAAATACTGACAACCACCATAATAATAAAGATGGTACTGTATAAGAGAAAGCCACATGAAGTATCAAAGCTCATCACAAGTAGCTTCACCACAAGCAGAAGTATATATTAACATATAGAAGGTGCAAATTTATGGAAACACAAAACACCATCATGGTAACACACGTGATACTTAAATAATGCAAAAAACTTTCATTAATCAACAGAAGATGTAACATAAAGCTCAAATGTACATAACTGATAACAAGAACTATTTAAAAACATGATTATTTAAACAAAATACTTTCAAACGTGGAGTGTCACGCAGGGAATTCTGGGAATATCAGTTTACAGTTTTAGACTGTAAATTATACATTGATTTGTTCTTTTTTTACTTCTAAAAGCTGTATAATTAACAGAATTTTACTGTAAATTTACATTAAATGCTTTGTTAGATCTTTTACAAATTTTCCCTGTATATAGTACGGGAACATACTGTTAACCTATTATCAGTTTTTTTCCGTAGCGTTTTTACAAAATTTTACAGTTAAAATTACACTTATTTTTTACAGTGTATATATTTATATAATTTATCTATCTATCTATCTATCTATCTATCTATCTATCTATCTATATATACATGAAGCGTCATGAAACAGATTTTCATGATAGTATTTGGGAAGTACTTCACTCACACAAATTGCATTCATCAGTTTAAGAATGCTGAGTGTATTTAAAAGAATCATCAGGGCATCTACTTTACATGTTATCTTGTTTTTACAGAGTTGTTACAGATAAATGGTTTTCACAACCCAAGTACTGATTGTCGTTGTATGAATTTACTTTAAAAGGAGATGTTGACTAATGCGTTAAGTTTTCTGTGCATCTATTTTTTCTTCAGGCACAATGAATGATATTAAGGGCAGGTGCGCCACATTGGAGGAAGATGCAAAGCAAAAATACATTCAAGAGGCAGCAGCACTGAGGGCACATGGGCAGGCACAGGACACTAAACCCTGAGGTGAGGGATGCCCGAATTACAATGCACTTAAAGAAGCTGAAGTTAGAGGTTTGGAAACAGGATTCATTTGCTAAGCATTAGTGGTATTCTTAAAGTATTAGATGGAAGGATGATCAACAGCAATTGTGGTGTGTGCAGAACATTGTGTTAGACAACTGGATTGTTTATCTCTAGTTTTTATCATAATTTCAAATGAGTTCGTTACAACAAAATATTCCAGCTGATTTTTGTTTACAAGGCTATCAACATCAAATATTCTCACATTGAAGAAATTGTCAAAGACTCATACCACCATCTCAAACTTGAAGCAGCTGAAGAAAAAAGTGGTCATGAGATTTGTTAAATTAAAATGTAGTTACCCCTCTGTTTCAGGTTTGATTTACATCCATTTCTGAAACGAAAAACCCAGAGTTTTCCTAAAGATCTGAGATGAATTGATGTACAATACCCACATATTCCTTTGGCAACAGTTAAAAATGAACAAGCTGCCTTTGAGATGTTGCTTTAAATATAGTGATGAGTATGATTTAAACTAACTCGCTTGACTTTCAAAATATTTGTGTTTTTTCTTTGGTAGATGGAGGCAATTTGTGCTGTGTCTGCCGCATCCATTTTTATGATAAGAAGAATGCAAGAAAGAAGTGGCATTCATGGTCTCAGTGCACAGTGTGCCAATCATGGTCACACACAGCATGTGGCTTTAAAAAGAACATGTGCGTTCACTGCCAGGGTCAAGACACCATGCTAACACCCTGAAGATGTATCTTGTTACTTGTTTGAGTTGTTTTTACTGTGTTGACGGCCCCCAACCCATCCATACAAACACACACACACACACACACACACACACACACAATACATACATATGCTGCAAATTTATTGTAATGACCACACTTCACACCTAAGAAGAAAATTGTGATCTTTTTGTTATTTTCATTCACCCCATTTTTATTTATTATTGTTGTTTGTTGGCACCATCAATGTGTTCTCCTTTATATAGGACTTATGTGGGGACCAATAAAGTTATATTGTACTGAATTGAGTCTACATGTTTTTTATATATATATATATACACCTGTTTCATCATTGGTTCAGTAGGGCTGGGTTTTAGCAAGGACCTCACCTTAATATTCACAACAGTGGGTCAGAGTATGATTTCATGTTATGATTAGATGCTTCACATAACTTTATATTTTTCACAGTTTTGCTGTCAGTAGGAGATGCTAGGCAAAAAAATATATTGAAAAGATGGTTAGTGGTACTTGTAGAAACTTTGGTATACAGCTGAACACTACAATTTATTTATTTTAAATTTAAATGGTTTCTATGGCATTGCTTACTTCCACTCTGAAGTATTTTCTTCACAATTACTGTTACGCTTTTATTTTAATCATAAACATTTAAGAGAAAATGTGAAGGGTATCATTTTATCTGTGTTAAGGATATCAATTGTTTCTCCTTGGATTCAGATAAATAAAGTTTATTGTCAGTTTATGTGAGGGAGGACTGGTGTGTTCCACTTTTGTTTGCAGTTGTCTGCCGTGGGTAGACTACATTTAATTCAAAGTGCTGTCGGTCACAATTATGTTTATTATATATAATTAATTATACATTTAAAATCTGATTAGTTTATCTGGTTTGCAAATTAGGGTTGTAAAATTATATATTTACTGAACATATAAAATATCTAGTATAGCCAAACTATTAATTACATTGCATCTAGATGAATGCAAAGAAATTAATTGACATGCTTTCAAACATGCTTTTTAAATGACACATGAGTTTTGGTAACAGACTGAGAAAACATTTAATGATCTTCTGCTCAGAAACCTTGTAAAAACTTGAACTTTTACCAGCCATTACCAGCATTTTTCAAATATCTTTTTTTATGTTCAACATAAGAAAGCAACTCATACAGGTTTGGAATGACATGAGGGTGAGTAAATGATGACAGAATTTTCATTTTTGGGGGAACCATCCCATAATTAGATTTGCCACATGGGAACCAAACAGAAATGCAAAATGAGTCTCTCTCTGTGTGTGTGTGTGTGCGGACAGGGTATTTGTCATGTTGTGGGTTCATAAATCTGTTTACAAAGTCATAAACAAACAAACAAGCAAATAGCTTCTTTTTATATAGGCTATGGCTATTTAGCCTTCAAATAGCTCTCTGAAACTACACCCGAGATGGCTTGTGCATGTGAAATGAGAAAATTAAAACTTTGTCGTAGAGCTAAACCATATACATTGTTAGAAAGGTCTTGACCCAGAGAGTAACATATGTAAGTATGAAGATTCTACATGGCTCCTGTTTTGAAATACTGACCTTTGAAACATCACCTTGGTGCATATTTGAAGGCTTATAATAAAGCAATAAAAAGGGCTACACACATGGGACTAACTGTTATAGAGAGCTCTTGTCCTCATTTATGATGTAAATATAGTCAACAGCTCTGGATATTGTCAAATCGGGTTAAAATTAATTTGAACCCATTTAAAATTTAGACATTTAAAATCTGTTTACATAGATATGTTTACAATCCGCCTAAACTCCACACTGTACTCTCAACTCACTATTTGCAATATCCAATTCTAAGAAATACACGATTTTTTTTTAAACTACAATTCCCTATAGCTACTCAGTGCAGCTTGATACAAATCAAGCACTGCAGTTGTAGTATCTGGTTTGCGAATTAGGGTTGGAAATTAGGGTTGTAAAAAGATATATCTACTGAATATATCAAATATCTAGTACAACCAATCTATTAATTACGCTGCATCTAGATGATTTACGTTAAGAAAATCTAAATATATTTGTTTATTTAAGACTTTTAAGCCGAAATGTAGAACGCGCAAACCCCGCCCACAACACAAGGCACTTCCGTAACCTTCTGCTACCAAAAATGTATTTCTCTGAATCGAAGGAGAAATGTGCAAAAGTTATATTAACATATCTTATTGTTGAGTTATCTGTTTGTTGTTGTTTTTTCGTGGACAAATGTTGAATTCATCATTTTAAAAAAAGTGTCTTGTGAATAAAATACTTTTGGACGGAAGTACGTTATGCAAGCCACGTGGTTTCAGCGATAGCAGCGTAACAACCATGGCAACGAACAACGAACAAACTAAATGTAATATACATTCAATGAAATAAGAAAGTGAAAATAAAACGAAAACAGCCAATGGGAAGAAGAGAAAAAATGTGTTAAATTACATATGCTTGGATCTGGAGTATTCAAGCCAATAACAGTTATGTAGGAACATACTGAATGTGGCACACTTTCACATACGGATTTTGACTGTAAATCCATTGTATGTCATTTTTTAAGTAAATTACTTTTCATTGACTTTAAATGTGCTGTGAATAAGTGCAGAGCACCATGGCTGAAAACATGGCTGTAACTCGTAGAGTCAATACACCTCTATGTTCCCTTTTATTTTATGTTTTTACAAACTCATAGTTGCTTCAGAGGATTCAAGATCCAATAATTTATTTTCATTTCAACTCAGTCGAAGGGGATCTTGATGGTGAGCTCACAAAAAACAAAACACCTCCCACAATGAATTGTACATTACAGTAAATAACATATTACATTATGGTAAACACATTTTTTTTTTTAGATTAGATTAGATTCAACTTTATTGTCATTATGCAGAGAACAGTACAGAGCTAATGAAATGCAGTTAGCATCTAACCAGAAGTGCAAGAATATAGTGTTTTATATACATAAAAGTGCAGAGTAAGTAAAGCTATGATATACAGAAAGTACAGTGGAGTTGCTACATACAGTACTGATCAGAGTATATACAGAATATAAATATGAATGCAATGTAGGGATTGTATGTACATTATGAACAGAGCAATGAAGGATTATATAAACATTATGAAGAGCAGGAATGTGAGAACAGTGGTAATAAATGCAGTTGGATGAGTGTGCAAAAATATTGTTGAACAATGTATTCTATGCAAAATAACAGTAGTGCAATATTTTTTATATAAATATTTTACTGTGCTTGTACAGTAACAATTATAGACAGTTTATTTTTTAATTTTGTACTCATACAGACAGACTAGTGGGGATATCTATGCTTAAATACAGTGCCTAAGCCTTAAAATAGATCAGACCTAGTAAAACAACATGTCTGCACAAGTAACGCAGTAAAGTAATTATATTATATTATATTATAATACCTTGAATGAGAGCAGCTTACTGCAGTCCTAAATATTTAAGGAAAACATAGATTTATGAGAGGAATAGTGATCTTTTTTCACAAGTTTAATTAATATTTCATAGACTCGAATGAAATTCTGCAACAATGATTAACCTCGAGGCTTTGAGCTGTCAAGATGTGATAGCAGGTATTCCTCTACATCCTTTTCATCAACAAACACGCGGGTTCTGTGTAATGGATCAACCGCACTTGTACCAGAGCTTTGCTACCTCACAAGGCCAAAGTTGGCATCCAATGTGACAATCATATCTCCATCCGCCTGGAAAACAAACACTTACAGTAACACTGGTTTTGTACCCGCACCAGGTTTATACATTTATACTATTACTATTCTATTACAATACTACAAATTAACTTTTAAGTTTGATATTAATTCAGATTTTATTTCTATGCCATTAATTTAATCAAACAAGAACCACGCTAGAATTATAACCAACCTTTGGACATGCTGGGCATATGGTGCCATCATTTAATTGTGGGCAAATATCAACCAAACTTCTTTGTCGGAAGTGGTGATGCCTAAAATGGGATATGGGGTGTTGCGAAAAACCCTCAACAGAAACCTGACACTCCAGTGACAGAGAAACAGAAAGCTCTAGCAGAGGGATGGAGAAGGCTGTCTGGTCAGAGCCCATATCTCAGCAGAGTACAGGTTTCTGGTTCACACGCACACATGGTGACTGTAATGGTGCAGAGCCGTCCTGCCAAATATAAAGAGGAAAATAACATAAAAACATAACCTAGTACTACTATAGACTACCATATCAGTATAAATTAAATTAAATGTATGCATTTAGCAGACGCTTTTATCCAAAGCGACTTACAGTGGATTCAGGCTATACATTTTTACCTATCATGATAGTATATAAACTATAACTATCATGACTTTTTTTTTTTTATTGCATCACAAATTTGATTAATTCCTTAAAGGAAATCATTACTCCACATGTAATAGGATTGAATTCCTTAACCTGTCAATAAAATTAAATACATTAAGATTTTGTATCAGGTAAAATGACAAACCTGTGCTGACAATGACCTTCATGTCCTTTGTGTTCACAGCATGGGTGCCATGGGCTTCAGGTAAATATAAGAATAACCCCAGGGAGGATGGCTCATAGTAAACATTCTGTAAGAAAGATGGATAGCTCTAATGTTCTTAAAACAACAAACTTGTGACACTAACAGTTGATACTGCATAGTGCCAAAACAATTTGAAGTATCTAATGAATCTGTTGACATTATTGTGAGTTTGCTGTCTGTATGCAAGTATAGCAATAGCAATGTAAGACTGTATGCTATTGTTCTTACATTCCACTTTTCAGGAAGATGCAGTGAATTTCTGTGAATCCTCTTCAGGCAAACCTCACAGAACACTGCAGTGGAGCTGCACTCAATGCACCTATAATCAGCATGTTCTCGGCAGACAGCACACTGGGTAGTGATCGGTGCTGAACATTCAAACGACACCTTAAGCATCTCATCCTTGACTGCATCCCAGGCATGAAGCTCTCTCTTCTTTGCCTTACTGTATGCGCTCTCAGAACAGCTTGTGTCACATCATCAGGTTCAGCAGGTTGAGATGTAATAGAAGCGTCTGAAGGGTGGGTCTGTTTGTAGCTGGGATGGGGAAGACCTTGACTGAGGTAGAAAACTTGCAGGGCCCACCATAGACCTCCTCACCAACTTAATTTTAACGTTCCTGAAACGTGTGCTCATCTTAAGTGCTTTTCCCATATCTGAAATCAAAATATTTCACAATTATTACATAAAGCAAAGTGCAACCCGTACTGTACTTCTTATCACAGCCTAAAAGACAGAAACACATGAGTGAAAATGGGATGCAGTCAGATGAGGGATATTTGGTGCGATAGTTAGATAGATCCAGCTAGCTAGATATATAGATTGCAAGATAGATAGATAGATAGATAGATAGATAAATAGACATCAAGCTAGATCTATATCTAAAGATAGATTATATAAATAGATAGATACACACCTAGCTAGCTATATAGATAAACTGCTCAAAAAAATAAAGGGAACACTTGTGGGTTATATTGTGTTGTTAAGTATTCCCTTTATATTTTTGAGAAGGTATATAGATAGAAAGACAGATCCAAAGCTTCCTGATATAGGATCAAATCCAGCCAAGCTTTGTTCAAACCCACAGAACTTTATTTTACACTCTAGTCAAGATCCCAAGGTTTCCAAACAGCCTTAAAATACGTCTTGTGTTTAATATTTCTCTCAAGTCGATATGGGTTACATTAAGCCTATGATCAGGCTTCAGTGAGGAGTTATCGAGCATACACAATATGCAATAAGCCTGTAAGAGTGTAAAAAGTTTTTTAAATGTTTACAGTTTAACTTTGCGTTTAACTATAAACTAAATTCTCCCATTAGCTTCAGAAGTAAATACAGCAACGTTAATGCTCACATAAAGCATGCAACGTTAACGTAACGACAGGCTAATAACGTAATATGGCCTAACGTTAGCGATAACGTTTCGCTATACGGTTATCTCATGTCAACAATAATGACACGCAATACGAGTGTATGTATTGTTTTCCATTACAGTTTAAATGCTCAGTTTGATAATTTTAATAGTCTTACCTGAAAATATTCAGCAGGAAATCGCAACGTTCCCGCATTCGTCCAGTAGACTTCCGATTACCGGTGAGCAGGAATTCTGGGATTGGATCTGGAGTCTTCTCTTGTATATTTGTGGGTGATCAACCATTTGGATGGATGATCACGGCCTTCTGAGCCTACTAGTAGGCGCAGGAGGCCCCTCCTGGCCCATTTCTATGGGCTGATAACCGCTGATAACGCCCCATTCAATCGAGTGATAACGTTCGAATCGGGTGTCTAAATCAATGTTTTGCAAATCCGCTGGGACTGATCTCAAATGATTTGCGAAACGTGCTTCGGAGTCCCGATCCGAATCAAATGTTTTGCGAACTCACTCAAAAGTCCTGATCTCAAATAATTTGCGAAACGCGCGTCAGAGTCCCGATCTATTTTTTTTTTTTAAAGAGTAGAACTAGAATAGTGAGTGCTAAAGTTAGAGGGTCAAATAAATATATGATAAATAATAATAATAATAAACGATGAAAACATAGGCTATTTAAGTTCTCCTTGCTCCACAACAAATCCTTTAAATTTAACAGTATTTAGACTAGAGAATATAATTAAAAGATATAAGAAGCTACATGAATTCACATGTATTTTTAGGCTAGAATGAAACTCAAACTAAAGTTGGGTCTCTCATTCGACACAAAATCACATTTTTCTGTAAATATTATTTACGTACTTCACTCGCTTCCAATATCCACGTAAAACAAAATGTTTTACATCAGGGCAGTAAGGTGATAACGCTTATCGGAACAGATTTTACTACATAAAAACTGAGCAGTGTGTGTTTGTGTTTAAAGTTACCGTTTTTTTATTATGATAATGAACAGACAAAGCTTAACTGCACGCACATGCAGCGCCAGAGCAATCACTTGAATTTTTTTCCTTCTAACAGCAGAAGTACAATTCTCTACTTATAATAATTTTGCTAAATGGTAAAATAAATGTTCAGCAATATCTTTAAAATATATTTGAATTTTGGCACAAAAAAACATTGTTACATCTAATCCCGCATTAGTTTGTGTCTGCACACCCCATGGCAAACCAAAATATTCAAATAAGAGGTTGAAATTAGATCAGATCCAAATTAATTAAACTCTAACAAACCATACCTATTTTTAGAAAATTTTTTGTAACAAAATATCTGAAAAGATAGGTGTTTTTGTTTGTAATTACAGATGCAGTCAAAAAGTGGGGCAGCATAATATATATTATTATTATTTATTTATTTTTCGTTGTTATGGCCTATATCTGACATATTATTAAATGTGTTTTGTTGTTACTTTTTTGTCAGTTGTCCTATTTTGAGAGTAATTATTAATGGGCTAATAATAGGCCAGACTCCTGGGGGGTATTCCAAAAAGCAGGTTATGTGACATACCTGGGTATGTATAAGGGTAAGTTCGTGGATAACCTCAACGTTCGGTTCCAAAAACAGAGGTCACTTTCTGGGTATGTATGTAACCATAGCAACTGACTCTCTGAAGATAACCTGCTCGAGAGCAGGTTATGTTTCAGTGTAACTTCGTTTCAGAAGGTTGGTGAGCATGGCGTGCCCTTTTCACGAGGATCCTGTGGACGTTGAAGCACAAATTATACGAGGTTTTTTTCATCGGGAGAGGGTTATAAGACCGCGTATTGATGTGTTTGCTTACCATAATGAATATTTAAAAGAGCGTTATCGTTTTTCAAAAGATTCATTAGTTTATTTAACACGTCTTTTAAAACCGCATATCGCAAATGTGACAAACCGCGGCTCTGCGCTTAGCACAGAAAACATTCTGTGCATAGCACTTAGGTTTTATGCGTCTGGCCATTTTTTGTACAGTGTGGGCGATTCAGAGCATGTGGGAAAGGCAACTGTGTGTAGAGCCGTTCGTACAGTGTGTCTGGCACTTAAACAGTTGTTACCCACGTTTGTACAGTTCCCTGGCCATAAACCTCTGCTTGTTATTAAAGACGAATTCCACAGAGTGGCAGGTTTGTCCTTTGTAGTAAAATATATGACGCATATTTAATATTTAGTCATATTATTAATATCTATACATGTATTCCTTATGCACACACTTCATACTTCCAAAACTTTCTGTTTCAGGGTTTCCAAATGTAATTGGGTGCATTGATGGCACTCACATTCCTATTAAAGCTCCATCAATAAATGAGGGAGACTATGTTAATAGGAAATCTATTCATAGTATCAATGTGCAGGTAACAACTTAATTTTTTCCCCTTCTTAAAATCATCAAAGTCATTACTTTTTCCACTAACTATAGGTAATATGTGAGGCAACCCAAATCATCACCAATGTCGAGGCAAAATGGCCAGGATCTGTGCATGATGCCAGAATTTTCCGCGAGTCATCATTATGCCAGACATTTCAGCAGGGTATGATTTGCTTTATACAATTTTTGTTTTTTCGTTTTTACTATATTTGTGTTGTACACTTCAATCATTACAGGACAGTACAATGGTTACTTGCTGGGGGACAGAGGATACCCTTGTCTGCCCTATTTAATGACACCCTACCCTGAACCTGAGCCTGGACCACAGACACGGTTTAACCTGGCTCACAGCCGAACACGGGCCAAGGTGGAGATGACTATAGGGATCCTCAAATCTCGGTTTCAGTGTCTGCGTGGGCTCCGGGTTAGTCCAGAGAGGGCATGCGACATTATTGTGGCTTGTGTTGTGCTTCACAATATTGCCACTATAAGAGGAGAGAGCCACCCTCCTTGTATTGAGGAAGATGGCCCAGAGGAACACCGACAGATTTTAGAGGCCAACAGAGACGGAAGACTTTTGAGAGACAGGATTTGTCAAAATTACTTTTATTAGTTTTTTTTGCACTGGTCTGCCAGGCAGTTTATTTCTTCATTTCCTGAAAAACAATAAAAGTAAAATTCATTAAAATGTTTTTTTTTTTATATTGCTTTACACATACATACATACATACATACAGATAGATAGATAGCTAGATAGATAGATAGATAGATAGATAGATAGATAGATAGAGACAGACAGACCACTTTTAACATGCAACAGATTAATATTCAGACAAGTTCTCACCTTAAGGCGATTCTCAAGTAATTCTATTTCAAGTGCTGCTTTTTTAATGAGGAGCCTTTTCTCTTCCATTTGAAGCTGTATAAGGTCCATCTCCATGTCACTTTTTCTTATTTGTTTTTGAAGATGGACCTTATACAGCTCCTTTGCTGGCAACTAAGGTGGAAAAATGTAATAAATGAGATTGTTTGGTCAGACAATAAAATTAAAATATGGACACATGGACACAAATTCTTACCCTGCTTAGATTGTGTGCTGAGGCTGAAGGACCCTCATCTGTGGGCAAATCCCTAGGTATGTACTATGAAAGGACAATGACAGTTTGTTACTCTAATGCAAAAAGGGGCCATACATCATAATGGTATGCATCATACCTCAGTGGATCTACCAGCACTGTCCACTTCTGTCACAGCAGATGTGGTCTCTTCATCGTCATCATCATCTTCATCCTACATGACAAATATTCAAGTATACATTATTTGGCAAAAAAAAAAAAAAAAAAAAAAAACCCTAAAAGTACCTGACAACAAATCACTTACAACTGTGACAGACTGTGTTCTTTCTGGAGAGTCCAATAATACAATCCGTCCATCAGTATCTATAAGAACACACAACCCGTTAAATTCTCAATATTATCAAAGAAAATAATACATCATATGCAGTTAAATAAAATAAGCCTACATAAATTAATCTTGTTCAAAAAGCCTTTAAGTGACAGAGATAGTAATTTATCAGGATAAAAAATGAAAACAAATCATAGAGGTAAACTTACATTTCACCCTTTTTTCACCATCACTTGTGGTGCATAGTATGTGTGATGAACTGCCCCCTGGAATGCCAGCAACCACTGGTCGCCCTTTATTAAGGGACAGAGCCAGCTCCTCAGATGGGGTGAGGGGAGGTGGTGGTGGCCCCCCGCCAGTTAGACGGGCTTCAGTCTTTTTTCTGTTAGCTGCATGACAGAATGAATATACTAAATCCTGTTATAATAATAGTTCAGTAATTGTGTAATCAAATATTACCTTTTTGCAGAATGTTTTTGTGTTTCATTTTGACTTGGCTTAAAGTTATTGTGGCTCCAGAAGGATTACACCTTATTAAATAAGAAATATACATTATTATTTCAAGCTAAAGAAATAAAATGGCAGGAAAAGTAAATGCTTTCATAGTGATTTAACATATTCAAAAGTATGTATAAGTCATACTTCATTATTTTGCATTTCAATAAAACGGGAGCCAATACCAAATTTGTAATTTAATACACTCACGCATTTACTCTGTCCGTTATTTTTTGCCAAGCCAACTCTCTTGCTTTAGCCGATGCAGCTGTATTGCTTCTTTTTAATATTATTGGCTTAAACTCCTCATAAGCATGCATTAAAACTTCCAACTCCGCCTCTGTGAAATACGCGGCTCTCTTTTTTTCGCTTTGAGTTTCCATGGTGACTCGTGAAATCGGCGATCCATTGAAAATGTCTTTATACATGCACCGTGCACGCGCATTAACTCTGGGTAACCAGTCAGAGGTTGATTAAGCTAACTCTTCTCAGGTGTTTTGGAACCGACATACTCATGGTATGCCTGTTTGGGGTAAATCAACCCAGAGGTTATAGTTTATCAAATGGTAAGTTAACCAAGCTTTCTGGAATACCCCCCTGATCTGAATCAAATGTTTTGTGAACTCGGTTGAAGCCAAATGATTCGTAAAACGCGATTCGGAGTCCTGATCTGAATCAAATGTTTGGCGAACTCGGTTGTAAGGGAAACAGGTCAATTTAGCTCAAAGGGAATCATTTAAGATTTTAAAGGGAATTTGAACAGAATCACTGTTTCACGGCTGTTCACGGAGACGCGCCTGCGGTTCAGTGAACGAGCCGTTTAACATCAAATCTGCACTGGATACTAATATCCAAACTATAGTGAAAACACTATCAATTAGCACAGTAACAAGATCGGCAGTTTAAGACATTAACTTGTAAGCACAAAACACAAGATACTTCTCTTTTCAATATGAATAAGGCTTTATTAGATAAATCTAAGACATATAAACTAATCTAACACATAAACGCACGCACACACACATTCACACAAGTTGCAGGAAGGTCGAAAGTTAGGGAAAGATGAGTTTAAGAGAATGGAAATATGGAATCCCAAGTTAACAGCAATACGTTAAATTGCATAGACATGAACAACCATCAATCACGTAATTAGCCCTTGCATTGAGTTCCTCAATGTGACTATATTAGATACACCAGCACAACAAATATCTGGGGATACGTTGCCTTAGTTTCCTGTGAAAGGGACTCCCGTTGAAAGGGGTATCCCGGTGTCACTGATTGGCTGGAAGTTCAGTAGTGAAGTGACGTCTTGGGAAGCCCGTGGTTGTTGGGCGTTGGCTGAAAGTGCAGAGTCGTGTGCGCTGGTTGAAGTTGAACGGGCATCCGAGGTCAGGCGTCGGAGACTCGACGTTACAAAACTTAACTCAGAACACGAAACTCTCAAACGGAAAAGAAAAGAAATAAAGTTTGACGAGACTAGGTTGTGTTCCTTCTCATTGTGGCATAAGTAGCAGCAGGCAGGCACGCTGGAACCGCGCTCAAAGAACCATGATGACTAACCGCATGGCTAGATGCTACAAGCTAAAGCTAGGTAGCAAAGCTACAAGCTAAGAGCTAAGAGCAGGCATGACTGATAGCACGAGCAAGGCTGGAACTAAAAGCCGACATGGCTAATAGCAGCAGCTAGACTAGAACTAAAAGCAAAATTTCATGGGGTCCAAAGTATTTAAAACTTCCTTGTTGGACACCCCTCAAATGTTGCCTTGACCAATCAGATATGGTCTTGAGTCTGGGGTATCATAAATCATTTGTTTATCTTACCAAGCATGTGGTTCTTGCCTCACAGGGTCTAATTTTGGACATGATTCCTATAACATGATTATGATATATTTTACAAATAAATGATTGTCAGGACAATATCAAGCAAGAAAATGCGATTATTTCAATACTAGACATGACTATGTATCCTATAGTTATCAAAAGACATACAC
The DNA here is from genome assembly GCF_023724105.1 of Carassius gibelio. Taxonomy (NCBI): domain Eukaryota; kingdom Metazoa; phylum Chordata; class Actinopteri; order Cypriniformes; family Cyprinidae; genus Carassius; species Carassius gibelio. Next base: position 1,525,222 of record NC_068403.1, on the reverse strand, counting down.
AATAAGTGATTATACATGATAGTCAAATGTGTGGGTTACACGTAAATGAATATGGAGTTAAGCAATAGAATGATTCATTCATAAGTCTTTTTTGAGTTCATTCTGGTCCATATATAATGTATAAAAAGGGTTTCTTTGCCATTCTCTGGCAAAGGACTTTTCTGTGAAGACAAAGGTTTAAAGCCCTTCCCCCTTAGGAATTTCAGTCTGGTTTCACTGGCTGGGGGGGGGGGAGTCAATGCAAGTATTTAACTTGATCTCCTGGGTTTACATGTGATGTCCAGCGTTGCATTCCAATCACGAACAATAAATTTGACAATCTCTTCTTCGAATTAAAATTGTCAATAATTGTTCTATTGGTGTTAATGTTGAAAGCTGTTGTGTGAACAAGTTGGTTGGTTGGTTATCTTGCTTGGTTCTTGTGGCACTAGAACTGATTTATGACTTCTTGAGGAATTCAGCTCATGTTTCAATGCACACAGCTCTGATAGACTCTTTGATTTGTCTGATTTGACTCATTTTTGCTACACGGTCGAAGCCAAATGATTTGCAAAATGCGATTCGGAGTCCCGATCTGAATCAAATTGTTGGCGAACTTGGTCGAAGGCAAATGATTCCCAAAACGCGATTCGGAGTCCCGATCTGAATCAAATCTGTCGAAGCCAAATGATTCGCAAAACGCGATTCGGAGTCCCGATCTGAATCAAATGTTTGTCGAACTCGGTCAAAGCCAAATGATTCGCAAAATGCGATTCGGAGTCCCGATCTGAATAAAAATGTTTGTCGAACTCGGTCGAAGCCAAATGATTCGCAAAACGCGATTCAGAGTCCCGATCTGAATCAAATTGTTGGCGAACTTGGTCGAAGCCAAATGATTCGCGAAACGCGATTCGGAGTCCCGATCTGAATCAAATCTGTTGAAGCCAAATGATTCGCAGAACGCGATTCGGAGTCCCGATCTGAATCAAATGTTTGTCGAACTCGGTTGAAGCCAAATGATTCGCAAAACGCGATTCGGAGTCCCGATCTGATCTAATGTTTTGAGAACTCCGACGTCCAGTCTCAAATGATTCGCGAAACTCCCGATCTGAATAAAATTTGCAAATCCGCTCCGAAGTGCTTGAGATGCTCCGCATTTGCAGGATTTCCTAATGCCACCACCAGGTGTTTCCGGTTACTGCTGTGTCACATAGCAACGGTGCGAGAGGAGCACTGACGAGAGTACAATCCTGTCAGGAGAGGTGGAGACAGAACTGCTTGTTTTTGCTCTTATGTTTTTTGCTAATAATAGGCCTGTTTTGTGAACTCGGTTGAAGCCAAATGATTCGCAAAACGCGATTCGGAGTCCCGATCTGAATCAAATGTTTGGCGAACTCGGTCGAAGCCAAATGATTTGCAAAATGCGATTCGGAGTCCCGATCTGAATCAAATTGTTGGCGAACTTGGTCGAAGGCAAATGATTCCCAAAACGCGATTCGGAGTCCCGATCTGAATCAAATCTGTCGAAGCCAAATGATCCGCAGATGCTTGAGATGCTCCGCATTTGCAGGATTTCCTAATGCCACCACCAGGTGTTTCCGGTTACTGCTGTGTCACATAGCAACGGTGCGAGAGGAGCACTGACGAGAGTACAATCCTGTCAGGAGAGGTGGAGACAGAACTGCTTGTTTTTGCTCTTATGTTTTTCGTTGTTATGGCCTATATCTGACATATTATTAAATAATGGAGGAGACGGTGATGGTTCTCAGCCAAGACCGAGTCCAGGTAAATTACACTGGTTTGCTGCATCCTTTGTCGGATTACAACTTTAAATGCAGGTACTGGTTTGGAGCTTACTTGAATAATGTAATGATACATATGAAAAACTACTAAATAAACAAACTCGCGCACACACACACACAGTAGTTCAAATGCTGACTGATATGTTACAAAGGTGCGATTTTATATAGTTTATTGTCTTGACCAAGGTGATCCTGTGTAGACAGGTTTGCAACCCATTTTTTAAGTAGTTAAAGCATAAAAATAAAACTGAAAAAAGATTGTAGCATAGCTCAATGTTCAACAGCAGCAATCACCGCTGTGCAGTGCTCTGTTTGAATTTAATATTCTGACAATAAATGTAAGGAAGTACATTAGTTAAGTTTACTCGTACAAATATAAAGTACTAAGTTTTGTTTTTCTCACAGGACATCAGCACTACAGAAAAAAGGTTCAATATTGAAGACACCTGGTGCCACACTCTAATAAGCTAATTAACTCAAAACACCTGCAAATCCTTTAAATGGTCTCTCAGTCTAGTTCTGTAGGCTACACAATCATGGGGAAGACTGCTGACTTTACAGTTGTCCAAAAGACGACCATTGACACTTTGCACAAGGAGGGGAAGACACAAAAGGTCATTGCTAAAGAGGCTGGCTGTTCACAGAGCTCTGTGTCCAAGCACATTAATAGAGAGGAGAAGGGAAGGAAAAGATGTAGTAGAAAATAAGTGTAGAAGCAATAGGGATAACTGCACCCTGGAGAGGATTGTGAAACAAAACCCATTCAAAAATGTGGGGGAGATTCACAAAGAGTGGACTGCAGCTGGAGTCAGTGCTTCAAGAACCACTACACACAGACATATGTTATACTCTAATTTTCTAAGATAATGAATTTGGGATTTTCCTTAGTTGTCAGATATAAATAAATATATCAGTCTGTGTGTAATGAATGAATATAATATACAAGTTTCACTTTTTGAATTGAAATTATGATATTCTAATTATATGACCAGCACCTGTATACACAGAATGACTAATTGAACTGCTTTTATAGTTTTAATAATTAATTTATTTGTAATGAATAAAGGGATTTTACATTTGATTATTTGGTTTTCTTACTTTAATGCTTTTGTTCGGATGTAAAATAAAAAAGTGAATTATTAAGAAAAGAACTGCAGGAAAAGATGTAATGTTGCGCAGTGATTTTGGTTTGGAACCTTTAGAAAATAGAAAAGAGTTGACTTTGCCAACTCTTTCAACTTCATACGGGTGTAGCTCAGTAATTTTATATTTATATATATATATATATATACAGTTATACATCATTTTGAAGGACTTTGTAATGAGAAAAAAAACCTCAACTGATTTCTGCTCATTGTGACTAACTTTGCCAGCACAGGTCACATATGCAACTTAATTTCCACTTGAGAGTGGTCAGATTTAAAGTCTGAGATTAGTCCATCAGTTCTTGAATTTAAATTTTTGTTTATGTGTGTGCGTGTGTGTGTGTGTGTGTGTGTGTGTGTGTTCAAAACAAGAGTGTCTGTCTCAGAAGCTGAAGAAAGGTCACACCTTAAAGGAAATAAACGCCTCCTAAGTGTACGGAAATACCTGGCTGAGGAGATCAGTGACAAACCAGATAAAACTGTCAGTGGTAAGTGTTTACATATCCATATCCGAATGGAATTGCTACAACCTCATATCTAATATGACTCGAAGTGAATAGAGACTATGTACCATAAAAAGTAGATAATGTAATTATTCAAGCCTATTTGTGAAACTGGACCACAAAACCAGTTACAAGGGTAATTGTTTTTATTTTATTTTTTAGATTTTTATTTCAATAATAATAATAAATATGTTTTCCATTGATGCATGGTTTGTTAGGAGGACAATATTTGTCTGAGATACAACTTTTTAAAAATCTGGAATCTGATAGTGCTAAAAAATCTAAATATTGTGAAAAATATTTCAAAAGCAAAGCATTTTATTAATAAAAAATTAAGTTGATACATTTATGGTAGGGAATTTACAAAATATATTCATGGAACATTATCTTTTTTTAAATCCTAATGATTTTAGGCATGAAAGAAAAATCAATAACTTTTTTGAGGCTGCGATATAAATATATGTATGGATAATCTCACATACTGGTAATGTGGTTTAAGTGGTACATTGTCCTAATGAATTGTCCCTTTTTTTTTTCTTTTTTTTTTGCAGGTCTGAGACAGCTACAAGCCACAAAAACAGTTCATAGTTCCTGCATTTCTATAATGCATTAATGAATAACAATAATTAAAATAAAATGTAATGTCAAGGTTTTGTCTTAATTCCAGCTTTGTTGAGTATTCTGTGAATAATTTTGATTTTAGGTGCATATTCTTAATTCTTTGCAAAACAACCTGAACTGTTTGCTATTGAAAGGTTGGTATGAAGTTTAAATAAATAAAAAATATATATATTCTTGACAAAACCTGTGTACAGTTTGTATTAATAATTTAAATTATTTACTTATATTAATTAATGGCCTAATTACCAGCCATCAGTTAAACATTCAAATCAGAACCAATGTAAAACTGCAACGAAAACTATTAAATATATGCAAATAAAGACCAGTACAAACTTGCAATGGAACCATCAGAACCATTACAAAACTGACGGAAACCATTAAATTTGTTTTAATAAAGACCAATACAAACTTGTAATGGAACCATCAGAACCAATACAAAACTGTGATGGAAACCATTATGTGCAAATCGTGACCAATACAAACTTGTAATGGAAACCAATACAAACCAATAAATCCTAATGGAATATGCCCAAAACACACTACGTAGTGGAAACCATTTGGTAATGGTTTTAATGGTTAATTGCTGATGGTTTGTAATGGTTTTGTAATGGAAACCATTAGAATTTCTGTAATGGTTTCTATTGTTTTTTTCAGCAGGGTGGTTTCAGCGATAGCAGCGTAACCCCCATGGCAACGAACAAACTAAATGTAATATACATTCACTGAATGAAGAAAGTGAAAATAAAATGAAAGCAGCCAATGGGAAGAAGAGAAAAAAAATCAATTACATAGGCTTGGATCTGGAGAATTTCAAGCCATTAACAGTTATGTAGGAACCTACTGTATGTAGCACACTGTCACATACGGATTATGACTGTAAATTCATTGTATGTCATTTATTAAGTAATTTACTTTTCATTGACTTTAAATGTGCTGTGAATAAGTGCAGAGCACCATGACTGAAAACATGGCTGTAACTCGTAGAGTCAATACACCTCTATGTTCCCTTTTATTTTATTTTTTTACAAACTCATAGTTGCTTCCGAGGATTCAAGATCCAATAATTTATTGTCATTTCAACTCAGTCGAAGGGGATTTTGATGGTGAGCTCACAAAAAAACAAAACACCTCCCACACATTTGTACATTACAGTAAATAACATATTACATTATGGTAAACACTTTTTTTTTTTATTAGATTAGATTCAACTTTATTGTCATTATGCAGAGTACAGTACAGAGCTAATGAAATGCAGTTAGCATCTAACCAGAAGTGCAAGAATATAGTGTTTTATATACATAAAAGTGCAGAGTAAGTGAAGCTTTGATATACCGAATGTACAGTGGAGTTGCTATATACAGTATTGATCAGAGTATATACAGAATATAAATATGAATGCAATGTAGGGATTGTATGTACATTATGAACAGAGCAATGAAGGATTATATATACATTATGAACAGCAGGAACGTGAGAACAGTGGTAATAAATGCAGTTGGATGCGTGTGCAAAAATATTGTTGAACAATGTATTCTATGCAAAATAACAGTAGTGCAATATTTTTTATATAAATATTTTACTGTGCTTGTACAGTAACAATTATAGACAGTTTATTTTTTCATTTTGTACTCATACAGACAGACTAGTGGGGATATGTATGCTTAAATACAGTGCCTAAGCTTTAAAATAGATCAGACCTAGTAAAACAACATGTCTGCACAAGTAATGCAGTAAAGTAATTCAATATAATTATAATTATATTATATTATATTATATTATATGTGGGTGAAACATCACAGTGGCTTGATGTCATTTTCTTTCCAGCTGTTGGAGACCTTGAATGAGAGCAGCTTACTGCAGTCCTAAAGATTTAAGGAAAACATAGATTTATGGGAGGAAGAGTGATCTTTTTTCACAATTTGAATTAATATTTCATGGACTCAGGCCATGAAATTCTGCAACAATGATTAACCTCTTGAGGCTTTGAGCTGTCAAGATGTGATAGCAGGTATTCCTCTAAACATGCGGGTTCTGTGTAATGGATCAACCACACTTGTACCAGAGCTTTGATTCCTCACAAGGCCAAAGTTGGCATCCAATGTGACAATCATATCTCCATCCGCCTGGAAAACAAACACTTACAGTAACACTGGTTTTGTACCCGCACCAGGTTTATACATTTATACTATTACTTCTATTATAATACTACATAAACAAATTAACTTAGTTTGATATTAATTCAGATTTTAATTCTATGCCATTAATTTAATCAAACAAGAACCACGCTGGAATTATAACCAACCGTTGGACATGCTGGGCATATGGTGCCATCATTTAATTGTGGGCAAATATCAACCAAACCTCTTTGTAGGAAGTGGTGATGCCTAAAGTGGGATATGGGGTGTTGCAAAAACCCTCAACAGAAACCTGACACTCCAGTGACAGAGAAACAGAAAGCTCTAGCAGAGGGATGGAGAAGGCTGTCTGTCTGGGGCTTGTGGCTGTTGCTGGTCAGAGCCCATATCTCAGCAGAGTACAGGCTTCTGGTTCACACGCACACATGGTGACTGTAACGGTGCAGAGCCGTCCTGCCAAATATAAAGAGCATAAAAACATAACCTAGTACTACTATAGAGACTACCATATCAGTATAAATTAAATTAAATGTATGCATTTAGCAGACGCTTTTATCCAAGGCGACTTACAGTGGATTCAGGCTATACATTTTTACCTATCATGATAGTATATAAACTATACATTTAGTTTATATAGTATAGACTAAATCACTTGAGTGTGTCACATATAACTTAATGTTTGTATTTATTGGAATCAACAAACAACTTTGATTAATTCTTTAAAGGAAATCATAACTCCACATGTAATAGGATTGAATTCCTTAACCTGTCAATAAAATTACATACATTAAGATTTTGTATCAGGTAAAATGACAAACCTGTGCTGACAATGACCTTCATGTCCTTTGTGTTCACAGCATGGGTGCCATGGGCTTCAGGTAAATATAAGAATAACTCCAGGGAGGATGGCTCATAGTAAACACTCTGTAAGAAAGATGGATAGCTCTAATGTTTTTAAAACAACAAACTTGTGACACTAACAGTTGATGCTGCATAGTGCTAAAACAATTTGAAGTATCTAATGATTCTGTTGAGATTACGGTGAGTTTGCTGTCTGTATGCAAGTATAGCAATAGCAATGTAAGACTGTATGCTATTGTTCTTACATTCCACTTTTCAGGAAGATGCAGTGAATTTCTGTGAATCCTCTTCAGGCAAACCTCACAGAACACTGCAGTGGAGCTGCACTCAATGCACCTATAATCAGCATGTTCTCGGCAGACAGCACACTGGGTAGTGATCGGTGCTGAACATTCAAACGTCACCTTAAGCATCTCATCCTTGACTGCATCCCAGGCATGAAGCTCTCTCTTCTTTGCCTTACTGTATGCACTCTAAGAACAGCTCGGTGTCGCATCATCAGGTTCAGCAGGTTGAGATGTAATAGAAGCGTCTGAAGGGTGGGTCTGTTTGTAGCTGGGCTGGGGAAGACCTTATCTGAGGTAAGAAAACTTTGCAGGGCCAGCGATAGACCTCCTCACCAACTTAATTTTAACGTTCCTGAAACGTGTGGTCATCTTAAGTGCTTTTCCCATATCTGAAATCAAATATTTGACAATTATTACATAAAGCAAAGTGCAACCCGTACCGTACTTCTTATCACAGCCTAAAAGACAGAAACACATGAGTGAAAATGGGATGCAGTCAGATGAGGGATATTTGGTGCGATAGTTAGATACAGCTAGCTAGATAACTAGATATATAGATTGCAAGATAGATAGATAGATAGATAAATACACATCGAGTTAGATAGATTATATAAATAGATACACAGCTAGCTAGCTATATATATAAACTGCTAAAAAAAAATAAAGGGAACACTTGTGGGTTATATTGTGTTGTTAAGTATTCCCTTTATTTTTTTGAGTAGGTATATAGATAGAAAGACAGATCCAAAGCTTCCTGATATAGGATCAAATCCAGCCAAGCTTGGTTCAAACCCACAGAACTTTATTTTACACTCTAGTCAAGATCCCAAGGTTTCCAAACAGCCGTAAAATACGTCTTGTGTTTAATATTTCTCTCAAGTCAATATGGGTTACATTAGTCCAATGATCTGTCTTCAGTGAGGCGTTATTGAGAATACACAATATGCAATAAGCCGGTATGAGTGTAAAAAGTAATTTTGACAGTTTAACTAGAAACTTAATTCCCCCATTAGCTTCAGGCGTAAACACACTCATATTAGCAACGTTAATGCTCACATAATAAAGCATGCAACGTTAACGTAACGACACGCTAATAACGTAATATTGTCTAGCGATAACGTTTGCAGATGCATCGCAATACGGTTATCTCATGTCAACAATCATGACACGCAATACGAGTGTATGTATTGTTTTCCATTACAGTTTAAATGCTCATTTTTATAATTTGAATAGTCTTACCTGAAAATATTAAGCAGGAAATATCGCAACGTTGCCGCTTTCGTCCAGTAGACTTCCGATTACCGGTGAGCAGGAATTCTGGGATTGGATCTGGAGTCTTCTCTTGTATATTTGTGGGTGATCAACCATTTGGATGGATGATCACGGCCTTCTGAGCCTACTAGTAGGCGCAGGAGGCCCCTCCTGGCCCATAGCTATGGGCTGATAACCGCTGATAACGCCCCATTCAATCGAGTGATAACGTTCGAATCGGGTGCGGCGGAGCATCAGACGCGAGTGAGGACCAAACACAGCAGAACGGTAGGAAACTTCACTCCTCTTATTATTTCTCTTTTATGATAGCGATTTATTTTTAGATACGTGATCTGAGTCTTTCATAGAGTTGTAGAGTTATTAGAGAAATAGAGTTATTTTTTACATTCTTTGGTCGAAGTTTTCAGATCGGGACTTCGGAGCCTGTTCGTTACTCTGTTGTTTCAGATCGGCACTTCGGAGCATGTTCGCGACTCGGTTGATTCAGATCGGCACTTCGGAGCCTGTTCGCGACTCGGTTGATTTAGATCGGCAATTCGGAGCATGTTCGCGACTCGGTTGATTCAGATCGGCACTTCGGAGCCTGTTCGCGACTCGGTTGTTTCAGATCGTTACTTCGGAGCATGTTCGCGACTCGGTTGATTCAGATCGGCACTTCGGAGACTGTTCGCGACTCGGTTGATTCAGATCGGCACTTCGGAGCCTGTTCGCGACTCGGTTGATTTAGATCGGCAATTCGGAGCATGTTCGCGACTCGGTTGAATCAGATCTGGACTTTGGAGCATGTTTGAGATTTTTTTTTATGTTTTATTCAGTATGTACATGGACCTACACACAAAGGTGGACACACTCTAGACTTGATCATCAGTAAGGCTCTAAACTTTTCATCCATTGGTATTAAGGACGTAGTGTCACAGATCGCAAGAGGCGAAGACTCAAGTGCAGGCAGATGGGAAGACTTTATTTATACATCACCAAAATAAACAAAAACACAACTGAAACCAGAGGAGCGTTCAAAGTTACGAGACATAGACTGAAGTCAGATTCCCAGTGAAATGCTTTCAGACAGCAAATGCAATGAGTTTGCATCCTTCTTTTCTGAGAAGATCATCCATATCAGGAAGGCGATTAGCACATCCTCAAGTAATGCAGTTAGAAGTACCAAGGGTTCACACAAAACAAGGGGAATCTGCTTTTAGTTTCTATGCCGCTCGCAGTTGGAATCAGCTTCCAGAGAGGTCAGATGTGCTAAAACACTAGTCACATTTAAATCTAGACATAAAACTCATCTGTTTAGCTGTGCATTTATTGAATGAGCACTGTGCAATGTCCGAACTCAATGCAATATATTTTCACTGTTTTTTATTTTATGTAAAATAATTTTGTAGCTGTTTTTAAATTCATTTTAATTAAGTAAATTTTTTTATCATTATAAAAGTTTTAAAACTGCTTGTTTTATTTTTGTTATAATTTTTCTTTATGATTATTTTACTTTCTTTTATGTAAAGCACTTTGAATTACCATTGTGTATGAAATGTGCTATATAAATAAACTTGCCTTGCCTAGTGTGTTAGTGGGTTATATATATATATATATATATATATATATATATATATATATATATATATATATATATATATATATATATATATATATATATATATATATATATATATATATATATAACACACACACACACATACACACACTACCGGTCAGAGTTTGGGATCAGAATGATTTTTAATGTTTTAAAATACTGTAAAACATGTAATATTGTGAAATATTATTAACATTTTTCTATTTTAATATACATGAAGGTGTAATTTATTCATTTGATGTGCAGCTGTATTTTCAGCATCATTTCTCCAGTCTTCAGTTTCACATGATCTTCAGAAATCAGAACAATATGATGATTTATTATTAGAATTATCAACAGCTTTGCTAATAAATATTATTTTGGAATCTGTGATACTTCTTTCAGGATTCTTTGATGAATGAAAAGTTAAAAAGAAGAGCATTTATTTAAAATAGAAGACTTTTCTAACAATATTCACTACAGTTTAATAGTTTGGGGTCAGTAAATTTTTATCCTTTATTTAATAAGAAATTTTATTCTTTATTACATTTTAGAATCTTTTATTCAGGATGTGTTAAATTGATAAGAAGTGATATCAAAGATTAATATTGTTAGAAGAGATTTATATTTTGAATAAACGTTGTTCTTTAAAAAAAGATTATACATCGAAGAATCCTTAAAAAAGTATCGCAGATTCCAAAATAATATTTGGTAGCACACCTATTATTAGTTCTAATAATAAATCATCATATTTTCATGATTTCTAAAGATCATGTGACACTGAAGACTGGAGGAATGATGCTAAAAATACAGCTGCACATCACAGAAATAAATTATATTTGAAAGGATATTAAAATATAAACCATAATTTTATATATTTTATTTTGATAATTTTGAATTATTACTGAGATACAACCTTTTTTTTTAAACAGTTCATTGAACAATAATAAATGAAGTACCTGAAGCTGACAATGACGTAAATGTATAATAATTAGCAAAGATGGTTAATTTAGCGCTGTAAATGCGCGTATGAGGGGCGGAGACGCTTGCGGAGCGTCAGACGCGAGTGAGGACCAAACACAGCAGAACGGTAGGAAACTTCACTCCTCTTATTATTTCTCTTTTATGATAGCGATTTATTTTTAGATACGTGATCTGAGTCTTTCATAGAGTTGTAGAGTTATTAGAGAAATAGAGTTATTTTTTACATTCTTTGGTCGAAGTTTTCAGATCGGGACTTCGGAGCCTGTTCGTTACTCTGTTGTTTCAGATCGGCACTTCGGAGCATGTTCGCGACTCGGTTGATTCAGATCGGCACTTCGGAGCATGTTCGCGACTCGGTTGATTCAGATCGGCACTTCGGAGCCTGTTCGCGACTCGGTTGATTTAGATCGGCACTTCGGAGCATGTTCGCGACTCGGTTGATTCAGATCGGCACTTCGGAGCCTGTTCGCGACTCGGTTGTTTCAGATCGTTACTTCGGAGCATGTTCGCGACTCGGTTGATTCAGATCGGCACTTCGGAGACTGTTCGCGACTCGGTTGATTCAGATCGGCACTTCGGAGCCTGTTCGCGACTCGGTTGATTTAGATCGGCACTTCGGAGCATGTTCGCGACTCGGTTGAATCAGATCTGGACTTTGGAGCATGTTTGAGATTTTTTTTTATGTTTTATTCAGTATGTACATGGACCTACACACAAAGGTGGACACACTCTAGACTTGATCATCAGTAGGGCTCTAAACTTTTCATCCATTGGTATTAAGGACGTAGTGTCACAGATCGCAAGAGGCGAAGACTCAAGTGCAGGCAGATGGGAAGACTTTATTTATACATCACCAAAATAAACAAAAACACAACTGAAACCAGAGGAGCGTTCAAAGTTACGAGACATAGACTGAAGTCAGATTCCCAGTGAAATGCTTTCAGACAGCAAATGCAATGAGTTTGCATCCTTCTTTTCTGAGAAGATCATCCATATCAGGAAGGCGATTAGCACATCCTCAAGTAATGCAGTTAGAAGTACCAAGGGTTCACACAAAACAAGGGGAATCTGCTTTTAGTTTCTATGCCGCTCGCAGTTGGAATCAGCTTCCAGAGAGGTCAGATGTGCTAAAACACTAGTCACATTTAAATCTAGACATAAAACTCATCTGTTTAGCTGTGCATTTATTGAATGAGCACTGTGCAATGTCCGAACTCAATGCACTATATTTTCACTGTTTTTTATTTTATGTAAAATAATTTTGTAGCTGTTTTTAAATTCATTTTAATTAAGTACATTTTTTAATCATTATAAAAGTTTTAAAACTGCTTGTTTTATTTTTGTTATAATTTTTCTTTATGATTATTTTACTTTCTTTTATGTAAAGCACTTTGAATTACCATTGTGTATGAAATGTGCTATATAAATAAACTTGCCTTGCCTAGTGTGTTAGTGGGTTATATATATATATATATATATATATATATATATATATATATATATATATATATATATATATATATATATATATATATATAACACACACACACACACATACACACACTACCGGTCAGAGTTTGGGATCAGAATGATTTTTAATGTTTTAAAATACTGTAAAACATGTAATATTGTGAAATATTATTAACATTTTTCTATTTTAATATACATGAAGGTGTAATTTATTCATTTGATGTGCAGCTGTATTTTCAGCATCATTTCTCCAGTCTTCAGTGTCACATGATCTTCAGAAATCAGAACAATATGATGATTTATTATTAGAATTATCAACAGCTTTGCTAATAAATATTATTTTGGAATCTGTGATACTTCTTTCAGGATTCTTTGATGAATGAAAAGTTAAAAAGAAGAGCATTTATTTAAAATAGAAGACTTTTCTAACAATATTCACTACAGTTTAATAGTTTGGGGTCAGTAAATTTTTATCCTTTATTTAATAAGAAATTTTATTCTTTATTACATTTTAGAATCTTTTATTCAGGATGTGTTAAATTGATAAGAAGTGATATCAAAGATTAATATTGTTAGAAGAGATTTATATTTTGAATAAACGTTGTTCTTTAAAAAAAGATTATACATCGAAGAATCCTTAAAAAAGTATCGCAGATTCCAAAATAATATTTGGTAGCACACCTATTAATAGTTCTAATAATAAATCATCATATTTTCATGATTTCTAAAGATCATGTGACACTGAAGACTGGAGGAATGATGCTAAAAATACAGCTGCACATCACAGAAATAAATTATATTTGAAAGGATATTAAAATATAAACCATAATTTTATATATTTTATTTTGATAATTTTGAATTATTACTGAGATACAACCTTTTTTTTTAAACAGTTCATTGAACAATAATAAATGAAGTACCTGAAGCTGACAATGACGTAAATGTATAATAATTAGCAAAGATGGTTAATTTAGCGCTGTAAATGCGCGTATGAGGGGCGGAGACGCTTGCGGAGCGTCAGACGCGAGTGAGGACCAAACACAGCAGAACGGTAGGAAACTTCACTCCTCTTATTATTTCTCTTTTATGATAGCGATTTATTTTTAGATACGTGATCTGAGTCTTTCATAGAGTTGTAGAGTTATTAGAGAAATAGAGTTATTTTTTACATTCTTTGGTCGAAGTTTTCAGATCGGGACTTCGGAGCCTGTTCGCGACTCGGTTGATTCAGATCGGCACTTCGGAGCATGTTCGCGACTCGGTTGATTCAGATCGGCACTTCGGAGCCTGTTCGCGACTCGGTTGATTTAGATCGGCACTTCGGAGCATGTTCGCGACTCGGTTGATTCAGATCGGCACTTCGGAGCCTGTTCGCGACTCGGTTGTTTCAGATCGTTACTTCGGAGCATGTTCGCGACTCGGTTGATTCAGATCGGCACTTCGGAGACTGTTCGCGACTCGGTTGATTCAGATCGGCACTTCGGAGCCTGTTCGCGACTCGGTTGATTTAGATCGGCACTTCGGAGCATGTTCGCGACTCGGTTGAATCAGATCTGGACTTTGGAGCATGTTTGAGATTTTTTTTTATGTTTTATTCAGTATGTACATGGACCTACACACAAAGGTGGACACACTCTAGACTTGATCATCAGTAGGGCTCTAAACTTTTCATCCATTGGTATTAAGGACGTAGTGTCACAGATCGCAAGAGGCGAAGACTCAAGTGCAGGCAGATGGGAAGACTTTATTTATACATCACCAAAATAAACAAAAACACAACTGAAACCAGAGGAGCGTTCAAAGTTACGAGACATAGACTGAAGTCAGATTCCCAGTGAAATGCTTTCAGACAGCAAATGCAATGAGTTTGCATCCTTCTTTTCTGAGAAGATCATCCATATCAGGAAGGCGATTAGCACATCCTCAAGTAATGCAGTTAGAAGTACCAAGGGTTCACACAAAACAAGGGGAATCTGCTTTTAGTTTCTATGCCGCTCGCAGTTGGAATCAGCTTCCAGAGAGGTCAGATGTGCTAAAACACTAGTCACATTTAAATCTAGACATAAAACTCATCTGTTTAGCTGTGCATTTATTGAATGAGCACTGTGCAATGTCCGAACTCAATGCACTATATTTTCACTGTTTTTTATTTTATGTAAAATAATTTTGTAGCTGTTTTTAAATTCATTTTAATTAAGTACATTTTTTAATCATTATAAAAGTTTTAAAACTGCTTGTTTTATTTTTGTTATAATTTTTCTTTATGATTATTTTACTTTCTTTTATGTAAAGCACTTTGAATTACCATTGTGTATGAAATGTGCTATATAAATAAACTTGCCTTGCCTAGTGTGTTAGTGGGTTATATATATATATATATATATATATATATATATATATATATATATATATATATATATATATATATATATATATATATATATATATATATAAAACACACACACACACACATACACACACTACCGGTCAGAGTTTGGGATCAGAATGATTTTTAATGTTTTAAAATACTGTAAAACATGTAATATTGTGAAATATTATTAACATTTTTCTATTTTAATATACATGAAGGTGTAATTTATTCATTTGATGTGCAGCTGTATTTTCAGCATCATTTCTCCAGTCTTCAGTGTCACATGATCTTCAGAAATCAGAACAATATGATGATTTATTATTAGAATTATCAACAGCTTTGCTAATAAATATTATTTTGGAATCTGTGATACTTCTTTCAGGATTCTTTGATGAATGAAAAGTTAAAAAGAAGAGCATTTATTTAAAATAGAAGACTTTTCTAACAATATTCACTACAGTTTAATAGTTTGGGGTCAGTAAATTTTTATCCTTTATTTAATAAGAAATTTTATTCTTTATTACATTTTAGAATCTTTTATTCAGGATGTGTTAAATTGATAAGAAGTGATATCAAAGATTAATATTGTTAGAAGAGATTTATATTTTGAATAAACGTTGTTCTTTAAAAAAAGATTATACATCGAAGAATCCTTAAAAAAGTATCGCAGATTCCAAAATAATATTTGGTAGCACACCTATTAATAGTTCTAATAATAAATCATCATATTTTCATGATTTCTAAAGATCATGTGACACTGAAGACTGGAGGAATGATGCTAAAAATACAGCTGCACATCACAGAAATAAATTATATTTGAAAGGATATTAAAATATAAACCATAATTTTATATATTTTATTTTGATAATTTTGAATTATTACTGAGATACAACCTTTTTTTTTAAACAGTTCATTGAACAATAATAAATGAAGTACCTGAAGCTGACAATGACGTAAATGTATAATAATTAGCAAAGATGGTTAATTTAGCGCTGTAAATGCGCGTATGAGGGGCGGAGACGCTTGCGGAGCGTCAGACGCGAGTGAGGACCAAACACAGCAGAACGGTAGGAAACTTCACTCCTCTTATTATTTCTCTTTTATGATAGCGATTTATTTTTAGATACGTGATCTGAGTCTTTCATAGAGTTGTAGAGTTATTAGAGAAATAGAGTTATTTTTTACATTCTTTGGTCGAAGTTTTCAGATCGGGACTTCGGAGCCTGTTCGCGACTCGGTTGATTCAGATCGGCACTTCGGAGCATGTTCGCGACTCGGTTGATTCAGATCGGCACTTCGGAGCCTGTTCGCGACTCGGTTGATTTAGATCGGCACTTCGGAGCATGTTCGCGACTCGGTTGATTCAGATCGGCACTTCGGAGCCTGTTCGCGACTCGGTTGTTTCAGATCGTTACTTCGGAGCATGTTCGCGACTCGGTTGATTCAGATCGGCACTTCGGAGACTGTTCGCGACTCGGTTGATTCAGATCGGCACTTCGGAGCCTGTTCGCGACTCGGTTGATTTAGATCGGCACTTCGGAGCATGTTCGCGACTCGGTTGAATCAGATCTGGACTTTGGAGCATGTTTGAGATTTTTTTTTATGTTTTATTCAGTATGTACATGGACCTACACACAAAGGTGGACACACTCTAGACTTGATCATCAGTAGGGCTCTAAACTTTTCATCCATTGGTATTAAGGACGTAGTGTCACAGATCGCAAGAGGCGAAGACTCAAGTGCAGGCAGATGGGAAGACTTTATTTATACATCACCAAAATAAACAAAAACACAACTGAAACCAGAGGAGCGTTCAAAGTTACGAGACATAGACTGAAGTCAGATTCCCAGTGAAATGCTTTCAGACAGCAAATGCAATGAGTTTGCATCCTTCTTTTCTGAGAAGATCATCCATATCAGGAAGGCGATTAGCACATCCTCAAGTAATGCAGTTAGAAGTACCAAGGGTTCACACAAAACAAGGGGAATCTGCTTTTAGTTTCTATGCCGCTCGCAGTTGGAATCAGCTTCCAGAGAGGTCAGATGTGCTAAAACACTAGTCACATTTAAATCTAGACATAAAACTCATCTGTTTAGCTGTGCATTTATTGAATGAGCACTGTGCAATGTCCGAACTCAATGCACTATATTTTCACTGTTTTTTATTTTATGTAAAATAATTTTGTAGCTGTTTTTAAATTCATTTTAATTAAGTACATTTTTTAATCATTATAAAAGTTTTAAAACTGCTTGTTTTATTTTTGTTATAATTTTTCTTTATGATTATTTTACTTTCTTTTATGTAAAGCACTTTGAATTACCATTGTGTATGAAATGTGCTATATAAATAAACTTGCCTTGCCTAGTGTGTTAGTGGGTTATATATATATATATATATATATATATATATATATATATATAACACACACACACACACATACACACACTACCGGTCAGAGTTTGGGATCAGAATGATTTTTAATGTTTTAAAATACTGTAAAACATGTAATATTGTGAAATATTATTAACATTTTTCTATTTTAATATACATGAAGGTGTAATTTATTCATTTGATGTGCAGCTGTATTTTCAGCATCATTTCTCCAGTCTTCAGTGTCACATGATCTTCAGAAATCAGAACAATATGATGATTTATTATTAGAATTATCAACAGCTTTGCTAATAAATATTATTTTGGAATCTGTGATACTTCTTTCAGGATTCTTTGATGAATGAAAAGTTAAAAAGAAGAGCATTTATTTAAAATAGAAGACTTTTCTAACAATATTCACTACAGTTTAATAGTTTGGGGTCAGTAAATTTTTATCCTTTATTTAATAAGAAATTTTATTCTTTATTACATTTTAGAATCTTTTATTCAGGATGTGTTAAATTGATAAGAAGTGATATCAAAGATTAATATTGTTAGAAGAGATTTATATTTTGAATAAACGTTGTTCTTTAAAAAAAGATTATACATCGAAGAATCCTTAAAAAAGTATCGCAGATTCCAAAATAATATTTGGTAGCACACCTATTAATAGTTCTAATAATAAATCATCATATTTTCATGATTTCTAAAGATCATGTGACACTGAAGACTGGAGGAATGATGCTAAAAATACAGCTGCACATCACAGAAATAAATTATATTTGAAAGGATATTAAAATATAAACCATAATTTTATATATTTTATTTTGATAATTTTGAATTATTACTGAGATACAACCTTTTTTTTTAAACAGTTCATTGAACAATAGTAAATGAAGTACCTGAAGCTGACAATGACGTAAATGTATAATAATTAGCAAAGATGGTTAATTTAGCGCTGTAAATGCGCGTATGAGGGGCGGAGACGCCTGCGGAGCGTCAGACGCGAGTGAGGACCAAACACAGCAGAACGGTAGGAAACTTCACTCCTCTTATTATTTCTCTTTTATGATAGCGATTTATTTTTAGATACGTGATCTGAGTCTTTCATAGAGTTGTAGAGTTATTAGAGAAATAGAGTTATTTTTTACATCCTTTGGTCGAAGTTTTCAGATCGGGACTTCGGAGCCTGTTCGTTACTCTGTTGTTTCAGATCGGGACTTCGGAGCATGTTCGCGACTCGGTTGATTCAGATCGGCACTTCGGAGCATGTTCGCGACTCGGTTGATTCAGATCGGCACTTCGGAGCCTGTTCGCGACTCGGTTGTTTCAGATCGTTACTTCGGAGCATGTTCGCGACTCGGTTGATTCAGATCGGCACTTCGGAGACTGTTCGCGACTCGGTTGATTCAGATCGGCACTTCGTAGCCTGTTCGCGACTCGGTTGATTTAGATCGGCACTTCGGAGCATGTTCGCGACTCGGTTGAATCAGATCTGGACTTTGGAGCATGTTTGAGATTTTTTTTTATGTTTTATTCAGTATGTACATGGACCTACACACAAAGGTGGACACACTCTAGACTTGATCATCAGTAGGGCTCTAAACTTTTCATCCATTGGTATTAAGGACGTAGTGTCACAGATCGCAAGAGGCGAAGACTCAAGTGCAGGCAGATGGGAAGACTTTATTTATACATCACCAAAATAAACAAAAACACAACTGAAACCAGAGGAGCGTTCAAAGTTACGAGACATAGACTGAAGTCAGATTCCCAGTGAAATGCTTTCAGACAGCAAATGCAATGAGTTTGCATCCTTCTTTTCTGAGAAGATCATCCATATCAGGAAGGCGATTAGCACATCCTCAAGTAATGCAGTTAGAAGTACCAAGGGTTCACACAAAACAAGGGGAATCTGCTTTTAGTTTCTATGCCGCTCGCAGTTGGAATCAGCTTCCAGAGAGGTCAGATGTGCTAAAACACTAGTCACATTTAAATCTAGACATAAAACTCATCTGTTTAGCTGTGCATTTATTGAATGAGCACTGTGCAATGTCCGAACTCAATGCACTATATTTTCACTGTTTTTTATTTTATGTAAAATAATTTTGTAGCTGTTTTTAAATTCATTTTAATTAAGTACATTTTTTAATCATTATAAAAGTTTTAAAACTGCTTGTTTTATTTTTGTTATAATTTTTCTTTATGATTATTTTACTTTCTTTTATGTAAAGCACTTTGAATTACCATTGTGTATGAAATGTGCTATATAAATAAACTTGCCTTGCCTAGTGTGTTAGTGGGTTATATATATATATATATATATATATATATATATATATATATATATATATATATATATATATTTATATATATATATATATATATATTTATATATATATATATATATATATATATAACACACACACACACACATACACACACTACCGGTCAGAGTTTGGGATCAGAATGATTTGTAATGTTTTAAAATACTGTAAAACATGTAATATTGTGAAATATTATTAACATTTTTCTATTTTAATATACATGAAGGTGTAATTTATTCATTTGATGTGCAGCTGTATTTTCAGCATCATTTCTCCAGTCTTCAGTGTCACATGATCTTCAGAAATCAGAACAATATGATGATTTATTATTAGAATTATCAACAGCTTTGCTAATAAATATTATTTTGGAATCTGTGATACTTCTTTCAGGATTCTTTGATGAATGAAAAGTTAAAAAGAAGAGCATTTATTTAAAATAGAAGACTTTTCTAACAATATTCACTACAGTTTAATAGTTTGGGGTCAGTAAATTTTTATCCTTTATTTAATAAGAAATTTTATTCTTTATTACATTTTAGAATCTTTTATTCAGGATGTGTTAAATTGATAAGAAGTGATATCAAAGATTAATATTGTTAGAAGAGATTTATATTTTGAATAAACGTTGTTCTTTAAAAAAAGATTATACATCGAAGAATCCTTAAAAAAGTATCGCAGATTCCAAAATAATATTTGGTAGCACACCTATTAATAGTTCTAATAATAAATCATCATATTTTCATGATTTCTAAAGATCATGTGACACTGAAGACTGGAGGAATGATGCTAAAAATACAGCTGCACATCACAGAAATAAATTATATTTGAAAGGATATTAAAATATAAACCATAATTTTATATATTTTATTTTGATAATTTTGAATTATTACTGAGATACAACCTTTTTTTTTAAACAGTTCATTGAACAATAATAAATGAAGTACCTGAAGCTGACAATGACGTAAATGTATAATAATTAGCAAAGATGGTTAATTTAGCGCTGTAAATGCGCGTATGAGGGGCGGAGACGCCTGCGGAGCGTCAGACGCGAGTGAGGACCAAACACAGCAGAACGGTAGGAAACTTCACTCCTCTTATTATTTCTCTTTTATGATAGCGATTTATTTTTAGATACGTGATCTGAGTCTTTCATAGAGTTGTAGAGTTATTAGAGAAATAGAGTTATTTTTTACATTCTTTGGTCGAAGTTTTCAGATCGGGACTTCGGAGCCTGTTCGTTACTCTGTTGTTTCAGATCGGGACTTCGGAGCATGTTCGCGACTCGGTTGATTCAGATCGGCACTTCGGAGCATGTTCGCGACTCGGTTGATTCAGATCGGCACTTCGGAGCCTGTTCGCGACTCGGTTGTTTCAGATCGTTACTTCGGAGCATGTTCGCGACTCGGTTGATTCAGATCGGCACTTCGGAGACTGTTCGCGACTCGGTTGATTCAGATCGGCACTTCGGAGCCTGTTCGCGACTCGGTTGATTTAGATCGGCACTTCGGAGCATGTTCGCGACTCGGTTGAATCAGATCTGGACTTTGGAGCATGTTTGAGATTTTTTTTTATGTTTTATTCAGTATGTACATGGACCTACACACAAAGGTGGACACACTCTAGACTTGATCATCAGTAGGGCTCTAAACTTTTCATCCATTGGTATTAAGGACGTAGTGTCACAGATCGCAAGAGGCGAAGACTCAAGTGCAGGCAGATGGGAAGACTTTATTTATACATCACCAAAATAAACAAAAACACAACTGAAACCAGAGGAGCGTTCAAAGTTACGAGACATAGACTGAAGTCAGATTCCCAGTGAAATGCTTTCAGACAGCAAATGCAATGAGTTTGCATCCTTCTTTTCTGAGAAGATCATCCATATCAGGAAGGCGATTAGCACATCCTCAAGTAATGCAGTTAGAAGTACCAAGGGTTCACACAAAACAAGGGGAATCTGCTTTTAGTTTCTATGCCGCTCGCAGTTGGAATCAGCTTCCAGAGAGGTCAGATGTGCTAAAACACTAGTCACATTTAAATCTAGACTTAAAACTCTTCTGTTTAGCTGTGCATTTATTGAATGAGCACTGTGCAATGTCCGAACTCAATGCACTATATTTTCACTGTTTTTTATTTTATGTAAAATAATTTTGTAGCTGTTTTTAAATTCATTTTAATTAAGTAAATTTTTTAATCATTATAAAAGTTTTAAAACTGCTTGTTTTATTTTTGTTATAATTTTTCTTTATGATTATTTTACTTTCTTTTATGTAAAGCACTTTGAATTACCATTGTGTATGAAATGTGCTATATAAATAAACTTGCCTTGCCTAGTGTGTTAGTGGGTTATATATATATATATATATATATATATATATATATATATATATATATATATATATATATATAACACACACACACACACACATACACACACTACCGGTCAGAGTTTGGGATCAGAATGATTTTTAATGTTTTAAAATACTGTAAAACATGTAATATTGTGAAATATTATTAACATTTTTCTATTTTAATATACATGAAGGTGTAATTTATTCATTTGATGTGCAGCTGTATTTTCAGCATCATTTCTCCAGTCTTCAGTGTCACATGATCTTCAGAAATCAGAACAATATGATGATTTATTATTAGAATTATCAACAGCTTTGCTAATAAATATTATTTTGGAATCTGTGATACTTCTTTCAGGATTCTTTGATGAATGAAAAGTTAAAAAGAAGAGCATTTATTTAAAATAGAAGACTTTTCTAACAATATTCACTACAGTTTAATAGTTTGGGGTCAGTAAATTTTTATCCTTTATTTAATAAGAAATTTTATTCTTTATTACATTTTAGAATCTTTTATTCAGGATGTGTTAAATTGATAAGAAGTGATATCAAAGATTAATATTGTTAGAAGAGATTTATATTTTGAATAAACGTTGTTCTTTAAAAAAAGATTATACATCGAAGAATCCTTAAAAAAGTATCGCAGATTCCAAAATAATATTTGGTAGCACACCTATTAATAGTTCTAATAATAAATCATCATATTTTCATGATTTCTAAAGATCATGTGACACTGAAGACTGGAGGAATGATGCTAAAAATACAGCTGCACATCACAGAAATAAATTATATTTGAAAGGATATTAAAATATAAACCATAATTTTATATATTTTATTTTGATAATTTTGAATTATTACTGAGATACAACCTTTTTTTTTAAACAGTTCATTGAACAATAATAAATGAAGTACCTGAAGCTGACAATGACGTAAATGTATAATAATTAGCAAAGATGGTTAATTTAGCGCTGTAAATGCGCGTATGAGGGGCGGAGACGCTTGCGGAGCGTCAGACGCGAGTGAGGACCAAACACAGCAGAACGGTAGGAAACTTCACTCCTCTTATTATTTCTCTTTTATGATAGCGATTTATTTTTAGATACGTGATCTGAGTCTTTCATAGAGTTGTAGAGTTATTAGAGAAATAGAGTTATTTTTTACATTCTTTGGTCGAAGTTTTCAGATCGGGACTTCGGAGCCTGTTCGCGACTCGGTTGATTCAGATCGGCACTTCGGAGCATGTTCGCGACTCGGTTGATTCAGATCGGCACTTCGGAGCCTGTTCGCGACTCGGTTGATTTAGATCGGCACTTCGGAGCATGTTCGCGACTCGGTTGATTCAGATCGGCACTTCGGAGCCTGTTCGCGACTCGGTTGTTTCAGATCGTTACTTCGGAGCATGTTCGCGACTCGGTTGATTCAGATCGGCACTTCGGAGACTGTTCGCGACTCGGTTGATTCAGATCGGCACTTCGGAGCCTGTTCGCGACTCGGTTGATTTAGATCGGCACTTCGGAGCATGTTCGCGACTCGGTTGAATCAGATCTGGACTTTGGAGCATGTTTGAGATTTTTTTTTATGTTTTATTCAGTATGTACATGGACCTACACACAAAGGTGGACACACTCTAGACTTGATCATCAGTAGGGCTCTAAACTTTTCATCCATTGGTATTAAGGACGTAGTGTCACAGATCGCAAGAGGCGAAGACTCAAGTGCAGGCAGATGGGAAGACTTTATTTATACATCACCAAAATAAACAAAAACACAACTGAAACCAGAGGAGCGTTCAAAGTTACGAGACATAGACTGAAGTCAGATTCCCAGTGAAATGCTTTCAGACAGCAAATGCAATGAGTTTGCATCCTTCTTTTCTGAGAAGATCATCCATATCAGGAAGGCGATTAGCACATCCTCAAGTAATGCAGTTAGAAGTACCAAGGGTTCACACAAAACAAGGGGAATCTGCTTTTAGTTTCTATGCCGCTCGCAGTTGGAATCAGCTTCCAGAGAGGTCAGATGTGCTAAAACACTAGTCACATTTAAATCTAGACATAAAACTCATCTGTTTAGCTGTGCATTTATTGAATGAGCACTGTGCAATGTCCGAACTCAATGCACTATATTTTCACTGTTTTTTATTTTATGTAAAATAATTTTGTAGCTGTTTTTAAATTCATTTTAATTAAGTACATTTTTTAATCATTATAAAAGTTTTAAAACTGCTTGTTTTATTTTTGTTATAATTTTTCTTTATGATTATTTTACTTTCTTTTATGTAAAGCACTTTGAATTACCATTGTGTATGAAATGTGCTATATAAATAAACTTGCCTTGCCTAGTGTGTTAGTGGGTTATATATATATATATATATATATATATATATATATATATATATATATAACACACACACACACACATACACACACTACCGGTCAGAGTTTGGGATCAGAATGATTTTTAATGTTTTAAAATACTGTAAAACATGTAATATTGTGAAATATTATTAACATTTTTCTATTTTAATATACATGAAGGTGTAATTTATTCATTTGATGTGCAGCTGTATTTTCAGCATCATTTCTCCAGTCTTCAGTGTCACATGATCTTCAGAAATCAGAACAATATGATGATTTATTATTAGAATTATCAACAGCTTTGCTAATAAATATTATTTTGGAATCTGTGATACTTCTTTCAGGATTCTTTGATGAATGAAAAGTTAAAAAGAAGAGCATTTATTTAAAATAGAAGACTTTTCTAACAATATTCACTACAGTTTAATAGTTTGGGGTCAGTAAATTTTTATCCTTTATTTAATAAGAAATTTTATTCTTTATTACATTTTAGAATCTTTTATTCAGGATGTGTTAAATTGATAAGAAGTGATATCAAAGATTAATATTGTTAGAAGAGATTTATATTTTGAATAAACGTTGTTCTTTAAAAAAAGATTATACATCGAAGAATCCTTAAAAAAGTATCGCAGATTCCAAAATAATATTTGGTAGCACACCTATTAATAGTTCTAATAATAAATCATCATATTTTCATGATTTCTAAAGATCATGTGACACTGAAGACTGGAGGAATGATGCTAAAAATACAGCTGCACATCACAGAAATAAATTATATTTGAAAGGATATTAAAATATAAACCATAATTTTATATATTTTATTTTGATAATTTTGAATTATTACTGAGATACAACCTTTTTTTTTAAACAGTTCATTGAACAATAATAAATGAAGTACCTGAAGCTGACAATGACGTAAATGTATAATAATTAGCAAAGATGGTTAATTTAGCGCTGTAAATGCGCGTATGAGGGGCGGAGACGCCTGCGGAGCGTCAGACGCGAGTGAGGACCAAACACAGCAGAACGGTAGGAAACTTCACTCCTCTTATTATTTCTCTTTTATGATAGCGATTTATTTTTAGATACGTGATCTGAGTCTTTCATAGAGTTGTAGAGTTATTAGAGAAATAGAGTTATTTTTTACATCCTTTGGTCGAAGTTTTCAGATCGGGACTTCGGAGCCTGTTCGTTACTCTGTTGTTTCAGATCGGGACTTCGGAGCATGTTCGCGACTCGGTTGATTCAGATCGGCACTTCGGAGCATGTTCGCGACTCGGTTGATTCAGATCGGCACTTCGGAGCCTGTTCGCGACTCGGTTGTTTCAGATCGTTACTTCGGAGCATGTTCGCGACTCGGTTGATTCAGATCGGCACTTCGGAGACTGTTCGCGACTCGGTTGATTCAGATCGGCACTTCGTAGCCTGTTCGCGACTCGGTTGATTTAGATCGGCACTTCGGAGCCTGTTCGCGACTCGGTTGAATCAGATCTGGACTTTGGAGCATGTTTGAGATTTTTTTTTATGTTTTATTCAGTATGTACATGGACCTACACACAAAGGTGGACACACTCTAGACTTGATCATCAGTAGGGCTCTAAACTTTTCATCCATTGGTATTAAGGACGTAGTGTCACAGATCGCAAGAGGCGAAGACTCAAGTGCAGGCAGATGGGAAGACTTTATTTATACATCACCAAAATAAACAAAAACACAACTGAAACCAGAGGAGCGTTCAAAGTTACGAGACATAGACTGAAGTCAGATTCCCAGTGAAATGCTTTCAGACAGCAAATGCAATGAGTTTGCATCCTTCTTTTCTGAGAAGATCATCCATATCAGGAAGGCGATTAGCACATCCTCAAGTAATGCAGTTAGAAGTACCAAGGGTTCACACAAAACAAGGGGAATCTGCTTTTAGTTTCTATGCCGCTCGCAGTTGGAATCAGCTTCCAGAGAGGTCAGATGTGCTAAAACACTAGTCACATTTAAATCTAGACATAAAACTCATCTGTTTAGCTGTGCATTTATTGAATGAGCACTGTGCAATGTCCGAACTCAATGCACTATATTTTCACTGTTTTTTATTTTATGTAAAATAATTTTGTAGCTGTTTTTAAATTCATTTTAATTAAGTACATTTTTAATCATTATAAAAGTTTTAAAACTGCTTGTTTTATTTTTGTTATAATTTTTCTTTATGATTATTTTACTTTCTTTTATGTAAAGCACTTTGAATTACCATTGTGTATGAAATGTGCTATATAAATAAACTTGCCTTGCCTAGTGTGTTAGTGGGTTATATATATATATATATATATATATATATATATATATATATATATATATATATATATATATATATAACACACACACACACACATACACACACTACCGGTCAGAGTTTGGGATCAGAATGATTTGTAATGTTTTAAAATACTGTAAAACATGTAATATTGTGAAATATTATTAACATTTTTCTATTTTAATATACATGAAGGTGTAATTTATTCATTTGATGTGCAGCTGTATTTTCAGCATCATTTCTCCAGTCTTCAGTGTCACATGATCTTCAGAAATCAGAACAATATGATGATTTATTATTAGAATTATCAACAGCTTTGCTAATAAATATTATTTTGGAATCTGTGATACTTCTTTCAGGATTCTTTGATGAATGAAAAGTTAAAAAGAAGAGCATTTATTTAAAATAGAAGACTTTTCTAACAATATTCACTACAGTTTAATAGTTTGGGGTCAGTAAATTTTTATCCTTTATTTAATAAGAAATTTTATTCTTTATTACATTTTAGAATCTTTTATTCAGGATGTGTTAAATTGATAAGAAGTGATATCAAAGATTAATATTGTTAGAAGAGATTTATATTTTGAATAAACGTTGTTCTTTAAAAAAAGATTATACATCGAAGAATCCTTAAAAAAGTATCGCAGATTCCAAAATAATATTTGGTAGCACACCTATTAATAGTTCTAATAATAAATCATCATATTTTCATGATTTCTAAAGATCATGTGACACTGAAGACTGGAGGAATGATGCTAAAAATACAGCTGCACATCACAGAAATAAATTATATTTGAAAGGATATTAAAATATAAACCATAATTTTATATATTTTATTTTGATAATTTTGAATTATTACTGAGATACAACCTTTTTTTTTAAACAGTTCATTGAACAATAATAAATGAAGTACCTGAAGCTGACAATGACGTAAATGTATAATAATTAGCAAAGATGGTTAATTTAGCGCTGTAAATGCGCGTATGAGGGGCGGAGACGCCTGCGGAGCGTCAGACGCGAGTGAGGACCAAACACAGCAGAACGGTAGGAAACTTCACTCCTCTTATTATTTCTCTTTTATGATAGCGATTTATTTTTAGATACGTGATCTGAGTCTTTCATAGAGTTGTAGAGTTATTAGAGAAATAGAGTTATTTTTTACATTCTTTGGTCGAAGTTTTCAGATCGGGACTTCGGAGCCTGTTCGTTACTCTGTTGTTTCAGATCGGGACTTCGGAGCATGTTCGCGACTCGGTTGATTCAGATCGGCACTTCGGAGCATGTTCGCGACTCGGTTGATTCAGATCGGCACTTCGGAGCCTGTTCGCGACTCGGTTGTTTCAGATCGTTACTTCGGAGCATGTTCGCGACTCGGTTGATTCAGATCGGCACTTCGGAGACTGTTCGCGACTCGGTTGATTCAGATCGGCACTTCGGAGCCTGTTCGCGACTCGGTTGATTTAGATCGGCACTTCGGAGCATGTTCGCGACTCGGTTGAATCAGATCTGGACTTTGGAGCATGTTTGAGATTTTTTTTTATGTTTTATTCAGTATGTACATGGACCTACACACAAAGGTGGACACACTCTAGACTTGATCATCAGTAGGGCTCTAAACTTTTCATCCATTGGTATTAAGGACGTAGTGTCACAGATCGCAAGAGGCGAAGACTCAAGTGCAGGCAGATGGGAAGACTTTATTTATACATCACCAAAATAAACAAAAACACAACTGAAACCAGAGGAGCGTTCAAAGTTACGAGACATAGACTGAAGTCAGATTCCCAGTGAAATGCTTTCAGACAGCAAATGCAATGAGTTTGCATCCTTCTTTTCTGAGAAGATCATCCATATCAGGAAGGCGATTAGCACATCCTCAAGTAATGCAGTTAGAAGTACCAAGGGTTCACACAAAACAAGGGGAATCTGCTTTTAGTTTCTATGCCGCTCGCAGTTGGAATCAGCTTCCAGAGAGGTCAGATGTGCTAAAACACTAGTCACATTTAAATCTAGACATAAAACTCATCTGTTTAGCTGTGCATTTATTGAATGAGCACTGTGCAATGTCCGAACTCAATGCACTATATTTTCACTGTTTTTTATTTTATGTAAAATAATTTTGTAGCTGTTTTTAAATTCATTTTAATTAAGTACATTTTTTAATCATTATAAAAGTTTTAAAACTGCTTGTTTTATTTTTGTTATAATTTTTCTTTATGATTATTTTACTTTCTTTTATGTAAAGCACTTTGAATTACCATTGTGTATGAAATGTGCTATATAAATAAACTTGCCTTGCCTAGTGTGTTAGTGGGTTATATATATATATATATATATATATATATATATATATATATATATATATATAACACACACACACACACATACACACACTACCGGTCAGAGTTTGGGATCAGAATGATTTTTAATGTTTTAAAATACTGTAAAACATGTAATATTGTGAAATATTATTAACATTTTTCTATTTTAATATACATGAAGGTGTAATTTATTCATTTGATGTGCAGCTGTATTTTCAGCATCATTTCTCCAGTCTTCAGTGTCACATGATCTTCAGAAATCAGAACAATATGATGATTTATTATTAGAATTATCAACAGCTTTGCTAATAAATATTATTTTGGAATCTGTGATACTTCTTTCAGGATTCTTTGATGAATGAAAAGTTAAAAAGAAGAGCATTTATTTAAAATAGAAGACTTTTCTAACAATATTCACTACAGTTTAATAGTTTGGGGTCAGTAAATTTTTATCCTTTATTTAATAAGAAATTTTATTCTTTATTACATTTTAGAATCTTTTATTCAGGATGTGTTAAATTGATAA
Organism: Carassius gibelio; assembly: GCF_023724105.1. Lineage (NCBI taxonomy): Eukaryota > Metazoa > Chordata > Actinopteri > Cypriniformes > Cyprinidae > Carassius > Carassius gibelio. The sequence goes on along the minus strand of NC_068403.1, from coordinate 1,495,658 downwards.
GAAGTGATATCAAAGATTAATATTGTTAGAAGAGATTTATATTTTGAATAAACGTTGTTCTTTAAAAAAAGATTATACATCGAAGAATCCTTAAAAAAGTATCGCAGATTCCAAAATAATATTTGGTAGCACACCTATTAATAGTTCTAATAATAAATCATCATATTTTCATGATTTCTAAAGATCATGTGACACTGAAGACTGGAGGAATGATGCTAAAAATACAGCTGCACATCACAGAAATAAATTATATTTGAAAGGATATTAAAATATAAACCATAATTTTATATATTTTATTTTGATAATTTTGAATTATTACTGAGATACAACCTTTTTTTTTAAACAGTTCATTGAACAATAATAAATGAAGTACCTGAAGCTGACAATGACGTAAATGTATAATAATTAGCAAAGATGGTTAATTTAGCGCTGTAAATGCGCGTATGAGGGGCGGAGACGCCTGCGGAGCGTCAGACACGAGTGAGGACCAAACACAGCAGAACGGTAGGAAACTTCACTCCTCTTATTATTTCTCTTTTATGATAGCGATTTATTTTTAGATACGTGATCTGAGTCTTTCATAGAGTTGTAGAGTTATTAGAGAAATAGAGTTATTTTTTACATTCTTTGGTCGAAGTTTTCAGATCGGGACTTCGGAGCCTGTTCGTTACTCTGTTGTTTCAGATCGGGACTTCGGAGCATGTTCGCGACTCGGTTGATTCAGATCGGCACTTCGGAGCATGTTCGCGACTCGGTTGATTCAGATCGGCACTTCGGAGCCTGTTCGCGACTCGGTTGTTTCAGATCGTTACTTCGGAGCATGTTCGCGACTCGGTTGATTCAGATCGGCACTTCGGAGACTGTTCGCGACTCGGTTGATTCAGATCGGCACTTCGGAGCCTGTTCGCGACTCGGTTGATTTAGATCGGCACTTCGGAGCATGTTCGCGACTCGGTTGAATCAGATCTGGACTTTGGAGCATGTTTGAGATTTTTTTTTATGTTTTATTCAGTATGTACATGGACCTACACACAAAGGTGGACACACTCTAGACTTGATCATCAGTAGGGCTCTAAACTTTTCATCCATTGGTATTAAGGACGTAGTGTCACAGATCGCAAGAGGCGAAGACTCAAGTGCAGGCAGATGGGAAGACTTTATTTATACATCACCAAAATAAACAAAAACACAACTGAAACCAGAGGAGCGTTCAAAGTTACGAGACATAGACTGAAGTCAGATTCCCAGTGAAATGCTTTCAGACAGCAAATGCAATGAGTTTGCATCCTTCTTTTCTGAGAAGATCATCCATATCAGGAAGGCGATTAGCACATCCTCAAGTAATGCAGTTAGAAGTACCAAGGGTTCACACAAAACAAGGGGAATCTGCTTTTAGTTTCTATGCCGCTCGCAGTTGGAATCAGCTTCCAGAGAGGTCAGATGTGCTAAAACACTAGTCACATTTAAATCTAGACATAAAACTCATCTGTTTAGCTGTGCATTTATTGAATGAGCACTGTGCAATGTCCGAACTCAATGCACTATATTTTCACTGTTTTTTATTTTATGTAAAATAATTTTGTAGCTGTTTTTAAATTCATTTTAATTAAGTACATTTTTTAATCATTATAAAAGTTTTAAAACTGCTTGTTTTATTTTTGTTATAATTTTTCTTTATGATTATTTTACTTTCTTTTATGTAAAGCACTTTGAATTACCATTGTGTATGAAATGTGCTATATAAATAAACTTGCCTTGCCTAGTGTGTTAGTGGGTTATATATATATATATATATATATATATATATATATATATATATATAACACACACACACACACATACACACACTACCGGTCAGAGTTTGGGATCAGAATGATTTTTAATGTTTTAAAATACTGTAAAACATGTAATATTGTGAAATATTATTAACATTTTTCTATTTTAATATACATGAAGGTGTAATTTATTCATTTGATGTGCAGCTGTATTTTCAGCATCATTTCTCCAGTCTTCAGTGTCACATGATCTTCAGAAATCAGAACAATATGATGATTTATTATTAGAATTATCAACAGCTTTGCTAATAAATATTATTTTGGAATCTGTGATACTTCTTTCAGGATTCTTTGATGAATGAAAAGTTAAAAAGAAGAGCATTTATTTAAAATAGAAGACTTTTCTAACAATATTCACTACAGTTTAATAGTTTGGGGTCAGTAAATTTTTATCCTTTATTTAATAAGAAATTTTATTCTTTATTACATTTTAGAATCTTTTATTCAGGATGTGTTAAATTGATAAGAAGTGATATCAAAGATTAATATTGTTAGAAGAGATTTATATTTTGAATAAACGTTGTTCTTTAAAAAAAGATTATACATCGAAGAATCCTTAAAAAAGTATCGCAGATTCCAAAATAATATTTGGTAGCACACCTATTAATAGTTCTAATAATAAATCATCATATTTTCATGATTTCTAAAGATCATGTGACACTGAAGACTGGAGGAATGATGCTAAAAATACAGCTGCACATCACAGAAATAAATTATATTTGAAAGGATATTAAAATATAAACCATAATTTTATATATTTTATTTTGATAATTTTGAATTATTACTGAGATACAACCTTTTTTTTAAACAGTTCATTGAACAATAATAAATGAAGTACCTGAAGCTGACAATGACGTAAATGTATAATAATTAGCAAAGATGGTTAATTTAGCGCTGTAAATGCGCGTATGAGGGGCGGAGACGCCTGCGGAGCGTCAGACGCGAGTGAGGACCAAACACAGCAGAACGGTAGGAAACTTCACTCCTCTTATTATTTCTCTTTTATGATAGCGATTTATTTTTAGATACGTGATCTGAGTCTTTCATAGAGTTGTAGAGTTATTAGAGAAATAGAGTTATTTTTTACATTCTTTGGTCGAAGTTTTCAGATCGGGACTTCGGAGCCTGTTCGTTACTCTGTTGTTTCAGATCGGGACTTCGGAGCATGTTCGCGACTCGGTTGATTCAGATCGGCACTTCGGAGCATGTTCGCGACTCGGTTGATTCAGATCGGCACTTCGGAGCCTGTTCGCGACTCGGTTGTTTCAGATCGTTACTTCGGAGCATGTTCGCGACTCGGTTGATTCAGATCGGCACTTCGGAGACTGTTCGCGACTCGGTTGATTCAGATCGGCACTTCGGAGCCTGTTCGCGACTCGGTTGATTTAGATCGGCACTTCGGAGCATGTTCGCGACTCGGTTGAATCAGATCTGGACTTTGGAGCATGTTTGAGATTTTTTTTTATGTTTTATTCAGTATGTACATGGACCTACACACAAAGGTGGACACACTCTAGACTTGATCATCAGTAGGGCTCTAAACTTTTCATCCATTGGTATTAAGGACGTAGTGTCACAGATCGCAAGAGGCGAAGACTCAAGTGCAGGCAGATGGGAAGACTTTATTTATACATCACCAAAATAAACAAAAACACAACTGAAACCAGAGGAGCGTTCAAAGTTACGAGACATAGACTGAAGTCAGATTCCAAGTGAAATGCTTTCAGACAGCAAATGCAATGAGTTTGCATCCTTCTTTTCTGAGAAGATCATCCATATCAGGAAGGCGATTAGCACATCCTCAAGTAATGCAGTTAGAAGTACCAAGGGTTCACACAAAACAAGGGGAATCTGCTTTTAGTTTCTATGCCGCTCGCAGTTGGAATCAGCTTCCAGAGAGGTCAGATGTGCTAAAACACTAGTCACATTTAAATCTAGACATAAAACTCATCTGTTTAGCTGTGCATTTATTGAATGAGCACTGTGCAATGTCCGAACTCAATGCACTATATTTTCACTGTTTTTTATTTTATGTAAAATAATTTTGTAGCTGTTTTTAAATTCATTTTAATTAAGTACATTTTTTAATCATTATAAAAGTTTTAAAACTGCTTGTTTTATTTTTGTTATAATTTTTCTTTATGATTATTTTACTTTCTTTTATGTAAAGCACTTTGAATTACCATTGTGTATGAAATGTGCTATATAAATAAACTTGCCTTGCCTAGTGTGTTAGTGGGTTATATATATATATATATATATATATATATATATATATATATATATATAACACACACACACACACATACACACACTACCGGTCAGAGTTTGGGATCAGAATGATTTTTAATGTTTTAAAATACTGTAAAACATGTAATATTGTGAAATATTATTAACATTTTTCTATTTTAATATACATGAAGGTGTAATTTATTCATTTGATGTGCAGCTGTATTTTCAGCATCATTTCTCCAGTCTTCAGTGTCACATGATCTTCAGAAATCAGAACAATATGATGATTTATTATTAGAATTATCAACAGCTTTGCTAATAAATATTATTTTGGAATCTGTGATACTTCTTTCAGGATTCTTTGATGAATGAAAAGTTAAAAAGAAGAGCATTTATTTAAAATAGAAGACTTCTCTAACAATATTCACTACAGTTTAATAGTTTGGGGTCAGTAAATTTTTATCCTTTATTTAATAAGAAATTTTATTCTTTATTACATTTTAGAATCTTTTATTCAGGATGTGTTAAATTGATAAGAAGTGATATCAAAGATTAATATTGTTAGAAGAGATTTATATTTTGAATAAACGTTGTTCTTTAAAAAAAGATTATACATCGAAGAATCCTTAAAAAAGTATCGCAGATTCCAAAATAATATTTGGTAGCACACCTATTAATAGTTCTAATAATAAATCATCATATTTTCATGATTTCTAAAGATCATGTGACACTGAAGACTGGAGGAATGATGCTAAAAATACAGCTGCACATCACAGAAATAAATTATATTTGAAAGGATATTAAAATATAAACCATAATTTTATATATTTTATTTTGATAATTTTGAATTATTACTGAGATACAACCTTTTTTTTTAAACAGTTCATTGAACAATAATAAATGAAGTACCTGAAGCTGACAATGACGTAAATGTATAATAATTAGCAAAGATGGTTAATTTAGCGCTGTAAATGCGCGTATGAGGGGCGGAGACGCTTGCGGAGCGTCAGACGCGAGTGAGGACCAAACACAGCAGAACGGTAGGAAACTTCACTCCTCTTATTATTTCTCTTTTATGATAGCGATTTATTTTTAGATACGTGATCTGAGTCTTTCATAGAGTTGTAGAGTTATTAGAGAAATAGAGTTATTTTTTACATTCTTTGGTCGAAGTTTTCAGATCGGGACTTCGGAGCCTGTTCGTTACTCTGTTGTTTCAGATCGGGACTTCGGAGCATGTTCGCGACTCGGTTGATTCAGATCGGCACTTCGGAGCATGTTCGCGACTCGGTTGATTCAGATCGGCACTTCGGAGCCTGTTCGCGACTCGGTTGTTTCAGATCGTTACTTCGGAGCATGTTCGCGACTCGGTTGATTCAGATCGGCACTTCGGAGACTGTTCGCGACTCGGTTGATTCAGATCGGCACTTCGGAGCCTGTTCGCGACTCGGTTGATTTAGATCGGCACTTCGGAGCATGTTTGCGACTCGGTTGAATCAGATCTGGACTTTGGAGCATGTTTGAGATTTTTTTTTATGTTTTATTCAGTATGTACATGGACCTACACACAAAGGTGGACACACTCTAGACTTGATCATCAGTAGGGCTCTAAACTTTTCATCCATTGGTATTAAGGACGTAGTGTCACAGATCGCAAGAGGCGAAGACTCAAGTGCAGGCAGATGGGAAGACTTTATTTATACATCACCAAAATAAACAAAAACACAACTGAAACCAGAGGAGCGTTCAAAGTTACGAGACATAGACTGAAGTCAGATTCCCAGTGAAATGCTTTCAGACAGCAAATGCAATGAGTTTGCATCCTTCTTTTCTGAGAAGATCATCCATATCAGGAAGGCGATTAGCACATCCTCAAGTAATGCAGTTAGAAGTACCAAGGGTTCACACAAAACAAGGGGAATCTGCTTTTAGTTTCTATGCCGCTCGCAGTTGGAATCAGCTTCCAGAGAGGTCAGATGTGCTAAAACACTAGTCACATTTAAATCTAGACATAAAACTCATCTGTTTAGCTGTGCATTTATTGAATGAGCACTGTGCAATGTCCGAACTCAATGCACTATATTTTCACTGTTTTTTATTTTATGTAAAATAATTTTGTAGCTGTTTTTAAATTCATTTTAATTAAGTACATTTTTTAATCATTATAAAAGTTTTAAAACTGCTTGTTTTATTTTTGTTATAATTTTTCTTTATGATTATTTTACTTTCTTTTATGTAAAGCACTTTGAATTACCATTGTGTATGAAATGTGCTATATAAATAAACTTGCCTTGCCTAGTGTGTTAGTGGGTTATATATATATATATATATATATATATATATATATATATATAACACACACACACACACATACACACACTACCGGTCAGAGTTTGGGATCAGAATGATTTGTAATGTTTTAAAATACTGTAAAACATGTAATATTGTGAAATATTATTAACATTTTTCTATTTTAATATACATGAAGGTGTAATTTATTCATTTGATGTGCAGCTGTATTTTCAGCATCATTTCTCCAGTCTTCAGTGTCACATGATCTTCAGAAATCAGAACAATATGATGATTTATTATTAGAATTATCAACAGCTTTGCTAATAAATATTATTTTGGAATCTGTGATACTTCTTTCAGGATTCTTTGATGAATGAAAAGTTAAAAAGAAGAGCATTTATTTAAAATAGAAGACTTTTCTAACAATATTCACTACAGTTTAATAGTTTGGGGTCAGTAAATTTTTATCCTTTATTTAATAAGAAATTTTATTCTTTATTACATTTTAGAATCTTTTATTCAGGATGTGTTAAATTGATAAGAAGTGATATCAAAGATTAATATTGTTAGAAGAGATTTATATTTTGAATAAACGTTGTTCTTTAAAAAAAGATTATACATCGAAGAATCCTTAAAAAAGTATCGCAGATTCCAAAATAATATTTGGTAGCACACCTATTAATAGTTCTAATAATAAATCATCATATTTTCATGATTTCTAAAGATCATGTGACACTGAAGACTGGAGGAATGATGCTAAAAATACAGCTGCACATCACAGAAATAAATTATATTTGAAAGGATATTAAAATATAAACCATAATTTTATATATTTTATTTTGATAATTTTGAATTATTACTGAGATACAACCTTTTTTTTTAAACAGTTCATTGAACAATAATAAATGAAGTACCTGAAGCTGACAATGACGTAAATGTATAATAATTAGCAAAGATGGTTAATTTAGCGCTGTAAATGCGCGTATGAGGGGCGGAGACGCCTGCGGAGCGTCAGACGCGAGTGAGGACCAAACACAGCAGAACGGTAGGAAACTTCACTCCTCTTATTATTTCTCTTTTATGATAGCGATTTATTTTTAGATACGTGATCTGAGTCTTTCATAGAGTTGTAGAGTTATTAGAGAAATAGAGTTATTTTTTACATTCTTTGGTCGAAGTTTTCAGATCGGGACTTCGGAGCCTGTTCGTTACTCTGTTGTTTCAGATCGGGACTTCGGAGCATGTTCGCGACTCGGTTGATTCAGATCGGCACTTCGGAGCATGTTCGCGACTCGGTTGATTCAGATCGGCACTTCGGAGCCTGTTCGCGACTCGGTTGTTTCAGATCGTTACTTCGGAGCATGTTCGCGACTCGGTTGATTCAGATCGGCACTTCGGAGACTGTTCGCGACTCGGTTGATTCAGATCGGCACTTCGGAGCCTGTTCGCGACTCGGTTGATTTAGATCGGCACTTCGGAGCATGTTCGCGACTCGGTTGAATCAGATCTGGACTTTGGAGCATGTTTGAGATTTTTTTTTATGTTTTATTCAGTATGTACATGGACCTACACACAAAGGTGGACACACTCTAGACTTGATCATCAGTAGGGCTCTAAACTTTTCATCCATTGGTATTAAGGACGTAGTGTCACAGATCGCAAGAGGCGAAGACTCAAGTGCAGGCAGATGGGAAGACTTTATTTATACATCACCAAAATAAACAAAAACACAACTGAAACCAGAGGAGCGTTCAAAGTTACGAGACATAGACTGAAGTCAGATTCCCAGTGAAATGCTTTCAGACAGCAAATGCAATGAGTTTGCATCCTTCTTTTCTGAGAAGATCATCCATATCAGGAAGGCGATTAGCACATCCTCAAGTAATGCAGTTAGAAGTACCAAGGGTTCACACAAAACAAGGGGAATCTGCTTTTAGTTTCTATGCCGCTCGCAGTTGGAATCAGCTTCCAGAGAGGTCAGATGTGCTAAAACACTAGTCACATTTAAATCTAGACATAAAACTCATCTGTTTAGCTGTGCATTTATTGAATGAGCACTGTGCAATGTCCGAACTCAATGCACTATATTTTCACTGTTTTTTATTTTATGTAAAATAATTTTGTAGCTGTTTTTAAATTCATTTTAATTAAGTACATTTTTTAATCATTATAAAAGTTTTAAAACTGCTTGTTTTATTTTTGTTATAATTTTTCTTTATGATTATTTTACTTTCTTTTATGTAAAGCACTTTGAATTACCATTGTGTATGAAATGTGCTATATAAATAAACTTGCCTTGCCTAGTGTGTTAGTGGGTTATATATATATATATATATATATATATATATATATATATATATATATATATATAACACACACACACACACATACACACACTACCGGTCAGAGTTTGGGATCAGAATGATTTTTAATGTTTTAAAATACTGTAAAACATGTAATATTGTGAAATATTATTAACATTTTTCTATTTTAATATACATGAAGGTGTAATTTATTCATTTGATGTGCAGCTGTATTTTCAGCATCATTTCTCCAGTCTTCAGTGTCACATGATCTTCAGAAATCAGAACAATATGATGATTTATTATTAGAATTATCAACAGCTTTGCTAATAAATATTATTTTGGAATCTGTGATACTTCTTTCAGGATTCTTTGATGAATGAAAAGTTAAAAAGAAGAGCATTTATTTAAAATAGAAGACTTTTCTAACAATATTCACTACAGTTTAATAGTTTGGGGTCAGTAAATTTTTATCCTTTATTTAATAAGAAATTTTATTCTTTATTACATTTTAGAATCTTTTATTCAGGATGTGTTAAATTGATAAGAAGTGATATCAAAGATTAATATTGTTAGAAGAGATTTATATTTTGAATAAACGTTGTTCTTTAAAAAAAGATTATACATCGAAGAATCCTTAAAAAAGTATCGCAGATTCCAAAATAATATTTGGTAGCACACCTATTAATAGTTCTAATAATAAATCATCATATTTTCATGATTTCTAAAGATCATGTGACACTGAAGACTGGAGGAATGATGCTAAAAATACAGCTGCACATCACAGAAATAAATTATATTTGAAAGGATATTAAAATATAAACCATAATTTTATATATTTTATTTTGATAATTTTGAATTATTACTGAGATACAACCTTTTTTTTTAAACAGTTCATTGAACAATAATAAATGAAGTACCTGAAGCTGACAATGACGTAAATGTATAATAATTAGCAAAGATGGTTAATTTAGCGCTGTAAATGCGCGTATGAGGGGCGGAGACGCCTGCGGAGCGTCAGACGCGAGTGAGGACCAAACACAGCAGAACGGTAGGAAACTTCACTCCTCTTATTATTTCTCTTTTATGATAGCGATTTATTTTTAGATACGTGATCTGAGTCTTTCATAGAGTTGTAGAGTTATTAGAGAAATAGAGTTATTTTTTACATCCTTTGGTCGAAGTTTTCAGATCGGGACTTCGGAGCCTGTTCGTTACTCTGTTGTTTCAGATCGGGACTTCGGAGCATGTTCGCGACTCGGTTGATTCAGATCGGCACTTCGGAGCATGTTCGCGACTCGGTTGATTCAGATCGGCACTTCGGAGCCTGTTCGCGACTCGGTTGTTTCAGATCGTTACTTCGGAGCATGTTCGCGACTCGGTTGATTCAGATCGGCACTTCGGAGACTGTTCGCGACTCGGTTGATTCAGATCGGCACTTCGTAGCCTGTTCGCGACTCGGTTGATTTAGATCGGCACTTCGGAGCCTGTTCGCGACTCGGTTGAATCAGATCTGGACTTTGGAGCATGTTTGAGATTTTTTTTTATGTTTTATTCAGTATGTACATGGACCTACACACAAAGGTGGACACACTCTAGACTTGATCATCAGTAGGGCTCTAAACTTTTCATCCATTGGTATTAAGGACGTAGTGTCACAGATCGCAAGAGGCGAAGACTCAAGTGCAGGCAGATGGGAAGACTTTATTTATACATCACCAAAATAAACAAAAACACAACTGAAACCAGAGGAGCGTTCAAAGTTACGAGACATAGACTGAAGTCAGATTCCCAGTGAAATGCTTTCAGACAGCAAATGCAATGAGTTTGCATCCTTCTTTTCTGAGAAGATCATCCATATCAGGAAGGCGATTAGCACATCCTCAAGTAATGCAGTTAGAAGTACCAAGGGTTCACACAAAACAAGGGGAATCTGCTTTTAGTTTCTATGCCGCTCGCAGTTGGAATCAGCTTCCAGAGAGGTCAGATGTGCTAAAACACTAGTCACATTTAAATCTAGACATAAAACTCATCTGTTTAGCTGTGCATTTATTGAATGAGCACTGTGCAATGTCCGAACTCAATGCACTATATTTTCACTGTTTTTTATTTTATGTAAAATAATTTTGTAGCTGTTTTTAAATTCATTTTAATTAAGTACATTTTTAATCATTATAAAAGTTTTAAAACTGCTTGTTTTATTTTTGTTATAATTTTTCTTTATGATTATTTTACTTTCTTTTATGTAAAGCACTTTGAATTACCATTGTGTATGAAATGTGCTATATAAATAAACTTGCCTTGCCTAGTGTGTTAGTGGGTTATATATATATATATATATATATATATATATATATATATATATATATATATATATATATATATATATAACACACACACACACACATACACACACTACCGGTCAGAGTTTGGGATCAGAATGATTTGTAATGTTTTAAAATACTGTAAAACATGTAATATTGTGAAATATTATTAACATTTTTCTATTTTAATATACATGAAGGTGTAATTTATTCATTTGATGTGCAGCTGTATTTTCAGCATCATTTCTCCAGTCTTCAGTGTCACATGATCTTCAGAAATCAGAACAATATGATGATTTATTATTAGAATTATCAACAGCTTTGCTAATAAATATTATTTTGGAATCTGTGATACTTCTTTCAGGATTCTTTGATGAATGAAAAGTTAAAAAGAAGAGCATTTATTTAAAATAGAAGACTTTTCTAACAATATTCACTACAGTTTAATAGTTTGGGGTCAGTAAATTTTTATCCTTTATTTAATAAGAAATTTTATTCTTTATTACATTTTAGAATCTTTTATTCAGGATGTGTTAAATTGATAAGAAGTGATATCAAAGATTAATATTGTTAGAAGAGATTTATATTTTGAATAAACGTTGTTCTTTAAAAAAAGATTATACATCGAAGAATCCTTAAAAAAGTATCGCAGATTCCAAAATAATATTTGGTAGCACACCTATTAATAGTTCTAATAATAAATCATCATATTTTCATGATTTCTAAAGATCATGTGACACTGAAGACTGGAGGAATGATGCTAAAAATACAGCTGCACATCACAGAAATAAATTATATTTGAAAGGATATTAAAATATAAACCATAATTTTATATATTTTATTTTGATAATTTTGAATTATTACTGAGATACAACCTTTTTTTTTAAACAGTTCATTGAACAATAATAAATGAAGTACCTGAAGCTGACAATGACGTAAATGTATAATAATTAGCAAAGATGGTTAATTTAGCGCTGTAAATGCGCGTATGAGGGGCGGAGACGCCTGCGGAGCGTCAGACGCGAGTGAGGACCAAACACAGCAGAACGGTAGGAAACTTCACTCCTCTTATTATTTCTCTTTTATGATAGCGATTTATTTTTAGATACGTGATCTGAGTCTTTCATAGAGTTGTAGAGTTATTAGAGAAATAGAGTTATTTTTTACATTCTTTGGTCGAAGTTTTCAGATCGGGACTTCGGAGCCTGTTCGTTACTCTGTTGTTTCAGATCGGGACTTCGGAGCATGTTCGCGACTCGGTTGATTCAGATCGGCACTTCGGAGCATGTTCGCGACTCGGTTGATTCAGATCGGCACTTCGGAGCCTGTTCGCGACTCGGTTGTTTCAGATCGTTACTTCGGAGCATGTTCGCGACTCGGTTGATTCAGATCGGCACTTCGGAGACTGTTCGCGACTCGGTTGATTCAGATCGGCACTTCGGAGCCTGTTCGCGACTCGGTTGATTTAGATCGGCACTTCGGAGCATGTTCGCGACTCGGTTGAATCAGATCTGGACTTTGGAGCATGTTTGAGATTTTTTTTTATGTTTTATTCAGTATGTACATGGACCTACACACAAAGGTGGACACACTCTAGACTTGATCATCAGTAGGGCTCTAAACTTTTCATCCATTGGTATTAAGGACGTAGTGTCACAGATCGCAAGAGGCGAAGACTCAAGTGCAGGCAGATGGGAAGACTTTATTTATACATCACCAAAATAAACAAAAACACAACTGAAACCAGAGGAGCGTTCAAAGTTACGAGACATAGACTGAAGTCAGATTCCCAGTGAAATGCTTTCAGACAGCAAATGCAATGAGTTTGCATCCTTCTTTTCTGAGAAGATCATCCATATCAGGAAGGCGATTAGCACATCCTCAAGTAATGCAGTTAGAAGTACCAAGGGTTCACACAAAACAAGGGGAATCTGCTTTTAGTTTCTATGCCGCTCGCAGTTGGAATCAGCTTCCAGAGAGGTCAGATGTGCTAAAACACTAGTCACATTTAAATCTAGACATAAAACTCATCTGTTTAGCTGTGCATTTATTGAATGAGCACTGTGCAATGTCCGAACTCAATGCACTATATTTTCACTGTTTTTTATTTTATGTAAAATAATTTTGTAGCTGTTTTTAAATTCATTTTAATTAAGTACATTTTTTAATCATTATAAAAGTTTTAAAACTGCTTGTTTTATTTTTGTTATAATTTTTCTTTATGATTATTTTACTTTCTTTTATGTAAAGCACTTTGAATTACCATTGTGTATGAAATGTGCTATATAAATAAACTTGCCTTGCCTAGTGTGTTAGTGGGTTATATATATATATATATATATATATATATATATATATATATATATATATATATATATAACACACACACACACACATACACACACTACCGGTCAGAGTTTGGGATCAGAATGATTTTTAATGTTTTAAAATACTGTAAAACATGTAATATTGTGAAATATTATTAACATTTTTCTATTTTAATATACATGAAGGTGTAATTTATTCATTTGATGTGCAGCTGTATTTTCAGCATCATTTCTCCAGTCTTCAGTGTCACATGATCTTCAGAAATCAGAACAATATGATGATTTATTATTAGAATTATCAACAGCTTTGCTAATAAATATTATTTTGGAATCTGTGATACTTCTTTCAGGATTCTTTGATGAATGAAAAGTTAAAAAGAAGAGCATTTATTTAAAATAGAAGACTTTTCTAACAATATTCACTACAGTTTAATAGTTTGGGGTCAGTAAATTTTTATCCTTTATTTAATAAGAAATTTTATTCTTTATTACATTTTAGAATCTTTTATTCAGGATGTGTTAAATTGATAAGAAGTGATATCAAAGATTAATATTGTTAGAAGAGATTTATATTTTGAATAAACGTTGTTCTTTAAAAAAAGATTATACATCGAAGAATCCTTAAAAAAGTATCGCAGATTCCAAAATAATATTTGGTAGCACACCTATTAATAGTTCTAATAATAAATCATCATATTTTCATGATTTCTAAAGATCATGTGACACTGAAGACTGGAGGAATGATGCTAAAAATACAGCTGCACATCACAGAAATAAATTATATTTGAAAGGATATTAAAATATAAACCATAATTTTATATATTTTATTTTGATAATTTTGAATTATTACTGAGATACAACCTTTTTTTTTAAACAGTTCATTGAACAATAATAAATGAAGTACCTGAAGCTGACAATGACGTAAATGTATAATAATTAGCAAAGATGGTTAATTTAGCGCTGTAAATGCGCGTATGAGGGGCGGAGACGCCTGCGGAGCGTCAGACACGAGTGAGGACCAAACACAGCAGAACGGTAGGAAACTTCACTCCTCTTATTATTTCTCTTTTATGATAGCGATTTATTTTTAGATACGTGATCTGAGTCTTTCATAGAGTTGTAGAGTTATTAGAGAAATAGAGTTATTTTTTACATTCTTTGGTCGAAGTTTTCAGATCGGGACTTCGGAGCCTGTTCGTTACTCTGTTGTTTCAGATCGGGACTTCGGAGCATGTTCGCGACTCGGTTGATTCAGATCGGCACTTCGGAGCATGTTCGCGACTCGGTTGATTCAGATCGGCACTTCGGAGCCTGTTCGCGACTCGGTTGTTTCAGATCGTTACTTCGGAGCATGTTCGCGACTCGGTTGATTCAGATCGGCACTTCGGAGACTGTTCGCGACTCGGTTGATTCAGATCGGCACTTCGGAGCCTGTTCGCGACTCGGTTGATTTAGATCGGCACTTCGGAGCATGTTCGCGACTCGGTTGAATCAGATCTGGACTTTGGAGCATGTTTGAGATTTTTTTTTATGTTTTATTCAGTATGTACATGGACCTACACACAAAGGTGGACACACTCTAGACTTGATCATCAGTAGGGCTCTAAACTTTTCATCCATTGGTATTAAGGACGTAGTGTCACAGATCGCAAGAGGCGAAGACTCAAGTGCAGGCAGATGGGAAGACTTTATTTATACATCACCAAAATAAACAAAAACACAACTGAAACCAGAGGAGCGTTCAAAGTTACGAGACATAGACTGAAGTCAGATTCCCAGTGAAATGCTTTCAGACAGCAAATGCAATGAGTTTGCATCCTTCTTTTCTGAGAAGATCATCCATATCAGGAAGGCGATTAGCACATCCTCAAGTAATGCAGTTAGAAGTACCAAGGGTTCACACAAAACAAGGGGAATCTGCTTTTAGTTTCTATGCCGCTCGCAGTTGGAATCAGCTTCCAGAGAGGTCAGATGTGCTAAAACACTAGTCACATTTAAATCTAGACATAAAACTCATCTGTTTAGCTGTGCATTTATTGAATGAGCACTGTGCAATGTCCGAACTCAATGCACTATATTTTCACTGTTTTTTATTTTATGTAAAATAATTTTGTAGCTGTTTTTAAATTCATTTTAATTAAGTACATTTTTTAATCATTATAAAAGTTTTAAAACTGCTTGTTTTATTTTTGTTATAATTTTTCTTTATGATTATTTTACTTTCTTTTATGTAAAGCACTTTGAATTACCATTGTGTATGAAATGTGCTATATAAATAAACTTGCCTTGCCTAGTGTGTTAGTGGGTTATATATATATATATATATATATATATATATATATATATATATATATATATATATATATATATATATAACACACACACACACACATACACACACTACCGGTCAGAGTTTGGGATCAGAATGATTTTTAATGTTTTAAAATACTGTAAAACATGTAATATTGTGAAATATTATTAACATTTTTCTATTTTAATATACATGAAGGTGTAATTTATTCATTTGATGTGCAGCTGTATTTTCAGCATCATTTCTCCAGTCTTCAGTGTCACATGATCTTCAGAAATCAGAACAATATGATGATTTATTATTAGAATTATCAACAGCTTTGCTAATAAATATTATTTTGGAATCTGTGATACTTCTTTCAGGATTCTTTGATGAATGAAAAGTTAAAAAGAAGAGCATTTATTTAAAATAGAAGACTTTTCTAACAATATTCACTACAGTTTAATAGTTTGGGGTCAGTAAATTTTTATCCTTTATTTAATAAGAAATTTTATTCTTTATTACATTTTAGAATCTTTTATTCAGGATGTGTTAAATTGATAAGAAGTGATATCAAAGATTAATATTGTTAGAAGAGATTTATATTTTGAATAAACGTTGTTCTTTAAAAAAAGATTATACATCGAAGAATCCTTAAAAAAGTATCGCAGATTCCAAAATAATATTTGGTAGCACACCTATTAATAGTTCTAATAATAAATCATCATATTTTCATGATTTCTAAAGATCATGTGACACTGAAGACTGGAGGAATGATGCTAAAAATACAGCTGCACATCACAGAAATAAATTATATTTGAAAGGATATTAAAATATAAACCATAATTTTATATATTTTATTTTGATAATTTTGAATTATTACTGAGATACAACCTTTTTTTTAAACAGTTCATTGAACAATAATAAATGAAGTACCTGAAGCTGACAATGACGTAAATGTATAATAATTAGCAAAGATGGTTAATTTAGCGCTGTAAATGCGCGTATGAGGGGCGGAGACGCCTGCGGAGCGTCAGACGCGAGTGAGGACCAAACACAGCAGAACGGTAGGAAACTTCACTCCTCTTATTATTTCTCTTTTATGATAGCGATTTATTTTTAGATACGTGATCTGAGTCTTTCATAGAGTTGTAGAGTTATTAGAGAAATAGAGTTATTTTTTACATTCTTTGGTCGAAGTTTTCAGATCGGGACTTCGGAGCCTGTTCGTTACTCTGTTGTTTCAGATCGGGACTTCGGAGCATGTTCGCGACTCGGTTGATTCAGATCGGCACTTCGGAGCATGTTCGCGACTCGGTTGATTCAGATCGGCACTTCGGAGCCTGTTCGCGACTCGGTTGTTTCAGATCGTTACTTCGGAGCATGTTCGCGACTCGGTTGATTCAGATCGGCACTTCGGAGACTGTTCGCGACTCGGTTGATTCAGATCGGCACTTCGGAGCCTGTTCGCGACTCGGTTGATTTAGATCGGCACTTCGGAGCATGTTCGCGACTCGGTTGAATCAGATCTGGACTTTGGAGCATGTTTGAGATTTTTTTTTATGTTTTATTCAGTATGTACATGGACCTACACACAAAGGTGGACACACTCTAGACTTGATCATCAGTAGGGCTCTAAACTTTTCATCCATTGGTATTAAGGACGTAGTGTCACAGATCGCAAGAGGCGAAGACTCAAGTGCAGGCAGATGGGAAGACTTTATTTATACATCACCAAAATAAACAAAAACACAACTGAAACCAGAGGAGCGTTCAAAGTTACGAGACATAGACTGAAGTCAGATTCCAAGTGAAATGCTTTCAGACAGCAAATGCAATGAGTTTGCATCCTTCTTTTCTGAGAAGATCATCCATATCAGGAAGGCGATTAGCACATCCTCAAGTAATGCAGTTAGAAGTACCAAGGGTTCACACAAAACAAGGGGAATCTGCTTTTAGTTTCTATGCCGCTCGCAGTTGGAATCAGCTTCCAGAGAGGTCAGATGTGCTAAAACACTAGTCACATTTAAATCTAGACATAAAACTCATCTGTTTAGCTGTGCATTTATTGAATGAGCACTGTGCAATGTCCGAACTCAATGCACTATATTTTCACTGTTTTTTATTTTATGTAAAATAATTTTGTAGCTGTTTTTAAATTCATTTTAATTAAGTACATTTTTTAATCATTATAAAAGTTTTAAAACTGCTTGTTTTATTTTTGTTATAATTTTTCTTTATGATTATTTTACTTTCTTTTATGTAAAGCACTTTGAATTACCATTGTGTATGAAATGTGCTATATAAATAAACTTGCCTTGCCTAGTGTGTTAGTGGGTTATATATATATATATATATATATATATATATATATATATATATATATATATATATATATATAACACACACACACACACATACACACACTACCGGTCAGAGTTTGGGATCAGAATGATTTTTAATGTTTTAAAATACTGTAAAACATGTAATATTGTGAAATATTATTAACATTTTTCTATTTTAATATACATGAAGGTGTAATTTATTCATTTGATGTGCAGCTGTATTTTCAGCATCATTTCTCCAGTCTTCAGTGTCACATGATCTTCAGAAATCAGAACAATATGATGATTTATTATTAGAATTATCAACAGCTTTGCTAATAAATATTATTTTGGAATCTGTGATACTTCTTTCAGGATTCTTTGATGAATGAAAAGTTAAAAAGAAGAGCATTTATTTAAAATAGAAGACTTCTCTAACAATATTCACTACAGTTTAATAGTTTGGGGTCAGTAAATTTTTATCCTTTATTTAATAAGAAATTTTATTCTTTATTACATTTTAGAATCTTTTATTCAGGATGTGTTAAATTGATAAGAAGTGATATCAAAGATTAATATTGTTAGAAGAGATTTATATTTTGAATAAACGTTGTTCTTTAAAAAAAGATTATACATCGAAGAATCCTTAAAAAAGTATCGCAGATTCCAAAATAATATTTGGTAGCACACCTATTAATAGTTCTAATAATAAATCATCATATTTTCATGATTTCTAAAGATCATGTGACACTGAAGACTGGAGGAATGATGCTAAAAATACAGCTGCACATCACAGAAATAAATTATATTTGAAAGGATATTAAAATATAAACCATAATTTTATATATTTTATTTTGATAATTTTGAATTATTACTGAGATACAACCTTTTTTTTTAAACAGTTCATTGAACAATAATAAATGAAGTACCTGAAGCTGACAATGACGTAAATGTATAATAATTAGCAAAGATGGTTAATTTAGCGCTGTAAATGCGCGTATGAGGGGCGGAGACGCTTGCGGAGCGTCAGACGCGAGTGAGGACCAAACACAGCAGAACGGTAGGAAACTTCACTCCTCTTATTATTTCTCTTTTATGATAGCGATTTATTTTTAGATACGTGATCTGAGTCTTTCATAGAGTTGTAGAGTTATTAGAGAAATAGAGTTATTTTTTACATTCTTTGGTCGAAGTTTTCAGATCGGGACTTCGGAGCCTGTTCGTTACTCTGTTGTTTCAGATCGGGACTTCGGAGCATGTTCGCGACTCGGTTGATTCAGATCGGCACTTCGGAGCATGTTCGCGACTCGGTTGATTCAGATCGGCACTTCGGAGCCTGTTCGCGACTCGGTTGTTTCAGATCGTTACTTCGGAGCATGTTCGCGACTCGGTTGATTCAGATCGGCACTTCGGAGACTGTTCGCGACTCGGTTGATTCAGATCGGCACTTCGGAGCCTGTTCGCGACTCGGTTGATTTAGATCGGCACTTCGGAGCATGTTCGCGACTCGGTTGAATCAGATCTGGACTTTGGAGCATGTTTGAGATTTTTTTTTATGTTTTATTCAGTATGTACATGGACCTACACACAAAGGTGGACACACTCTAGACTTGATCATCAGTAGGGCTCTAAACTTTTCATCCATTGGTATTAAGGACGTAGTGTCACAGATCGCAAGAGGCGAAGACTCAAGTGCAGGCAGATGGGAAGACTTTATTTATACATCACCAAAATAAACAAAAACACAACTGAAACCAGAGGAGCGTTCAAAGTTACGAGACATAGACTGAAGTCAGATTCCCAGTGAAATGCTTTCAGACAGCAAATGCAATGAGTTTGCATCCTTCTTTTCTGAGAAGATCATCCATATCAGGAAGGCGATTAGCACATCCTCAAGTAATGCAGTTAGAAGTACCAAGGGTTCACACAAAACAAGGGGAATCTGCTTTTAGTTTCTATGCCGCTCGCAGTTGGAATCAGCTTCCAGAGAGGTCAGATGTGCTAAAACACTAGTCACATTTAAATCTAGACATAAAACTCATCTGTTTAGCTGTGCATTTATTGAATGAGCACTGTGCAATGTCCGAACTCAATGCACTATATTTTCACTGTTTTTTATTTTATGTAAAATAATTTTGTAGCTGTTTTTAAATTCATTTTAATTAAGTACATTTTTTAATCATTATAAAAGTTTTAAAACTGCTTGTTTTATTTTTGTTATAATTTTTCTTTATGATTATTTTACTTTCTTTTATGTAAAGCACTTTGAATTACCATTGTGTATGAAATGTGCTATATAAATAAACTTGCCTTGCCTAGTGTGTTAGTGGGTTATATATATATATATATATATATATATATATATATATATATATATAACACACACACACACACATACACACACTACCGGTCAGAGTTTGGGATCAGAATGATTTGTAATGTTTTAAAATACTGTAAAACATGTAATATTGTGAAATATTATTAACATTTTTCTATTTTAATATACATGAAGGTGTAATTTATTCATTTGATGTGCAGCTGTATTTTCAGCATCATTTCTCCAGTCTTCAGTGTCACATGATCTTCAGAAATCAGAACAATATGATGATTTATTATTAGAATTATCAACAGCTTTGCTAATAAATATTATTTTGGAATCTGTGATACTTCTTTCAGGATTCTTTGATGAATGAAAAGTTAAAAAGAAGAGCATTTATTTAAAATAGAAGACTTTTCTAACAATATTCACTACAGTTTAATAGTTTGGGGTCAGTAAATTTTTATCCTTTATTTAATAAGAAATTTTATTCTTTATTACATTTTAGAATCTTTTATTCAGGATGTGTTAAATTGATAAGAAGTGATATCAAAGATTAATATTGTTAGAAGAGATTTATATTTTGAATAAACGTTGTTCTTTAAAAAAAGATTATACATCGAAGAATCCTTAAAAAAGTATCGCAGATTCCAAAATAATATTTGGTAGCACACCTATTAATAGTTCTAATAATAAATCATCATATTTTCATGATTTCTAAAGATCATGTGACACTGAAGACTGGAGGAATGATGCTAAAAATACAGCTGCACATCACAGAAATAAATTATATTTGAAAGGATATTAAAATATAAACCATAATTTTATATATTTTATTTTGATAATTTTGAATTATTACTGAGATACAACCTTTTTTTTTAAACAGTTCATTGAACAATAATAAATGAAGTACCTGAAGCTGACAATGACGTAAATGTATAATAATTAGCAAAGATGGTTAATTTAGCGCTGTAAATGCGCGTATGAGGGGCGGAGACGCCTGCGGAGCGTCAGACGCGAGTGAGGACCAAACACAGCAGAACGGTAGGAAACTTCACTCCTCTTATTATTTCTCTTTTATGATAGCGATTTATTTTTAGATACGTGATCTGAGTCTTTCATAGAGTTGTAGAGTTATTAGAGAAATAGAGTTATTTTTTACATTCTTTGGTCGAAGTTTTCAGATCGGGACTTCGGAGCCTGTTCGTTACTCTGTTGTTTCAGATCGGGACTTCGGAGCATGTTCGCGACTCGGTTGATTCAGATCGGCACTTCGGAGCATGTTCGCGACTCGGTTGATTCAGATCGGCACTTCGGAGCCTGTTCGCGACTCGGTTGTTTCAGATCGTTACTTCGGAGCATGTTCGCGACTCGGTTGATTCAGATCGGCACTTCGGAGACTGTTCGCGACTCGGTTGATTCAGATCGGCACTTCGGAGCCTGTTCGCGACTCGGTTGATTTAGATCGGCACTTCGGAGCATGTTCGCGACTCGGTTGAATCAGATCTGGACTTTGGAGCATGTTTGAGATTTTTTTTTATGTTTTATTCAGTATGTACATGGACCTACACACAAAGGTGGACACACTCTAGACTTGATCATCAGTAGGGCTCTAAACTTTTCATCCATTGGTATTAAGGACGTAGTGTCACAGATCGCAAGAGGCGAAGACTCAAGTGCAGGCAGATGGGAAGACTTTATTTATACATCACCAAAATAAACAAAAACACAACTGAAACCAGAGGAGCGTTCAAAGTTACGAGACATAGACTGAAGTCAGATTCCCAGTGAAATGCTTTCAGACAGCAAATGCAATGAGTTTGCATCCTTCTTTTCTGAGAAGATCATCCATATCAGGAAGGCGATTAGCACATCCTCAAGTAATGCAGTTAGAAGTACCAAGGGTTCACACAAAACAAGGGGAATCTGCTTTTAGTTTCTATGCCGCTCGCAGTTGGAATCAGCTTCCAGAGAGGTCAGATGTGCTAAAACACTAGTCACATTTAAATCTAGACATAAAACTCATCTGTTTAGCTGTGCATTTATTGAATGAGCACTGTGCAATGTCCGAACTCAATGCACTATATTTTCACTGTTTTTTATTTTATGTAAAATAATTTTGTAGCTGTTTTTAAATTCATTTTAATTAAGTACATTTTTTAATCATTATAAAAGTTTTAAAACTGCTTGTTTTATTTTTGTTATAATTTTTCTTTATGATTATTTTACTTTCTTTTATGTAAAGCACTTTGAATTACCATTGTGTATGAAATGTGCTATATAAATAAACTTGCCTTGCCTAGTGTGTTAGTGGGTTATATATATATATATATATATATATATATATATATATATATATATATATATATATATATATATATATAACACACACACACACACATACACACACTACCGGTCAGAGTTTGGGATCAGAATGATTTTTAATGTTTTAAAATACTGTAAAACATGTAATATTGTGAAATATTATTAACATTTTTCTATTTTAATATACATGAAGGTGTAATTTATTCATTTGATGTGCAGCTGTATTTTCAGCATCATTTCTCCAGTCTTCAGTGTCACATGATCTTCAGAAATCAGAACAATATGATGATTTATTATTAGAATTATCAACAGCTTTGCTAATAAATATTATTTTGGAATCTGTGATACTTCTTTCAGGATTCTTTGATGAATGAAAAGTTAAAAAGAAGAGCATTTATTTAAAATAGAAGACTTTTCTAACAATATTCACTACAGTTTAATAGTTTGGGGTCAGTAAATTTTTATCCTTTATTTAATAAGAAATTTTATTCTTTATTACATTTTAGAATCTTTTATTCAGGATGTGTTAAATTGATAAGAAGTGATATCAAAGATTAATATTGTTAGAAGAGATTTATATTTTGAATAAACGTTGTTCTTTAAAAAAAGATTATACATCGAAGAATCCTTAAAAAAGTATCGCAGATTCCAAAATAATATTTGGTAGCACACCTATTAATAGTTCTAATAATAAATCATCATATTTTCATGATTTCTAAAGATCATGTGACACTGAAGACTGGAGGAATGATGCTAAAAATACAGCTGCACATCACAGAAATAAATTATATTTGAAAGGATATTAAAATATAAACCATAATTTTATATATTTTATTTTGATAATTTTGAATTATTACTGAGATACAACCTTTTTTTTTAAACAGTTCATTGAACAATAATAAATGAAGTACCTGAAGCTGACAATGACGTAAATGTATAATAATTAGCAAAGATGGTTAATTTAGCGCTGTAAATGCGCGTATGAGGGGCGGAGACGCCTGCGGAGCGTCAGACACGAGTGAGGACCAAACACAGCAGAACGGTAGGAAACTTCACTCCTCTTATTATTTCTCTTTTATGATAGCGATTTATTTTTAGATACGTGATCTGAGTCTTTCATAGAGTTGTAGAGTTATTAGAGAAATAGAGTTATTTTTTACATTCTTTGGTCGAAGTTTTCAGATCGGGACTTCGGAGCCTGTTCGTTACTCTGTTGTTTCAGATCGGGACTTCGGAGCATGTTCGCGACTCGGTTGATTCAGATCGGCACTTCGGAGCATGTTCGCGACTCGGTTGATTCAGATCGGCACTTCGGAGCCTGTTCGCGACTCGGTTGTTTCAGATCGTTACTTCGGAGCATGTTCGCGACTCGGTTGATTCAGATCGGCACTTCGGAGACTGTTCGCGACTCGGTTGATTCAGATCGGCACTTCGGAGCCTGTTCGCGACTCGGTTGATTTAGATCGGCACTTCGGAGCATGTTCGCGACTCGGTTGAATCAGATCTGGACTTTGGAGCATGTTTGAGATTTTTTTTTATGTTTTATTCAGTATGTACATGGACCTACACACAAAGGTGGACACACTCTAGACTTGATCATCAGTAGGGCTCTAAACTTTTCATCCATTGGTATTAAGGACGTAGTGTCACAGATCGCAAGAGGCGAAGACTCAAGTGCAGGCAGATGGGAAGACTTTATTTATACATCACCAAAATAAACAAAAACACAACTGAAACCAGAGGAGCGTTCAAAGTTACGAGACATAGACTGAAGTCAGATTCCCAGTGAAATGCTTTCAGACAGCAAATGCAATGAGTTTGCATCCTTCTTTTCTGAGAAGATCATCCATATCAGGAAGGCGATTAGCACATCCTCAAGTAATGCAGTTAGAAGTACCAAGGGTTCACACAAAACAAGGGGAATCTGCTTTTAGTTTCTATGCCGCTCGCAGTTGGAATCAGCTTCCAGAGAGGTCAGATGTGCTAAAACACTAGTCACATTTAAATCTAGACATAAAACTCATCTGTTTAGCTGTGCATTTATTGAATGAGCACTGTGCAATGTCCGAACTCAATGCACTATATTTTCACTGTTTTTTATTTTATGTAAAATAATTTTGTAGCTGTTTTTAAATTCATTTTAATTAAGTACATTTTTTAATCATTATAAAAGTTTTAAAACTGCTTGTTTTATTTTTGTTATAATTTTTCTTTATGATTATTTTACTTTCTTTTATGTAAAGCACTTTGAATTACCATTGTGTATGAAATGTGCTATATAAATAAACTTGCCTTGCCTAGTGTGTTAGTGGGTTATATATATATATATATATATATATATATATATATATATATATATATATATATATATATATAACACACACACACACACATACACACACTACCGGTCAGAGTTTGGGATCAGAATGATTTTTAATGTTTTAAAATACTGTAAAACATGTAATATTGTGAAATATTATTAACATTTTTCTATTTTAATATACATGAAGGTGTAATTTATTCATTTGATGTGCAGCTGTATTTTCAGCATCATTTCTCCAGTCTTCAGTGTCACATGATCTTCAGAAATCAGAACAATATGATGATTTATTATTAGAATTATCAACAGCTTTGCTAATAAATATTATTTTGGAATCTGTGATACTTCTTTCAGGATTCTTTGATGAATGAAAAGTTAAAAAGAAGAGCATTTATTTAAAATAGAAGACTTTTCTAACAATATTCACTACAGTTTAATAGTTTGGGGTCAGTAAATTTTTATCCTTTATTTAATAAGAAATTTTATTCTTTATTACATTTTAGAATCTTTTATTCAGGATGTGTTAAATTGATAAGAAGTGATATCAAAGATTAATATTGTTAGAAGAGATTTATATTTTGAATAAACGTTGTTCTTTAAAAAAAGATTATACATCGAAGAATCCTTAAAAAAGTATCGCAGATTCCAAAATAATATTTGGTAGCACACCTATTAATAGTTCTAATAATAAATCATCATATTTTCATGATTTCTAAAGATTATGTGACACTGAAGACTGGAGGAATGATGCTAAAAATACAGCTGCACATCACAGAAATAAATTATATTTGAAAGGATATTAAAATATAAACCATAATTTTATATATTTTATTTTGATAATTTTGAATTATTACTGAGATACAACCTTTTTTTTTAAACAGTTCATTGAACAATAATAAATGAAGTACCTGAAGCTGACAATGACGTAAATGTATAATAATTAGCAAAGATGGTTAATTTAGCGCTGTAAATGCGCGTATGAGGGGCGGAGACGCCTGCGGAGCGTCAGACGCGAGTGAGGACCAAACACAGCAGAACGGTAGGAAACTTCACTCCTCTTATTATTTCTCTTTTATGATAGCGATTTATTTTTAGATACGTGATCTGAGTCTTTCATAGAGTTGTAGAGTTATTAGAGAAATAGAGTTATTTTTTACATTCTTTGGTCGAAGTTTTCAGATCGGGACTTCGGAGCCTGTTCGTTACTCTGTTGTTTCAGATCGGCACTTCGGAGCATGTTCGCGACTCGGTTGATTCAGATCGGCACTTCGGAGCCTGCTCGCGACTCGGTTGTTTCAGATCGTTACTTCGGAGCATGTTCGCGACTCGGTTGATTCAGATCGGCACTTCGGAGACTGTTCGCGACTCGGTTGATTCAGATCGGCACTTCGGAGCCTGTTCGCGACTCGGTTGATTTAGATCGGCACTTCGGAGCATGTTCGCGACTCGGTTGAATCAGATCTGGACTTTGGAGCATGTTTGAGATTTTTTTTTATGTTTTATTCAGTATGTACATGGACCTACACACAAAGGTGGACACACTCTAGACTTGATCATCAGTAGGGCTCTAAACTTTTCATCCATTGGTATTAAGGACGTAGTGTCACAGATCGCAAGAGGCGAAGACTCAAGTGCAGGCAGATGGGAAGACTTTATTTATACATCACCAAAATAAACAAAAACACAACTGAAACCAGAGGAGCGTTCAAAGTTACGAGACATAGACTGAAGTCAGATTCCCAGTGAAATGCTTTCAGACAGCAAATGCAATGAGTTTGCATCCTTCTTTTCTGAGAAGATCATCCATATCAGGAAGGCGATTAGCACATCCTCAAGTAATGCAGTTAGAAGTACCAAGGGTTCACACAAAACAAGGGGAATCTGCTTTTAGTTTCTATGCCGCTCGCAGTTGGAATCAGCTTCCAGAGAGGTCAGATGTGCTAAAACACTAGTCACATTTAAATCTAGACATAAAACTCATCTGTTTAGCTGTGCATTTATTGAATGAGCACTGTGCAATGTCCGAACTCAATGCACTATATTTTCACTGTTTTTTATTTTATGTAAAATAATTTTGTAGCTGTTTTTAAATTCATTTTAATTAAGTACATTTTTTAATCATTATAAAAGTTTTAAAACTGCTTGTTTTATTTTTGTTATAATTTTTCTTTATGATTATTTTACTTTCTTTTATGTAAAGCACTTTGAATTACCATTGTGTATGAAATGTGCTATATAAATAAACTTGCCTTGCCTAGTGTGTTAGTGGG
This sequence comes from Carassius gibelio, assembly GCF_023724105.1. Classification (NCBI taxonomy): domain Eukaryota; kingdom Metazoa; phylum Chordata; class Actinopteri; order Cypriniformes; family Cyprinidae; genus Carassius; species Carassius gibelio. The sequence goes on along the minus strand of NC_068403.1, from coordinate 1,468,499 downwards.
TTATATATATATATATATATATATATATATATATATATATATATATATATATATATATATATAACACACACACACACACATACACACACTACCGGTCAGAGTTTGGGATCAGAATGATTTTTAATGTTTTAAAATACTGTAAAACATGTAATATTGTGAAATATTATTAACATTTTTCTATTTTAATATACATGAAGGTGTAATTTATTCATTTGATGTGCAGCTGTATTTTCAGCATCATTTCTCCAGTCTTCAGTGTCACATGATCTTCAGAAATCAGAACAATATGATGATTTATTATTAGAATTATCAACAGCTTTGCTAATAAATATTATTTTGGAATCTGTGATACTTCTTTCAGGATTCTTTGATGAATGAAAAGTTAAAAAGAAGAGCATTTATTTAAAATAGAAGACTTTTCTAACAATATTCACTACAGTTTAATAGTTTGGGGTCAGTAAATTTTTATCCTTTATTTAATAAGAAATTTTATTCTATATTACATTTTAGAATCTTTTATTCAGGATGTGTTAAATTGATAAGAAGTGATATCAAAGATTAATATTGTTAGAAGAGATTTATATTTTGAATAAACGTTGTTCTTTAAAAAAAGATTATACATCGAAGAATCCTTAAAAAAGTATCGCAGATTCCAAAATAATATTTGGTAGCACACCTATTAATAGTTCTAATAATAAATCATCATATTTTCATGATTTCTAAAGATCATGTGACACTGAAGACTGGAGGAATGATGCTAAAAATACAGCTGCACATCACAGAAATAAATTATATTTGAAAGGATATTAAAATATAAACCATAATTTTATATATTTTATTTTGATAATTTTGAATTATTACTGAGATACAACCTTTTTTTTTAAACAGTTCATTTAACAATAATAAATGAAGTACCTGAAGCTGACAATGACGTAAATGTATAATAATTAGCAAAGATGGTTAATTTAGCGCTGTAAATGCGCGTATGAGGGGCGGAGACGCCTGCGGAGCGTCAGACGCGAGTGAGGACCAAACACAGCAGAACGGTAGGAAACTTCACTCCTCTTATTATTTCTCTTTTATGATAGCAATTTATTTTTAGATACGTGATCTGAGTCTTTCATAGAGTTGTAGAGTTATTAGAGAAATAGAGTTATTTTTTACATTCTTTGGTCGAAGTTTTCAGATCGGGACTTCGGAGCCTGTTCGTTACTCTGTTGTTTCAGATCGGCACTTCGGAGCATGTTCGCGACTCGGTTGATTCAGATCGGCACTTCGGAGCATGTTCGCGACTCGGTTGATTCAGATCGTTACTTCGGAGCATGTTCGCGACTCGGTTGATTCAGATCGGCACTTCGGAGACTGTTCGCGACTCGGTTGATTCAGATCGGCACTTCGGAGACTGTTCGCGACTCGGTTGATTCAGATCGGCACTTCGGAGCCTGTTCGCGACTCGGTTGTTTCAGATCGTTACTTCGGAGCATGTTCGCGACTCGGTTGATTCAGATCGGCACTTCGGAGACTGTTCGCGACTCGGTTGATTCAGATCGGCACTTCGGAGCCTGTTCGCGACTCGGTTGATTCAGATCGGCACTTCGGAGCATGTTCGCGACTCGGTTGATTTAGATCGGCACTTCGGAGCCTGTTCGCGACTCGGTTGATTTAGATCGGCACTTCGGAGCCTGTTCGCGACTCGGTTGATTCAGATCGGCACTTCGGAGCCTGTTCGCGACTCGGTTGATTTAGATCGGCACTTCGGAGCATGTTCGCGACTCGGTTGAATCAGATCTGGACTTTGGAGCATGTTTGAGATTTTTTTTTAATGTTTTATTCAGTATGTACATGGACCTACACACAAAGGTGGACACACTCTAGACTTGATCATCAGTAGGGCTCTAAACTTTTCATCCATTGGTATTAAGGACGTAGTGTCACAGATCGCAAGAGGCGAAGACTCAAGTGCAGGCAGATGGGAAGACTTTATTTATACATCACCAAAATAAACAAAAACACAACTGAAACCAGAGGAGCGTTCAAAGTTACGAGACATAGACTGAAGTCAGATTCCCAGTGAAATGCTTTCAGACAGCAAATGCAATGAGTTTGCATCCTTCTTTTCTGAGAAGATCATCCATATCAGGAAGGCGATTAGCACATCCTCAAGTAATGCAGTTAGAAGTACCAAGGGTTCACACAAAACAAGGGGAATCTGCTTTTAGTTTCTATGCCGCTCGCAGTTGGAATCAGCTTCCAGAGAGGTCAGATGTGCTAAAACACTAGTCACATTTAAATCTAGACATAAAACTCATCTGTTTAGCTGTGCATTTATTGAATGAGCACTGTGCAATGTCCGAACTCAATGCACTATATTTTCACTGTTTTTTATTTTATGTAAAATAATTTTGTAGCTGTTTTTAAATTCATTTTAATTAAGTACATTTTTTAATCATTATAAAAGTTTTAAAACTGCTTGTTTTATTTTTGTTATAATTTTTCTTTATGATTATTTTACTTTCTTTTATGTAAAGCACTTTGAATTACCATTGTGTATGAAATGTGCTATATAAATAAACTTGCCTTGCCTAGTGTGTTAGTGGGTTATATATATATATATATATATATATATATATATATATATATATATATATATATATATATATATATATATATATATATATATATATATATATATATATATATATAACACACACACACACACACACATACACACACTACCGGTCAGAGTTTGGGATCAGAATGATTTTTAATGTTTTAAAATACTGTAAAACATGTAATATTGTGAAATATTATTAACATTTTTCTATTTTAATATACATGAAGGTGTAATTTATTCATTTGATGTGCAGCTGTATTTTCAGCATCATTTCTCCAGTCTTCAGTGTGACATGATCTTCAGAAATCAGAACAATATGATGATTTATTATTAGAATTATCAACAGCTTTGCTAATAAATATTATTTTGGAATCTGTGATACTTCTTTCAGGATTATTTGATGAATGAAAAGTTAAAAAGAAGAGCATTTATTTAAAATAGAAGACTTTTCTAACAATATTCACTACAGTTTAATAGTTTGGGGTCAGTAAATTTTTATCCTTTATTTAATAAGAAATTTTATTCTTTATTACATTTTAGAATCTTTTATTCAGGATGTGTTAAATTGATAAGAAGTGATATCAAAGATTAATATTGTTAGAAGAGATTTATATTTTGAATAAACGTTGTTCTTTAAAAAAAGATTATACATCGAAGAATCCTTAAAAAAGTATCGCAGATTCCAAAATAATATTTGGTAGCACACCTATTAATAGTTCTAATAATAAATCATCATATTTTCATGATTTCTAAAGATCATGTGACACTGAAGACTGGAGGAATGATGCTAAAAATACAGCTGCACATCACAGAAATAAATTATATTTGAAAGGATATTAAAATATAAACCATAATTTTATATATTTTATTTTGATAATTTTGAATTATTACTGAGATACAACCTTTTTTTTTAAACAGTTCATTGAACAATAATAAATGAAGTACCTGAAGCTGACAATGACGTAAATGTATAATAATTAGCAAAGATGGTTAATTTAGCGCTGTAAATGCGCGTATGAGGGGCGGAGACGCCTGCGGAGCGTCAGACGCGAGTGAGGACCAAACACAGCAGAACGGTAGGAAACTTCACTCCTCTTATTATTTCTCTTTTATGATAGCGATTTATTTTTAGATACGTGATCTGAGTCTTTCATAGAGTTGTAGAGTTATTAGAGAAATAGAGTTATTTTTTACATTCTTTGGTCGAAGTTTTCAGATCGGGACTTCGGAGCCTGTTCGTTACTCTGTTGTTTCAGATCGGGACTTCGGAGCATGTTCGCGACTCGGTTGATTCAGATCGGCACTTCGGAGCATGTTCGCGACTCGGTTGATTCAGATCGGCACTTCGGAGCCTGTTCGCGACTCGGTTGTTTCAGATCGTTACTTCGGAGCATGTTCGCGACTCGGTTGATTCAGATCGGCACTTCGGAGACTGTTCGCGACTCGGTTGATTCAGATCGGCACTTCGGAGCCTGTTCGCGACTCGGTTGATTTAGATCGGCACTTCGGAGCATGTTCGCGACTCGGTTGAATCAGATCTGGACTTTGGAGCATGTTTGAGATTTTTTTTTATGTTTTATTCAGTATGTACATGGACCTACACACAAAGGTGGACACACTCTAGACTTGATCATCAGTAGGGCTCTAAACTTTTCATCCATTGGTATTAAGGACGTAGTGTCACAGATCGCAAGAGGCGAAGACTCAAGTGCAGGCAGATGGGAAGACTTTATTTATACATCACCAAAATAAACAAAAACACAACTGAAACCAGAGGAGCGTTCAAAGTTACGAGACATAGACTGAAGTCAGATTCCCAGTGAAATGCTTTCAGACAGCAAATGCAATGAGTTTGCATCCTTCTTTTCTGAGAAGATCATCCATATCAGGAAGGCGATTAGCACATCCTCAAGTAATGCAGTTAGAAGTGCCAAGGGTTCACACAAAACAAGGGGAATCTGCTTTTAGTTTCTATGCCGCTCGCAGTTGGAATCAGCTTCCAGAGAGGTCAGATGTGCTAAAACACTAGTCACATTTAAATCTAGACATAAAACTCATCTGTTTAGCTGTGCATTTATTGAATGAGCACTGTGCAATGTCCGAACTCAATGCACTATATTTTCACTGTTTTTTATTTTATGTAAAATAATTTTGTAGCTGTTTTTAAATCCATTTTAATTAAGTAAATTTTTTAATCATTATAAAAGTTTTAAAACTGCTTGTTTTATTTTTGTTATAATTTTTCTTTATGATTATTTTACTTTCTTTTATGTAAAGCACTTTGAATTACCATTGTGTATGAAATGTGCTATATAAATAAACTTGCCTTGCCTAGTGTGTTAGTGGGTTAAATATATATATATATATATATATATATATATATATATATATATATATATATATATATATATATATATATATATATATATATATATATATATATATAAAACACACACACACACACTACCGGTCAGAGTTTGGGATCAGAATGATTTTTAATGTTTTAAAATACTGTAAAACATGTAATATTGTGAAATATTATTAACATTTTTCTATTTTAATATACATGAAGGTGTAATTTATTCATTTGATGTGCAGCTGTATTTTCAGCATCATTTCTCCAGTCTTCAGTGTCACATGATCTTCAGAAATCAGAACAATATGATGATTTATTATTAGAATTATCAACAGCTTTGCTAATAAATATTATTTTGGAATCTGTGATACTTCTTTCAGGATTCTTTGATGAATGAAAAGTTAAAAAGAAGAGCATTTATTTAAAATAGAAGACTTTTCTAACAATATTCACTACAGTTTAATAGTTTGGGGTCAGTAAATTTTTATCCTTTATTTAATAAGAAATTTTATTCTATATTACATTTTAGAATCTTTTATTCAGGATGTGTTAAATTGATAAGAAGTGATATCAAAGATTAATATTGTTAGAAGAGATTTATATTTTGAATAAACGTTGTTCTTTAAAAAAAGATTATACATCGAAGAATCCTTAAAAAAGTATCGCAGATTCCAAAATAATATTTGGTAGCACACCTATTAATAGTTCTAATAATAAATCATCATATTTTCATGATTTCTAAAGATCATGTGACACTGAAGACTGGAGGAATGATGCTAAAAATACAGCTGCACATCACAGAAATAAATTATATTTGAAAGGATATTAAAATATAAACCATAATTTTATATATTTTATTTTGATAATTTTGAATTATTACTGAGATACAACCTTTTTTTTTAAACAGTTCATTGAACAATAATAAATGAAGTACCTGAAGCTGACAATGACGTAAATGTATAATAATTAGCAAAGATGGTTAATTTAGCGCTGTAAATGCGCGTATGAGGGGCGGAGACGCCTGCGGAGCGTCAGACGCGAGTGAGGACCAAACACAGCAGAACGGTAGGAAACTTCACTCCTCTTATTATTTCTCTTTTATGATAGCGATTTATTTTTAGATACGTGATCTGAGTCTTTCATAGAGTTGTAGAGTTATTAGAGAAATAGAGTTATTTTTTACATTCTTTGGTCGAAGTTTTCAGATCGGGACTTCGGAGCCTGTTCGTTACTCTGTTGTTTCAGATCGGGACTTCGGAGCATGTTCGCGACTCGGTTGATTCAGATCGGCACTTCGGAGCATGTTCGCGACTCGGTTGATTCAGATCGGCACTTCGGAGCCTGTTCGCGACTCGGTTGTTTCAGATCGTTACTTCGGAGCATGTTCGCGACTCGGTTGATTCAGATCGGCACTTCGGAGACTGTTCGCGACTCGGTTGATTCAGATCGGCACTTCGGAGCCTGTTCGCGACTCGGTTGATTTAGATCGGCACTTCGGAGCATGTTCGCGACTCGGTTGAATCAGATCTGGACTTTGGAGCATGTTTGAGATTTTTTTTTATGTTTTATTCAGTATGTACATGGACCTACACACAAAGGTGGACACACTCTAGACTTGATCATCAGTAGGGCTCTAAACTTTTCATCCATTGGTATTAAGGACGTAGTGTCACAGATCGCAAGAGGCGAAGACTCAAGTGCAGGCAGATGGGAAGACTTTATTTATACATCACCAAAATAAACAAAAACACAACTGAAACCAGAGGAGCGTTCAAAGTTACGAGACATAGACTGAAGTCAGATTCCCAGTGAAATGCTTTCAGACAGCAAATGCAATGAGTTTGCATCCTTCTTTTCTGAGAAGATCATCCATATCAGGAAGGCGATTAGCACATCCTCAAGTAATGCAGTTAGAAGTGCCAAGGGTTCACACAAAACAAGGGGAATCTGCTTTTAGTTTCTATGCCGCTCGCAGTTGGAATCAGCTTCCAGAGAGGTCAGATGTGCTAAAACACTAGTCACATTTAAATCTAGACATAAAACTCATCTGTTTAGCTGTGCATTTATTGAATGAGCACTGTGCAATGTCCGAACTCAATGCACTATATTTTCACTGTTTTTTATTTTATGTAAAATAATTTTGTAGCTGTTTTTAAATCCATTTTAATTAAGTAAATTTTTTAATCATTATAAAAGTTTTAAAACTGCTTGTTTTATTTTTGTTATAATTTTTCTTTATGATTATTTTACTTTCTTTTATGTAAAGCACTTTGAATTACCATTGTGTATGAAATGTGCTATATAAATAAACTTGCCTTGCCTAGTGTGTTAGTGGGTTAAATATATATATATATATATATATATATATATATATATATATATATATATATATATATATATATATATATATATATATATATATATATATATATATAAAACACACACACACACACTACCGGTCAGAGTTTGGGATCAGAATGATTTTTAATGTTTTAAAATACTGTAAAACATGTAATATTGTGAAATATTATTAACATTTTTCTATTTTAATATACATGAAGGTGTAATTTATTCATTTGATGTGCAGCTGTATTTTCAGCATCATTTCTCCAGTCTTCAGTGTCACATGATCTTCAGAAATCAGAACAATATGATGATTTATTATTAGAATTATCAACAGCTTTGCTAATAAATATTATTTTGGAATCTGTGATACTTCTTTCAGGATTCTTTGATGAATGAAAAGTTAAAAAGAAGAGCATTTATTTAAAATAGAAGACTTTTCTAACAATATTCACTACAGTTTAATAGTTTGGGGTCAGTAAATTTTTATCCTTTATTTAATAAGAAATTTTATTCTTTATTACATTTTAGAATCTTTTATTCAGGATGTGTTAAATTGATAAGAAGTGATATCAAAGATTAATATTGTTAGAAGAGATTTATATTTTGAATAAACGTTGTTCTTTAAAAAAAGATTATACATCGAAGAATCCTTAAAAAAGTATCGCAGATTCCAAAATAATATTTGGTAGCACACCTATTAATAGTTCTAATAATAAATCATCATATTTTCATGATTTCTAAAGATTATGTGACACTGAAGACTGGAGGAATGATGCTAAAAATACAGCTGCACATCACAGAAATAAATTATATTTGAAAGGATATTAAAATATAAACCATAATTTTATATATTTTATTTTGATAATTTTGAATTATTACTGAGATACAACCTTTTTTTTTAAACAGTTCATTGAACAATAATAAATGAAGTACCTGAAGCTGACAATGACGTAAATGTATAATAATTAGCAAAGATGGTTAATTTAGCGCTGTAAATGCGCGTATGAGGGGCGGAGACGCCTGCGGAGCGTCAGACGCGAGTGAGGACCAAACACAGCAGAACGGTAGGAAACTTCACTCCTCTTATTATTTCTCTTTTATGATAGCGATTTATTTTTAGATACGTGATCTGAGTCTTTCATAGAGTTGTAGAGTTATTAGAGAAATAGAGTTATTTTTTACATTCTTTGGTCGAAGTTTTCAGATCGGGACTTCGGAGCCTGTTCGTTACTCTGTTGTTTCAGATCGGCACTTCGGAGCATGTTCGCGACTCGGTTGATTCAGATCGGCACTTCGGAGCCTGCTCGCGACTCGGTTGTTTCAGATCGTTACTTCGGAGCATGTTCGCGACTCGGTTGATTCAGATCGGCACTTCGGAGACTGTTCGCGACTCGGTTGATTCAGATCGGCACTTCGGAGCCTGTTCGCGACTCGGTTGATTTAGATCGGCACTTCGGAGCATGTTCGCGACTCGGTTGAATCAGATCTGGACTTTGGAGCATGTTTGAGATTTTTTTTTATGTTTTATTCAGTATGTACATGGACCTACACACAAAGGTGGACACACTCTAGACTTGATCATCAGTAGGGCTCTAAACTTTTCATCCATTGGTATTAAGGACGTAGTGTCACAGATCGCAAGAGGCGAAGACTCAAGTGCAGGCAGATGGGAAGACTTTATTTATACATCACCAAAATAAACAAAAACACAACTGAAACCAGAGGAGCGTTCAAAGTTACGAGACATAGACTGAAGTCAGATTCCCAGTGAAATGCTTTCAGACAGCAAATGCAATGAGTTTGCATCCTTCTTTTCTGAGAAGATCATCCATATCAGGAAGGCGATTAGCACATCCTCAAGTAATGCAGTTAGAAGTACCAAGGGTTCACACAAAACAAGGGGAATCTGCTTTTAGTTTCTATGCCGCTCGCAGTTGGAATCAGCTTCCAGAGAGGTCAGATGTGCTAAAACACTAGTCACATTTAAATCTAGACATAAAACTCATCTGTTTAGCTGTGCATTTATTGAATGAGCACTGTGCAATGTCCGAACTCAATGCACTATATTTTCACTGTTTTTTATTTTATGTAAAATAATTTTGTAGCTGTTTTTAAATTCATTTTAATTAAGTAAATTTTTTAATCATTATAAAAGTTTTAAAACTGCTTGTTTTATTTTTGTTATAATTTTTCTTTATGATTATTTTACTTTCTTTTATGTAAAGCACTTTGAATTACCATTGTGTATGAAATGTGCTATATAAATAAACTTGCCTTGCCTAGTGTGTTAGTGGGTTATATATATATATATATATATATATATATATATATATATATATATATATATATATATATATATATATAACACACACACACACACACACATACACACACTACCGGTCAGAGTTTGGGATCAGAATGATTTTTAATGTTTTAAAATACTGTAAAACATGTAATATTGTGAAATATTATTAACATTTTTCTATTTTAATATACATGAAGGTGTAATTTATTCATTTGATGTGCAGCTGTATTTTCAGCATCATTTCTCCAGTCTTCAGTGTCACATGATCTTCAGAAATCAGAACAATATGATGATTTATTATTAGAATTATCAACAGCTTTGCTAATAAATATTATTTTGGAATCTGTGATACTTCTTTCAGGATTCTTTGATGAATGAAAAGTTAAAAAGAAGAGCATTTATTTAAAATAGAAGACTTTTCTAACAATATTCACTACAGTTTAATAGTTTGGGGTCAGTAAATTTTTATCCTTTATTTAATAAGAAATTTTATTCTTTATTACATTTTAGAATCTTTTATTCAGGATGTGTTAAATTGATAAGAAGTGATATCAAAGATTAATATTGTTAGAAGAGATTTATATTTTGAATAAACGTTGTTCTTTAAAAAAAGATTATACATCGAAGAATCCTTAAAAAAGTATCGCAGATTCCAAAATAATATTTGGTAGCACACCTATTAATAGTTCTAATAATAAATCATCATATTTTCATGATTTCTAAAGATCATGTGACACTGAAGACTGGAGGAATGATGCTAAAAATACAGCTGCACATCACAGAAATAAATTATATTTGAAAGGATATTAAAATATAAACCATAATTTTATATATTTTATTTTGATAATTTTGAATTATTACTGAGATACAACCTTTTTTTTTAAACAGTTCATTGAACAATAATAAATGAAGTACCTGAAGCTGACAATGACGTAAATGTATAATAATTAGCAAAGATGGTTAATTTAGCGCTGTAAATGCGCGTATGAGGGGCGGAGACGCCTGCGGAGCGTCAGACGCGAGTGAGGACCAAACACAGCAGAACGGTAGGAAACTTCACTCCTCTTATTATTTCTCTTTTATGATAGCGATTTATTTTTAGATACGTGATCTGAGTCTTTCATAGAGTTGTAGAGTTATTAGAGAAATAGAGTTATTTTTTACATCCTTTGGTCGAAGTTTTCAGATCGGGACTTCGGAGCCTGTTCGTTACTCTGTTGTTTCAGATCGGGACTTCGGAGCATGTTCGCGACTCGGTTGATTCAGATCGGCACTTCGGAGCATGTTCGCGACTCGGTTGATTCAGATCGGCACTTCGGAGCCTGTTCGCGACTCGGTTGTTTCAGATCGTTACTTCGGAGCATGTTCGCGACTCGGTTGATTCAGATCGGCACTTCGGAGACTGTTCGCGACTCGGTTGATTCAGATCGGCACTTCGTAGCCTGTTCGCGACTCGGTTGATTTAGATCGGCACTTCGGAGCATGTTCGCGACTCGGTTGAATCAGATCTGGACTTTGGAGCATGTTTGAGATTTTTTTTTATGTTTTATTCAGTATGTACATGGACCTACACACAAAGGTGGACACACTCTAGACTTGATCATCAGTAGGGCTCTAAACTTTTCATCCATTGGTATTAAGGACGTAGTGTCACAGATCGCAAGAGGCGAAGACTCAAGTGCAGGCAGATGGGAAGACTTTATTTATACATCACCAAAATAAACAAAAACACAACTGAAACCAGAGGAGCGTTCAAAGTTACGAGACATAGACTGAAGTCAGATTCCCAGTGAAATGCTTTCAGACAGCAAATGCAATGAGTTTGCATCCTTCTTTTCTGAGAAGATCATCCATATCAGGAAGGCGATTAGCACATCCTCAAGTAATGCAGTTAGAAGTACCAAGGGTTCACACAAAACAAGGGGAATCTGCTTTTAGTTTCTATGCCGCTCGCAGTTGGAATCAGCTTCCAGAGAGGTCAGATGTGCTAAAACACTAGTCACATTTAAATCTAGACATAAAACTCATCTGTTTAGCTGTGCATTTATTGAATGAGCACTGTGCAATGTCCGAACTCAATGCACTATATTTTCACTGTTTTTTATTTTATGTAAAATAATTTTGTAGCTGTTTTTAAATTCATTTTAATTAAGTACATTTTTTAATCATTATAAAAGTTTTAAAACTGCTTGTTTTATTTTTGTTATAATTTTTCTTTATGATTATTTTACTTTCTTTTATGTAAAGCACTTTGAATTACCATTGTGTATGAAATGTGCTATATAAATAAACTTGCCTTGCCTAGTGTGTTAGTGGGTTAAATATATATATATATATATATATATATATATATATATATATATATATATATATATATATATATATATATATAAAACACACACACACACACTACCGGTCAGAGTTTGGGATCAGAATGATTTTTAATGTTTTAAAATACTGTAAAACATGTAATATTGTGAAATATTATTAACATTTTTCTATTTTAATATACATGAAGGTGTAATTTATTCATTTGATGTGCAGCTGTATTTTCAGCATCATTTCTCCAGTCTTCAGTGTCACATGATCTTCAGAAATCAGAACAATATGATGATTTATTATTAGAATTATCAACAGCTTTGCTAATAAATATTATTTTGGAATCTGTGATACTTCTTTCAGGATTCTTTGATGAATGAAAAGTTAAAAAGAAGAGCATTTATTTAAAATAGAAGACTTTTCTAACAATATTCACTACAGTTTAATAGTTTGGGGTCAGTAAATTTTTATCCTTTATTTAATAAGAAATTTTATTCTTTATTACATTTTAGAATCTTTTATTCAGGATGTGTTAAATTGATAAGAAGTGATATCAAAGATTAATATTGTTAGAAGAGATTTATATTTTGAATAAACGTTGTTCTTTAAAAAAAGATTATACATCGAAGAATCCTTAAAAAAGTATCGCAGATTCCAAAATAATATTTGGTAGCACACCTATTAATAGTTCTAATAATAAATCATCATATTTTCATGATTTCTAAAGATCATGTGACACTGAAGACTGGAGGAATGATGCTAAAAATACAGCTGCACATCACAGAAATAAATTATATTTGAAAGGATATTAAAATATAAACCATAATTTTATATATTTTATTTTGATAATTTTGAATTATTACTGAGATACAACCTTTTTTTTTAAACAGTTCATTGAACAATAATAAATGAAGTACCTGAAGCTGACAATGACGTAAATGTATAATAATTAGCAAAGATGGTTAATTTAGCGCTGTAAATGCGCGTATGAGGGGCGGAGACGCCTGCGGAGCGTCAGACGCGAGTGAGGACCAAACACAGCAGAACGGTAGGAAACTTCACTCCTCTTATTATTTCTCTTTTATGATAGCGATTTATTTTTAGATACGTGATCTGAGTCTTTCATAGAGTTGTAGAGTTATTAGAGAAATAGAGTTATTTTTTACATTCTTTGGTCGAAGTTTTCAGATCGGGACTTCGGAGCCTGTTCGTTACTCTGTTGTTTCAGATCGGCACTTCGGAGCATGTTCGCGACTCGGTTGATTCAGATCGGCACTTCGGAGCATGTTCGCGACTCGGTTGATTCAGATCGGCACTTCGGAGCCTGCTCGCGACTCGGTTGTTTCAGATCGTTACTTCGGAGCATGTTCGCGACTCGGTTGATTCAGATCGGCACTTCGGAGACTGTTCGCGACTCGGTTGATTCAGATCGGCACTTCGGAGCCTGTTCGCGACTCGGTTGATTTAGATCGGCACTTCGGAGCATGTTCGCGACTCGGTTGAATCAGATCTGGACTTTGGAGCATGTTTGAGATTTTTTTTTATGTTTTATTCAGTATGTACATGGACCTACACACAAAGGTGGACACACTCTAGACTTGATCATAAGTAGGGCTCTAAACTTTTCATCCATTGGTATTAAGGACGTAGTGTCACAGATCGCAAGAGGCGAAGACTCAAGTGCAGGCAGATGGGAAGACTTTATTTATACATCACCAAAATAAACAAAAACACAACTGAAACCAGAGGAGCGTTCAAAGTTACGAGACATAGACTGAAGTCAGATTCCCAGTGAAATGCTTTCAGACAGCAAATGCAATGAGTTTGCATCCTTCTTTTCTGAGAAGATCATCCATATCAGGAAGGCGATTAGCACATCCTCAAGTAATGCAGTTAGAAGTACCAAGGGTTCACACAAAACAAGGGGAATCTGCTTTTAGTTTCTATGCCGCTCGCAGTTGGAATCAGCTTCCAGAGAGGTCAGATGTGCTAAAACACTAGTCACATTTAAATCTAGACATAAAACTCATCTGTTTAGCTGTGCATTTATTGAATGAGCACTGTGCAATGTCCGAACTCAATGCACTATATTTTCACTGTTTTTTATTTTATGTAAAATAATTTTGTAGCTGTTTTTAAATTCATTTTAATTAAGTAAATTTTTTAATCATTATAAAAGTTTTAAAACTGCTTGTTTTATTTTTGTTATAATTTTTCTTTATGATTATTTTACTTTCTTTTATGTAAAGCACTTTGAATTACCATTGTGTATGAAATGTGCTATATAAATAAACTTGCCTTGCCTAGTGTGTTAGTGGGTTATATATATATATATATATATATATATATATATATATATATATATATATATATATATATATATATATATATATATATATATATAACACACACACACACACATACACACACTACCGGTCAGAGTTTGGGATCAGAATGATTTTTAATGTTTTAAAATACTGTAAAACATGTAATATTGTGAAATATTATTAACATTTTTCTATTTTAATATACATGAAGGTGTAATTTATTCATTTGATGTGCAGCTGTATTTTCAGCATCATTTCTCCAGTCTTCAGTGTCACATGATCTTCAGAAATCAGAACAATATGATGATTTATTATTAGAATTATCAACAGCTTTGCTAATAAATATTATTTTGGAATCTGTGATACTTCTTTCAGGATTCTTTGATGAATGAAAAGTTAAAAAGAAGAGCATTTATTTAAAATAGAAGACTTTTCTAACAATATTCACTACAGTTTAATAGTTTGGGGTCAGTAAATTTTTATCCTTTATTTAATAAGAAATTTTATTCTATATTACATTTTAGAATCTTTTATTCAGGATGTGTTAAATTGATAAGAAGTGATATCAAAGATTAATATTGTTAGAAGAGATTTATATTTTGAATAAACGTTGTTCTTTAAAAAAAGATTATACATCGAAGAATCTTAAAAAAGTATCGCAGATTCCAAAATAATATTTGGTAGCACACCTATTAATAGTTCTAATAATAAATCATCATATTTTCATGATTTCTAAAGATCATGTGACACTGAAGACTGGAGGAATGATGCTAAAAATACAGCTGCACATCACAGAAATAAATTATATTTGAAAGGATATTAAAATATAAACCATAATTTTATATATTTTATTTTGATAATTTTGAATTATTACTGAGATACAACCTTTTTTTTTAAACAGTTCATTTAACAATAATAAATGAAGTACCTGAAGCTGACAATGACGTAAATGTATAATAATTAGCAAAGATGGTTAATTTAGCGCTGTAAATGCGCGTATGAGGGGCGGAGACGCCTGCGGAGCGTCAGACGCGAGTGAGGACCAAACACAGCAGAACGGTAGGAAACTTCACTCCTCTTATTATTTCTCTTTTATGATAGCAATTTATTTTTAGATACGTGATCTGAGTCTTTCATAGAGTTGTAGAGTTATTAGAGAAATAGAGTTATTTTTTACATTCTTTGGTCGAAGTTTTCAGATCGGGACTTCGGAGCCTGTTCGTTACTCTGTTGTTTCAGATCGGCACTTCGGAGCATGTTCGCGACTCGGTTGATTCAGATCGGCACTTCGGAGCATGTTCGCGACTCGGTTGATTCAGATCGGCACTTCGGAGCCTGTTCACGACTCGGTTGTTTCAGATCGTTACTTCGGAGCATGTTCGCGACTCGGTTGATTCAGATCGGCACTTCGGAGACTGTTCGCGACTCGGTTGATTCAGATCGGCACTTCGGAGCCTGTTCGCGACTCGGTTGATTCAGATCGGCACTTCGGAGCATGTTCGCGACTCGGTTGATTTAGATCGGCACTTCGGAGCCTGTTCGCGACTCGGTTGATTTAGATCGGCACTTCGGAGCCTGTTCGCGACTCGGTTGATTCAGATCGGCACTTCGGAGCCTGTTCGCGACTCGGTTGATTTAGATCGGCACTTCGGAGCATGTTCGCGACTCGGTTGAATCAGATCTGGACTTTGGAGCATGTTTGAGATTTTTTTTTATGTTTTATTCAGTATGTACATGGACCTACACACAAAGGTGGACACACTCTAGACTTGATCATCAGTAGGGCTCTAAACTTTTCATCCATTGGTATTAAGGACGTAGTGTCACAGATCGCAAGAGGCGAAGACTCAAGTGCAGGCAGATGGGAAGACTTTATTTATACATCACCAAAATAAACAAAAACACAACTGAAACCAGAGGAGCGTTCAAAGTTACGAGACATAGACTGAAGTCAGATTCCCAGTGAAATGCTTTCAGACAGCAAATGCAATGAGTTTGCATCCTTCTTTTCTGAGAAGATCATCCATATCAGGAAGGCGATTAGCACATCCTCAAGTAATGCAGTTAGAAGTACCAAGGGTTCACACAAAACAAGGGGAATCTGCTTTTAGTTTCTATGCCGCTCGCAGTTGGAATCAGCTTCCAGAGAGGTCAGATGTGCTAAAACACTAGTCACATTTAAATCTAGACATAAAACTCATCTGTTTAGCTGTGCATTTATTGAATGAGCACTGTGCAATGTCCGAACTCAATGCACTATATTTTCACTGTTTTTTATTTTATGTAAAATAATTTTGTAGCTGTTTTTAAATTCATTTTAATTAAGTAAATTTTTTAATCATTATAAAAGTTTTAAAACTGCTTGTTTTATTTTTGTTATAATTTTTCTTTATGATTATTTTACTTTCTTTTATGTAAAGCACTTTGAATTACCATTGTGTATGAAATGTGCTATATAAATAAACTTGCCTTGCCTAGTGTGTTAGTGGGTTATATATATATATATATATATATATATATATATATATATATATATATATATATATATATATATATATATATATATATATATATATATATATATATATATATAACACACACACACACACACACATACACACACTACCGGTCAGAGTTTGGGATCAGAATGATTTTTAATGTTTTAAAATACTGTAAAACATGTAATATTGTGAAATATTATTAACATTTTTCTATTTTAATATACATGAAGGTGTAATTTATTCATTTGATGTGCAGCTGTATTTTCAGCATCATTTCTCCAGTCTTCAGTGTCACATGATCTTCAGAAATCAGAACAATATGATGATTTATTATTAGAATTATCAACAGCTTTGCTAATAAATATTATTTTGGAATCTGTGATACTTCTTTCAGGATTCTTTGATGAATGAAAAGTTAAAAAGAAGAGCATTTATTTAAAATAGAAGACTTTTCTAACAATATTCACTACAGTTTAATAGTTTGGGGTCAGTAAATTTTTATCCTTTATTTAATAAGAAATTTTATTCTTTATTACATTTTAGAATCTTTTATTCAGGATGTGTTAAATTGATAAGAAGTGATATCAAAGATTAATATTGTTAGAAGAGATTTATATTTTGAATAAACGTTGTTCTTTAAAAAAAGATTATACATCGAAGAATCCTTAAAAAAGTATCGCAGATTCCAAAATAATATTTGGTAGCACACCTATTAATAGTTCTAATAATAAATCATCATATTTTCATGATTTCTAAAGATCATGTGACACTGAAGACTGGAGGAATGATGCTAAAAATACAGCTGCACATCACAGAAATAAATTATATTTGAAAGGATATTAAAATATAAACCATAATTTTATATATTTTATTTTGATAATTTTGAATTATTACTGAGATACAACCTTTTTTTTTAAACAGTTCATTGAACAATAATAAATGAAGTACCTGAAGCTGACAATGACGTAAATGTATAATAATTAGCAAAGATGGTTAATTTAGCGCTGTAAATGCGCGTATGAGGGGCGGAGACGCTTGCGGAGCGTCAGACGCGAGTGAGGACCAAACACAGCAGAACGGTAGGAAACTTCACTCCTCTTATTATTTCTCTTTTATGATAGCGATTTATTTTTAGATACGTGATCTGAGTCTTTCATAGAGTTGTAGAGTTATTAGAGAAATAGAGTTATTTTTTACATTCTTTGGTCGAAGTTTTCAGATCGGGACTTCGGAGCCTGTTCGCGACTCGGTTGATTCAGATCGGCACTTCGGAGCATGTTCGCGACTCGGTTGATTCAGATCGGCACTTCGGAGCCTGTTCGCGACTCGGTTGATTTAGATCGGCACTTCGGAGCATGTTCGCGACTCGGTTGATTCAGATCGGCACTTCGGAGCCTGTTCGCGACTCGGTTGTTTCAGATCGTTACTTCGGAGCATGTTCGCGACTCGGTTGATTCAGATCGGCACTTCGGAGACTGTTCGCGACTCGGTTGATTCAGATCGGCACTTCGGAGCCTGTTCGCGACTCGGTTGATTTAGATCGGCACTTCGGAGCATGTTCGCGACTCGGTTGAATCAGATCTGGACTTTGGAGCATGTTTGAGATTTTTTTTTATGTTTTATTCAGTATGTACATGGACCTACACACAAAGGTGGACACACTCTAGACTTGATCATCAGTAGGGCTCTAAACTTTTCATCCATTGGTATTAAGGACGTAGTGTCACAGATCGCAAGAGGCGAAGACTCAAGTGCAGGCAGATGGGAAGACTTTATTTATACATCACCAAAATAAACAAAAACACAACTGAAACCAGAGGAGCGTTCAAAGTTACGAGACATAGACTGAAGTCAGATTCCCAGTGAAATGCTTTCAGACAGCAAATGCAATGAGTTTGCATCCTTCTTTTCTGAGAAGATCATCCATATCAGGAAGGCGATTAGCACATCCTCAAGTAATGCAGTTAGAAGTACCAAGGGTTCACACAAAACAAGGGGAATCTGCTTTTAGTTTCTATGCCGCTCGCAGTTGGAATCAGCTTCCAGAGAGGTCAGATGTGCTAAAACACTAGTCACATTTAAATCTAGACATAAAACTCATCTGTTTAGCTGTGCATTTATTGAATGAGCACTGTGCAATGTCCGAACTCAATGCACTATATTTTCACTGTTTTTTATTTTATGTAAAATAATTTTGTAGCTGTTTTTAAATTCATTTTAATTAAGTACATTTTTTAATCATTATAAAAGTTTTAAAACTGCTTGTTTTATTTTTGTTATAATTTTTCTTTATGATTATTTTACTTTCTTTTATGTAAAGCACTTTGAATTACCATTGTGTATGAAATGTGCTATATAAATAAACTTGCCTTGCCTAGTGTGTTAGTGGGTTATATATATATATATATATATATATATATATAACACACACACACACACATACACACACTACCGGTCAGAGTTTGGGATCAGAATGATTTTTAATGTTTTAAAATACTGTAAAACATGTAATATTGTGAAATATTATTAACATTTTTCTATTTTAATATACATGAAGGTGTAATTTATTCATTTGATGTGCAGCTGTATTTTCAGCATCATTTCTCCAGTCTTCAGTGTCACATGATCTTCAGAAATCAGAACAATATGATGATTTATTATTAGAATTATCAACAGCTTTGCTAATAAATATTATTTTGGAATCTGTGATACTTCTTTCAGGATTCTTTGATGAATGAAAAGTTAAAAAGAAGAGCATTTATTTAAAATAGAAGACTTTTCTAACAATATTCACTACAGTTTAATAGTTTGGGGTCAGTAAATTTTTATCCTTTATTTAATAAGAAATTTTATTCTTTATTACATTTTAGAATCTTTTATTCAGGATGTGTTAAATTGATAAGAAGTGATATCAAAGATTAATATTGTTAGAAGAGATTTATATTTTGAATAAACGTTGTTCTTTAAAAAAAGATTATACATCGAAGAATCCTTAAAAAAGTATCGCAGATTCCAAAATAATATTTGGTAGCACACCTATTAATAGTTCTAATAATAAATCATCATATTTTCATGATTTCTAAAGATCATGTGACACTGAAGACTGGAGGAATGATGCTAAAAATACAGCTGCACATCACAGAAATAAATTATATTTGAAAGGATATTAAAATATAAACCATAATTTTATATATTTTATTTTGATAATTTTGAATTATTACTGAGATACAACCTTTTTTTTTAAACAGTTCATTGAACAATAATAAATGAAGTACCTGAAGCTGACAATGACGTAAATGTATAATAATTAGCAAAGATGGTTAATTTAGCGCTGTAAATGCGCGTATGAGGGGCGGAGACGCCTGCGGAGCGTCAGACGCGAGTGAGGACCAAACACAGCAGAACGGTAGGAAACTTCACTCCTCTTATTATTTCTCTTTTATGATAGCGATTTATTTTTAGATACGTGATCTGAGTCTTTCATAGAGTTGTAGAGTTATTAGAGAAATAGAGTTATTTTTTACATTCTTTGGTCGAAGTTTTCAGATCGGGACTTCGGAGCCTGTTCGTTACTCTGTTGTTTCAGATCGGCACTTCGGAGCATGTTCGCGACTCGGTTGATTCAGATCGGCACTTCGGAGCATGTTCGCGACTCGGTTGATTCAGATCGGCACTTCGGAGCCTGCTCGCGACTCGGTTGTTTCAGATCGTTACTTCGGAGCATGTTCGCGACTCGGTTGATTCAGATCGGCACTTCGGAGACTGTTCGCGACTCGGTTGATTCAGATCGGCACTTCGGAGCCTGTTCGCGACTCGGTTGATTTAGATCGGCACTTCGGAGCATGTTCGCGACTCGGTTGAATCAGATCTGGACTTTGGAGCATGTTTGAGATTTTTTTTTATGTTTTATTCAGTATGTACATGGACCTACACACAAAGGTGGACACACTCTAGACTTGATCATAAGTAGGGCTCTAAACTTTTCATCCATTGGTATTAAGGACGTAGTGTCACAGATCGCAAGAGGCGAAGACTCAAGTGCAGGCAGATGGGAAGACTTTATTTATACATCACCAAAATAAACAAAAACACAACTGAAACCAGAGGAGCGTTCAAAGTTACGAGACATAGACTGAAGTCAGATTCCCAGTGAAATGCTTTCAGACAGCAAATGCAATGAGTTTGCATCCTTCTTTTCTGAGAAGATCATCCATATCAGGAAGGCGATTAGCACATCCTCAAGTAATGCAGTTAGAAGTACCAAGGGTTCACACAAAACAAGGGGAATCTGCTTTTAGTTTCTATGCCGCTCGCAGTTGGAATCAGCTTCCAGAGAGGTCAGATGTGCTAAAACACTAGTCACATTTAAATCTAGACATAAAACTCATCTGTTTAGCTGTGCATTTATTGAATGAGCACTGTGCAATGTCCGAACTCAATGCACTATATTTTCACTGTTTTTTATTTTATGTAAAATAATTTTGTAGCTGTTTTTAAATTCATTTTAATTAAGTAAATTTTTTAATCATTATAAAAGTTTTAAAACTGCTTGTTTTATTTTTGTTATAATTTTTCTTTATGATTATTTTACTTTCTTTTATGTAAAGCACTTTGAATTACCATTGTGTATGAAATGTGCTATATAAATAAACTTGCCTTGCCTAGTGTGTTAGTGGGTTATATATATATATATATATATATATATATATATATATATATATATATATATATATATATATATATATATATATATATATATATAACACACACACACACACATACACACACTACCGGTCAGAGTTTGGGATCAGAATGATTTTTAATGTTTTAAAATACTGTAAAACATGTAATATTGTGAAATATTATTAACATTTTTCTATTTTAATATACATGAAGGTGTAATTTATTCATTTGATGTGCAGCTGTATTTTCAGCATCATTTCTCCAGTCTTCAGTGTCACATGATCTTCAGAAATCAGAACAATATGATGATTTATTATTAGAATTATCAACAGCTTTGCTAATAAATATTATTTTGGAATCTGTGATACTTCTTTCAGGATTCTTTGATGAATGAAAAGTTAAAAAGAAGAGCATTTATTTAAAATAGAAGACTTTTCTAACAATATTCACTACAGTTTAATAGTTTGGGGTCAGTAAATTTTTATCCTTTATTTAATAAGAAATTTTATTCTATATTACATTTTAGAATCTTTTATTCAGGATGTGTTAAATTGATAAGAAGTGATATCAAAGATTAATATTGTTAGAAGAGATTTATATTTTGAATAAACGTTGTTCTTTAAAAAAAGATTATACATCGAAGAATCTTAAAAAAGTATCGCAGATTCCAAAATAATATTTGGTAGCACACCTATTAATAGTTCTAATAATAAATCATCATATTTTCATGATTTCTAAAGATCATGTGACACTGAAGACTGGAGGAATGATGCTAAAAATACAGCTGCACATCACAGAAATAAATTATATTTGAAAGGATATTAAAATATAAACCATAATTTTATATATTTTATTTTGATAATTTTGAATTATTACTGAGATACAACCTTTTTTTTTAAACAGTTCATTTAACAATAATAAATGAAGTACCTGAAGCTGACAATGACGTAAATGTATAATAATTAGCAAAGATGGTTAATTTAGCGCTGTAAATGCGCGTATGAGGGGCGGAGACGCCTGCGGAGCGTCAGACGCGAGTGAGGACCAAACACAGCAGAACGGTAGGAAACTTCACTCCTCTTATTATTTCTCTTTTATGATAGCAATTTATTTTTAGATACGTGATCTGAGTCTTTCATAGAGTTGTAGAGTTATTAGAGAAATAGAGTTATTTTTTACATTCTTTGGTCGAAGTTTTCAGATCGGGACTTCGGAGCCTGTTCGTTACTCTGTTGTTTCAGATCGGCACTTCGGAGCATGTTCGCGACTCGGTTGATTCAGATCGGCACTTCGGAGCATGTTCGCGACTCGGTTGATTCAGATCGGCACTTCGGAGCCTGTTCACGACTCGGTTGTTTCAGATCGTTACTTCGGAGCATGTTCGCGACTCGGTTGATTCAGATCGGCACTTCGGAGACTGTTCGCGACTCGGTTGATTCAGATCGGCACTTCGGAGCCTGTTCGCGACTCGGTTGATTCAGATCGGCACTTCGGAGCATGTTCGCGACTCGGTTGATTTAGATCGGCACTTCGGAGCCTGTTCGCGACTCGGTTGATTTAGATCGGCACTTCGGAGCCTGTTCGCGACTCGGTTGATTCAGATCGGCACTTCGGAGCCTGTTCGCGACTCGGTTGATTTAGATCGGCACTTCGGAGCATGTTCGCGACTCGGTTGAATCAGATCTGGACTTTGGAGCATGTTTGAGATTTTTTTTTATGTTTTATTCAGTATGTACATGGACCTACACACAAAGGTGGACACACTCTAGACTTGATCATCAGTAGGGCTCTAAACTTTTCATCCATTGGTATTAAGGACGTAGTGTCACAGATCGCAAGAGGCGAAGACTCAAGTGCAGGCAGATGGGAAGACTTTATTTATACATCACCAAAATAAACAAAAACACAACTGAAACCAGAGGAGCGTTCAAAGTTACGAGACATAGACTGAAGTCAGATTCCCAGTGAAATGCTTTCAGACAGCAAATGCAATGAGTTTGCATCCTTCTTTTCTGAGAAGATCATCCATATCAGGAAGGCGATTAGCACATCCTCAAGTAATGCAGTTAGAAGTACCAAGGGTTCACACAAAACAAGGGGAATCTGCTTTTAGTTTCTATGCCGCTCGCAGTTGGAATCAGCTTCCAGAGAGGTCAGATGTGCTAAAACACTAGTCACATTTAAATCTAGACATAAAACTCATCTGTTTAGCTGTGCATTTATTGAATGAGCACTGTGCAATGTCCGAACTCAATGCACTATATTTTCACTGTTTTTTATTTTATGTAAAATAATTTTGTAGCTGTTTTTAAATTCATTTTAATTAAGTACATTTTTTAATCATTATAAAAGTTTTAAAACTGCTTGTTTTATTTTTGTTATAATTTTTCTTTATGATTATTTTACTTTCTTTTATGTAAAGCACTTTGAATTACCATTGTGTATGAAATGTGCTATATAAATAAACTTGCCTTGCCTAGTGTGTTAGTGGGTTATATATATATATATATATATATATATATATATATATATATATATATATATATATATATATATATATATATATATATATATATATATATATATATATAACACACACACACACATACACACACTACCGGTCAGAGTTTGGGATCAGAATGATTTTTAATGTTTTAAAATACTGTAAAACATGTAATATTGTGAAATATTATTAACATTTTTCTATTTTAATATACATGAAGGTGTAATTTATTCATTTGATGTGCAGCTGTATTTTCAGCATCATTTCTCCAGTCTTCAGTGTCACATGATCTTCAGAAATCAGAACAATATGATGATTTATTATTAGAATTATCAACAGCTTTGCTAATAAATATTATTTTGGAATCTGTGATACTTCTTTCAGGATTCTTTGATGAATGAAAAGTTAAAAAGAAGAGCATTTATTTAAAATAGAAGACTTTTCTAACAATATTCACTACAGTTTAATAGTTTGGGGTCAGTAAATTTTTATCCTTTATTTAATAAGAAATTTTATTCTTTATTACATTTTAGAATCTTTTATTCAGGATGTGTTAAATTGATAAGAAGTGATATCAAAGATTAATATTGTTAGAAGAGATTTATATTTTGAATAAACGTTGTTCTTTAAAAAAAGATTATACATCGAAGAATCCTTAAAAAAGTATCGCAGATTCCAAAATAATATTTGGTAGCACACCTATTAATAGTTCTAATAATAAATCATCATATTTTCATGATTTCTAAAGATCATGTGACACTGAAGACTGGAGGAATGATGCTAAAAATACAGCTGCACATCACAGAAATAAATTATATTTGAAAGGATATTAAAATATAAACCATAATTTTATATATTTTATTTTGATAATTTTGAATTATTACTGAGATACAACCTTTTTTTTTAAACAGTTCATTGAACAATAATAAATGAAGTACCTGAAGCTGACAATGACGTAAATGTATAATAATTAGCAAAGATGGTTAATTTAGCGCTGTAAATGCGCGTATGAGGGGCGGAGACGCTTGCGGAGCG
Source organism: Carassius gibelio (assembly GCF_023724105.1). Lineage (NCBI taxonomy): Eukaryota > Metazoa > Chordata > Actinopteri > Cypriniformes > Cyprinidae > Carassius > Carassius gibelio. The sequence continues at coordinate 1,443,510 of NC_068403.1, read as the reverse complement.
TCAGACGCGAGTGAGGACCAAACACAGCAGAACGGTAGGAAACTTCACTCCTCTTATTATTTCTCTTTTATGATAGCGATTTATTTTTAGATACGTGATCTGAGTCTTTCATAGAGTTGTAGAGTTATTAGAGAAATAGAGTTATTTTTTACATTCTTTGGTCGAAGTTTTCAGATCGGGACTTCGGAGCCTGTTCGCGACTCGGTTGATTCAGATCGGCACTTCGGAGCATGTTCGCGACTCGGTTGATTCAGATCGGCACTTCGGAGCCTGTTCGCGACTCGGTTGATTTAGATCGGCACTTCGGAGCATGTTCGCGACTCGGTTGATTCAGATCGGCACTTCGGAGCCTGTTCGCGACTCGGTTGTTTCAGATCGTTACTTCGGAGCATGTTCGCGACTCGGTTGATTCAGATCGGCACTTCGGAGACTGTTCGCGACTCGGTTGATTCAGATCGGCACTTCGGAGCCTGTTCGCGACTCGGTTGATTTAGATCGGCACTTCGGAGCATGTTCGCGACTCGGTTGAATCAGATCTGGACTTTGGAGCATGTTTGAGATTTTTTTTTATGTTTTATTCAGTATGTACATGGACCTACACACAAAGGTGGACACACTCTAGACTTGATCATCAGTAGGGCTCTAAACTTTTCATCCATTGGTATTAAGGACGTAGTGTCACAGATCGCAAGAGGCGAAGACTCAAGTGCAGGCAGATGGGAAGACTTTATTTATACATCACCAAAATAAACAAAAACACAACTGAAACCAGAGGAGCGTTCAAAGTTACGAGACATAGACTGAAGTCAGATTCCCAGTGAAATGCTTTCAGACAGCAAATGCAATGAGTTTGCATCCTTCTTTTCTGAGAAGATCATCCATATCAGGAAGGCGATTAGCACATCCTCAAGTAATGCAGTTAGAAGTACCAAGGGTTCACACAAAACAAGGGGAATCTGCTTTTAGTTTCTATGCCGCTCGCAGTTGGAATCAGCTTCCAGAGAGGTCAGATGTGCTAAAACACTAGTCACATTTAAATCTAGACATAAAACTCATCTGTTTAGCTGTGCATTTATTGAATGAGCACTGTGCAATGTCCGAACTCAATGCACTATATTTTCACTGTTTTTTATTTTATGTAAAATAATTTTGTAGCTGTTTTTAAATTCATTTTAATTAAGTACATTTTTTAATCATTATAAAAGTTTTAAAACTGCTTGTTTTATTTTTGTTATAATTTTTCTTTATGATTATTTTACTTTCTTTTATGTAAAGCACTTTGAATTACCATTGTGTATGAAATGTGCTATATAAATAAACTTGCCTTGCCTAGTGTGTTAGTGGGTTATATATATATATATATATATATATATATATAACACACACACACACACATACACACACTACCGGTCAGAGTTTGGGATCAGAATGATTTTTAATGTTTTAAAATACTGTAAAACATGTAATATTGTGAAATATTATTAACATTTTTCTATTTTAATATACATGAAGGTGTAATTTATTCATTTGATGTGCAGCTGTATTTTCAGCATCATTTCTCCAGTCTTCAGTGTCACATGATCTTCAGAAATCAGAACAATATGATGATTTATTATTAGAATTATCAACAGCTTTGCTAATAAATATTATTTTGGAATCTGTGATACTTCTTTCAGGATTCTTTGATGAATGAAAAGTTAAAAAGAAGAGCATTTATTTAAAATAGAAGACTTTTCTAACAATATTCACTACAGTTTAATAGTTTGGGGTCAGTAAATTTTTATCCTTTATTTAATAAGAAATTTTATTCTTTATTACATTTTAGAATCTTTTATTCAGGATGTGTTAAATTGATAAGAAGTGATATCAAAGATTAATATTGTTAGAAGAGATTTATATTTTGAATAAACGTTGTTCTTTAAAAAAAGATTATACATCGAAGAATCCTTAAAAAAGTATCGCAGATTCCAAAATAATATTTGGTAGCACACCTATTAATAGTTCTAATAATAAATCATCATATTTTCATGATTTCTAAAGATCATGTGACACTGAAGACTGGAGGAATGATGCTAAAAATACAGCTGCACATCACAGAAATAAATTATATTTGAAAGGATATTAAAATATAAACCATAATTTTATATATTTTATTTTGATAATTTTGAATTATTACTGAGATACAACCTTTTTTTTTAAACAGTTCATTGAACAATAATAAATGAAGTACCTGAAGCTGACAATGACGTAAATGTATAATAATTAGCAAAGATGGTTAATTTAGCGCTGTAAATGCGCGTATGAGGGGCGGAGACGCCTGCGGAGCGTCAGACGCGAGTGAGGACCAAACACAGCAGAACGGTAGGAAACTTCACTCCTCTTATTATTTCTCTTTTATGATAGCGATTTATTTTTAGATACGTGATCTGAGTCTTTCATAGAGTTGTAGAGTTATTAGAGAAATAGAGTTATTTTTTACATCCTTTGGTCGAAGTTTTCAGATCGGGACTTCGGAGCCTGTTCGTTACTCTGTTGTTTCAGATCGGGACTTCGGAGCATGTTCGCGACTCGGTTGATTCAGATCGGCACTTCGGAGCATGTTCGCGACTCGGTTGATTCAGATCGGCACTTCGGAGCCTGTTCGCGACTCGGTTGTTTCAGATCGTTACTTCGGAGCATGTTCGCGACTCGGTTGATTCAGATCGGCACTTCGGAGACTGTTCGCGACTCGGTTGATTCAGATCGGCACTTCGTAGCCTGTTCGCGACTCGGTTGATTTAGATCGGCACTTCGGAGCATGTTCGCGACTCGGTTGAATCAGATCTGGACTTTGGAGCATGTTTGAGATTTTTTTTTATGTTTTATTCAGTATGTACATGGACCTACACACAAAGGTGGACACACTCTAGACTTGATCATCAGTAGGGCTCTAAACTTTTCATCCATTGGTATTAAGGACGTAGTGTCACAGATCGCAAGAGGCGAAGACTCAAGTGCAGGCAGATGGGAAGACTTTATTTATACATCACCAAAATAAACAAAAACACAACTGAAACCAGAGGAGCGTTCAAAGTTACGAGACATAGACTGAAGTCAGATTCCCAGTGAAATGCTTTCAGACAGCAAATGCAATGAGTTTGCATCCTTCTTTTCTGAGAAGATCATCCATATCAGGAAGGCGATTAGCACATCCTCAAGTAATGCAGTTAGAAGTACCAAGGGTTCACACAAAACAAGGGGAATCTGCTTTTAGTTTCTATGCCGCTCGCAGTTGGAATCAGCTTCCAGAGAGGTCAGATGTGCTAAAACACTAGTCACATTTAAATCTAGACATAAAACTCATCTGTTTAGCTGTGCATTTATTGAATGAGCACTGTGCAATGTCCGAACTCAATGCACTATATTTTCACTGTTTTTTATTTTATGTAAAATAATTTTGTAGCTGTTTTTAAATTCATTTTAATTAAGTACATTTTTTAATCATTATAAAAGTTTTAAAACTGCTTGTTTTATTTTTGTTATAATTTTTCTTTATGATTATTTTACTTTCTTTTATGTAAAGCACTTTGAATTACCATTGTGTATGAAATGTGCTATATAAATAAACTTGCCTTGCCTAGTGTGTTAGTGGGTTATATATATATATATATATATATATATATATATATATATATATATAACACACACACACACACATACACACACTACCGGTCAGAGTTTGGGATCAGAATGATTTTTAATGTTTTAAAATACTGTAAAACATGTAATATTGTGAAATATTATTAACATTTTTCTATTTTAATATACATGAAGGTGTAATTTATTCATTTGATGTGCAGCTGTATTTTCAGCATCATTTCTCCAGTCTTCAGTGTCACATGATCTTCAGAAATCAGAACAATATGATGATTTATTATTAGAATTATCAACAGCTTTGCTAATAAATATTATTTTGGAATCTGTGATACTTCTTTCAGGATTCTTTGATGAATGAAAAGTTAAAAAGAAGAGCATTTATTTAAAATAGAAGACTTTTCTAACAATATTCACTACAGTTTAATAGTTTGGGGTCAGTAAATTTTTATCCTTTATTTAATAAGAAATTTTATTCTTTATTACATTTTAGAATCTTTTATTCAGGATGTGTTAAATTGATAAGAAGTGATATCAAAGATTAATATTGTTAGAAGAGATTTATATTTTGAATAAACGTTGTTCTTTAAAAAAAGATTATACATCGAAGAATCCTTAAAAAAGTATCGCAGATTCCAAAATAATATTTGGTAGCACACCTATTAATAGTTCTAATAATAAATCATCATATTTTCATGATTTCTAAAGATCATGTGACACTGAAGACTGGAGGAATGATGCTAAAAATACAGCTGCACATCACAGAAATAAATTATATTTGAAAGGATATTAAAATATAAACCATAATTTTATATATTTTATTTTGATAATTTTGAATTATTACTGAGATACAACCTTTTTTTTTAAACAGTTCATTGAACAATAGTAAATGAAGTACCTGAAGCTGACAATGACGTAAATGTATAATAATTAGCAAAGATGGTTAATTTAGCGCTGTAAATGCGCGTATGAGGGGCGGAGACGCCTGCGGAGCGTCAGACGCGAGTGAGGACCAAACACAGCAGAACGGTAGGAAACTTCACTCCTCTTATTATTTCTCTTTTATGATAGCGATTTATTTTTAGATACGTGATCTGAGTCTTTCATAGAGTTGTAGAGTTATTAGAGAAATAGAGTTATTTTTTACATCCTTTGGTCGAAGTTTTCAGATCGGGACTTCGGAGCCTGTTCGTTACTCTGTTGTTTCAGATCGGGACTTCGGAGCATGTTCGCGACTCGGTTGATTCAGATCGGCACTTCGGAGCATGTTCGCGACTCGGTTGATTCAGATCGGCACTTCGGAGCCTGTTCGCGACTCGGTTGTTTCAGATCGTTACTTCGGAGCATGTTCGCGACTCGGTTGATTCAGATCGGCACTTCGGAGACTGTTCGCGACTCGGTTGATTCAGATCGGCACTTCGTAGCCTGTTCGCGACTCGGTTGATTTAGATCGGCACTTCGGAGCATGTTCGCGACTCGGTTGAATCAGATCTGGACTTTGGAGCATGTTTGAGATTTTTTTTTATGTTTTATTCAGTATGTACATGGACCTACACACAAAGGTGGACACACTCTAGACTTGATCATCAGTAGGGCTCTAAACTTTTCATCCATTGGTATTAAGGACGTAGTGTCACAGATCGCAAGAGGCGAAGACTCAAGTGCAGGCAGATGGGAAGACTTTATTTATACATCACCAAAATAAACAAAAACACAACTGAAACCAGAGGAGCGTTCAAAGTTACGAGACATAGACTGAAGTCAGATTCCCAGTGAAATGCTTTCAGACAGCAAATGCAATGAGTTTGCATCCTTCTTTTCTGAGAAGATCATCCATATCAGGAAGGCGATTAGCACATCCTCAAGTAATGCAGTTAGAAGTACCAAGGGTTCACACAAAACAAGGGGAATCTGCTTTTAGTTTCTATGCCGCTCGCAGTTGGAATCAGCTTCCAGAGAGGTCAGATGTGCTAAAACACTAGTCACATTTAAATCTAGACATAAAACTCATCTGTTTAGCTGTGCATTTATTGAATGAGCACTGTGCAATGTCCGAACTCAATGCACTATATTTTCACTGTTTTTTATTTTATGTAAAATAATTTTGTAGCTGTTTTTAAATTCATTTTAATTAAGTACATTTTTTAATCATTATAAAAGTTTTAAAACTGCTTGTTTTATTTTTGTTATAATTTTTCTTTATGATTATTTTACTTTCTTTTATGTAAAGCACTTTGAATTACCATTGTGTATGAAATGTGCTATATAAATAAACTTGCCTTGCCTAGTGTGTTAGTGGGTTATATATATATATATATATATATATATATATATATATATATATATATATATATATATATATATATATATATATATATTTATATATATATATATATATATATATATATATATAACACACACACACACACATACACACACTACCGGTCAGAGTTTGGGATCAGAATGATTTGTAATGTTTTAAAATACTGTAAAACATGTAATATTGTGAAATATTATTAACATTTTTCTATTTTAATATACATGAAGGTGTAATTTATTCATTTGATGTGCAGCTGTATTTTCAGCATCATTTCTCCAGTCTTCAGTGTCACATGATCTTCAGAAATCAGAACAATATGATGATTTATTATTAGAATTATCAACAGCTTTGCTAATAAATATTATTTTGGAATCTGTGATACTTCTTTCAGGATTCTTTGATGAATGAAAAGTTAAAAAGAAGAGCATTTATTTAAAATAGAAGACTTTTCTAACAATATTCACTACAGTTTAATAGTTTGGGGTCAGTAAATTTTTATCCTTTATTTAATAAGAAATTTTATTCTTTATTACATTTTAGAATCTTTTATTCAGGATGTGTTAAATTGATAAGAAGTGATATCAAAGATTAATATTGTTAGAAGAGATTTATATTTTGAATAAACGTTGTTCTTTAAAAAAAGATTATACATCGAAGAATCCTTAAAAAAGTATCGCAGATTCCAAAATAATATTTGGTAGCACACCTATTAATAGTTCTAATAATAAATCATCATATTTTCATGATTTCTAAAGATCATGTGACACTGAAGACTGGAGGAATGATGCTAAAAATACAGCTGCACATCACAGAAATAAATTATATTTGAAAGGATATTAAAATATAAACCATAATTTTATATATTTTATTTTGATAATTTTGAATTATTACTGAGATACAACCTTTTTTTTTAAACAGTTCATTGAACAATAATAAATGAAGTACCTGAAGCTGACAATGACGTAAATGTATAATAATTAGCAAAGATGGTTAATTTAGCGCTGTAAATGCGCGTATGAGGGGCGGAGACGCCTGCGGAGCGTCAGACGCGAGTGAGGACCAAACACAGCAGAACGGTAGGAAACTTCACTCCTCTTATTATTTCTCTTTTATGATAGCGATTTATTTTTAGATACGTGATCTGAGTCTTTCATAGAGTTGTAGAGTTATTAGAGAAATAGAGTTATTTTTTACATTCTTTGGTCGAAGTTTTCAGATCGGGACTTCGGAGCCTGTTCGTTACTCTGTTGTTTCAGATCGGGACTTCGGAGCATGTTCGCGACTCGGTTGATTCAGATCGGCACTTCGGAGCATGTTCGCGACTCGGTTGATTCAGATCGGCACTTCGGAGCCTGTTCGCGACTCGGTTGTTTCAGATCGTTACTTCGGAGCATGTTCGCGACTCGGTTGATTCAGATCGGCACTTCGGAGACTGTTCGCGACTCGGTTGATTCAGATCGGCACTTCGGAGCCTGTTCGCGACTCGGTTGATTTAGATCGGCACTTCGGAGCATGTTCGCGACTCGGTTGAATCAGATCTGGACTTTGGAGCATGTTTGAGATTTTTTTTTATGTTTTATTCAGTATGTACATGGACCTACACACAAAGGTGGACACACTCTAGACTTGATCATCAGTAGGGCTCTAAACTTTTCATCCATTGGTATTAAGGACGTAGTGTCACAGATCGCAAGAGGCGAAGACTCAAGTGCAGGCAGATGGGAAGACTTTATTTATACATCACCAAAATAAACAAAAACACAACTGAAACCAGAGGAGCGTTCAAAGTTACGAGACATAGACTGAAGTCAGATTCCCAGTGAAATGCTTTCAGACAGCAAATGCAATGAGTTTGCATCCTTCTTTTCTGAGAAGATCATCCATATCAGGAAGGCGATTAGCACATCCTCAAGTAATGCAGTTAGAAGTACCAAGGGTTCACACAAAACAAGGGGAATCTGCTTTTAGTTTCTATGCCGCTCGCAGTTGGAATCAGCTTCCAGAGAGGTCAGATGTGCTAAAACACTAGTCACATTTAAATCTAGACTTAAAACTCTTCTGTTTAGCTGTGCATTTATTGAATGAGCACTGTGCAATGTCCGAACTCAATGCACTATATTTTCACTGTTTTTTATTTTATGTAAAATAATTTTGTAGCTGTTTTTAAATTCATTTTAATTAAGTAAATTTTTTAATCATTATAAAAGTTTTAAAACTGCTTGTTTTATTTTTGTTATAATTTTTCTTTATGATTATTTTACTTTCTTTTATGTAAAGCACTTTGAATTACCATTGTGTATGAAATGTGCTATATAAATAAACTTGCCTTGCCTAGTGTGTTAGTGGGTTATATATATATATATATATATATATATATATATATATATATATATATATATAACACACACACACACACACATACACACACTACCGGTCAGAGTTTGGGATCAGAATGATTTTTAATGTTTTAAAATACTGTAAAACATGTAATATTGTGAAATATTATTAACATTTTTCTATTTTAATATACATGAAGGTGTAATTTATTCATTTGATGTGCAGCTGTATTTTCAGCATCATTTCTCCAGTCTTCAGTGTCACATGATCTTCAGAAATCAGAACAATATGATGATTTATTATTAGAATTATCAACAGCTTTGCTAATAAATATTATTTTGGAATCTGTGATACTTCTTTCAGGATTCTTTGATGAATGAAAAGTTAAAAAGAAGAGCATTTATTTAAAATAGAAGACTTTTCTAACAATATTCACTACAGTTTAATAGTTTGGGGTCAGTAAATTTTTATCCTTTATTTAATAAGAAATTTTATTCTTTATTACATTTTAGAATCTTTTATTCAGGATGTGTTAAATTGATAAGAAGTGATATCAAAGATTAATATTGTTAGAAGAGATTTATATTTTGAATAAACGTTGTTCTTTAAAAAAAGATTATACATCGAAGAATCCTTAAAAAAGTATCGCAGATTCCAAAATAATATTTGGTAGCACACCTATTAATAGTTCTAATAATAAATCATCATATTTTCATGATTTCTAAAGATCATGTGACACTGAAGACTGGAGGAATGATGCTAAAAATACAGCTGCACATCACAGAAATAAATTATATTTGAAAGGATATTAAAATATAAACCATAATTTTATATATTTTATTTTGATAATTTTGAATTATTACTGAGATACAACCTTTTTTTTTAAACAGTTCATTGAACAATAATAAATGAAGTACCTGAAGCTGACAATGACGTAAATGTATAATAATTAGCAAAGATGGTTAATTTAGCGCTGTAAATGCGCGTATGAGGGGCGGAGACGCTTGCGGAGCGTCAGACGCGAGTGAGGACCAAACACAGCAGAACGGTAGGAAACTTCACTCCTCTTATTATTTCTCTTTTATGATAGCGATTTATTTTTAGATACGTGATCTGAGTCTTTCATAGAGTTGTAGAGTTATTAGAGAAATAGAGTTATTTTTTACATTCTTTGGTCGAAGTTTTCAGATCGGGACTTCGGAGCCTGTTCGCGACTCGGTTGATTCAGATCGGCACTTCGGAGCATGTTCGCGACTCGGTTGATTCAGATCGGCACTTCGGAGCCTGTTCGCGACTCGGTTGATTTAGATCGGCACTTCGGAGCATGTTCGCGACTCGGTTGATTCAGATCGGCACTTCGGAGCCTGTTCGCGACTCGGTTGTTTCAGATCGTTACTTCGGAGCATGTTCGCGACTCGGTTGATTCAGATCGGCACTTCGGAGACTGTTCGCGACTCGGTTGATTCAGATCGGCACTTCGGAGCCTGTTCGCGACTCGGTTGATTTAGATCGGCACTTCGGAGCATGTTCGCGACTCGGTTGAATCAGATCTGGACTTTGGAGCATGTTTGAGATTTTTTTTTATGTTTTATTCAGTATGTACATGGACCTACACACAAAGGTGGACACACTCTAGACTTGATCATCAGTAGGGCTCTAAACTTTTCATCCATTGGTATTAAGGACGTAGTGTCACAGATCGCAAGAGGCGAAGACTCAAGTGCAGGCAGATGGGAAGACTTTATTTATACATCACCAAAATAAACAAAAACACAACTGAAACCAGAGGAGCGTTCAAAGTTACGAGACATAGACTGAAGTCAGATTCCCAGTGAAATGCTTTCAGACAGCAAATGCAATGAGTTTGCATCCTTCTTTTCTGAGAAGATCATCCATATCAGGAAGGCGATTAGCACATCCTCAAGTAATGCAGTTAGAAGTACCAAGGGTTCACACAAAACAAGGGGAATCTGCTTTTAGTTTCTATGCCGCTCGCAGTTGGAATCAGCTTCCAGAGAGGTCAGATGTGCTAAAACACTAGTCACATTTAAATCTAGACATAAAACTCATCTGTTTAGCTGTGCATTTATTGAATGAGCACTGTGCAATGTCCGAACTCAATGCACTATATTTTCACTGTTTTTTATTTTATGTAAAATAATTTTGTAGCTGTTTTTAAATTCATTTTAATTAAGTACATTTTTTAATCATTATAAAAGTTTTAAAACTGCTTGTTTTATTTTTGTTATAATTTTTCTTTATGATTATTTTACTTTCTTTTATGTAAAGCACTTTGAATTACCATTGTGTATGAAATGTGCTATATAAATAAACTTGCCTTGCCTAGTGTGTTAGTGGGTTATATATATATATATATATATATATATATATATATATATATATATATATATATATAACACACACACACACACATACACACACTACCGGTCAGAGTTTGGGATCAGAATGATTTTTAATGTTTTAAAATACTGTAAAACATGTAATATTGTGAAATATTATTAACATTTTTCTATTTTAATATACATGAAGGTGTAATTTATTCATTTGATGTGCAGCTGTATTTTCAGCATCATTTCTCCAGTCTTCAGTGTCACATGATCTTCAGAAATCAGAACAATATGATGATTTATTATTAGAATTATCAACAGCTTTGCTAATAAATATTATTTTGGAATCTGTGATACTTCTTTCAGGATTCTTTGATGAATGAAAAGTTAAAAAGAAGAGCATTTATTTAAAATAGAAGACTTTTCTAACAATATTCACTACAGTTTAATAGTTTGGGGTCAGTAAATTTTTATCCTTTATTTAATAAGAAATTTTATTCTTTATTACATTTTAGAATCTTTTATTCAGGATGTGTTAAATTGATAAGAAGTGATATCAAAGATTAATATTGTTAGAAGAGATTTATATTTTGAATAAACGTTGTTCTTTAAAAAAAGATTATACATCGAAGAATCCTTAAAAAAGTATCGCAGATTCCAAAATAATATTTGGTAGCACACCTATTAATAGTTCTAATAATAAATCATCATATTTTCATGATTTCTAAAGATCATGTGACACTGAAGACTGGAGGAATGATGCTAAAAATACAGCTGCACATCACAGAAATAAATTATATTTGAAAGGATATTAAAATATAAACCATAATTTTATATATTTTATTTTGATAATTTTGAATTATTACTGAGATACAACCTTTTTTTTTAAACAGTTCATTGAACAATAATAAATGAAGTACCTGAAGCTGACAATGACGTAAATGTATAATAATTAGCAAAGATGGTTAATTTAGCGCTGTAAATGCGCGTATGAGGGGCGGAGACGCCTGCGGAGCGTCAGACGCGAGTGAGGACCAAACACAGCAGAACGGTAGGAAACTTCACTCCTCTTATTATTTCTCTTTTATGATAGCGATTTATTTTTAGATACGTGATCTGAGTCTTTCATAGAGTTGTAGAGTTATTAGAGAAATAGAGTTATTTTTTACATCCTTTGGTCGAAGTTTTCAGATCGGGACTTCGGAGCCTGTTCGTTACTCTGTTGTTTCAGATCGGGACTTCGGAGCATGTTCGCGACTCGGTTGATTCAGATCGGCACTTCGGAGCATGTTCGCGACTCGGTTGATTCAGATCGGCACTTCGGAGCCTGTTCGCGACTCGGTTGTTTCAGATCGTTACTTCGGAGCATGTTCGCGACTCGGTTGATTCAGATCGGCACTTCGGAGACTGTTCGCGACTCGGTTGATTCAGATCGGCACTTCGTAGCCTGTTCGCGACTCGGTTGATTTAGATCGGCACTTCGGAGCCTGTTCGCGACTCGGTTGAATCAGATCTGGACTTTGGAGCATGTTTGAGATTTTTTTTAATGTTTTATTCAGTATGTACATGGACCTACACACAAAGGTGGACACACTCTAGACTTGATCATCAGTAGGGCTCTAAACTTTTCATCCATTGGTATTAAGGACGTAGTGTCACAGATCGCAAGAGGCGAAGACTCAAGTGCAGGCAGATGGGAAGACTTTATTTATACATCACCAAAATAAACAAAAACACAACTGAAACCAGAGGAGCGTTCAAAGTTACGAGACATAGACTGAAGTCAGATTCCCAGTGAAATGCTTTCAGACAGCAAATGCAATGAGTTTGCATCCTTCTTTTCTGAGAAGATCATCCATATCAGGAAGGCGATTAGCACATCCTCAAGTAATGCAGTTAGAAGTACCAAGGGTTCACACAAAACAAGGGGAATCTGCTTTTAGTTTCTATGCCGCTCGCAGTTGGAATCAGCTTCCAGAGAGGTCAGATGTGCTAAAACACTAGTCACATTTAAATCTAGACATAAAACTCATCTGTTTAGCTGTGCATTTATTGAATGAGCACTGTGCAATGTCCGAACTCAATGCACTATATTTTCACTGTTTTTTATTTTATGTAAAATAATTTTGTAGCTGTTTTTAAATTCATTTTAATTAAGTACATTTTTTAATCATTATAAAAGTTTTAAAACTGCTTGTTTTATTTTTGTTATAATTTTTCTTTATGATTATTTTACTTTCTTTTATGTAAAGCACTTTGAATTACCATTGTGTATGAAATGTGCTATATAAATAAACTTGCCTTGCCTAGTGTGTTAGTGGGTTATATATATATATATATACACTCAAAAAAATGAATTTTTAGTTTTGTTCACTTTACCTGAACAATTCATGTTGAATTGATGCCATTTTGGCTATTTTTCATTTCAACATGATTGTGTCATGTTAAACTGACTTAAACCTGTCTCTCGTTGGTTTAACATAAAGTTTTCATTTTGAAAGAACATGTTTCAATCAAGTCCCTCAAAATAAGTTTTACACTTCCCATCATGCTTTGCACAGGACTGGATATGGGGAGAGAAAATGTTGAAATAAAGTGTTATTTTATGCAGTTTTTAATAAAATGTGATAATAAGGAGACTTTTTCATGTATAATGCTCTATTATGTGGGCATTTTAAAAGACTTTATATTGGTGTATTTTGTGCGAGTTACCATTGTGGTGAAGTGTGGAGCTTGTGGTTGGGTTGAGGACCTGGTTGAAAGAACGTCTAAAATACTTAATTTAAAAAAAAGCAACTTTAATGAGAGTGCTAGTGTATGATGTACACATAGTAACATCCTTAAACTGCAAACAATTAACATCATGTGTAAAGAAAAGTTATATCTTACTTGCTAATGTTTTTATAACACTTTGGCTAAACTTGCATGGACAGTGGTTCTACATGATGTAAACATATTATCTCTACTCAGATATTTCATGTAGGATGAACTAAAGCAAACTGAGTAAACTCAACTAAAGGTAGACAAGTCCTTATAACTTGATTTATTCATGTCCAAATAACATGGTACAAACATGTGGAACCACTGTCCATGATAGAATCATGTTCAGCCAAAGAGTCATTTTTTTGAGTGTATATATATATATATATATATATATATATATATATATATATATATATATAACACACACACACACACATACACACACTACCGGTCAGAGTTTGGGATCAGAATGATTTGTAATGTTTTAAAATACTGTAAAACATGTAATATTGTGAAATATTATTAACATTTTTCTATTTTAATATACATGAAGGTGTAATTTATTCATTTGATGTGCAGCTGTATTTTCAGCATCATTTCTCCAGTCTTCAGTGTCACATGATCTTCAGAAATCAGAACAATATGATGATTTATTATTAGAATTATCAACAGCTTTGCTAATAAATATTATTTTGGAATCTGTGATACTTCTTTCAGGATTCTTTGATGAATGAAAAGTTAAAAAGAAGAGCATTTATTTAAAATAGAAGACTTTTCTAACAATATTCACTACAGTTTAATAGTTTGGGGTCAGTAAATTTTTATCCTTTATTTAATAAGAAATTTTATTCTTTATTACATTTTAGAATCTTTTATTCAGGATGTGTTAAATTGATAAGAAGTGATATCAAAGATTAATATTGTTAGAAGAGATTTATATTTTGAATAAACGTTGTTCTTTAAAAAAAGATTATACATCGAAGAATCCTTAAAAAAGTATCGCAGATTCCAAAATAATATTTGGTAGCACACCTATTAATAGTTCTAATAATAAATCATCATATTTTCATGATTTCTAAAGATCATGTGACACTGAAGACTGGAGGAATGATGCTAAAAATACAGCTGCACATCACAGAAATAAATTATATTTGAAAGGATATTAAAATATAAACCATAATTTTATATATTTTATTTTGATAATTTTGAATTATTACTGAGATACAACCTTTTTTTTTAAACAGTTCATTGAACAATAATAAATGAAGTACCTGAAGCTGACAATGACGTAAATGTATAATAATTAGCAAAGATGGTTAATTTAGCGCTGTAAATGCGCGTATGAGGGGCGGAGACGCCTGCGGAGCGTCAGACGCGAGTGAGGACCAAACACAGCAGAACGGTAGGAAACTTCACTCCTCTTATTATTTCTCTTTTATGATAGCGATTTATTTTTAGATACGTGATCTGAGTCTTTCATAGAGTTGTAGAGTTATTAGAGAAATAGAGTTATTTTTTACATTCTTTGGTCGAAGTTTTCAGATCGGGACTTCGGAGCCTGTTCGTTACTCTGTTGTTTCAGATCGGGACTTCGGAGCATGTTCGCGACTCGGTTGATTCAGATCGGCACTTCGGAGCATGTTCGCGACTCGGTTGATTCAGATCGGCACTTCGGAGCCTGTTCGCGACTCGGTTGTTTCAGATCGTTACTTCGGAGCATGTTCGCGACTCGGTTGATTCAGATCGGCACTTCGGAGACTGTTCGCGACTCGGTTGATTCAGATCGGCACTTCGGAGCCTGTTCGCGACTCGGTTGATTTAGATCGGCACTTCGGAGCATGTTCGCGACTCGGTTGAATCAGATCTGGACTTTGGAGCATGTTTGAGATTTTTTTTTATGTTTTATTCAGTATGTACATGGACCTACACACAAAGGTGGACACACTCTAGACTTGATCATCAGTAGGGCTCTAAACTTTTCATCCATTGGTATTAAGGACGTAGTGTCACAGATCGCAAGAGGCGAAGACTCAAGTGCAGGCAGATGGGAAGACTTTATTTATACATCACCAAAATAAACAAAAACACAACTGAAACCAGAGGAGCGTTCAAAGTTACGAGACATAGACTGAAGTCAGATTCCCAGTGAAATGCTTTCAGACAGCAAATGCAATGAGTTTGCATCCTTCTTTTCTGAGAAGATCATCCATATCAGGAAGGCGATTAGCACATCCTCAAGTAATGCAGTTAGAAGTACCAAGGGTTCACACAAAACAAGGGGAATCTGCTTTTAGTTTCTATGCCGCTCGCAGTTGGAATCAGCTTCCAGAGAGGTCAGATGTGCTAAAACACTAGTCACATTTAAATCTAGACATAAAACTCATCTGTTTAGCTGTGCATTTATTGAATGAGCACTGTGCAATGTCCGAACTCAATGCACTATATTTTCACTGTTTTTTATTTTATGTAAAATAATTTTGTAGCTGTTTTTAAATTCATTTTAATTAAGTACATTTTTTAATCATTATAAAAGTTTTAAAACTGCTTGTTTTATTTTTGTTATAATTTTTCTTTATGATTATTTTACTTTCTTTTATGTAAAGCACTTTGAATTACCATTGTGTATGAAATGTGCTATATAAATAAACTTGCCTTGCCTAGTGTGTTAGTGGGTTATATATATATATATATATATATATATATATATATATATATATATATATATATATATAACACACACACACACACATACACACACTACCGGTCAGAGTTTGGGATCAGAATGATTTTTAATGTTTTAAAATACTGTAAAACATGTAATATTGTGAAATATTATTAACATTTTTCTATTTTAATATACATGAAGGTGTAATTTATTCATTTGATGTGCAGCTGTATTTTCAGCATCATTTCTCCAGTCTTCAGTGTCACATGATCTTCAGAAATCAGAACAATATGATGATTTATTATTAGAATTATCAACAGCTTTGCTAATAAATATTATTTTGGAATCTGTGATACTTCTTTCAGGATTCTTTGATGAATGAAAAGTTAAAAAGAAGAGCATTTATTTAAAATAGAAGACTTTTCTAACAATATTCACTACAGTTTAATAGTTTGGGGTCAGTAAATTTTTATCCTTTATTTAATAAGAAATTTTATTCTTTATTACATTTTAGAATCTTTTATTCAGGATGTGTTAAATTGATAAGAAGTGATATCAAAGATTAATATTGTTAGAAGAGATTTATATTTTGAATAAACGTTGTTCTTTAAAAAAAGATTATACATCGAAGAATCCTTAAAAAAGTATCGCAGATTCCAAAATAATATTTGGTAGCACACCTATTAATAGTTCTAATAATAAATCATCATATTTTCATGATTTCTAAAGATCATGTGACACTGAAGACTGGAGGAATGATGCTAAAAATACAGCTGCACATCACAGAAATAAATTATATTTGAAAGGATATTAAAATATAAACCATAATTTTATATATTTTATTTTGATAATTTTGAATTATTACTGAGATACAACCTTTTTTTTTAAACAGTTCATTGAACAATAATAAATGAAGTACCTGAAGCTGACAATGACGTAAATGTATAATAATTAGCAAAGATGGTTAATTTAGCGCTGTAAATGCGCGTATGAGGGGCGGAGACGCCTGCGGAGCGTCAGACACGAGTGAGGACCAAACACAGCAGAACGGTAGGAAACTTCACTCCTCTTATTATTTCTCTTTTATGATAGCGATTTATTTTTAGATACGTGATCTGAGTCTTTCATAGAGTTGTAGAGTTATTAGAGAAATAGAGTTATTTTTTACATTCTTTGGTCGAAGTTTTCAGATCGGGACTTCGGAGCCTGTTCGTTACTCTGTTGTTTCAGATCGGGACTTCGGAGCATGTTCGCGACTCGGTTGATTCAGATCGGCACTTCGGAGCATGTTCGCGACTCGGTTGATTCAGATCGGCACTTCGGAGCCTGTTCGCGACTCGGTTGTTTCAGATCGTTACTTCGGAGCATGTTCGCGACTCGGTTGATTCAGATCGGCACTTCGGAGACTGTTCGCGACTCGGTTGATTCAGATCGGCACTTCGGAGCCTGTTCGCGACTCGGTTGATTTAGATCGGCACTTCGGAGCATGTTCGCGACTCGGTTGAATCAGATCTGGACTTTGGAGCATGTTTGAGATTTTTTTTTATGTTTTATTCAGTATGTACATGGACCTACACACAAAGGTGGACACACTCTAGACTTGATCATCAGTAGGGCTCTAAACTTTTCATCCATTGGTATTAAGGACGTAGTGTCACAGATCGCAAGAGGCGAAGACTCAAGTGCAGGCAGATGGGAAGACTTTATTTATACATCACCAAAATAAACAAAAACACAACTGAAACCAGAGGAGCGTTCAAAGTTACGAGACATAGACTGAAGTCAGATTCCCAGTGAAATGCTTTCAGACAGCAAATGCAATGAGTTTGCATCCTTCTTTTCTGAGAAGATCATCCATATCAGGAAGGCGATTAGCACATCCTCAAGTAATGCAGTTAGAAGTACCAAGGGTTCACACAAAACAAGGGGAATCTGCTTTTAGTTTCTATGCCGCTCGCAGTTGGAATCAGCTTCCAGAGAGGTCAGATGTGCTAAAACACTAGTCACATTTAAATCTAGACATAAAACTCATCTGTTTAGCTGTGCATTTATTGAATGAGCACTGTGCAATGTCCGAACTCAATGCACTATATTTTCACTGTTTTTTATTTTATGTAAAATAATTTTGTAGCTGTTTTTAAATTCATTTTAATTAAGTACATTTTTTAATCATTCACTGCAAAAATTTTCGGTGTAAATTTACAGTAAATAATTGGATAAATTTTGCATGACTTTCACAGTAAGGATTACAGCAATATACTGTGAAATATAGTTACAGCAATTTACTGTAATTTTATATCTGTGATATTACAATGCATTGTTGTAAAAGCACAACTGTATACTGTAACTTCACAGCTTCAATGTCAAAGCAATTACTGTGATATTACAGTACATTACTAGGGAATTACAATATTTTGCTGTACATCATTACAACAAGACCCTGTACTTTTACAGTGTGTACTGTGAAAGTAATGTTCAAGTTGACAATAATTTACTGTGAATTTACAATGTATACTGTGGAAGTCATGCTAAAATTGTCCTATAACTTACTGTAAAAGTAATGCAGATAAAGCTTCCATTTACTGTGAATTTACAATCATTGTACTATTAACCCCCTCCCCCCAACAAACAACTCTGAGGTAAAGACAACTTTAGCCGATTGGCATATTTATTAACAAAAAATATTTTTCAATGTACAGCAGATGCCAAGAACCTCAAGAGTTCAACAAATTCAACTTTCTAGTCATAAAAGCCATCTTAAAATGCAGAAAATGCAGAGAAATTGTGCAAACTTGCAATTCAACTACCTGTCGCAAAATTCAACTATTCAACTAGCTGTGTCACAATAACAGTAATGGACAGGATGGGAATGAGGCATTCATGGCAAGATAAGAGAGCAAGGGAGAGAGCGATGAAGTAATGTCAGGTGCTCCTCTCTGTCTCAAACATTATAATGAGTCCACAAGGAACAGCATTGTGTAAAAATCTTGTAGTGCAAAGTTGTCTTGAAAAATTACAAAAAGAACAAGGCTACTCAAAACTGAGCCTGACAACTACTGCTGCTGCTGCTGCAAAAAAAAACTATGATGCCCACTCAAAGTCAATAAGTTTCCTCAAAAGGGTGCTCACATGAGGGTTCATTGTTGTCCGCTTCTTGGTCTTTGAGCCTCTTTCAGGATTGATGCCCAGGAAGCATCTGTTAATAAGCAAAGATAGTTTCAGTTTTAAATAGACTTACAGTATATATTGCAGACAGCATTTATCAAGGTGTGCTTTTTGCTGTGCTTATTCCCCACATAGAACCCTAATAGATATAATTCAAACTTGTTAGATATTCTGCTCACCATAAAATTGCCATTTTTAGCCAAGGTGCCTCAGGTTAGGTTTGCCTGAGGCAAAGTGGTTGATTTTTTACTATGATAGGTAGCAAAACTAAATAAATAGCTTTGATTGGACCGGCAGGTATTTGTCAGCATAACATGTGTAGAAACCCAGACTGATCTGCAGAGCGAAATTGAATGAGTTCGCGAGATCAGGATGGTCTCACCAGGCTAGCCTCATGTACCTTGTTTGTCAGCATTTTCAACCTCAAGACAATCATTGAGTTGGAAGCCTGTACTATAATGTGAATTACAAGATTAAATGTGATCTTTATAAAATACCTTTGAATGAACTCCAGCGTTGAAGATCCAGCGGCAG
Source organism: Carassius gibelio (assembly GCF_023724105.1). Lineage (NCBI taxonomy): Eukaryota > Metazoa > Chordata > Actinopteri > Cypriniformes > Cyprinidae > Carassius > Carassius gibelio. Next base: position 1,423,745 of record NC_068403.1, on the reverse strand, counting down.
GATACTCAAGGTTGAATACGTAATAGCTGCTGAAGAAAGCAGCTACTCCGTGTAAAAAGAAAGGGTGTGGGCCCATCACGACATGTCCCTCGATTGACAAAAGCCATCCAGAGGGCTTCATCATGTCACCTGAAATGAACAGATACAACATTATGTGTTTTGAGCACTTTGGATCTGCTTAAGATTTGGATCAGCTTTCTAGAATGAAAACAAAATAATGAGTTAGAAATGTCGGTACTAGATCAAAGTAACATTACCTTGAATGATCAAGCAGGGGGTGCCGGGGAGTTCTGCAGTATTGACGTCCACAGCAGTGGCACATGGCTGTAACATAGTTAACACACAATAGCATGGTTTTAGGATAAAGGATAAATATTGTTCATTGGTCAGAGGTAGTAAATCATGCAAGGTAAATGTTGATAATGTAATCACTCAATTTGCATTTTAAATATTTGAATGAAAAATCTTACATCAACTTCAAGCATCAAACTCTCTTTCGGCTCTCTGAAGTACAACATTAGGAGCAGCAGGATGCAGGCAGCCTTGTCAGAGTCTGGATCATAGCAGGCCAGAACATCACGGATCTTGGGGTTGTCCAGTGTTGCACAGTAATCCAGGATGGTCTGTCCTCGTCGACTAATTGCCTCCTGTAGCTTCTGAAGGACATTGACGTCCGTCAGAAGGTTAAAGTGCGAGAATAGGCATTTCTGAGAGAAGAGAAATGGCCATTCCTGTTTGATCTCAGACATTGCTGCAGAAGGCACTTTGTTAAGGTATTTCCGCAGGATGACATATGTCTTTTCCATCATTGGTTCTGCTCTCTCTGCCCCACTCATTCCTTCCTCTGTGTATACAGACATACAAATGTATTGTTAGTACCCAAGTAACAATTTGGTCTTGTAGCCGCTCAACACACACAGTGTTCAGATCTTGACCAATTACTAAATTCTAAACAAAATTACCCAAAAAGACAATAGATGGCATGCCTGAGTAGATGTTCAGCAGATCCCTCTTTATATTCTCCAACGTTGCCTCAGTCTCCCCCTCTGGCAAATCTGCTGGGCCCCACCTGACACACCTAGGAGTGGGCATCACAGAGTAACAATACTATTGAGGATGGTTATAACTCAGAAGTTGGAGCAAGCCATCTCATGACTGAATGGTCAGCAGTTTGATTCCCTGTTGTGACTGTCTAAATAGACCCATCCCACAGAAGTTATGTTACAGTGTAATAGTGTTGTAAACACAGGTGTATTTTATCAAAATAATTAAAGGGATATTCCACCATTTGGGGAATTAAGCTCATTTTCCACCTCCCCTTGAGTAAAATCAATTGATTTTTACTTTTCTCCCATTCATCCAGCAGTTCCCTGAGTCTGGCGATACCATGTATAGCTCCAGCCTAGCATAGATCATTGGATCGGATTAGACCATTAGCATCTCGCCTGCAAAGTGACTAAGATTTCCGGAATTTGTCAATTAGCTTAATTCCCCAAATGGTGGAATATCCCTTTAAGGTCAAGGTATTTAGTGTACCACAACCATGCATGCCAGAGAGCCACTATGCACAATATCAGTGACCTGGCTCAGTTAATCCTAAATGGAACAAGGCCATAATCACAGGTAATTACACCTGTTTACACTACACTATTAACATCGCAACATGATTGCTGTGAAAAGGGTCCATGTCAAAGTGTCAATAAAGTAGTCAAGAGAAAAGTATGTTTTGTCCAGTTTCAGGGATCTTCATGGTCATATACCATGCTTTCAAACAAATATTGACAGTCTTTTCATGTATGTTGCCACATACATATTGCCACATACCCGTATTGGTCAACAGGACCTCTTGCCAGTCTGGCCTCTCCTGCCATTCCCGTGCGTGGTCTTCTTTCTCTGCGGCGTTGAGCAAGAGTTTTATTCCTATTTTTATACTCCACTCTTGTTTTTACTTGTTGCAGAAGAGAGTGACATCCGTCTCCAGCAGTATCACCATACTTGCCAATGTCGCCAAATGATTTTGGATGGCTCCTGAAAATGTGGGTGGGATAATTAGAAAATATGTCACCATTGTGGCACTTATGACAGAAGCGTACAGTTGAAGGGGTTGGGGCTGGGCTGGGGATCAACTGACAGCTAATATTTATAATAGTCCCATCCCTACCTGACAATGTTTCTCACAACGCTGTGGCACATGGCTCTGGTTGGGTTGCGGTCATGCTGCATCATTTGGTCCACGAGCATGGCCACAAAGGCCCTTCTCTCGTCTGGCAATGGTCTTTCTTCTTTTTCCACTCTAAGTCGAATGGCTGATGACACCTGGTCCCAGTTGAGACGAAAGTCAACATGCCATGGTATGCCAGACTGTAAAGCGCTTGACGTGCTTGGAGGGCTGGGCAACAGCTGATTTGGAGGCTGGAATGTTGTGTTTGGAGAACAGGGAGTTGGGGAACTTGGAGCACTTGGATCAGGAGCAGAGACCAACTCCATATTAAGAGTAGCAAGTCCTAGAAGGCACAAAAACAATTTATTAATTAAGATAGGGCAAGATGAAGGGCTATGGGGTCAATAGATTGTGTGCTTAACTGTAGTCCCGCTCCAGTACTTCCTGGAGGAAGCTCATAAATTGGTTTCCTGTCAGCGCTATTGGATGAAGCAATTCAAACGTATTCACGTGAGTGCCATTTGTTAGAATGTGACATAATGGGTTGGGAGAACGCAGAAGTGGCCATTGACATTAAAAGATTACTCTGATAATGCCACGTAAAAGAACAATAGTTAAAATAACAGGCCAATACATTATTGGAATTACAAACTCATCATAAAAGGGTCTGATTGTTTTTCACTGCTATTGTTATTAAGTTTGGAAATGCATGCAAGTAATAAGCATCAGCTGCATTCAGTTCTATGTATTTCCAGTTTTGAAAACAACAGCAGTGAAAAATAGCCCAGTTTTAATGAGTTTGTAATTCCAATTATTATTTTTTATACCTATTATACATTTCCCCAACCCATTACGTCACACTAAACAAATGCCACACACATTAATAAGGTCTATAAGCTGTGCTGCACACCTGAGATTAATCAATTCATCCAATAGTATTTGACAGGTAACAAGTGTGTGAGCTTGGGACTATATACAAAGCATATTGTCTACCAGTTGTGCAATGTTCTAAGGCCCTAGTTCAGTGACATGAAAGAATTAAAAATGTAATGGGTGAACAGATGCATTTACCGTCCTTGATGCCCTTCATTAACTTCCGACTTTGGATAGGTTTGAGGTATTTCACCAGATCCCTCTCCTCCACCAAGGTCAGATCTTCAATAGACTCGACCCCAAGCTCATCCAGCATGGTGGTAAGAAGGTCATCAGGGAGATCAGGCAAGTATGACATCACTGCTTCCTTGGCCTAGTCTCATTAAGTATTGAATCATGAAACACTGTAATTTCTCATTTTTGCCATCCCTACACTGTATGCATATTTCATACTATAGTCTCTTCAATCAACAAAGCAAGTTAAGGACAAAATCAACTTTATTCAAGGCTACCAAAAAAAAAAAAAAAAACTTTGTTTGCTTCGACTGTACTGCTCTACTACTCACATCTCTCCTCACATATCCTGTATCCTCACTTTCCTCCCTGCTCATACTGCCTCTGGAAAAGAATGGTGGAGAGCAATAAGGGACTGATCATACACATTGTATGCTGAAAGAGGATAGTAGTCCAGTAGATCTTCCTGCTTAATGCACACATAATTGTCTTGGGCCACTCCTAGGTCACAGTACACACCTGTGTCACATAACTTTACAAAAGTATGTTTCTCTGAGACAAAATAGACCGAATTATGAACAACAATAATTAGCATAATCTTCCCAATAAGAAGCCCTTCATCACTGTTCTCTAGTAAAATGTGCATCCCCCTTCTGTAATCTGTGCCTTTGACTGTAACATAGTTAGAAGCCACTGCCGACTGTAACTGGAATGGACAACTGGCTACAGATGCCCTGATCCTGTCATTGTAATCGTCAACATGAAAATCAGTACCCTTTTCTGCTTGTACAAGTGGAGGGAACAAGTTTCCTGCACTCAAGTACGCTTGTAGAAGTTGGTGCCTCTCTGCTAGAGTTTTGCACAAATTCTTAAAATTGTGCAATTTTCTGGCACACTGTTTAAAAAATGTATGTTTGCTCTCAAATCGGAGTGTCCATAGGCGAATAAGTGGGCCAAAGTGGATGATGAGAGATGGATAGTGGCACAGATAATGGTGCTTTGGTCTGAGGGGGGCATTGGGGAAAAGCCTTGTCCTGTTGTCTATGTACTCCTCTATGAGGACTTTAAGATACGCAACCTGGCCCTCCGTAATGACCGGTGCACAGATGAGCTCAACAATCTCCCTCAGCTGCAAAATCATTTGCCACACCTCATTTTCGCAGGGATCTTTAATCCTGTCACCCACCATGAGTGGGAGAAGTCTAAGCAAACACCAGTTCTGAACTGCATGCCCACTGAGCTTGTCGCTGCTGGGAGAGAGGTCTGCTGGTTTGTCTTTACCATCGTTAACTTCATATCGGAACTGGTTCTTGCACCTGTTTAACTGCAGGTATGTAAAATGATTATCCTCAACTAAATGGCGAATATATAAAGGAAGGTCATAAGCTATGACTCCCTCAAATAAGTCATGGCCTAGACACGGTGGAAGGCCAGGCTGGCAAACATGAAAATGTGAAAGCTGATTGAAAGGAGAGTCAAACTTTATGCCGCATACAGAGTCGGTGGCAGTAGTTTCCTGCTCTTGCAAATTACTTGCGTATGATTGGGCTGTTCTTTTGGTACCACACGATATAGGATTAGTCAGGAAATCATCTCTACACACCTCACAGTATCGACAAAAATAAGTAGACCGACTGAAGTTCTCCAAGAATCCCCCAATAGAATGGGATCCCAGGTTGTCTCCTGCAATGGCAACCAAATAGCCCTTTAGTATAATGCCATCAGATGTGACTACACCTCTCTGCTCCAGAATTTTGAGGTCCTCAATCAGGGGAGCAAAAACTTTATTTACCCCAAAATACTTAAAGTCCTGTTCCCTACATAAGAGAACAAGTTGCATCTGATCAATAGAAGATCTATTGTGAGGCAAGATATCAGTAAGAGTTAGGTAAACTGCTAAAACCTTGTGTTTTTTTTTCCCTGAGCCCAGGGGGTTGACAACCTCAAAGGCATCTTGGTACAGTATTAAACCAAGTGAAGAAGGGTCAGCTTTCAACATTGGATTACATTGAAAGCCTTCTCCATCCTTGACATCCTGATAGACAGCATCAGTAGATGGCTGCAAACGTGTTATGGTATACTGTTCGTGTACAGACTCATTTTTGAAAAGTGTCTCCAATGTCTCATGAATAGGAACATACTGAGCAAAACATTCTTTGTCATTTTCATCATTGCCCAAGAGCAAAGGAACAGGATGAACATAGTTAAAACACTCTTTGAAAGCAGCCTTCCTTTTTGCATCTGTACTGAGCATTCCCCTGTTATAGAGTGTGAGTAGATCATCTCTGTTCATTTCCTCAGTGATGCTGCTTATAGTGGCCTGAGGGATTCTGAGTTCTTTTAGTTTCTCACTCAGAATGTTTAGGGAATTGGACAGGCCAAGTTCATGAGCACTTTGAAAGCCATCAATAATGGTTTGAATGGTGCTTGCTGGTAAGAGTAGCTTAGATTGCAATTTCAGGTAAAAAAGTGTAAGGTTCTGTAAAAATAGGTTTTCGTCGAAAGCTAATGGCATTTGTGGTTCATTATGTTCCATGTCAGCCTCTGAATATGACTGACTGGGTCCTGTCAACGGCTCTGTAGCAATAGACTTGTCTAAAACAAGGTTATCTAAAATTGAATCCTCTGCACACCTATGTTTTCTGGAAATATGTGAAGCAAAAGTCATCACGTGTGTGAACGTGCAATCACAACCTCTAAATGGACATGTAGTTACCATTCCTTCCCTCATGTGCATCTTCAAATGCTTAATAAGAGAGGCCAAAGTGTCACACTTAAATGCACAAGCCTCAAGCAGACATTTCAAGGGTGTGTCAGGTGGTAGAGCTGATGTGTCAGGTGGTAGAGCTGATGTACCAGGCAGTATAGGCCCAGCAGCTTGCAGGTAGGACCTATGCTGCCTATACATATGAATTTGCAGTCCCGTGTGTTTTCTGTACCTCTGTGAACAGTCAGGCACCCCACACTGGTAGTGATAATTGGGGGCATTGCTATGCAGTTTTGTGTGCTGAACATAGTTACACACATTCTCAGACACATGCTCACAGCCAACGAATTTACAGTTGAACATTGTGGTGCATGTTAACTAGTCACCTACTGTACCTAATCTATTTCTCCTCACTCTTAGCCTGACACTGAAAAGGATGGTTAGCCTCGCCCTCTGATGACCTGGAAAGAAAAGAAAAGGAAAGAAAAAGGAGAAATTACACAAAGGAAACCAACAATAAGAATTTCAGTTTGATTGCAGATTATGATAATTTAATAATTGTATTTTAATTTTAGCTATATGTCTCCGGCGGGACTCGAGCCGCACGGGAAACGCATGCATGCTAGAAATGGAACCAAAGCCAGGCGACACACTGGATGCATAGTGCAAGCGTCTCAGCTGCGTGGCGTGTCTGTTTTTAATTCCGCTCCCATGTTAACAGGTTAGAGCTTGCAGACTGCCTGCGTGAGGCTCGCGGAAAACGCGCACATGCTAGAAATAGGACCGACGATTTTCAAATATTGCAACTGTCAAACATAGTCTATTTTGCCGTCAATACTGTTGACGGTGTCCTTTATCAGTAGGCGTAGGTGTGTAAAAAAAAGTTTATATTGTTGTCATGAAGACAAGAGCCTGGTTTTTCGGTGGCCTCCCTCTATGTCACCTACAGTAGCAGCAGCGTGCCAGCTGTCTTCATGACAACAATATAAACTTTTTTTACACACCTACTGATAGGACACCGTCAACAGTATTGACAGCAAAGTATGTTTTGACAGTATGTTTGACAGGTGCAATATTTGAAAATTTATAATAATTTATTTTATTTTTTAAATTACATTTATATCTGACCTATGCCAACCTATAGACTTTCAAATATCAAAATGTCATGAATTAATATGCCTTTGTGTACAAAATTACATATAAACATATTTTCCTAGTATATTTTGCCTTGAAACGCTTCCAACACGCGCGTGTGGCGCGTGACCCCTTACACAGAACACGTGTGCGGCGAATTACGGCTGCGACACGGCTACCGTAGCTGATCACGCCCATTCTAGTCAATGCTTGTGTTTACCCCGGCCGCGACGCGGCGCGTTTCAGACGCTTCCCAGAAGCGGCTCTCCGCGCCGCTTCGCTAAATATAGGCGCCTAGTCTATTTTTGACGGACGCGCGTCCAAGTCGCACCGGAAATACAAAATAAAAGTCAAAAATCCCTGTCAATTTCAAAATAAACACCCTGTGCAGACTCCCAAACGTATTGCATGTATATTGGCAATATATCCTTGGTAGGAGAATGGACGACGAAAGTCAATCACGTGGTCTCACGCATCCAGTCGCTCCGCTTCTGATATGCTCCCGGTGTGAGTTGGCACCGCGTGGAGGACGGAATAAAACCTTGTCGCAGCCGTAATGCGCCGCACACGTGTTCAGTGTAAATGAGGGGTGAAAAATAGGCGTTGGTTCTATTTTTTAGCATGCAAGAGTTTTCCAGCGTCTCAGCGCGGCAAACGCTTGCTTGCTAGAAATAGAACCGACGCCTATTTTTACCGCGACAGGCGCGCGTGTTGGAAGCTTTTCCAGGCTAAATATAATAGGAAAATGTGTTTAAATGTCATTTTGTACACAAATACATATGAATTCCTGATATTTTGATATTTGAAAGTCTATAGGTTGACAAATTCAGATATAAATGTAATAAAAAAATAATAATTATCGATTTTCAAATATTGCACCTGTCAAACATAATCTATTTCGCCGTAAATACTTTTGACGGTGTCCTTTATCAGTAGGCGTAGGTGTAGGTGTGTAGAAAAAAGTATATATTGTTGTAATGAAGACATGAGCCTGGTGTGTCAACGGTCTCCCTCTACAGCAGCAGCGCGCCAGCACAGTATGACTGAGGCCGGTGACACACTCACGCCACGCAGCCAGTGTGTCACCGGCCTCAGTCATACTGTAACTAGGATATCCGCTGGAAAAATATTTTTTGACCGTTTGAATCACTAAGTTATTAAAGTTAAACAGCTAACGGTTAGCCCTGCTAATCTATGATAACCTTGACTAATTACAGAAATATGCACACATAAATAGTAATGCTTGTCCCATCATTGGTTTATAAACTTTACAAACACCAGATTTGTCTAAACTGTGATATTTATATGTAAAATATTAGCGAAACTCTCGTCATTACTAACATTACTACTATTAGCAAATGCTGTGAGAGAATTTTCAACAATTCCGGACACTTGCTAACAAATGTGAACTGTGCAATAAACGTTTATTTGAAAGTATATATTATAATTATGTTAAAATATCATATGTAAGTGCTGCAAACATGCATGCTGCTCACCTTCTCCATTCAGCCCGGAATAGAAGAGGGGACACGATGGCGCCTTCAATTCAAAACAGATCGGTTATGTCATGTGACTTCCCAGGGCACATTTCAATACAATATTTCACTGTATTAATAAGGTTTAATGTTGTGAAATCCTTAATTTTTTTCACTGTGTTGATGTGATATTACAGACCTTGTTGTGATATAACAGCAGGTTTTAGATTGCAATATTTTACTGTAAAATAAGTGTTAAATGCTGTAAAATCCAAGGATACTGTAGTTTTTACAGGTATTCATTGGGATATTACAGGGAAACTTAATTACAACAAGTTACTGTAAAATAATACTGTTAATTATTGTGAAATGCTGGTAATTTTTAACAGTGTTATAAAAGTTTTAAAACTGCTTGTTTTATTTTTGTTATAATTTTTCTTTATGATTATTTTACTTTCTTTTATGTAAAGCACTTTGAATTACCATTGTGTATGAAATGTGCTATATAAATAAACTTGCCTTGCCTAGTGTGTTAGTGGGTTATATATATATATATATATATATATATATATATATATATATATATATATATATATATATATATATAACACACACACACACACATACACACACTACCGGTCAGAGTTTGGGATCAGAATGATTTGTAATGTTTTAAAATACTGTAAAACATGTAATATTGTGAAATATTATTAACATTTTTCTATTTTAATATACATGAAGGTGTAATTTATTCATTTGATGTGCAGCTGTATTTTCAGCATCATTTCTCCAGTCTTCAGTGTCACATGATCTTCAGAAATCAGAACAATATGATGATTTATTATTAGAATTATCAACAGCTTTGCTAATAAATATTATTTTGGAATCTGTGATACTTCTTTCAGGATTCTTTGATGAATGAAAAGTTAAAAAGAAGAGCATTTATTTAAAATAGAAGACTTTTCTAACAATATTCACTACAGTTTAATAGTTTGGGGTCAGTAAATTTTTATCCTTTATTTAATAAGAAATTTTATTCTTTATTACATTTTAGAATCTTTTATTCAGGATGTGTTAAATTGATAAGAAGTGATATCAAAGATTAATATTGTTAGAAGAGATTTATATTTTGAATAAACGTTGTTCTTTAAAAAAAGATTATACATCGAAGAATCCTTAAAAAAGTATCGCAGATTCCAAAATAATATTTGGTAGCACACCTATTAATAGTTCTAATAATAAATCATCATATTTTCATGATTTCTAAAGATCATGTGACACTGAAGACTGGAGGAATGATGCTAAAAATACAGCTGCACATCACAGAAATAAATTATATTTGAAAGGATATTAAAATATAAACCATAATTTTATATATTTTATTTTGATAATTTTGAATTATTACTGAGATACAACCTTTTTTTTTAAACAGTTCATTGAACAATAATAAATGAAGTACCTGAAGCTGACAATGACGTAAATGTATAATAATTAGCAAAGATGGTTAATTTAGCGCTGTAAATGCGCGTATGAGGGGCGGAGACGCCTGCGGAGCGTCAGACGCGAGTGAGGACCAAACACAGCAGAACGGTAGGAAACTTCACTCCTCTTATTATTTCTCTTTTATGATAGCGATTTATTTTTAGATACGTGATCTGAGTCTTTCATAGAGTTGTAGAGTTATTAGAGAAATAGAGTTATTTTTTACATTCTTTGGTCGAAGTTTTCAGATCGGGACTTCGGAGCCTGTTCGTTACTCTGTTGTTTCAGATCGGGACTTCGGAGCATGTTCGCGACTCGGTTGATTCAGATCGGCACTTCGGAGCATGTTCGCGACTCGGTTGATTCAGATCGGCACTTCGGAGCCTGTTCGCGACTCGGTTGTTTCAGATCGTTACTTCGGAGCATGTTCGCGACTCGGTTGATTCAGATCGGCACTTCGGAGACTGTTCGCGACTCGGTTGATTCAGATCGGCACTTCGGAGCCTGTTCGCGACTCGGTTGATTTAGATCGGCACTTCGGAGCATGTTCGCGACTCGGTTGAATCAGATCTGGACTTTGGAGCATGTTTGAGATTTTTTTTTATGTTTTATTCAGTATGTACATGGACCTACACACAAAGGTGGACACACTCTAGACTTGATCATCAGTAGGGCTCTAAACTTTTCATCCATTGGTATTAAGGACGTAGTGTCACAGATCGCAAGAGGCGAAGACTCAAGTGCAGGCAGATGGGAAGACTTTATTTATACATCACCAAAATAAACAAAAACACAACTGAAACCAGAGGAGCGTTCAAAGTTACGAGACATAGACTGAAGTCAGATTCCCAGTGAAATGCTTTCAGACAGCAAATGCAATGAGTTTGCATCCTTCTTTTCTGAGAAGATCATCCATATCAGGAAGGCGATTAGCACATCCTCAAGTAATGCAGTTAGAAGTACCAAGGGTTCACACAAAACAAGGGGAATCTGCTTTTAGTTTCTATGCCGCTCGCAGTTGGAATCAGCTTCCAGAGAGGTCAGATGTGCTAAAACACTAGTCACATTTAAATCTAGACATAAAACTCATCTGTTTAGCTGTGCATTTATTGAATGAGCACTGTGCAATGTCCGAACTCAATGCACTATATTTTCACTGTTTTTTATTTTATGTAAAATAATTTTGTAGCTGTTTTTAAATTCATTTTAATTAAGTACATTTTTTAATCATTATAAAAGTTTTAAAACTGCTTGTTTTATTTTTGTTATAATTTTTCTTTATGATTATTTTACTTTCTTTTATGTAAAGCACTTTGAATTACCATTGTGTATGAAATGTGCTATATAAATAAACTTGCCTTGCCTAGTGTGTTAGTGGGTTATATATATATATATATATATATATATATATATATATATATATATATATATATATATATATAACACACACACACACACATACACACACTACCGGTCAGAGTTTGGGATCAGAATGATTTTTAATGTTTTAAAATACTGTAAAACATGTAATATTGTGAAATATTATTAACATTTTTCTATTTTAATATACATGAAGGTGTAATTTATTCATTTGATGTGCAGCTGTATTTTCAGCATCATTTCTCCAGTCTTCAGTGTCACATGATCTTCAGAAATCAGAACAATATGATGATTTATTATTAGAATTATCAACAGCTTTGCTAATAAATATTATTTTGGAATCTGTGATACTTCTTTCAGGATTCTTTGATGAATGAAAAGTTAAAAAGAAGAGCATTTATTTAAAATAGAAGACTTTTCTAACAATATTCACTACAGTTTAATAGTTTGGGGTCAGTAAATTTTTATCCTTTATTTAATAAGAAATTTTATTCTTTATTACATTTTAGAATCTTTTATTCAGGATGTGTTAAATTGATAAGAAGTGATATCAAAGATTAATATTGTTAGAAGAGATTTATATTTTGAATAAACGTTGTTCTTTAAAAAAAGATTATACATCGAAGAATCCTTAAAAAAGTATCGCAGATTCCAAAATAATATTTGGTAGCACACCTATTAATAGTTCTAATAATAAATCATCATATTTTCATGATTTCTAAAGATCATGTGACACTGAAGACTGGAGGAATGATGCTAAAAATACAGCTGCACATCACAGAAATAAATTATATTTGAAAGGATATTAAAATATAAACCATAATTTTATATATTTTATTTTGATAATTTTGAATTATTACTGAGATACAACCTTTTTTTTTAAACAGTTCATTGAACAATAATAAATGAAGTACCTGAAGCTGACAATGACGTAAATGTATAATAATTAGCAAAGATGGTTAATTTAGCGCTGTAAATGCGCGTATGAGGGGCGGAGACGCCTGCGGAGCGTCAGACACGAGTGAGGACCAAACACAGCAGAACGGTAGGAAACTTCACTCCTCTTATTATTTCTCTTTTATGATAGCGATTTATTTTTAGATACGTGATCTGAGTCTTTCATAGAGTTGTAGAGTTATTAGAGAAATAGAGTTATTTTTTACATTCTTTGGTCGAAGTTTTCAGATCGGGACTTCGGAGCCTGTTCGTTACTCTGTTGTTTCAGATCGGGACTTCGGAGCATGTTCGCGACTCGGTTGATTCAGATCGGCACTTCGGAGCATGTTCGCGACTCGGTTGATTCAGATCGGCACTTCGGAGCCTGTTCGCGACTCGGTTGTTTCAGATCGTTACTTCGGAGCATGTTCGCGACTCGGTTGATTCAGATCGGCACTTCGGAGACTGTTCGCGACTCGGTTGATTCAGATCGGCACTTCGGAGCCTGTTCGCGACTCGGTTGATTTAGATCGGCACTTCGGAGCATGTTCGCGACTCGGTTGAATCAGATCTGGACTTTGGAGCATGTTTGAGATTTTTTTTTATGTTTTATTCAGTATGTACATGGACCTACACACAAAGGTGGACACACTCTAGACTTGATCATCAGTAGGGCTCTAAACTTTTCATCCATTGGTATTAAGGACGTAGTGTCACAGATCGCAAGAGGCGAAGACTCAAGTGCAGGCAGATGGGAAGACTTTATTTATACATCACCAAAATAAACAAAAACACAACTGAAACCAGAGGAGCGTTCAAAGTTACGAGACATAGACTGAAGTCAGATTCCCAGTGAAATGCTTTCAGACAGCAAATGCAATGAGTTTGCATCCTTCTTTTCTGAGAAGATCATCCATATCAGGAAGGCGATTAGCACATCCTCAAGTAATGCAGTTAGAAGTACCAAGGGTTCACACAAAACAAGGGGAATCTGCTTTTAGTTTCTATGCCGCTCGCAGTTGGAATCAGCTTCCAGAGAGGTCAGATGTGCTAAAACACTAGTCACATTTAAATCTAGACATAAAACTCATCTGTTTAGCTGTGCATTTATTGAATGAGCACTGTGCAATGTCCGAACTCAATGCACTATATTTTCACTGTTTTTTATTTTATGTAAAATAATTTTGTAGCTGTTTTTAAATTCATTTTAATTAAGTACATTTTTTAATCATTATAAAAGTTTTAAAACTGCTTGTTTTATTTTTGTTATAATTTTTCTTTATGATTATTTTACTTTCTTTTATGTAAAGCACTTTGAATTACCATTGTGTATGAAATGTGCTATATAAATAAACTTGCCTTGCCTAGTGTGTTAGTGGGTTATATATATATATATATATATATATATATATATATATATATATATATATATATATATATATATATATATATAACACACACACACACACATACACACACTACCGGTCAGAGTTTGGGATCAGAATGATTTTTAATGTTTTAAAATACTGTAAAACATGTAATATTGTGAAATATTATTAACATTTTTCTATTTTAATATACATGAAGGTGTAATTTATTCATTTGATGTGCAGCTGTATTTTCAGCATCATTTCTCCAGTCTTCAGTGTCACATGATCTTCAGAAATCAGAACAATATGATGATTTATTATTAGAATTATCAACAGCTTTGCTAATAAATATTATTTTGGAATCTGTGATACTTCTTTCAGGATTCTTTGATGAATGAAAAGTTAAAAAGAAGAGCATTTATTTAAAATAGAAGACTTTTCTAACAATATTCACTACAGTTTAATAGTTTGGGGTCAGTAAATTTTTATCCTTTATTTAATAAGAAATTTTATTCTTTATTACATTTTCGAATCTTTTATTCAGGATGTGTTAAATTGATAAGAAGTGATATCAAAGATTAATATTGTTAGAAGAGATTTATATTTTGAATAAACGTTGTTCTTTAAAAAAAGATTATACATCGAAGAATCCTTAAAAAAGTATCGCAGATTCCAAAATAATATTTGGTAGCACACCTATTAATAGTTCTAATAATAAATCATCATATTTTCATGATTTCTAAAGATCATGTGACACTGAAGACTGGAGGAATGATGCTAAAAATACAGCTGCACATCACAGAAATAAATTATATTTGAAAGGATATTAAAATATAAACCATAATTTTATATATTTTATTTTGATAATTTTGAATTATTACTGAGATACAACCTTTTTTTTAAACAGTTCATTGAACAATAATAAATGAAGTACCTGAAGCTGACAATGACGTAAATGTATAATAATTAGCAAAGATGGTTAATTTAGCGCTGTAAATGCGCGTATGAGGGGCGGAGACGCCTGCGGAGCGTCAGACGCGAGTGAGGACCAAACACAGCAGAACGGTAGGAAACTTCACTCCTCTTATTATTTCTCTTTTATGATAGCGATTTATTTTTAGATACGTGATCTGAGTCTTTCATAGAGTTGTAGAGTTATTAGAGAAATAGAGTTATTTTTTACATTCTTTGGTCGAAGTTTTCAGATCGGGACTTCGGAGCCTGTTCGTTACTCTGTTGTTTCAGATCGGGACTTCGGAGCATGTTCGCGACTCGGTTGATTCAGATCGGCACTTCGGAGCATGTTCGCGACTCGGTTGATTCAGATCGGCACTTCGGAGCCTGTTCGCGACTCGGTTGTTTCAGATCGTTACTTCGGAGCATGTTCGCGACTCGGTTGATTCAGATCGGCACTTCGGAGACTGTTCGCGACTCGGTTGATTCAGATCGGCACTTCGGAGCCTGTTCGCGACTCGGTTGATTTAGATCGGCACTTCGGAGCATGTTCGCGACTCGGTTGAATCAGATCTGGACTTTGGAGCATGTTTGAGATTTTTTTTTATGTTTTATTCAGTATGTACATGGACCTACACACAAAGGTGGACACACTCTAGACTTGATCATCAGTAGGGCTCTAAACTTTTCATCCATTGGTATTAAGGACGTAGTGTCACAGATCGCAAGAGGCGAAGACTCAAGTGCAGGCAGATGGGAAGACTTTATTTATACATCACCAAAATAAACAAAAACACAACTGAAACCAGAGGAGCGTTCAAAGTTACGAGACATAGACTGAAGTCAGATTCCAAGTGAAATGCTTTCAGACAGCAAATGCAATGAGTTTGCATCCTTCTTTTCTGAGAAGATCATCCATATCAGGAAGGCGATTAGCACATCCTCAAGTAATGCAGTTAGAAGTACCAAGGGTTCACACAAAACAAGGGGAATCTGCTTTTAGTTTCTATGCCGCTCGCAGTTGGAATCAGCTTCCAGAGAGGTCAGATGTGCTAAAACACTAGTCACATTTAAATCTAGACATAAAACTCATCTGTTTAGCTGTGCATTTATTGAATGAGCACTGTGCAATGTCCGAACTCAATGCACTATATTTTCACTGTTTTTTATTTAATGTAAAATAATTTTGTAGCTGTTTTTAAATTCATTTTAATTAAGTACATTTTTTAATCATTATAAAAGTTTTAAAACTGCTTGTTTTATTTTTGTTATAATTTTTCTTTATGATTATTTTACTTTCTTTTATGTAAAGCACTTTGAATTACCATTGTGTATGAAATGTGCTATATAAATAAACTTGCCTTGCCTAGTGTGTTAGTGGGTTATATATATATATATATATATATATATATATATATATATATATATATATATATATATATATATATATATATAACACACACACACACACATACACACACTACCGGTCAGAGTTTGGGATCAGAATGATTTTTAATGTTTTAAAATACTGTAAAACATGTAATATTGTGAAATATTATTAACATTTTTCTATTTTAATATACATGAAGGTGTAATTTATTCATTTGATGTGCAGCTGTATTTTCAGCATCATTTCTCCAGTCTTCAGTGTCACATGATCTTCAGAAATCAGAACAATATGATGATTTATTATTAGAATTATCAACAGCTTTGCTAATAAATATTATTTTGGAATCTGTGATACTTCTTTCAGGATTCTTTGATGAATGAAAAGTTAAAAAGAAGAGCATTTATTTAAAATAGAAGACTTCTCTAACAATATTCACTACAGTTTAATAGTTTGGGGTCAGTAAATTTTTATCCTTTATTTAATAAGAAATTTTATTCTTTATTACATTTTAGAATCTTTTATTCAGGATGTGTTAAATTGATAAGAAGTGATATCAAAGATTAATATTGTTAGAAGAGATTTATATTTTGAATAAACGTTGTTCTTTAAAAAAAGATTATACATCGAAGAATCCTTAAAAAAGTATCGCAGATTCCAAAATAATATTTGGTAGCACACCTATTAATAGTTCTAATAATAAATCATCATATTTTCATGATTTCTAAAGATCATGTGACACTGAAGACTGGAGGAATGATGCTAAAAATACAGCTGCACATCACAGAAATAAATTATATTTGAAAGGATATTAAAATATAAACCATAATTTTATATATTTTATTTTGATAATTTTGAATTATTACTGAGATACAACCTTTTTTTTTAAACAGTTCATTGAACAATAATAAATGAAGTACCTGAAGCTGACAATGACGTAAATGTATAATAATTAGCAAAGATGGTTAATTTAGCGCTGTAAATGCGCGTATGAGGGGCGGAGACGCCTGCGGAGCGTCAGACACGAGTGAGGACCAAACACAGCAGAACGGTAGGAAACTTCACTCCTCTTATTATTTCTCTTTTATGATAGCGATTTATTTTTAGATACGTGATCTGAGTCTTTCATAGAGTTGTAGAGTTATTAGAGAAATAGAGTTATTTTTTACATTCTTTGGTCGAAGTTTTCAGATCGGGACTTCGGAGCCTGTTCGTTACTCTGTTGTTTCAGATCGGGACTTCGGAGCATGTTCGCGACTCGGTTGATTCAGATCGGCACTTCGGAGCATGTTCGCGACTCGGTTGATTCAGATCGGCACTTCGGAGCCTGTTCGCGACTCGGTTGTTTCAGATCGTTACTTCGGAGCATGTTCGCGACTCGGTTGATTCAGATCGGCACTTCGGAGACTGTTCGCGACTCGGTTGATTCAGATCGGCACTTCGGAGCCTGTTCGCGACTCGGTTGATTTAGATCGGCACTTCGGAGCATGTTCGCGACTCGGTTGAATCAGATCTGGACTTTGGAGCATGTTTGAGATTTTTTTTTATGTTTTATTCAGTATGTACATGGACCTACACACAAAGGTGGACACACTCTAGACTTGATCATCAGTAGGGCTCTAAACTTTTCATCCATTGGTATTAAGGACGTAGTGTCACAGATCGCAAGAGGCGAAGACTCAAGTGCAGGCAGATGGGAAGACTTTATTTATACATCACCAAAATAAACAAAAACACAACTGAAACCAGAGGAGCGTTCAAAGTTACGAGACATAGACTGAAGTCAGATTCCCAGTGAAATGCTTTCAGACAGCAAATGCAATGAGTTTGCATCCTTCTTTTCTGAGAAGATCATCCATATCAGGAAGGCGATTAGCACATCCTCAAGTAATGCAGTTAGAAGTACCAAGGGTTCACACAAAACAAGGGGAATCTGCTTTTAGTTTCTATGCCGCTCGCAGTTGGAATCAGCTTCCAGAGAGGTCAGATGTGCTAAAACACTAGTCACATTTAAATCTAGACATAAAACTCATCTGTTTAGCTGTGCATTTATTGAATGAGCACTGTGCAATGTCCGAACTCAATGCACTATATTTTCACTGTTTTTTATTTTATGTAAAATAATTTTGTAGCTGTTTTTAAATTCATTTTAATTAAGTACATTTTTTAATCATTATAAAAGTTTTAAAACTGCTTGTTTTATTTTTGTTATAATTTTTCTTTATGATTATTTTACTTTCTTTTATGTAAAGCACTTTGAATTACCATTGTGTATGAAATGTGCTATATAAATAAACTTGCCTTGCCTAGTGTGTTAGTGGGTTATATATATATATATATATATATATATATATATATATATATAACACACACACACACACATACACACACTACCGGTCAGAGTTTGGGATCAGAATGATTTTTAATGTTTTAAAATACTGTAAAACATGTAATATTGTGAAATATTATTAACATTTTTCTATTTTAATATACATGAAGGTGTAATTTATTCATTTGATGTGCAGCTGTATTTTCAGCATCATTTCTCCAGTCTTCAGTGTCACATGATCTTCAGAAATCAGAACAATATGATGATTTATTATTAGAATTATCAACAGCTTTGCTAATAAATATTATTTTGGAATCTGTGATACTTCTTTCAGGATTATTTGATGAATGAAAAGTTAAAAAGAAGAGCATTTATTTAAAATAGAAGACTTTTCTAACAATATTCACTACAGTTTAATAGTTTGGGGTCAGTAAATTTTTATCCTTTATTTAATAAGAAATTTTATTCTTTATTACATTTTAGAATCTTTTATTCAGGATGTGTTAAATTGATAAGAAGTGATATCAAAGATTAATATTGTTAGAAGAGATTTATATTTTGAATAAACGTTGTTCTTTAAAAAAAGATTATACATCGAAGAATCCTTAAAAAAGTATCGCAGATTCCAAAATAATATTTGGTAGCACACCTATTAATAGTTCTAATAATAAATCATCATATTTTCATGATTTCTAAAGATCATGTGACACTGAAGACTGGAGGAATGATGCTAAAAATACAGCTGCACATCACAGAAATAAATTATATTTGAAAGGATATTAAAATATAAACCATAATTTTATATATTTTATTTTGATAATTTTGAATTATTACTGAGATACAACCTTTTTTTTTAAACAGTTCATTGAACAATAATAAATGAAGTACCTGAAGCTGACAATGACGTAAATGTATAATAATTAGCAAAGATGGTTAATTTAGCGCTGTAAATGCGCGTATGAGGGGCGGAGACGCCTGCGGAGCGTCAGACGCGAGTGAGGACCAAACACAGCAGAACGGTAGGAAACTTCACTCCTCTTATTATTTCTCTTTTATGATAGCGATTTATTTTTAGATACGTGATCTGAGTCTTTCATAGAGTTGTAGAGTTATTAGAGAAATAGAGTTATTTTTTACATTCTTTGGTCGAAGTTTTCAGATCGGGACTTCGGAGCCTGTTCGTTACTCTGTTGTTTCAGATCGGGACTTCGGAGCATGTTCGCGACTCGGTTGATTCAGATCGGCACTTCGGAGCATGTTCGCGACTCGGTTGATTCAGATCGGCACTTCGGAGCCTGTTCGCGACTCGGTTGTTTCAGATCGTTACTTCGGAGCATGTTCGCGACTCGGTTGATTCAGATCGGCACTTCGGAGACTGTTCGCGACTCGGTTGATTCAGATCGGCACTTCGGAGCCTGTTCGCGACTCGGTTGATTTAGATCGGCACTTCGGAGCATGTTCGCGACTCGGTTGAATCAGATCTGGACTTTGGAGCATGTTTGAGATTTTTTTTTATGTTTTATTCAGTATGTACATGGACCTACACACAAAGGTGGACACACTCTAGACTTGATCATCAGTAGGGCTCTAAACTTTTCATCCATTGGTATTAAGGACGTAGTGTCACAGATCGCAAGAGGCGAAGACTCAAGTGCAGGCAGATGGGAAGACTTTATTTATACATCACCAAAATAAACAAAAACACAACTGAAACCAGAGGAGCGTTCAAAGTTACGAGACATAGACTGAAGTCAGATTCCCAGTGAAATGCTTTCAGACAGCAAATGCAATGAGTTTGCATCCTTCTTTTCTGAGAAGATCATCCATATCAGGAAGGCGATTAGCACATCCTCAAGTAATGCAGTTAGAAGTACCAAGGGTTCACACAAAACAAGGGGAATCTGCTTTTAGTTTCTATGCCGCTCGCAGTTGGAATCAGCTTCCAGAGAGGTCAGATGTGCTAAAACACTAGTCACATTTAAATCTAGACATAAAACTCATCTGTTTAGCTGTGCATTTATTGAATGAGCACTGTGCAATGTCCGAACTCAATGCACTATATTTTCACTGTTTTTTATTTTATGTAAAATAATTTTGTAGCTGTTTTTAAATTCATTTTAATTAAGTAAATTTTTTAATCATTATAAAAGTTTTAAAACTGCTTGTTTTATTTTTGTTATAATTTTTCTTTATGATTATTTTACTTTCTTTTATGTAAAGCACTTTGAATTACCATTGTGTATGAAATGTGCTATATAAATAAACTTGCCTTGCCTAGTGTGTTAGTGGGTTATATATATATATATATATATATATATATATATATATATATATATATATATATATATATATATATATATAACACACACACACACACATACACACACTACCGGTCAGAGTTTGGGATCAGAATGATTTTTAATGTTTTAAAATACTGTAAAACATGTAATATTGTGAAATATTATTAACATTTTTCTATTTTAATATACATGAAGGTGTAATTTATTCATTTGATGTGCAGCTGTATTTTCAGCATCATTTCTCCAGTCTTCAGTGTCACATGATCTTCAGAAATCAGAACAATATGATGATTTATTATTAGAATTATCAACAGCTTTGCTAATAAATATTATTTTGGAATCTGTGATACTTCTTTCAGGATTCTTTGATGAATGAAAAGTTAAAAAGAAGAGCATTTATTTAAAATAGAAGACTTTTCTAACAATATTCACTACAGTTTAATAGTTTGGGGTCAGTAAATTTTTATCCTTTATTTAATAAGAAATTTTATTCTATATTACATTTTAGAATCTTTTATTCAGGATGTGTTAAATTGATAAGAAGTGATATCAAAGATTAATATTGTTAGAAGAGATTTATATTTTGAATAAACGTTGTTCTTTAAAAAAAGATTATACATCGAAGAATCCTTAAAAAAGTATCGCAGATTCCAAAATAATATTTGGTAGCACACCTATTAATAGTTCTAATAATAAATCATCATATTTTCATGATTTCTAAAGATCATGTGACACTGAAGACTGGAGGAATGATGCTAAAAATACAGCTGCACATCACAGAAATAAATTATATTTGAAAGGATATTAAAATATAAACCATAATTTTATATATTTTATTTTGATAATTTTGAATTATTACTGAGATACAACCTTTTTTTTTAAACAGTTCATTTAACAATAATAAATGAAGTACCTGAAGCTGACAATGACGTAAATGTATAATAATTAGCAAAGATGGTTAATTTAGCGCTGTAAATGCGCGTATGAGGGGCGGAGACGCCTGCGGAGCGTCAGACGCGAGTGAGGACCAAACACAGCAGAACGGTAGGAAACTTCACTCCTCTTATTATTTCTCTTTTATGATAGCAATTTATTTTTAGATACGTGATCTGAGTCTTTCATAGAGTTGTAGAGTTATTAGAGAAATAGAGTTATTTTTTACATTCTTTGGTCGAAGTTTTCAGATCGGGACTTCGGAGCCTGTTCGTTACTCTGTTGTTTCAGATCGGCACTTCGGAGCATGTTCGCGACTCGGTTGATTCAGATCGGCACTTCGGAGCATGTTCGCGACTCGGTTGATTCAGATCGGCACTTCGGAGCCTGTTCACGACTCGGTTGTTTCAGATCGTTACTTCGGAGCATGTTCGCGACTCGGTTGATTCAGATCGGCACTTCGGAGACTGTTCGCGACTCGGTTGATTCAGATCGGCACTTCGGAGCCTGTTCGCGACTCGGTTGATTCAGATCGGCACTTCGGAGCATGTTCGCGACTCGGTTGATTTAGATCGGCACTTCGGAGCCTGTTCGCGACTCGGTTGATTTAGATCGGCACTTCGGAGCCTGTTCGCGACTCGGTTGATTCAGATCGGCACTTCGGAGCCTGTTCGCGACTCGGTTGATTTAGATCGGCACTTCGGAGCATGTTCGCGACTCGGTTGAATCAGATCTGGACTTTGGAGCATGTTTGAGATTTTTTTTAATGTTTTATTCAGTATGTACATGGACCTACACACAAAGGTGGACACACTCTAGACTTGATCATCAGTAGGGCTCTAAACTTTTCATCCATTGGTATTAAGGACGTAGTGTCACAGATCGCAAGAGGCGAAGACTCAAGTGCAGGCAGATGGGAAGACTTTATTTATACATCACCAAAATAAACAAAAACACAACTGAAACCAGAGGAGCGTTCAAAGTTACGAGACATAGACTGAAGTCAGATTCCCAGTGAAATGCTTTCAGACAGCAAATGCAATGAGTTTGCATCCTTCTTTTCTGAGAAGATCATCCATATCAGGAAGGCGATTAGCACATCCTCAAGTAATGCAGTTAGAAGTACCAAGGGTTCACACAAAACAAGGGGAATCTGCTTTTAGTTTCTATGCCGCTCGCAGTTGGAATCAGCTTCCAGAGAGGTCAGATGTGCTAAAACACTAGTCACATTTAAATCTAGACATAAAACTCATCTGTTTAGCTGTGCATTTATTGAATGAGCACTGTGCAATGTCCGAACTCAATGCACTATATTTTCACTGTTTTTTATTTTATGTAAAATAATTTTGTAGCTGTTTTTAAATTCATTTTAATTAAGTACATTTTTTAATCATTATAAAAGTTTTAAAACTGCTTGTTTTATTTTTGTTATAATTTTTCTTTATGATTATTTTACTTTCTTTTATGTAAAGCACTTTGAATTACCATTGTGTATGAAATGTGCTATATAAATAAACTTGCCTTGCCTAGTGTGTTAGTGGGTTATATATATATATATATATATATATATATATATATATATATATATATATATATATATATATATATATATATATATATATATATAACACACACACACACACACACATACACACACTACCGGTCAGAGTTTGGGATCAGAATGATTTTTAATGTTTTAAAATACTGTAAAACATGTAATATTGTGAAATATTATTAACATTTTTCTATTTTAATATACATGAAGGTGTAATTTATTCATTTGATGTGCAGCTGTATTTTCAGCATCATTTCTCCAGTCTTCAGTGTCACATGATCTTCAGAAATCAGAACAATATGATGATTTATTATTAGAATTATCAACAGCTTTGCTAATAAATATTATTTTGGAATCTGTGATACTTCTTTCAGGATTCTTTGATGAATGAAAAGTTAAAAAGAAGAGCATTTATTTAAAATAGAAGACTTTTCTAACAATATTCACTACAGTTTAATAGTTTGGGGTCAGTAAATTTTTATCCTTTATTTAATAAGAAATTTTATTCTTTATTACATTTTAGAATCTTTTATTCAGGATGTGTTAAATTGATAAGAAGTGATATCAAAGATTAATATTGTTAGAAGAGATTTATATTTTGAATAAACGTTGTTCTTTAAAAAAAGATTATACATCGAAGAATCCTTAAAAAAGTATCGCAGATTCCAAAATAATATTTGGTAGCACACCTATTAATAGTTCTAATAATAAATCATCATATTTTCATGATTTCTAAAGATCATGTGACACTGAAGACTGGAGGAATGATGCTAAAAATACAGCTGCACATCACAGAAATAAATTATATTTGAAAGGATATTAAAATATAAACCATAATTTTATATATTTTATTTTGATAATTTTGAATTATTACTGAGATACAACCTTTTTTTTTAAACAGTTCATTGAACAATAATAAATGAAGTACCTGAAGCTGACAATGACGTAAATGTATAATAATTAGCAAAGATGGTTAATTTAGCGCTGTAAATGCGCGTATGAGGGGCGGAGACGCCTGCGGAGCGTCAGACGCGAGTGAGGACCAAACACAGCAGAACGGTAGGAAACTTCACTCCTCTTATTATTTCTCTTTTATGATAGCGATTTATTTTTAGATACGTGATCTGAGTCTTTCATAGAGTTGTAGAGTTATTAGAGAAATAGAGTTATTTTTTACATCCTTTGGTCGAAGTTTTCAGATCGGGACTTCGGAGCCTGTTCGTTACTCTGTTGTTTCAGATCGGGACTTCGGAGCATGTTCGCGACTCGGTTGATTCAGATCGGCACTTCGGAGCCTGTTCGCGACTCGGTTGTTTCAGATCGTTACTTCGGAGCATGTTCGCGACTCGGTTGATTCAGATCGGCACTTCGGAGACTGTTCGCGACTCGGTTGATTCAGATCGGCACTTCGGAGCCTGTTCGCGACTCGGTTGATTTAGATCGGCACTTCGGAGCATGTTCGCGACTCGGTTGAATCAGATCTGGACTTTGGAGCATGTTTGAGATTTTTTTTTATGTTTTATTCAGTATGTACATGGACCTACACACAAAGGTGGACACACTCTAGACTTGATCATCAGTAGGGCTCTAAACTTTTCATCCATTGGTATTAAGGACGTAGTGTCACAGATCGCAAGAGGCGAAGACTCAAGTGCAGGCAGATGGGAAGACTTTATTTATACATCACCAAAATAAACAAAAACACAACTGAAACCAGAGGAGCGTTCAAAGTTACGAGACATAGACTGAAGTCAGATTCCCAGTGAAATGCTTTCAGACAGCAAATGCAATGAGTTTGCATCCTTCTTTTCTGAGAAGATCATCCATATCAGGAAGGCGATTAGCACATCCTCAAGTAATGCAGTTAGAAGTACCAAGGGTTCACACAAAACAAGGGGAATCTGCTTTTAGTTTCTATGCCGCTCGCAGTTGGAATCAGCTTCCAGAGAGGTCAGATGTGCTAAAACACTAGTCACATTTAAATCTAGACATAAAACTCATCTGTTTAGCTGTGCATTTATTGAATGAGCACTGTGCAATGTCCGAACTCAATGCACTATATTTTCACTGTTTTTTATTTTATGTAAAATAATTTTGTAGCTGTTTTTAAATTCATTTTAATTAAGTACATTTTTTAATCATTATAAAAGTTTTAAAACTGCTTGTTTTATTTTTGTTATAATTTTTCTTTATGATTATTTTACTTTCTTTTATGTAAAGCACTTTGAATTACCATTGTGTATGAAATGTGCTATATAAATAAACTTGCCTTGCCTAGTGTGTTAGTGGGTTAAATATATATATATATATATATATATATATATATATATATATATATATATATATATATATATATATATATATATATATATATATATATATATATATATATAAAACACACACACACACACTACCGGTCAGAGTTTGGGATCAGAATGATTTTTAATGTTTTAAAATACTGTAAAACATGTAATATTGTGAAATATTATTAACATTTTTCTATTTTAATATACATGAAGGTGTAATTTATTCATTTGATGTGCAGCTGTATTTTCAGCATCATTTCTCCAGTCTTCAGTGTCACATGATCTTCAGAAATCAGAACAATATGATGATTTATTATTAGAATTATCAACAGCTTTGCTAATAAATATTATTTTGGAATCTGTGATACTTCTTTCAGGATTCTTTGATGAATGAAAAGTTAAAAAGAAGAGCATTTATTTAAAATAGAAGACTTTTCTAACAATATTCACTACAGTTTAATAGTTTGGGGTCAGTAAATTTTTATCCTTTATTTAATAAGAAATTTTATTCTTTATTACATTTTAGAATCTTTTATTCAGGATGTGTTAAATTGATAAGAAGTGATATCAAAGATTAATATTGTTAGAAGAGATTTATATTTTGAATAAACGTTGTTCTTTAAAAAAAGATTATACATCGAAGAATCCTTAAAAAAGTATCGCAGATTCCAAAATAATATTTGGTAGCACACCTATTAATAGTTCTAATAATAAATCATCATATTTTCATGATTTCTAAAGATCATGTGACACTGAAGACTGGAGGAATGATGCTAAAAATACAGCTGCACATCACAGAAATAAATTATATTTGAAAGGATATTAAAATATAAACCATAATTTTATATATTTTATTTTGATAATTTTGAATTATTACTGAGATACAACCTTTTTTTTTAAACAGTTCATTGAACAATAATAAATGAAGTACCTGAAGCTGACAATGACGTAAATGTATAATAATTAGCAAAGATGGTTAATTTAGCGCTGTAAATGCGCGTATGAGGGGCGGAGACGCCTGCGGAGCGTCAGACGCGAGTGAGGACCAAACACAGCAGAACGGTAGGAAACTTCACTCCTCTTATTATTTCTCTTTTATGATAGCGATTTATTTTTAGATACGTGATCTGAGTCTTTCATAGAGTTGTAGAGTTATTAGAGAAATAGAGTTATTTTTTACATTCTTTGGTCGAAGTTTTCAGATCGGGACTTCGGAGCCTGTTCGTTACTCTGTTGTTTCAGATCGGCACTTCGGAGCATGTTCGCGACTCGGTTGATTCAGATCGGCACTTCGGAGCATGTTCGCGACTCGGTTGATTCAGATCGGCACTTCGGAGCCTGTTCGCGACTCGGTTGTTTCAGATCGTTACTTCGGAGCATGTTCGCGACTCGGTTGATTCAGATCGGCACTTCGGAGACTGTTCGCGACTCGGTTGATTCAGATCGGCACTTCGGAGCCTGTTCGCGACTCGGTTGATTTAGATCGGCACTTCGGAGCATGTTCGCGACTCGGTTGAATCAGATCTGGACTTTGGAGCATGTTTGAGATTTTTTTTTATGTTTTATTCAGTATGTACATGGACCTACACACAAAGGTGGACACACTCTAGACTTGATCATCAGTAGGGCTCTAAACTTTTCATCCATTGGTATTAAGGACGTAGTGTCACAGATCGCAAGAGGCGAAGACTCAAGTGCAGGCAGATGGGAAGACTTTATTTATACATCACCAAAATAAACAAAAACACAACTGAAACCAGAGGAGCGTTCAAAGTTACGAGACATAGACTGAAGTCAGATTCCCAGTGAAATGCTTTCAGACAGCAAATGCAATGAGTTTGCATCCTTCTTTTCTGAGAAGATCATCCATATCAGGAAGGCGATTAGCACATCCTCAAGTAATGCAGTTAGAAGTACCAAGGGTTCACACAAAACAAGGGGAATCTGCTTTTAGTTTCTATGCCGCTCGCAGTTGGAATCAGCTTCCAGAGAGGTCAGATGTGCTAAAACACTAGTCACATTTAAATCTAGACATAAAACTCATCTGTTTAGCTGTGCATTTATTGAATGAGCACTGTGCAATGTCCGAACTCAATGCACTATATTTTCACTGTTTTTTATTTTATGTAAAATAATTTTGTAGCTGTTTTTAAATTCATTTTAATTAAGTAAATTTTTTAATCATTATAAAAGTTTTAAAACTGCTTGTTTTATTTTTGTTATAATTTTTCTTTATGATTATTTTACTTTCTTTTATGTAAAGCACTTTGAATTACCATTGTGTATGAAATGTGCTATATAAATAAACTTGCCTTGCCTAGTGTGTTAGTGGGTTATATATATATATATATATATATATATATATATATATATATATATATATATATATATATACAGTATTGTTCAAAATAATAGCAGTACAATGTGACTAACCAGAATAATCAAGGTTTTTCGTATATTTTTTTATTGCTACGTGGCAAACAAGTTACCAGTAGGTTCAGTAGATTCTCAGAAAACAAATGAGACCCAGCATTCATGATATGCACGCTCTTAAGGCTGTGCAATTGGGCAATTAGTTGAATTAGTTGAAAGGGGTGTGTTCAAAAAAATAGCAGTGTGGCATTCAATCACTGAGGTCATCAATTTTGTGAAGAAACCGGTGTGAATCAGGTGGCCCCTATTTAAGGATGAAGCCAACACTTGTTGAACATGCATTTGAAAGCTGAGGAAAATGGGTCGTTCAAGACATTGTTCAGAAGAACAGCGTACTTTGATTAAAAAGTTGATTAGAGAGGGGAAAACCTATAAAGAGGTGCAAAAAATGATAGGCTGTTCAGCTAAAATGATCTCCAATGCCTTAAAATGGAGAGCAAAACCAGAGAGACGTGGAAGAAAACGGAAGACAACCATCAAAATGGATAGAAGAATAACCAGAATGGCAAAGGCTCAGCCAATGATCACCTCCAGGATGATCAAAGACAGTCTGGAGTTACCTGTAAGTACTGTGACAGTTAGAAGACGTCTGTGTGAAGCTAATCTATTTACCAGAATCCCCCGCAAAGTCCCTCTGTTAAAAAAAAGGCATATGCAGAAGAGGTTACAATTTGCCAAAGAACACATCAACTGGCCTAAAGAGAAATGGAGGAACATTTTGTGGACTGATGAGAG
This sequence comes from Carassius gibelio, assembly GCF_023724105.1. Lineage (NCBI taxonomy): Eukaryota > Metazoa > Chordata > Actinopteri > Cypriniformes > Cyprinidae > Carassius > Carassius gibelio. Next base: position 1,395,061 of record NC_068403.1, on the reverse strand, counting down.
TAAAATTGTTCTTTTTGGGTCCAAGGGCCACAGGCAGTTTGTGAGACGACCCCCAAACTCTGAATTCAAGCCACAGTACACAGTGAAGACAGTGAAGCATGGAGGTGCAAGCATCATGATATGGGCATGTTTCTCCTACTATGGTGTTGGGCTTATTTATCGCATACCAGGGATCATGGATCAGTTTGCATATGTTAAAATACTTGAAGAGGTCATGTTGCCCTATGCTGAAGAGGACATGCCCTTGAAATGGTTGTTTCAACAAGACAATGACCCAAAACACACTAGTAAACGGGCAAAGTCTTGGTTCCAAACCAACACAATTAATGTTATGGAGTGGCCAGCCCAATCTCCAGACCTTAATCCAATTGAGAACTTGTGGGGTGAAGCAAAACCAAGAAATGTGAATGAATTGTGGAATGTTGTTAAAGAATCATGGAGTGGAATAACAGCTGAGAGGTGCCACAAGTTGGTTGACTCCATGCCACACAGATGTCAAGCAGTTTTAAAAAACTGTGGTCATACAACTAAATATTAGTTTAGTGATTCACAGGATTGCTAAATCCCAGAAAAAAAAAAAATATTTGTACAAAATAGTTTTGAGTTTGTACAGTCAAAGGTAGACACTGCTATTTTTTTGAACACACCCCTTTCAACTAATTGCCCAATTGCACAGCCTTAAGAGCGTGCATATCATGAATGCTGGGTCTTGTTTGTTTTCTGACAATCTACTGAACCTACTGGTAACTTGTTTGCCACGTAGCAATAAAAAATATACTAAAAACCTTGATTATTCTGGTTAGTCACATTGTACTGCTATTATTTTGAACAATACTGTATATATATAACACACACACACACACATACACACACTACCGGTCAGAGTTTGGGATCAGAATGATTTTTAATGTTTTAAAATACTGTAAAACATGTAATATTGTGAAATATTATTAACATTTTTCTATTTTAATATACATGAAGGTGTAATTTATTCATTTGATGTGCAGCTGTATTTTCAGCATCATTTCTCCAGTCTTCAGTGTCACATGATCTTCAGAAATCAGAACAATATGATGATTTATTATTAGAATTATCAACAGCTTTGCTAATAAATATTATTTTGGAATCTGTGATACTTCTTTCAGGATTCTTTGATGAATGAAAAGTTAAAAAGAAGAGCATTTATTTAAAATAGAAGACTTTTCTAACAATATTCACTACAGTTTAATAGTTTGGGGTCAGTAAATTTTTATCCTTTATTTAATAAGACATTTTATTCTTTATTACATTTTAGAATCTTTTATTCAGGATGTGTTAAATTGATAAGAAGTGATATCAAAGATTAATATTGTTAGAAGAGATTTATATTTTGAATAAACGTTGTTCTTTAAAAAAAGATTATACATCGAAGAATCCTTAAAAAAGTATCGCAGATTCCAAAATAATATTTGGTAGCACACCTATTAATAGTTCTAATAATAAATCATCATATTTTCATGATTTCTAAAGATCATGTGACACTGAAGACTGGAGGAATGATGCTAAAAATACAGCTGCACATCACAGAAATAAATTATATTTGAAAGGATATTAAAATATAAACCATAATTTTATATATTTTATTTTGATAATTTTGAATTATTACTGAGATACAACCTTTTTTTTTAAACAGTTCATTGAACAATAATAAATGAAGTACCTGAAGCTGACAATGACGTAAATGTATAATAATTAGCAAAGATGGTTAATTTAGCGCTGTAAATGCGCGTATGAGGGGCGGAGACGCCTGCGGAGCGTCAGACGCGAGTGAGGACCAAACACAGCAGAACGGTAGGAAACTTCACTCCTCTTATTATTTCTCTTTTATGATAGCGATTTATTTTTAGATACGTGATCTGAGTCTTTCATAGAGTTGTAGAGTTATTAGAGAAATAGAGTTATTTTTTACATTCTTTGGTCGAAGTTTTCAGATCGGGACTTCGGAGCCTGTTCGTTACTCTGTTGTTTCAGATCGGGACTTCGGAGCATGTTCGCGACTCGGTTGATTCAGATCGGCACTTCGGAGCATGTTCGCGACTCGGTTGATTCAGATCGGCACTTCGGAGCCTGTTCGCGACTCGGTTGTTTCAGATCGTTACTTCGGAGCATGTTCGCGACTCGGTTGATTCAGATCGGGACTTCGGAGCCTGTTCGTTACTCTGTTGTTTCAGATCGGCACTTCGGAGCATGTTCGCGACTCGGTTGATTCAGATCGGCACTTCGGAGCATGTTCGCGACTCGGTTGATTCAGATCGGCACTTCGGAGCCTGTTCGCGACTCGGTTGTTTCAGATCGTTACTTCGGAGCATGTTCGCGACTCGGTTGATTCAGATCGGCACTTCGGAGACTGTTCGCGACTCGGTTGATTCAGATCGGCACTTCGGAGCCTGTTCGCGACTCGGTTGATTTAGATCGGCACTTCGGAGCATGTTCGCGACTCGGTTGAATCAGATCTGGACTTTGGAGCATGTTTGAGATTTTTTTTTATGTTTTATTCAGTATGTACATGGACCTACACACAAAGGTGGACACACTCTAGACTTGATCATCAGTAGGGCTCTAAACTTTTCATCCATTGGTATTAAGGACGTAGTGTCACAGATCGCAAGAGGCGAAGACTCAAGTGCAGGCAGATGGGAAGACTTTATTTATACATCACCAAAATAAACAAAAACACAACTGAAACCAGAGGAGCGTTCAAAGTTACGAGACATAGACTGAAGTCAGATTCCCAGTGAAATGCTTTCAGACAGCAAATGCAATGAGTTTGCATCCTTCTTTTCTGAGAAGATCATCCATATCAGGAAGGCGATTAGCACATCCTCAAGTAATGCAGTTAGAAGTACCAAGGGTTCACACAAAACAAGGGGAATCTGCTTTTAGTTTCTATGCCGCTCGCAGTTGGAATCAGCTTCCAGAGAGGTCAGATGTGCTAAAACACTAGTCACATTTAAATCTAGACATAAAACTCATCTGTTTAGCTGTGCATTTATTGAATGAGCACTGTGCAATGTCCGAACTCAATGCACTATATTTTCACTGTTTTTTATTTTATGTAAAATAATTTTGTAGCTGTTTTTAAATTCATTTTAATTAAGTAGATTTTTTAATCATTATAAAAGTTTTAAAACTGCTTGTTTTATTTTTGTTATAATTTTTCTTTATGATTATTTTACTTTCTTTTATGTAAAGCACTTTGAATTACCATTGTGTATGAAATGTGCTATATAAATAAACTTGCCTTGCCTAGTGTGTTAGTGGGTTATATATATATATATATATATATATATATATATATATATATATATATATATATATATATATATATATATATATATATATATATATAACACACACACACACACACATACACACACTACCGGTCAGAGTTTGGGATCAGAATGATTTTTAATGTTTTAAAATACTGTAAAACATGTAATATTGTGAAATATTATTAACATTTTTCTATTTTAATATACATGAAGGTGTAATTTATTCATTTGATGTGCAGCTGTATTTTCAGCATCATTTCTCCAGTCTTCAGTGTCACATGATCTTCAGAAATCAGAACAATATGATGATTTATTATTAGAATTATCAACAGCTTTGCTAATAAATATTATTTTGGAATCTGTGATACTTCTTTCAGGATTCTTTGATGAATGAAAAGTTAAAAAGAAGAGCATTTATTTAAAATAGAAGACTTTTCTAACAATATTCACTACAGTTTAATAGTTTGGGGTCAGTAAATTTTTATCCTTTATTTAATAAGAAATTTTATTCTTTATTACATTTTAGAATCTTTTATTCAGGATGTGTTAAATTGATAAGAAGTGATATCAAAGATTAATATTGTTAGAAGAGATTTATATTTTGAATAAACGTTGTTCTTTAAAAAAAGATTATACATCGAAGAATCCTTAAAAAAGTATCGCAGATTCCAAAATAATATTTGGTAGCACACCTATTAATAGTTCTAATAATAAATCATCATATTTTCATGATTTCTAAAGATCATGTTACACTGAAGACTGGAGGAATGATGCTAAAAATACAGCTGCACATCACAGAAATAAATTATATTTGAAAGGATATTAAAATATAAACCATAATTTTATATATTTTATTTTGATAATTTTGAATTATTACTGAGATACAACCTTTTTTTTTAAACAGTTCATTGAACAATAATAAATGAAGTACCTGAAGCTGACAATGACGTAAATGTATAATAATTAGCAAAGATGGTTAATTTAGCGCTGTAAATGCGCGTATGAGGGGCGGAGACGCCTGCGGAGCGTCAGACGCGAGTGAGGACCAAACACAGCAGAACGGTAGGAAACTTCACTCCTCTTATTATTTCTCTTTTATGATAGCGATTTATTTTTAGATACGTGATCTGAGTCTTTCATAGAGTTGTAGAGTTATTAGAGAAATAGAGTTATTTTTTACATTCTTTGGTCGAAGTTTTCAGATCGGGACTTCGGAGCCTGTTCGTTACTCTGTTGTTTCAGATCGGCACTTCGGAGCATGTTCGCGACTCGGTTGATTCAGATCGGCACTTCGGAGCATGTTCGCGACTCGGTTGATTCAGATCGGCACTTCGGAGCCTGTTCGCGACTCGGTTGTTTCAGATCGTTACTTCGGAGCATGTTCGCGACTCGGTTGATTCAGATCGGCACTTCGGAGACTGTTCGCGACTCGGTTGATTCAGATCGGCACTTCGGAGCCTGTTCGCGACTCGGTTGATTTAGATCGGCACTTCGGAGCATGTTCGCGACTCGGTTGAATCAGATCTGGACTTTGGAGCATGTTTGAGATTGTTTTTTATGTTTTATTCAGTATGTACATGGACCTACACACAAAGGTGGACACACTCTAGACTTGATCATCAGTAGGGCTCTAAACTTTTCATCCATTGGTATTAAGGACGTAGTGTCACAGATCGCAAGAGGCGAAGACTCAAGTGCAGGCAGATGGGAAGACTTTATTTATACATCACCAAAATAAACAAAAACACAACTGAAACCAGAGGAGCGTTCAAAGTTACGAGACATAGACTGAAGTCAGATTCCCAGTGAAATGCTTTCAGACAGCAAATGCAATGAGTTTGCATCCTTCTTTTCTGAGAAGATCATCCATATCAGGAAGGCGATTAGCACATCCTCAAGTAATGCAGTTAGAAGTACCAAGGGTTCACACAAAACAAGGGGAATCTGCTTTTAGTTTCTATGCCGCTCGCAGTTGGAATCAGCTTCCAGAGAGGTCAGATGTGCTAAAACACTAGTCACATTTAAATCTAGACATAAAACTCATCTGTTTAGCTGTGCATTTATTGAATGAGCACTGTGCAATGTCCGAACTCAATGCACTATATTTTCACTGTTTTTTATTTTATGTAAAATAATTTTGTAGCTGTTTTTAAATTCATTTTAATTAAGTAAATTTTTTAATCATTATAAAAGTTTTAAAACTGCTTGTTTTATTTTTGTTATAATTTTTCTTTATGATTATTTTACTTTCTTTTATGTAAAGCACTTTGAATTACCATTGTGTATGAAATGTGCTATATAAATAAACTTGCCTTGCCTAGTGTGTTAGTGGGTTATATATATATATATATATATATATATATATATATATATATATATATATATATATATATATATATATATATATATATAACACACACACACACACATACACACACTACCGGTCAGAGTTTGGGATCAGAATGATTTTTAATGTTTTAAAATACTGTAAAACATGTAATATTGTGAAATATTATTAACATTTTTCTATTTTAATATACATGAAGGTGTAATTTATTCATTTGATGTGCAGCTGTATTTTCAGCATCATTTCTCCAGTCTTCAGTGTCACATGATCTTCAGAAATCAGAACAATATGATGATTTATTATTAGAATTATCAACAGCTTTGCTAATAAATATTATTTTGGAATCTGTGATACTTCTTTCAGGATTCTTTGATGAATGAAAAGTTAAAAAGAAGAGCATTTATTTAAAATAGAAGACTTTTCTAACAATATTCACTACAGTTTAATAGTTTGGGGTCAGTAAATTTTTATCCTTTATTTAATAAGAAATTTTATTCTTTATTACATTTTAGAATCTTTTATTCAGGATGTGTTAAATTGATAAGAAGTGATATCAAAGATTAATATTGTTAGAAGAGATTTATATTTTGAATAAACGTTGTTCTTTAAAAAAAGATTATACATCGAAGAATCCTTAAAAAAGTATCGCAGATTCCAAAATAATATTTGGTAGCACACCTATTAATAGTTCTAATAATAAATCATCATATTTTCATGATTTCTAAAGATCATGTGACACTGAAGACTGGAGGAATGATGCTAAAAATACAGCTGCACATCACAGAAATAAATTATATTTGAAAGGATATTAAAATATAAACCATAATTTTATATATTTTATTTTGATAATTTTGAATTATTACTGAGATACAACCTTTTTTTTTAAACAGTTCATTGAACAATAATAAATGAAGTACCTGAAGCTGACAATGACGTAAATGTATAATAATTAGCAAAGATGGTTAATTTAGCGCTGTAAATGCGCATATGAGGGGCGGAGACGCCTGCGGAGCGTCAGACGCGAGTGAGGACCAAACACAGCAGAACGGTAGGAAACTTCACTCCTCTTATTATTTCTCTTTTATGATAGCGATTTATTTTTAGATACGTGATCTGAGTCTTTCATAGAGTTGTAGAGTTATTAGAGAAATAGAGTTATTTTTTACATTCTTTGGTCGAAGTTTTCAGATCGGGACTTCGGAGCCTGTTCGTTACTCTGTTGTTTCAGATCGGCACTTCGGAGCATGTTCGCGACTCGGTTGATTCAGATCGGCACTTCGGAGCATGTTCGCGACTCGGTTGATTCAGATCGGCACTTCGGAGCCTGTTCGCGACTCGGTTGTTTCAGATCGTTACTTCGGAGCATGTTCGCGACTCGGTTGATTCAGATCGGCACTTCGGAGACTGTTCGCGACTCGGTTGATTCAGATCGGCACTTCGGAGCCTGTTCGCGACTCGGTTGATTTAGATCGGCACTTCGGAGCATGTTCGCGACTCGGTTGAATCAGATCTGGACTTTGGAGCATGTTTGAGATTTTTTTTTATGTTTTATTCAGTATGTACATGGACCTACACATAAAGGTGGACACACTCTAGACTTGATCATCAGTAGGGCTCTAAACTTTTCATCCATTGGTATTAAGGACGTAGTGTCACAGATCGCAAGAGGCGAAGACTCAAGTGCAGGCAGATGGGAAGACTTTATTTATACATCACCAAAATAAACAAAAACACAACTGAAACCAGAGGAGCGTTCAAAGTTACGAGACATAGACTGAAGTCAGATTCCCAGTGAAATGCTTTCAGACAGCAAATGCAATGAGTTTGCATCCTTCTTTTCTGAGAAGATCATCCATATCAGGAAGGCGATTAGCACATCCTCAAGTAATGCAGTTAGAAGTACCAAGGGTTCACACAAAACAAGGGGAATCTGCTTTTAGTTTCTATGCCGCTCGCAGTTGGAATCAGCTTCCAGAGAGGTCAGATGTGCTAAAACACTAGACACATTTAAATCTAGACATAAAACTCATCTGTTTAGCTGTGCATTTATTGAATGAGCACTGTGCAATGTCCGAACTCAATGCACTATATTTTCACTGTTTTTTATTTTATGTAAAATAATTTTGTAGCTGTTTTTAAATTCATTTTAATTAAGTAAATTTTTTAGTCATTATAAAAGTTTTAAAACTGCTTGTTTTATTTTTGTTATAATTTTTCTTTATGATTATTTTACTTTCTTTTATGTAAAGCACTTTGAATTACCATTGTGTATGAAATGTGCTATATAAATAAACTTGCCTTGCCTAGTGTGTTAGTGGGTTATATATATATATATATATATATATATATATATATATATATATATATATATATATATATATATATATATATATAACACACACACACACACACACATACACACACTACCGGTCAGAGTTTGGGATCAGAATGATTTTTAATGTTTTAAAATACTGTAAAACATGTAATATTGTGAAATATTATTAACATTTTTCTATTTTAATATACATGAAGGTGTAATTTATTCATTTGATGTGCAGCTGTATTTTCAGCATCATTTCTCCAGTCTTCAGTGTCACATGATCTTCAGAAATCCGAACAATATGATGATTTATTATTAGAATTATCAACAGCTTTGCTAATAAATATTATTTTGGAATCTGTGATACTTCTTTCAGGATTCTTTGATGAATGAAAAGTTAAAAAGAAGAGCATTTATTTAAAATAGAAGACTTTTCTAACAATATTCACTACAGTTTAATAGTTTGGGGTCAGTAAATTTTTATCCTTTATTTAATAAGAAATTTTATTCTTTATTACATTTTAGAATCTTTTATTCAGGATGTGTTAAATTGATAAGAAGTGATATCAAAGATTAATATTGTTAGAAGAGATTTATATTTTGAATAAACGTTGTTCTTTAAAAAAAAGATTATACATCGAAGAATCCTTAAAAAAGTATCGCAGATTCCAAAATAATATTTGGTAGCACACCTATTAATAGTTCTAATAATAAATCATCATATTTTCATGATTTCTAAAGATCATGTTACACTGAAGACTGGAGGAATGATGCTAAAAATACAGCTGCACATCACAGAAATAAATTATATTTGAAAGGATATTAAAATATAAACCATAATTTTATATATTTTATTTTGATAATTTTGAATTATTACTGAGATACAACCTTTTTTTTTAAACAGTTCATTGAACAATAATAAATGAAGTACCTGAAGCTGACAATGACGTAAATGTATAATAATTAGCAAAGATGGTTAATTTAGCGCTGTAAATGCGCGTATGAGGGGCGGAGACGCCTGCGGAGCGTCAGACGCGAGTGAGGACCAAACACAGCAGAACGGTAGGAAACTTCACTCCTCTTATTATTTCTCTTTTATGATAGCGATTTATTTTTAGATACGTGATCTGAGTCTTTCATAGAGTTGTAGAGTTATTAGAGAAATAGAGTTATTTTTTACATTCTTTGGTCGAAGTTTTCAGATCGGGACTTCGGAGCCTGTTCGTTACTCTGTTGTTTCAGATCGGCACTTCGGAGCATGTTCGCGACTCGGTTGATTCAGATCGGCACTTCGGAGCATGTTCGCGACTCGGTTGATTCAGATCGGCACTTCGGAGCCTGTTCGCGACTCGGTTGTTTCAGATCGTTACTTCGGAGCATGTTCGCGACTCGGTTGATTCAGATCGGCACTTCGGAGACTGTTCGCGACTCGGTTGATTCAGATCGGCACTTCGGAGCCTGTTCGCGACTCGGTTGATTTAGATCGGCACTTCGGAGCATGTTCGCGACTCGGTTGAATCAGATCTGGACTTTGGAGCATGTTTGAGATTTTTTTTTATGTTTTATTCAGTATGTACATGGACCTACACACAAAGGTGGACACACTCTAGACTTGATCATCAGTAGGGCTCTAAACTTTTCATCCATTGGTATTAAGGACGTAGTGTCACAGATCGCAAGAGGCGAAGACTCAAGTGCAGGCAGATGGGAAGACTTTATTTATACATCACCAAAATAAACAAAAACACAACTGAAACCAGAGGAGCGTTCAAAGTTACGAGACATAGACTGAAGTCAGATTCCCAGTGAAATGCTTTCAGACAGCAAATGCAATGAGTTTGCATCCTTCTTTTCTGAGAAGATCATCCATATCAGGAAGGCGATTAGCACATCCTCAAGTAATGCAGTTAGAAGTACCAAGGGTTCACACAAAACAAGGGGAATCTGCTTTTAGTTTCTATGCCGCTCGCAGTTGGAATCAGCTTCCAGAGAGGTCAGATGTGCTAAAACACTAGTCACATTTAAATCTAGACATAAAACTCATCTGTTTAGCTGTGCATTTATTGAATGAGCACTGTGCAATGTCCGAACTCAATGCACTATATTTTCACTGTTTTTTATTTTATGTAAAATAATTTTGTAGCTGTTTTTAAATTCATTTTAATTAAGTAGATTTTTTAATCATTATAAAAGTTTTAAAACTGCTTGTTTTATTTTTGTTATAATTTTTCTTTATGATTATTTTACTTTCTTTTATGTAAAGCACTTTGAATTACCATTGTGTATGAAATGTGCTATATAAATAAACTTGCCTTGCCTAGTGTGTTAGTGGGTTATATATATATATATATATATATATATATATATATATATATATATATATATATATATATATATATATATATATATATATATATAACACACACACACACACACATACACACACTACCGGTCAGAGTTTGGGATCAGAATGATTTTTAATGTTTTAAAATACTGTAAAACATGTAATATTGTGAAATATTATTAACATTTTTCTATTTTAATATACATGAAGGTGTAATTTATTCATTTGATGTGCAGCTGTATTTTCAGCATCATTTCTCCAGTCTTCAGTGTCACATGATCTTCAGAAATCAGAACAATATGATGATTTATTATTAGAATTATCAACAGCTTCGCTAATAAATATTATTTTGGAATCTGTGATACTTCTTTCAGGATTCTTTGATGAATGAAAAGTTAAAAAGAAGAGCATTTATTTAAAATAGAAGACTTTTCTAACAATATTCACTACAGTTTAATAGTTTGGGGTCAGTAAATTTTTATCCTTTATTTAATAAGAAATTTTATTCTTTATTACATTTTAGAATCTTTTATTCAGGATGTGTTAAATTGATAAGAAGTGATATCAAAGATTAATATTGTTAGAAGAGATTTATATTTTGAATAAACGTTGTTCTTTAAAAAAAGATTATACATCGAAGAATCCTTAAAAAAGTATCGCAGATTCCAAAATAATATTTGGTAGCACACCTATTAATAGTTCTAATAATAAGTCATCATATTTTCATGATTTCTAAAGATCATGTTACACTGAAGACTGGAGGAATGATGCTAAAAATACAGCTGCACATCACAGAAATAAATTATATTTGAAAGGATATTAAAATATAAACCATAATTTTATATATTTTATTTTGATAATTTTGAATTATTACTGAGATACAACCTTTTTTTTTAAACAGTTCATTGAACAATAATAAATGAAGTACCTGAAGCTGACAATGACGTAAATGTATAATAATTAGCAAAGATGGTTAATTTAGCGCTGTAAATGCGCGTATGAGGGGCGGAGACGCCTGCGGAGCGTCAGACGCGAGTGAGGACCAAACACAGCAGAACGGTAGGAAACTTCACTCCTCTTATTATTTCTCTTTTATGATAGCGATTTATTTTTAGATACGTGATCTGAGTCTTTCATAGAGTTGTAGAGTTATTAGAGAAATAGAGTTATTTTTTACATTCTTTGGTCGAAGTTTTCAGATCGGGACTTCGGAGCCTGTTCGTTACTCTGTTGTTTCAGATCGGCACTTCGGAGCATGTTCGCGACTCGGTTGATTCAGATCGGCACTTCGGAGCATGTTCGCGACTCGGTTGATTCAGATCGGCACTTCGGAGCCTGTTCGCGACTCGGTTGTTTCAGATCGTTACTTCGGAGCATGTTCGCGACTCGGTTGATTCAGATCGGCACTTCGGAGACTGTTCGCGACTCGGTTGATTCAGATCGGCACTTCGGAGCCTGTTCGCGACTCGGTTGATTTAGATCGGCACTTCGGAGCATGTTCGCGACTCGGTTGAATCAGATCTGGACTTTGGAGCATGTTTGAGATTTTTTTTTATGTTTTATTCAGTATGTACATGGACCTACACACAAAGGTGGACACACTCTAGACTTGATCATCAGTAGGGCTCTAAACTTTTCATCCATTGGTATTAAGGACGTAGTGTCACAGATCGCAAGAGGCGAAGACTCAAGTGCAGGCAGATGGGAAGACTTTATTTATACATCACCAAAATAAACAAAAACACAACTGAAACCAGAGGAGCGTTCAAAGTTACGAGACATAGACTGAAGTCAGATTCCCAGTGAAATGCTTTCAGACAGCAAATGCAATGAGTTTGCATCCTTCTTTTCTGAGAAGATCATCCATATCAGGAAGGCGATTAGCACATCCTCAAGTAATGCAGTTAGAAGTACCAAGGGTTCACACAAAACAAGGGGAATCTGCTTTTAGTTTCTATGCCGCTCGCAGTTGGAATCAGCTTCCAGAGAGGTCAGATGTGCTAAAACACTAGTCACATTTAAATCTAGACATAAAACTCATCTGTTTAGCTGTGCATTTATTGAATGAGCACTGTGCAATGTCCGAACTCAATGCACTATATTTTCACTGTTTTTTATTTTATGTAAAATAATTTTGTAGCTGTTTTTAAATTCATTTTAATTAAGTAAATTTTTTAATCATTATAAAAGTTTTAAAACTGCTTGTTTTATTTTTGTTATAATTTTTCTTTATGATTATTTTACTTTCTTTTATGTAAAGCACTTTGAATTACCATTGTGTATGAAATGTGCTATATAAATAAACTTGCCTTGCCTAGTGTGTTAGTGGGTTATATATATATATATATATATATATATATATATATATATATATATATATATATATATATATATATATATATATATATATATATATAACACACACACACACACATACACACACTACCGGTCAGAGTTTGGGATCAGAATGATTTTTAATGTTTTAAAATACTGTAAAACATGTAATATTGTGAAATATTATTAACATTTTTCTATTTTAATATACATGAAGGTGTAATTTATTTATTTGATGTGCAGCTGTATTTTCAGCATCATTTCTCCAGTCTTCAGTGTCACATGATCTTCAGAAATCAGAACAATATGATGATTTATTATTAGAATTATCAACAGCTTTGCTAATAAATATTATTTTGGAATCTGTGATACTTCTTTCAGGATTCTTTGATGAATGAAAAGTTAAAAAGAAGAGCATTTATTTAAAATAGAAGACTTTTCTAACAATATTCACTACAGTTTAATAGTTTGGGGTCAGTAAATTTTTATCCTTTATTTAATAAGAAATTTTATTCTTTATTACATTTTAGAATCTTTTATTCAGGATGTGTTAAATTGATAAGAAGTGATATCAAAGATTAATATTGTTAGAAGAGATTTATATTTTGAATAAACGTTGTACTTTAAAAAAAGATTATACATAGAAGAATCCTTAAAAAAGTATCGCAGATTCCAAAATAATATTTGGTAGCACACCTATTAATAGTTCTAATAATAAATCATCATATTTTCATGATTTCTAAAGATCATGTTACACTGAAGACTGGAGGAATGATGCTAAAAATACAGCTGCACATCACAGAAATAAATTATATTTGAAAGGATATTAAAATATAAACCATAATTTTATATATTTTATTTTGATAATTTTGAATTATTACTGAGATACAACCTTTTTTTTTAAACAGTTCATTGAACAATAATAAATGAAGTACCTGAAGCTGACAATGACGTAAATGTATAATAATTAGCAAAGATGGTTAATTTAGCGCTGTAAATGCGCGTATGAGGGGCGGAGACGCCTGCGGAGTCAGACGCGAGTGAGGACCAAACACAGCAGAACGGTAGGAAACTTCACTCCTCTTATTATTTCTCTTTTATGATAGCGATTTATTTTTAGATACGTGATCTGAGTCTTTCATAGAGTTGTAGAGTTATTAGAGAAATAGAGTTATTTTTTACATTCTTTGGTCGAAGTTTTCAGATCGGGACTTCGGAGCCTGTTCGTTACTCTGTTGTTTCAGATCGGCACTTCGGAGCATGTTCGCGACTCGGTTGATTCAGATCGGCACTTCGGAGCATGTTCGCGACTCGGTTGATTCAGATCGGCACTTCGGAGCCTGTTCGCGACTCGGTTGTTTCAGATCGTTACTTCGGAGCATGTTCGCGACTCGGTTGATTCAGATCGGCACTTCGGAGACTGTTCGCGACTCGGTTGATTCAGATCGGCACTTCGGAGCCTGTTCGCGACTCGGTTGATTTAGATCGGCACTTCGGAGCATGTTCGCGACTCGGTTGAATCAGATCTGGACTTTGGAGCAGGGGCGGGTCTACGTGGTGGCCAGGGGGGGCACCGGCCCCCCCAGAAATTCGATTGGCCACCCCAGGTGCCCCCCCTATAAGATGTCTTGTGATTGGTTCATTTTATGGCCAATCATTTTATAGACTCTACTGAAGTTCGCGATTCAAAGAAGTGCAGCCGCAGCGTCGGTCGTCAGAGAAACAACCGCTTGTCGCGGACTTGGACTTTTACTTTATCAAGTGTGGGAAGTCGAGACACCAGTGATGAGAAGTTCTGATCATTTTACCGACTCGAACTTTTGAGTCGCGTTCAGCAAAATGAACGAATCTTTTTCCGATTCATTTCGTTCATTTTACCAAAATGTAGTTACGTGTTACTTCCCCAACACATCTAGTACTTACGCAAACGTTGATCACACTACAAACAATACAAAAATAAAATGCTATAAAGATACAGAAAAGATTAATTAATTCTTTACCTGGGTCTTCAGTCTGTGACTAACTCACCTCTTGTCTGACAAGTCTTCAGGTTCAAATCATTCCTTAATCACATGACAGCCACATACGCTATTTCTGACATTTCTGTTGTCAGAAACTGTTTCTTGAGGATCTGTGGTGTGTTATTATTGTATAAATAAATAAAACCTTGTTATAAATAAAATATTGATTAATTTGTCTTTTTGACTGTCTATCAGTAAATAAATACTAGGCTATATAATAATCCAAGTATTTATAGCCTAGTTAATTTTTGGATTTTTTATCCAATTCTGAGTTTGCTGGTATAATAATTGCTTAAATTGGTCTTATATATGTATAAGATGCTTGCTAAAAAAGGACATAATGACATAAATTAAAAGCAAATAACATTTTGAATCCTAAACAAGTAACACTACAGTTCTATAGTCTAATCTGAATGGTGAACTCAAAAGACATCATACAACAAGGTAATTTTTGGAGATTACAATCCACTGTAAAAAAAAAAAAAAAAAAAAAAAAAAAAACCTTCAGTGATGTCGCCGTCATAGAGACGACTCGTTCTTCCCACATTAAAGATTCGTCGTTCAAGAACGACACATCACAAAACACCGAACAAAGAGCTGGTAGGTAACCTTTATGTATGGTTTAATATGTTTGTAAGGTTTTCTCAGATCAATATTTTTACACCGTCAGGCTCTGCTCGCGTTGGTCGTGGTTGATTTCAATCGAATGTTCAATCAAAGTTTAATAAAACACAATAAAAGTAAAATACGCTGCGGGCGCTTTCAAACAATAAACAGTCATGGTGATTTGCATATTTTGTATCAGTTTATTTTGTGACAGTGACCAAATAGCAAGATTGCACCAAATGACAATATGCACAGAATGTTCCATAATAATAATTGTATGGTGACACGTTACTTGTTAATGCATGAGAGTAAGTCAGTTAGATAGTCAGTTAAATTGTCAGGCCTAACTTAGTCATTTACACGTGAAATGACTGATTGAGAATAACAGACACACATAAGTGTTTCTTTTGAAGGCAAGGAAGAGAGCAGTGCCAAGCCATGAAGTAAAGATATAGGGAGTTTCTTTCAAAAAAAAAAAAATATTCTCAAATGTAACTTAATAGATATATACAGGGATGACAAAAAAACTAAATTAATAAAAAAAAAGTGGTTTATTACTGCATTTGTTTACAAGTAACTTTATTCAAGTAAAAAAAATTAAATCAATAAAATCAATAGGATTTCCGTAATATACTGTAGTATTTAGCTTTTTTTTTTTTTGGTCACTGGCGGCCACCCCATTCGGAGGTAGTGCCCCAGCATGGCCCCCCCACTGAAAATGCTCTAGACACGCCCCTGCTTTGGAGCATGTTTGAGATTTTTTTTTATGTTTTATTCAGTATGTACATGGACCTACACACAAAGGTGGACACACTCTAGACTTGATCATCAGTAGGGCTCTAAACTTTTCATCCATTGGTATTAAGGACGTAGTGTCACAGATCGCAAGAGGCGAAGACTCAAGTGCAGGCAGATGGGAAGACTTTATTTATACATCACCAAAATAAACAAAAACACAACTGAAACCAGAGGAGCGTTCAAAGTTACGAGACATAGACTGAAGTCAGATTCCCAGTGAAATGCTTTCAGACAGCAAATGCAATGAGTTTGCATCCTTCTTTTCTGAGAAGATCATCCATATCAGGAAGGCGATTAGCACATCCTCAAGTAATGCAGTTAGAAGTACCAAGGGTTCACACAAAACAAGGGGAATCTGCTTTTAGTTTCTATGCCGCTCGCAGTTGGAATCAGCTTCCAGAGAGGTCAGATGTGCTAAAACACTAGTCACATTTAAATCTAGACATAAAACTCATCTGTTTAGCTGTGCATTTATTGAATGAGCACTGTGCAATGTCCGAACTCAATGCACTATATTTTCACTGTTTTTTATTTTATGTAAAATAATTTTGTAGCTGTTTTTAAATTCATTTTAATTAAGTAAATTTTTTAATCATTATAAAAGTTTTAAAACTGCTTGTTTTATTTTTGTTATAATTTTTCTTTATGATTATTTTACTTTCTTTTATGTAAAGCACTTTGAATTACCATTGTGTATGAAATGTGCTATATAAATAAACTTGCCTTGCCTAGTGTGTTAGTGGGTTATATATATATATATATATATATATATATATATATATATATATATATATATATATATATATATATATATATATAACACACACACACACACACACATACACACACTACCGGTCAGAGTTTGGGATCAGAATGATTTTTAATGTTTTAAAATACTGTAAAACATGTAATATTGTGAAATATTATTAACATTTTTCTATTTTAATATACATGAAGGTGTAATTTATTCATTTGATGTGCTGCTGTATTTTCAGCATCATTTCTCCAGTCTTCAGTGTCACATGATCTTCAGAAATCAGAACAATATGATGATTTATTATTAGAATTATCAACAGCTTTGCTAATAAATATTATTTTGGAATCTGTGATACTTCTTTCAGGATTCTTTGATGAATGAAAAGTTAAAAAGAAGAGCATTTATTTAAAATAGAAGACTTTTCTAACAATATTCACTACAGTTTAATAGTTTGGGGTCAGTAAATTTTTATCCTTTATTTAATAAGAAATTTTATTCTTTATTACATTTTAGAATCTTTTATTAAAGATGTGTTAAATTGATAAGAAGTGATATCAAAGATTAATATTGTTAGAAGAGATTTATATTTTGAATAAACGTTGTTCTTTAAAAAAAGATTATACATCGAAGAATCCTTAAAAAAGTATCGCAGATTCCAAAATAATATTTGGTAGCACACCTATTAATAGTTCTAATAATAAATCATCATATTTTCATGATTTCTAAAGATCATGTGACACTGAAGACTGGAGGAATGATGCTAAAAATACAGCTGCACATCACAGAAATAAATTATATTTGAAAGGATATTAAAATATAAACCATAATTTTATATATTTTATTTTGATAATTTTGAATTATTACTGAGATACAACCTTTTTTTTTAAACAGTTCATTGAACAATAATAAATGAAGTACCTGAAGCTGACAATGACGTAAATGTATAATAATTAGCAAAGATGGTTAATTTAGCGCTGTAAATGCGCGTATGAGGGGCGGAGACGCCTGCGGAGCGTCAGACGCGAGTGAGGACCAAACACAGCAGAACGGTAGGAAACTTCACTCCTCTTATTATTTCTCTTTTATGATAGCGATTTATTTTTAGATACGTGATCTGAGTCTTTCATAGAGTTGTAGAGTTATTAGAGAAATAGAGTTATTTTTTACATTCTTTGGTCGAAGTTTTCAGATCGGGACTTCGGAGCCTGTTCGTTACTCTGTTGTTTCAGATCGGGACTTCGGAGCATGTTCGCGACTCGGTTGATTCAGATCGGCACTTCGGAGCATGTTCGCGACTCGGTTGATTCAGATCGGCACTTCGGAGCCTGTTCGCGACTCGGTTGTTTCAGATCGTTACTTCGGAGCATGTTCGCGACTCGGTTGATTCAGATCGGCACTTCGGAGACTGTTCGCGACTCGGTTGATTCAGATCGGCACTTCGGAGCCTGTTCGCGACTCGGTTGATTTAGATCGGCACTTCGGAGCATGTTCGCGACTCGGTTGAATCAGATCTGGACTTTGGAGCATGTTTGAGATTTTTTTTTATGTTTTATTCAGTATGTACATGGACCTACACACAAAGGTGGACACACTCTAGACTTGATCATCAGTAGGGCTCTAAACTTTTCATCCATTGGTATTAAGGACGTAGTGTCACAGATCGCAAGAGGCGAAGACTCAAGTGCAGGCAGATGGGAAGACTTTATTTATACATCACCAAAATAAACAAAAACACAACTGAAACCAGAGGAGCGTTCAAAGTTACGAGACATAGACTGAAGTCAGATTCCCAGTGAAATGCTTTCAGACAGCAAATGCAATGAGTTTGCATCCTTCTTTTCTGAGAAGATCATCCATATCAGGAAGGCGATTAGCACATCCTCAAGTAATGCAGTTAGAAGTACCAAGGGTTCACACAAAACAAGGGGAATCTGCTTTTAGTTTCTATGCCGCTCGCAGTTGGAATCAGCTTCCAGAGAGGTCAGATGTGCTAAAACACTAGTCACATTTAAATCTAGACATAAAACTCATCTGTTTAGCTGTGCATTTATTGAATGAGCACTGTGCAATGTCCGAACTCAATGCACTATATTTTCACTGTTTTTTATTTTATGTAAAATAATTTTGTAGCTGTTTTTAAATTCATTTTAATTAAGTAAATTTTTTAATCATTATAAAAGTTTTAAAACTGCTTGTTTTATTTTTGTTATAATTTTTCTTTATGATTATTTTACTTTCTTTTATGTAAAGCACTTTGAATTACCATTGTGTATGAAATGTGCTATATAAATAAACTTGCCTTGCCTAGTGTGTTAGTGGGTTATATATATATATATATATATATATATATATATATATATATATATATATATATATATATATATATATATATATATATATATATATATATAACACACACACACACACATACACACACTACCGGTCAGAGTTTGGGATCAGAATGATTTTTAATGTTTTAAAATACTGTAAAACATGTAATATTGTGAAATATTATTAACATTTTTCTATTTTAATATACATGAAGGTGTAATTTATTCATTTGATGTGCAGCTGTATTTTCAGCATCATTTCTCCAGTCTTCAGTGTCACATGATCTTCAGAAATCAGAACAATATGATGATTTATTATTAGAATTATCAACAGCTTTGCTAATAAATATTATTTTGGAATCTGTGATACTTCTTTCAGGATTCTTTGATGAATGAAAAGTTAAAAAGAAGAGCATTTATTTAAAATAGAAGACTTTTCTAACAATATTCACTACAGTTTAATAGTTTGGGGTCAGTAAATTTTTATCCTTTATTTAATAAGAAATTGTATTCTTTATTACATTTTAGAATCTTTTATTCAGGATGTGTTAAATTGATAAGAAGTGATATCAAAGATTAATATTGTTAGAAGAGATTTATATTTTGAATAAACGTTGTTCTTTTAAAAAAGATTATACATCGAAGAATCCTTAAAAAAGTATCGCAGATTCCAAAATAATATTTGGTAGCACACCTATTAATAGTTCTAATAATAAATCATCATATTTTCATGATTTCTAAAGATCATGTGACACTGAAGACTGGAGGAATGATGCTAAAAATACAGCTGCACATCACAGAAATAAATTATATTTGAAAGGATATTAAAATATAAACCATAATTTTATATATTTTATTTTGATAATTTTGAATTATTACTGAGATACAACCTTTTTTTTTAAACAGTTCATTGAACAATAATAAATGAAGTACCTGAAGCTGACAATGACGTAAATGTATAATAATTAGCAAAGATGGTTAATTTAGCGCTGTAAATGCGCGTATGAGGGGCGGAGACGCCTGCGGAGCGTCAGACGCGAGTGAGGACCAAACACAGCAGAACGGTAGGAAACTTCACTCCTCTTATTATTTCTCTTTTATGATAGCGATTTATTTTTAGATACGTGATCTGAGTCTTTCATAGAGTTGTAGAGTTATTAGAGAAATAGAGTTATTTTTTACATTCTTTGGTCGAAGTTTTCAGATCGGGACTTCGGAGCCTGTTCGTTACTCTGTTGTTTCAGATCGGGACTTCGGAGCATGTTCGCGACTCGGTTGATTCAGATCGGCACTTCGGAGCATGTTCGCGACTCGGTTGATTCAGATCGGCACTTCGGAGCCTGTTCGCGACTCGGTTGTTTCAGATCGTTACTTCGGAGCATGTTCGCGACTCGGTTGATTCAGATCGGCACTTCGGAGACTGTTCGCGACTCGGTTGATTCAGATCGGCACTTCGGAGCCTGTTCGCGACTCGGTTGATTCAGATCGGCACTTCGGAGCCTGTTCGCGACTCGGTTGATTCAGATCGGCACTTCGGAGACTGTTCGCGACTCGGTTGATTCAGATCGGCACTTCGGAGCATGTTCGCGACTCGGTTGAATCAGATCTGGACTTTGGAGCATGTTTGAGATTTTTTTTTATGTTTTATTCAGTATGTACATGGACCTACACACAAAGGTGGACACACTCTAGACTTGATCATCAGTAGGGCTCTAAACTTTTCATCCATTGGTATTAAGGACGTAGTGTCACAGATCGCAAGAGGCGAAGACTCAAGTGCAGGCAGATGGGAAGACTTTATTTATACATCACCAAAATAAACAAAAACACAACTGAAACCAGAGGAGCGTTCAAAGTTACGAGACATAGACTGAAGTCAGATTCCCAGTGAAATGCTTTCAGACAGCAAATGCAATGAGTTTGCATCCTTCTTTTCTGAGAAGATCATCCATATCAGGAAGGCGATTAGCACATCCTCAAGTAATGCAGTTAGAAGTACCAAGGGTTCACACAAAACAAGGGGAATCTGCTTTTAGTTTCTATGCCGCTCGCAGTTGGAATCAGCTTCCAGAGAGGTCAGATGTGCTAAAACACTAGTCACATTTAAATCTAGACATAAAACTCATCTGTTTAGCTGTGCATTTATTGAATGAGCACTGTGCAATGTCCGAACTCAATGCACTATATTTTCACTGTTTTTTATTTTATGTAAAATAATTTTGTAGCTGTTTTTAAATTCATTTTAATTAAGTAAATTTTTTAATCATTATAAAAGTTTTAAAACTGCTTGTTTTATTTTTGTTATAATTTTTCTTTATGATTATTTTACTTTCTTTTATGTAAAGCACTTTGAATTACCATTGTGTATGAAATGTGCTATATAAATAAACTTGCCTTGCCTAGTGTGTTAGTGGGTTATATATATATATATATATATATATATACACACACTACCGGTCAGAGTTTGGGATCAGAATGATTTTTAATGTTTTAAAATACTGTAAAACATGTAATATTGTGAAATATTATTAACATTTTTCTATTTTAATATACATGAAGGTGTAATTTATTCATTTGATGTGCAGCTGTATTTTCAGCATCATTTCTCCAGTCTTCAGTGTCACATGATCTTCAGAAATCAGAACAATATGATGATTTATTATTAGAATTATCAACAGCTTTGCTAATAAATATTATTTTGGAATCTGTGATACTTCTTTCAGGATTCTTTGATGAATGAAAAGTTAAAAAGAAGAGCATTTCTTTAAAATAGAAGACTTTTCTAACAATATTAACTACAGTTTAATAGTTTGGGGTCAGTAAATTTTTATCATTTATTTAATAAGAAATTTTATTCTTTATTACATTTTAGAATCTTTTATTCAGGATGTGTTAAATTGATAAGAAGTGATATCAAAGATTAATATTGTTAGAAGAGATTTATATTTTGAATAAACGTTGTTCTTTAAAAAAAGATTATACATCGAAGAATCCTTAAAAAAGTATTGCAGATTCCAAAATAATATTTGGTAGCACACCTATTAATAGTTCTAATAATAAATCATCATATTTTCATGATTTCTAAAGATCATGTGACACTGAAGACTGGAGGAATGATGCTAAAAATACAGCTGCACATCACAGAAATAAATTATATTTGAAAGGATATTAAAATATAAACCATAATTTTATATATTTTATTTTGATAATTTTGAATTATTACTGAGATACAACCTTTTTTTTTAAACAGTTCATTGAACAATAATAAATGAAGTACCTGAAGCTGACAATGACGTAAATGTATAATAATTAGCAAAGATGGTTAATTTAGCGCTGTAAATGCGCGTATGAGGGGCGGAGACGCCTGCGGAGCGTCAGACGCGAGTGAGGACCAAACACAGCAGAACGGTAGGAAACTTCACTCCTCTTATTATTTCTCTTTTATGATAGCGATTTATTTTTAGATACGTGATCTGAGTCTTTCATAGAGTTGTAGAGTTATTAGAGAAATAGAGTTATTTTTTACATTCTTTGGTCGAAGTTTTCAGATCGGGACTTCGGAGCCTGTTCGTTACTCTGTTGTTTCAGATCGGCACTTCGGAGCATGTTCGCGACTCGGTTGATTCAGATCGGCACTTCGGAGCCTGTTCGCGACTCGGTTGTTTCAGATCGTTACTTCGGAGCATGTTCGCGACTCGGTTGATTCAGATCGGCACTTCGGAGACTGTTCGCGACTCGGTTGATTCAGATCGGCACTTCGGAGCCTGTTCGCGACTCGGTTGATTTAGATCGGCACTTCGGAGCATGTTCGCGACTCGGTTGAATCAGATCTGGACTTTGGAGCATGTTTGAGATTTTTTTTATGTTTTATTCAGTATGTACATGGACCTACACACAAAGGTGGACACACTCTAGACTTGATCATCAGTAGGGCTCTAAACTTTTCATCCATTGGTATTAAGGACGTAGTGTCACAGATCGCAAGAGGCGAAGACTCAAGTGCAGGCAGATGGGAAGACTTTATTTATACATCACCAAAATAAACAAAAACACAACTGAAACCAGAGGAGCGTTCAAAGTTACTAGACATAGACTGAAGTCAGATTCCCAGTGAAATGCTTTCAGACAGCAAATGCAATGAGTTTGCATCCTTCTTTTCTGAGAAGATCATCCATATCAGGAAGGCGATTAGCACATCCTCAAGTAATGCAGTTAGAAGTACCAAGGGTTCACACAAAACAAGGGGAATCTGCTTTTAGTTTCTATGCCGCTCGCAGTTGGAATCAGCTTCCAGAGAGGTCAGATGTGCTAAAACACTAGTCACATTTAAATCTAGACATAAAACTCATCTGTTTAGCTGTGCATTTATTGAATGAGCACTGTGCAATGTCCGAACTCAATGCACTATATTTTCACTGTTTTTTATTTTATGTAAAATAATTTTGTAGCTGTTTTTAAATTCATTTTAATTAAGTAAATTTTTTAATCATTATAAAAGTTTTAAAACTGCTTGTTTTATTTTTTGTTATAATTTTTCTTTATGATTATTTTACTTTCTTTTATGTAAAGCACTTTGAATTACCATTGTGTATGAAATGTGCTATATAAATAAACTTGCCTTGCCTAGTGTGTTAGTGGGTTATATATATATATATATATGTATATATATATATATATATATATATATATATATATATATATATATATATATATATATATATAACACACACACACACACATACACACACTACCGGTCAGAGTTTGGGATCAGAATGATTTTTAATGTTTTAAAATACTGTAAAACATGTAATATTGTGAAATATTATTAACATTTTTCTATTTTAATATACATGAAGGTGTAATTTATTCATTTGATGTGCAGCTGTATTTTCAGCATCATTTCTCCAGTCTTCAGTGTCACATGATCTTCAGAAATCAGAACAATATGATGATTTATTATTAGAATTATCAACAGCTTTGCTAATAAATATTATTTTGGAATCTGTGATACTTCTTTCAGGATTCTTTGATGAATGAAAAGTTAAAAAGAAGAGCATTTATTTAAAATAGAAGACTTTTCTAACAATATTCACTACAGTTTAATAGTTTGGGGTCAGTAAATTTTTATCCTTTATTTAATAAGAAATTTTATTCTTTATTACATTTTAGAATCTTTTATTCAGGATGTGTTAAATTGATAAGAAGTGATATCAAAGATTAATATTGTTAGAAGAGATTTATATTTTGAATAAACGTTGTTCTTTAAAAAAAGATTATACATCGAAGAATCCTTAAAAAAGTATCGCAGATTCCAAAATAATATTTGGTAGCACACCTATTAATAGTTCTAATAATAAATCATCATATTTTCATGATTTCTAAAGATCATGTGACACTGAAGACTGGAGGAATGATGCTAAAAATACAGCTGCACATCACAGAAATAAATTATATTTGAAAGGATATTAAAATATAAACCATAATTTTATATATTTTATTTTGATAATTTTGAATTATTACTGAGATACAACCTTTTTTTTTAAACAGTTCATTGAACAATAATAAATGAAGTACCTGAAGCTGACAATGACGTAAATGTATAATAATTAGCAAAGATGGTTAATTTAGCGCTGTAAATGCGCGTATGAAGGGCGGAGACGCCTGCGGAGCGTCAGACGCGAGTGAGGACCAAACACAGCAGAACGGTAGGAAACTTCACTCCTCTTATTATTTCTCTTTTATGATAGCGATTTATTTTTAGATACGTGATCTGAGTCTTTCATAGAGTTGTAGAGTTATTAGAGAAATAGAGTTATTTTTTACATTCTTTGGTCGAAGTTTTCAGATCGGGACTTCGGAGCCTGTTCGTTACTCTGTTGTTTCAGATCGGGACTTCGGAGCATGTTCGCGACTCGGTTGATTCAGATCGGCACTTCGGAGCATGTTCGCGACTCGGTTGATTCAGATCGGCACTTCGGAGCCTGTTCGCGACTCGGTTGTTTCAGATCGGCACTTCGGAGACTGTTCGCGACTCGGTTGATTCAGATCGGCACTTCGGAGCATGTTCGCGACTCAGTTGATTCAGATCGGCACTTCGGAGCATGTTCGCGACTCGGTTGATTCAGATCGGCACTTCGGAGACTGTTCGCGACTCGGTTGATTCAGATCGGCACTTCGGAGCCTGTTCGCGACTCGGTTGATTTAGATCGGCACTTCGGAGCATGTTCGCGACTCGGTTGAATCAGATCTGGACTTTGGAGCATGTTTGAGATTTTTTTTTATGTTTTATTCAGTATGTACATGGACCTACACACAAAGGTGGACACACTCTAGACTTGATCATCAGTAGGGCTCTAAACTTTTCATCCATTGGTATTAAGGACGTAGTGTCACGGATCGCAAGAGGCGAAGACTCAAGTGCAGGCAGATGGGAAGACTTCATTTATACATCACCAAAATAAACAAAAACACAACTGAAACCAGAGGAGCGTTCAAAGTTACGAGACATAGACTGAAGTCAGATTCCCAGTGAAATGCTTTCAGACAGCAAATGCAATGAGTTTGCATCCTTCTTTTCTGAGAAGATCATCCATATCAGGAAGGCGATTAGCACATCCTCAAGTAATGCAGTTAGAAGTACCAAGGGTTCACACAAAACAAGGGGAATCTGCTTTTAGTTTCTATGCCGCTCGCAGTTGGAATCAGCTTCCAGAGAGGTCAGATGTGCTAAAACACTAGTCACATTTAAATCTAGACATAAAACTCATCTGTTTAGCTGTGCATTTATTGAATGAGCACTGTGCAATGTCCGAACTCAATGCACTATATTTTCACTGTTTTTTATTTTATGTAAAATAATTTTGTAGCTGTTTTTAAATTCATTTTAATTAAGTAAATTTTTTAATCATTATAAAAGTTTTAAAATTGCTTGTTTTATTTTTGTTATAATTTTTCTTTATGATTATTTTACTTTCTTTTATGTAAAGCACTTTGAATTACCATTGTGTATGAAATGTGCTATATAAATAAACTTGCCTTGCCTAGTGTGTTAGTGGGTTATATATATATATATATATATATATATATATATATATATATATATATATATATATATATATATAAAACACACACACACATACACACACTACCGGTCAGAGTTTGGGATCAGAATGATTTTTAATGTTTTTTTTTACAGGAATTTATTTTACTCATCAAGACAGCATTTATTTGATCAAAAATACTGTAAAACATGTAATATTGTGAAATATTATTAACATTTTTCTATTTTAATATACATGAAGGTGTAATTTATTCATTTGATGTGCAGCTGTATTTTCAGCATCATTCCTCCAGTCTTCAGTGTCACATGATCTTCAGAAATCAGAACAATATGATGATTTATTATTAGAATTATCAACAGCTTTGCTAATAAATATTATTTTGGAATCTGTGATACTTCTTTCAGGATTCTTTGATGAATGAAAAGTTAAAAAGAAGAGCATTTATTTAAAATAGAAGACTTTTCTAACAATATTCACTACAGTTTAATAGTTTGGGGTCAGTAAATTTTTATCCTTTATTTAATAAGAAATTTTATTCTTTATTACATTTTAGAATCTTTTATTCAGGATGTGTTAAATTGATAAGAAGTGATATCAAAGATTAATATTGTTAGAAGAGATTTATATTTTGAATAATAGTTGTTCTTTAAAAAAAGATTATACATCGAAGAATCCTTAAAAAAGTATCGCAGATTCCAAAATAATATTTGGTAGCACACCTATTAATAGTTCTAATAATAAATCATCATATTTTCACGATTTCTAAAGATCATGTGACACTGAAGAGGAATGATGCTAAAAATACAGCTGCACATCACAGAAATAAATTATATTTGAAAGGATATTAAAATATAAACCATAATTTTATATATTTTATTTTGATAATTTTGAATTATTACTGAGATACAACCTTTTTTTTTAACAAGTTCATTGAACAATAATAAATGAAGTACCTGAAGCTGACAATGACGTAAATGTATAATAATTAGCAAAGATGGTTAATTTAGCGCTGTAAATGCGCGTATGAGGGGCGGAGACGCCTGCGGAGCGTCAGACGCGAGTGAGGACCAAACACAGCAGAACGGTAGGAAACTCCACTCCTCTTATTTCTCTTTTACTATAGCGATTTATTTTTAGATGCGTGATCTGAGTCTTTCATAGAGTTGTAGAGTTATTAGAAAAATTGAGTTATTTTTTACATTCTTTGGTCGAAGTTTTCAGATCGGGACTTCGGAGCCTGTTCGCGACTCGGTTTGTTCAGATCGGCACTTCGGAGCCTGTTCGTGACTCGGTTGTTTCAGATCGGCACT
This sequence comes from Carassius gibelio, assembly GCF_023724105.1. Classification (NCBI taxonomy): domain Eukaryota; kingdom Metazoa; phylum Chordata; class Actinopteri; order Cypriniformes; family Cyprinidae; genus Carassius; species Carassius gibelio. Next base: position 1,367,522 of record NC_068403.1, on the reverse strand, counting down.
TCGGAGCATGTTTGGTGATGTTTACTACTGATGTTTGGTGAAATGCGCTTCCGAGTCCCGATCTGAATCAATGTTTTGCGAATCCGCTCCGAAGTCCCGATCTCAAAATGATTCGTGAAAAGCGCTTCGGAGTCCCGATCTGAATCAAATGTTTTGCAAAACCGCTCTGAAGCCCCGATCTCAAATGATTCGCGAAACGCGCTTTGGAGTCCCGATCTGAATCAATGTTTTGTGAACTCGCTCTGAAGTCCCGATCAAATGATTCGCGAAACGGGCTTCGGAGTCCCGATCTGAATCAAATGTTTTGTAAATTTTTTTCCAAGCCCTGAAATGATTCATGAAATGTGCATCAGCAGGAGACTCCTAGGCGGATCCGCCTTCAAGTTCAAATTCGTTTTGGTGCTGCCCAGAGGATCAGCTCCGCCTCCGGTCGGCGCCGTCAAACAGCGGATCCTGACTGAGCGAGTTCAACACACCAAGAGCGAAATCAGTCGAGATTCGAGAATTTCTTTGCTGGGACACGGTTGCGCTGAACCCTCTTTTGAGTAAGTGATTTATTGATATATTGCTACATTCAATAAACATTGGTTTTTAAATCATCATGTATATTAATGATTGTAATTATGTTGTTTGATATTAGGACAACTTTAACATGTTCACTCGTGGATAATGGTTTAGCGCTAGCTACTAGCTAGCTGTGCATTAAGTTTGCATTTTTGTAATTTTGGTATCGTGTTTGTATCTGCCATCCTTTTTATAATGAAAATTAAGCTTCGGCATTTTAATCACTGTTTGAGTTGGTTCAGACAATATGCCTCCTGTTTGAATGTCAAAAAGTGCGGGCTTAACTGCTAATGTTAGCTACCGTCTATTAGCTTGATACCATCCAGCGTCACCGCTCATTTTACACAGTTTAACAACAAAACAAAACGCTAAGCGAACATTACTAGCTAAGTTACCCTTTTCATGTTGGTTTTGAGCGCTATGCAGCCCATCTAACCTGGAAAACGGTCTTAATAGTATCGTTTATACAGCGTGTCTGGAGGAATAGAGATCGCTAACACATGTGACCAACTGGGCGGCAACGTCATCAGAACGCAAAGAATTATGGGTATGTTTGGCCAGTTAGCATGGTCTGGCATAGCAGGCTAGTGTTCTGGCATGAAAATAATGAAAAATTTGCGTGACAAACGGAATATAATCCTACAAAATACAGCGGGCTAAAGAAAACATTGTCGGACCATACTGCCTAAAACTAAATCCTAATGCAAATATGAGATATGACGAGAAAATAAAGAGAATCAAAGGACTCGATCCTTACGAGCAGAGCGACTGGTCAAGGTCCAGTCCAAAAGAAGGGCATGTGAAAATGTTGTGTTGTGGTCCTTTTACAGACAGCCTGAATAGTTTGATGACATGTTAGCTTGTGATAGTCAGATTTCAAAGTCAATCGTTTGTAAATGTTTGGGCAGCCTTAAAAATCGCTGCAACCATCTTACCAATATGACCGTGTAGCCTTTTATTTTAATCTTTTACTAAACGTGACTTTGCGTTTCATAAATGTTCTTTTTTCGTACGTCATAGATGTGTAAATGAAAAAAAATATTTACAACACTTTCTGCATCCCCTAATCTAAAGTGTAAACTATACATCACTTGTAAATGTGTTAGGGTTAGGGGGTCTACATAATTTAAAACGCTGGTCTTGGTGAGTATCCTCAGTCAGTTAGCCCTATATCTCAAGTGAACGTAGCCTTGTTCAAATCGGGTTTTCTGTACCTGTTAGATCTACCTGAAAACTCTAAAAACACTCTTTATAATTTACAAAAAAAAATTTACAAAATGTGGTATGGGTGCATCCCTAATTAAAAACATTAAAAAATATGTATGATTTCAATATCAAAATAATTTTACACAATTAACGCTGCCGCCCGTCTGAGATAGTTTTTTTTTTTTTTTTTACATTGCTATGGGCATGATATTAAGTACCTACATATACAACTTTCATTCTTCAGGTCGGTCGTCTATAAATCTGTTTCAATATCTTCTCAATGGTTAGGAGGATTCCCCAAGCCTGACCGTGAAACATCAGACACCATGATATACTGGATATGTCACTTGAGTTAAAAAAATGAAAATATTTGTTAGATGTTTGATAAGTGCTGATCGAAATCCAAAAAAAAGTAGTGCTTGAAAGTCCTGGAATTTCATTTAATAGAATCTGTACTAACCCTGATAGTTAATCATGTACAAGACATTTGCAAATGACTTGTAACAGAATTTACAAAACATACCTAAAATGATAGTACATCACTTGCTAATAATTTATGAATGTTTTGTAAATGATTAGTTCATCATTATTTAACCACTGACTTATAAAATACGAACAACTGAATGTTATTATAAAGTGTTACCCTCTTTGGCAACTCAAAATCTCAAAATCAAACCTAGTCTGACCATAACTCCCTGAGCAGCTGATGGCTACTTTACACACGCAGATTGTTCAATCAGGTAGACCTATACCTGATGTTATTTTTAACACAGTGCAATAGTTAGTGCGTCAGTAAAAACGGACGGACACGCTCACTTATTTAGTAAGGAAAGTAGGCTTCTAAAAATATTCCTGTTAACTATCAAGCTAATCATAATAATAAAAAACCTACCCTTTTGACATGCTGTAAATCTTCAAAAGTTTTTTTTAGGCTTATTTACAATATTGTTCGGTTAAAATTACAAGGCAATTCAGATTTAAGCTTATGTTTATATTTCTGTAGTAGCCTAGGCTAGAAATATTTATTAGTTTATCTTACAATTTCTTTTATGCTACAGCAAGAACAGAAGGGATTTTGAAAATGAGATAAACGGGTCCAAAACGGACCAGGGCCAGATGAGACAGTATGGTGGCGGATATGTTTCAATTTGCAGGACCCAAAGGGACCCACCGTGGAGGTAAGGTTTTAATCGTGGAGCGCGGTGCAACGGCGGGTCCTGGATCCGAATTCGTATCGGATCCGTCATTGCCCGCAAGTTGACGCCGGTACAGTTCCTTTCCGGAAGCAACACGGCCGCGCAGTCCTTTTTGCTGTGTGGGGGAGTCCCGATCTGAATCAAATCCGCTGCAACTGATCTCAAATGATTCGCGAAATGTGCTTCGGAGTCCCGATCCGAATCAAATGTTTTGCGAACTCACTCCAAACCCTTACGAAAATTAACCATGGTTTTACTACAAATAAAACCAAAAAACCATGGTTACTGTAGTTAAACCATGGTAACCACAAATTAACCATGGTTTTGCTATATTAACCATAGTTTAACCATGGTATTTGTAGTAAATCTGTGGTTTTACAAATGGCAGTCAATACGCCAAAAAACCATGGGTTACTACAGTTTTACTATAATAAAACCATGGTTATTTTTCGTAAGGGAAGTCCTGATCTCAAATGATTTGCGAAACGCCCGTCGGAGTCCCGATCTATTTTTTTTTTTTTTTTTTTGAGTAGAATTAGAATAGTGAGTGCTAAAGTTAGAGGGTCAAATAAATATATGATTAATAATAATAATAAACAATGTAAACATAGTTAGGCTATTTAAGTTCTCCTTGCTCCACAACAAATCCTTTAACTCAATTCCTGGAGGGCCTGCACAGTTTTGCTCCAACCATAATCAAACACACCTGATCCAGCTAATCAAGGTCTTCAGGATTACTAGAAACTTCCAAGCAGGTGTGATTTGGAGCTGGTTGGAGCTAAACTCTGCAGAGCTGTGGCCCTCCAGGAATTGAGTTTGAGACCACGGATTTAGAGAATATAATTAAAAGATATAAGAAGCTACATAAATTCACAAGCCAAAACGAATGATCATTTTAGGCTAGAATGAAACTCAAACTAAAGTTGGGTCTCATTCGACACAAAATCACATTTTTCTGTAAATATTATTTACGTACTTCACTCGCTTCCAATATCCACGTAAAACAAAATGTTTTACATCAGGGCAGTAAGGTTATAACGCTTAACAGTACAGATTTTACTACATAAAAACTGAGCAGTGTGTGTTTGTGTTTAAAGTTACAGTTTTTTTATTATGATAATGAACAGACAAAGCTTAACTGCAAGCACATGCAGCTCCAGTGCAATCACTTGAATTGTTTTCCTTCTAACAGCAGAAGTACAATTCTCTACTTAAATAATTTTGCTAAATGGTAAAATAAATGTTCAGCAATATCTTTAAAATATATTTGAATTTTGGCACAAAAAAACATTGTTACATCTAATCCCGCATTAGTTTGTGTCTGCACACCCCATGGCAAACCAAAATATTCAAATAAGAGGTTAAATTAATTAAACCCTAACAAACCATACCTATTTTTAGAACATTTTTTGTAACAAAATATCTGAAAAGATAGGTGTTTTTGTTTGTAATTACAGATGCAGTCAAAAAGTGGGGCAGCATAATATATATTATTATTTATTTATTTTTCGTTGTTATGGCCTATATCTGTCATATTATTAAATGTGTTTTGTTGTTACTTTTTTGTCAGTTGTCCTATTTTGAGAGTAATTATTAATGGGCTAATAATAGGCCAGACTCCTGATCTGAATCAAATGTTTTGTGAACTCTGTTGAAGCCAAATGATTCGCAAAACGCGATTCGGAGTCCCGATCTGAATCAAATGTTTGTCGAACTTGGTCGAAGGCAAATGATTCCCAAAACGCGATTCGGAGTCCCGATCTGAATCAAATTGTTGGCGAACTTGGTCGAAGGCAAATGATTCCCAAAACGCGATTCGGAGTCCCGATCTGAATCAAATTGTTGGCGAACTTGGTCGAAGCCAAATGATTCGCAAAACGCCATTTGGAGTCCCGATCTGAATCAAATTGTTGGCGAACTTGGTCGAAGCCAAATGATTCGCAAAACGCGATTCGGAGTTCCGATCTGAATCAAATTGTTGGCGAACTTGGTCGAAGGCAAATGATTCCCAAAACGCGATTCGGAGTCCCGATCTGAATCAAAGTTTGTCGATCTCGGTCGAAGCCAAATGATTCGCAAAACACCATTCGGAGTCCCGATCTGATCAAATGTTTTGCGAACTCCGACGTCCCGTCTCAAATGATTAGCGAAACTCCCGATCTGAATAAAATTTGCAAATCCGCTCAGAAGTGCTTGAGATGCTCCGCATTTGCAGGATTTCCTAATGCCGCCACCAGGTGTTTCCGATTACCGCTGTGTCGCATAGCAACGGTGCGAGAGGAGCACTAATGAGAGTACAATCCTGTCAGGAGAGGTGGAGACAGAACTGCTCGTTTTTGCTGTTATGTTTTACGTCATAATGGAGGAGACGGTGATGGAACTCAGCCAAGACCGAGTCCAGGTAAATTACACTGGTTTGCTGCATCCTTTGTCGGATTACAACTTTAAATGCAGGTACTGGTTTGGAGCTTACTTGAATAATGTAATGATACATATGAAAAACTACTAAATAAACAAACTCTCTCACACACACACACACTTGACCAAGGTGATCCTATGTAGACAGGTTTGCAACCCGTTTTTTAAGTAGTTAAAGCATAAAAATAAAACTGAAAAAAGTTTGTAGCATAGCTCAATGTTCAACAGCAGCAATCACAGTTGAGCAGTAGGGATGTGCAACAGTGATCGAGTACTCGACCGCGACAGCGATGATCGATCAAGTAAACGATTATCGAAATTATTATTTCTGATTGATTATGGCAGCACGTTGGGCGGCGCCCTGATCTCTGATTGGTTAGCTTCCCACTCAAAAGACGTAAGACCGATAGATAAGCATGGCCTCAAAATCAAGTAGTAATGGCTGGCTTCCCTTTGAGAAGAACGATGAAAATACAGTTCAGGGTAAGCTGTGTAGCGCCAAGCTGTCATATCTGGCGATAACAGAGCGGCAACTCAGATGAGCATTGAATCACTTGCCGTAAGACCTAAATGCAACGCATTAACCGAGAAGACGACAAAGCTTTTCGTTGAAATGGTGGTGAAAGATTTGCTGCCCATTAGTTTCAGGGACAGAGTAGGTTTACTTGTCCAGTGGTACCTGGCTGTTCCTGCAACATCTGTTCCAGCGGAGCGAATTAATTCCACTAAATGTGAACAGGCTGTTTACTCGGCTCTCACCTGAGCACGTAGACCGCCTTATCTTTTTGAATAGATATTTGAATGTTTCACCGGTCGTGGTAAATATAATATCCATTTTTTTTAAAATAATTATTATTTTAGTTTTGAGTTTTAACCATAATTAAAATATCTAGGCTATTTGGTCTCTGTTTTATACCTTATAATAGTTGTTTGGTTAAACTTGGTGAACTTTTTTCTTTATTTTTTAAAAACTACATTTCACCGCTGGATTAAAATATGCTGCTAAAGTTATACTGGAAGACAATGTTTTGTAAAAAAAAAAATGCAGTTGAATAAAGTATCAAAAAAAGAAAAAGAATCTTTGTGTTCATTTTTAAATCACAGACAAATAATGAAATGGATGGATATATTTGTAGCCTAATTACATTAAACATATTCGAGATGACAAAAATCAAAATTATTTGTTTGTCATAGTTTTTATCTTAAATATATTTTAAATCTTATTCGATTATTTAGCAATAATCAGTGATTTCCATGCTGTTAAATAATATTTTGGTTGATCAGAAAGTGCAAATTGAATACAAAATATAAATTCAATATTACAATACATAATGATAGTGACACTATGTAAATTTATTGTACTTTCGTGTTTGTAAAGCGCAATCCGAGTTACACTTTCGGTCAAGTTCACATCTGCATTGGCGAATTTTTTTCAGATAAAAATCAGCGGCGGAGCATCAGACGCGAGTGAGGACCAAACACAGCAGAACGGTAGGAAACTTCACTCCTCTTATTATTTCTCTTTTATGATAGCGATTTATTTTTAGATACGTGATCTGAGTCTTTCATAGAGTTGTAGAGTTATTAGAGAAATAGAGTTATTTTTTACATTCTTTGGTCGAAGTTTTCAGATCGGGACTTCGGAGCCTGTTCGTTACTCTGTTGTTTCAGATCGGCACTTCGGAGCATGTTCGCGACTCGGTTGATTCAGATCGGCACTTCGGAGCATGTTCGCGACTCGGTTGATTCAGATCGGCACTTCGGAGCCTGTTCGCGACTCGGTTGTTTCAGACCGTTACTTCGGAGCATGTTCGCGACTCGGTTGATTCAGATCGGCACTTCGGAGCCTGTTCGCGACTCGGTTGATTTAGATCGGCACTTCGGAGCATGTTCGCGACTCGGTTGAATCAGATCTGGACTTTGGAGCATGTTTGAGATTTTTTTTTGTTTTATTCAGTATGTACATGGACCTACACACAATGGTGGACACACTCTAGACTTGATCATCAGTAGGGCTCTAAACTTTTCATCCATTGGTATTAAGGACGTAGTGTCACGGATCGCAAGAGGCGAAGACTCAAGTGCAGGCAGATGGGAAGACTTCATTTATACATCACCAAAATAAACAAAAACACAACTGAAACCAGAGGAGCGTTCAAAGTTACGAGACATAGACTGAAGTCAGATTCCCAGTGAAATGCTTTCAGACAGCAAATGCAATGAGTTTGCATCCTTCTTTTCTGAGAAGATCATCCATATCAGGAAAGCGATTAGCACATCCTCAAGTAATGCAGTTAGAAGTACCAAGGGTTCACACAAAACAAGGGCAATCTGCTTTTAGTTTCTATGCCGCTCGCAGTTGGAATCAGCTTCCAGAGAGGTCAGATGTGCTAAAACACTAGTCACATTTAAATCTAGACATAAAACTCATCTGTTTAGCTGTGCATTTATTGAATGAGCACTGTGCAATGTCCGAACTCAATGCACTATATTTTCACTGTTTTTTTATTTTATGTAAAATAATTTTGTAGCTGTTTTTAAATTCATTTTAATTAAGTAAATTTTTTAATCATTATAAAAGTTTTAAAATTGCTTGTTTTATTTTTGTTATAATTTTTCTTTATGATTATTTTACTTTCTTTTATGTAAAGCACTTTGAATTACCATTGTGTATGAAATGTGCTATATAAATAAACTTGCCTTGCCTAGTGTGTTAGTGGGTTATATATATATATATATATATATATATATATATATATATATATATATATATATATATATATATATATATATATATATAAAACACACACACACACATACACACACTACCGGTCAGAGTTTGGGATCAGAATGATTTTTAATGTTTTTTTTTTACAGGAATTTATTTTACTCATCAAGACAGCATTTATTTGATCAAAAATACTGTAAAACATGTAATATTGTGAAATATTATTAACATTTTTCTATTTTAATATACATGAAGGTGTAATTTATTCATTTGATGTGCAGCTGTATTTTCAGCATCATTTCTCCAGTCTTCAGTGTCACATGATCTTCAGAAATCCGAACAATATGATGATTTATTATTAGAATTATCAACAGCTTTGCTAATAAATATTATTTTGGAATCTGTGATACTTCTTTCAGGATTCTTTGATGAATGAAAAGTTAAAAAGAAGAGCATTTATTTAAAATAGAAGACTTTTCTAACAATATTCACTACAGTTTAATAGTTTGGGGTCAGTAAATTTTTATCCTTTATTTAATAAGAAATTTTATTCTTTATTACATTTTAGAATCTTTTATTCAGGATGTGTTAAATTGATAAGAAGTGATATCAAAGATTAATATTGTTAGAAGAGATTTATATTTTGAATAAACGTTGTTCTTTAAAAAAAAGATTATACATCGAAGAATCCTTAAAAAAGTATCGCAGATTCCAAAATAATATTTGGTAGCACACCTATTAATAGTTCTAATAATAAATCATCATATTTTCATGATTTCTAAAGATCATGTGACACTGAAGACTGGAGGAATGATGCTAAAAATACAGCTGCACATCACAGAAATAAATTATATTTGAAAGGATATTAAAATATAAACCATAATTTTATATATTTTATTTTGATAATTTTGAATTATTACTGAGATACAACCTTTTTTTTTAAACAGTTCATTGAACAATAATAAATGAAGTACCTGAAGCTGACAATGACGTAAATGTATAATAATTAGCAAAGATGGTTAATTTAGCGCTGTAAATGCGCGTATGAGGGGCGGAGACGCCTGCGGAGCGTCAGACGCGAGTGAGGACCAAACACAGCAGAACGGTAGGAAACTTCACTCCTCTTATTATTTCTCTTTTATGATAGCGATTTATTTTTAGATACGTGATCTGAGTCTTTCATAGAGTTGTAGAGTTATTAGAGAAATAGAGTTATTTTTTACATTCTTTGGTCGAAGTTTTCAGATCGGGACTTCGGAGCCTGTTCGTTACTCTGTTGTTTCAGATCGGGACTTCGGAGCATGTTCGCGACTCGGTTGATTCAGATCGGCACTTCGGAGCATGTTCGCGACTCGGTTGATTCAGATCGGCACTTCGGAGCCTGTTCGCGACTCGGTTGTTTCAGATCGTTACTTCGGAGCATGTTCGCGACTCGGTTGATTCAGATCGGCACTTCGGAGACTGTTCGCGACTCGGTTGATTCAGATCGGCACTTCGGAGCCTGTTCGCGACTCGGTTGATTTAGATCGGCACTTCGGAGCATGTTCGCGACTCGGTTGAATCAGATCTGGACTTTGGAGCATGTTTGAGATTTTTTTTTATGTTTTATTCAGTATGTACATGGACCTACACACAAAGGTGGACACACTCTAGACTTGATCATCAGTAGGGCTCTAAACTTTTCATCCATTGGTATTAAGGACGTAGTGTCACAGATCGCAAGAGGCGAAGACTCAAGTGCAGGCAGATGGGAAGACTTTATTTATACATCACCAAAATAAACAAAAACACAACTGAAACCAGAGGAGCGTTCAAAGTTACGAGACATAGACTGAAGTCAGATTCCCAGTGAAATGCTTTCAGACAGCAAATGCAATGAGTTTGCATCCTTCTTTTCTGAGAAGATCATCCATATCAGGAAGGCGATTAGCACATCCTCAAGTAATGCAGTTAGAAGTACCAAGGGTTCACACAAAACAAGGGGAATCTGCTTTTAGTTTCTATGCCGCTCGCAGTTGGAATCAGCTTCCAGAGAGGTCAGATGTGCTAAAACACTAGTCACATTTAAATATAGACATAAAACTCATCTGTTTAGCTGTGCATTTATTGAATGAGCACTGTGCAATGTCCGAACTCAATGCACTATATTTTCACTGTTTTTTATTTTATGTAAAATAATTTTGTAGCTGTTTTTACATTCATTTTAATTAAGTAAATTTTTTAATCATTATAAAAGTTTTAAAACTGCTTGTTTTATTTTTGTTATAATTTTTCTTTATGATTATTTTACTTTCTTTTATGTAAAGCACTTTGAATTACCATTGTGTATGAAATGTGCTATATAAATAAACTTGCCTTGCCTAGTGTGTTAGTGGGTTATATATATATATATATATATATATATATATATATATATATATATATATATATATATATAACACACACACACACACATACACACACTACCGGTCAGAGTTTGGGATCAGAATGATTTTTAATGTTTTAAAATACTGTAAAACATGTAATATTGTGAAATATTATTAACATTTTTCTATTTTAATATACATGAAGGTGTAATTTATTCATTTGATGTGCAGCTGTATTTTCAGCATCATTCCTCCAGTCTTCAGTGTCACATGATCTTCAGAAATCAGAACAATATGATGATTTATTATTAGAATTATCAACAGCTTTGCTAATAAATATTATTTTGGAATCTGTGATACTTCTTTCAGGATTCTTTGATGAATGAAAAGTTAAAAAGAAGAGCATTTATTTAAAATAGAAGACTTTTCTAACAATATTCACTACAGTTTAATAGTTTGGGGTCAGTAAATTTTTATCCTTTATTTAATAAGAAATTTTATTCTTTATTACATTTTAGAATCTTTTATTCAGGATGTGTTAAATTGATAAGAAGTGATATCAAAGATTAATATTGTTAGAAGAGATTTATATTTTGAATAATAGTTGTTCTTTAAAAAAAGATTATACATCGAAGAATCCTTAAAAAAGTATCGCAGATTCCAAAATAATATTTGGTAGCACACCTATTAATAGTTCTAATAATAAATCATCATATTTTCACGATTTCTAAAGATCATGTGACACTGAAGAGGAATGATGCTAAAAATACAGCTGCACATCACAGAAATAAATTATATTTGAAAGGATATTAAAATATAAACCATAATTTTATATATTTTATTTTGATAATTTTGAATTATTACTGAGATACAACCTTTTTTTTTAACAAGTTCATTGAACAATAATAAATGAAGTACCTGAAGCTGACAATGACGTAAATGTATAATAATTAGCAAAGATGGTTAATTTAGCGCTGTAAATGCGCGTATGAGGGGCGGAGACGCCTGCGGAGCGTCAGACGCGAGTGAGGACCAAACACAGCAGAACGGTAGGAAACTCCACTCCTCTTATTTCTCTTTTACTATAGCGATTTATTTTTAGATGCGTGATCTGAGTCTTTCATAGAGTTGTAGAGTTATTAGAAAAATTGAGTTATTTTTTACATTCTTTGGTCGAAGTTTTCAGATCGGGACTTCGGAGCCTGTTCGCGACTCGGTTTGTTCAGATCGGCACTTCGGAGCCTGTTCGTGACTCGGTTGTTTCAGATCGGCACTTCGGAGCATGTTTGGTGATGTTTACTACTGATGTTTGGTGAAATGCGCTTCCGAGTCCCGATCTGAATCAATGTTTTGCGAATCCGCTCCGAAGTCCCGATCTCAAAATGATTCGTGAAAAGCGCTTCGGAGTCCCGATCTGAATCAAATGTTTTGCAAAACCGCTCTGAAGCCCCGATCTCAAATGATTCGCGAAACGCGCTTTGGAGTCCCGATCTGAATCAATGTTTTGTGAACTCGCTCTGAAGTCCCGATCAAATGATTCGCGAAACGGGCTTCGGAGTCCCGATCTGAATCAAATGTTTTGTAAATTTTTTTCCAAGCCCTGAAATGATTCATGAAATGTGCATCAGCAGGAGACTCCTAGGCGGATCCGCCTTCAAGTTCAAATTCGTTTTGGTGCTGCCCAGAGGATCAGCTCCGCCTCCGGTCGGCGCCGTCAAACAGCGGATCCTGACTGAGCGAGTTCAACACACCAAGAGCGAAATCAGTCGAGATTCGAGAATTTCTTTGCTGGGACACGGTTGCGCTGAACCCTCTTTTGAGTAAGTGATTTATTGATATATTGCTACATTCAATAAACATTGGTTTTTAAATCATCATGTATATTAATGATTGTAATTATGTTGTTTGATATTAGGACAACTTTAACATGTTCACTCGTGGATAATGGTTTAGCGCTAGCTACTAGCTAGCTGTGCATTAAGTTTGCATTTTTGTAATTTTGGTATCGTGTTTGTATCTGCCATCCTTTTTATAATGAAAATTAAGCTTCGGCATTTTAATCACTGTTTGAGTTGGTTCAGACAATATGCCTCCTGTTTGAATGTCAAAAAGTGCGGGCTTAACTGCTAATGTTAGCTACCGTCTATTAGCTTGATACCATCCAGCGTCACCGCTCATTTTACACAGTTTAACAACAAAACAAAACGCTAAGCGAACATTACTAGCTAAGTTACCCTTTTCATGTTGGTTTTGAGCGCTATGCAGCCCATCTAACCTGGAAAACGGTCTTAATAGTATCGTTTATACAGCGTGTCTGGAGGAATAGAGATCGCTAACACATGTGACCAACTGGGCGGCAACGTCATCAGAACGCAAAGAATTATGGGTATGTTTGGCCAGTTAGCATGGTCTGGCATAGCAGGCTAGTGTTCTGGCATGAAAATAATGAAAAATTTGCGTGACAAACGGAATATAATCCTACAAAATACAGCGGGCTAAAGAAAACATTGTCGGACCATACTGCCTAAAACTAAATCCTAATGCAAATATGAGATATGACGAGAAAATAAAGAGAATCAAAGGACTCGATCCTTACGAGCAGAGCGACTGGTCAAGGTCCAGTCCAAAAGAAGGGCATGTGAAAATGTTGTGTTGTGGTCCTTTTACAGACAGCCTGAATAGTTTGATGACATGTTAGCTTGTGATAGTCAGATTTCAAAGTCAATCGTTTGTAAATGTTTGGGCAGCCTTAAAAATCGCTGCAACCATCTTACCAATATGACCGTGTAGCCTTTTATTTTAATCTTTTACTAAACGTGACTTTGCGTTTCATAAATGTTCTTTTTTCGTACGTCATAGATGTGTAAATGAAAAAAAATATTTACAACACTTTCTGCATCCCCTAATCTAAAGTGTAAACTATACATCACTTGTAAATGTGTTAGGGTTAGGGGGTCTACATAATTTAAAACGCTGGTCTTGGTGAGTATCCTCAGTCAGTTAGCCCTATATCTCAAGTGAACGTAGCCTTGTTCAAATCGGGTTTTCTGTACCTGTTAGATCTACCTGAAAACTCTAAAAACACTCTTTATAATTTACAAAAAAAAATTTACAAAATGTGGTATGGGTGCATCCCTAATTAAAAACATTAAAAAATATGTATGATTTCAATATCAAAATAATTTTACACAATTAACGCTGCCGCCCGTCTGAGATAGTTTTTTTTTTTTTTTTTACATTGCTATGGGCATGATATTAAGTACCTACATATACAACTTTCATTCTTCAGGTCGGTCGTCTATAAATCTGTTTCAATATCTTCTCAATGGTTAGGAGGATTCCCCAAGCCTGACCGTGAAACATCAGACACCATGATATACTGGATATGTCACTTGAGTTAAAAAAATGAAAATATTTGTTAGATGTTTGATAAGTGCTGATCGAAATCCAAAAAAAAGTAGTGCTTGAAAGTCCTGGAATTTCATTTAATAGAATCTGTACTAACCCTGATAGTTAATCATGTACAAGACATTTGCAAATGACTTGTAACAGAATTTACAAAACATACCTAAAATGATAGTACATCACTTGCTAATAATTTATGAATGTTTTGTAAATGATTAGTTCATCATTATTTAACCACTGACTTATAAAATACGAACAACTGAATGTTATTATAAAGTGTTACCCTCTTTGGCAACTCAAAATCTCAAAATCAAACCTAGTCTGACCATAACTCCCTGAGCAGCTGATGGCTACTTTACACACGCAGATTGTTCAATCAGGTAGACCTATACCTGATGTTATTTTTAACACAGTGCAATAGTTAGTGCGTCAGTAAAAACGGACGGACACGCTCACTTATTTAGTAAGGAAAGTAGGCTTCTAAAAATATTCCTGTTAACTATCAAGCTAATCATAATAATAAAAAACCTACCCTTTTGACATGCTGTAAATCTTCAAAAGTTTTTTTTAGGCTTATTTACAATATTGTTCGGTTAAAATTACAAGGCAATTCAGATTTAAGCTTATGTTTATATTTCTGTAGTAGCCTAGGCTAGAAATATTTATTAGTTTATCTTACAATTTCTTTTATGCTACAGCAAGAACAGAAGGGATTTTGAAAATGAGATAAACGGGTCCAAAACGGACCAGGGCCAGATGAGACAGTATGGTGGCGGATATGTTTCAATTTGCAGGACCCAAAGGGACCCACCGTGGAGGTAAGGTTTTAATCGTGGAGCGCGGTGCAACGGCGGGTCCTGGATCCGAATTCGTATCGGATCCGTCATTGCCCGCAAGTTGACGCCGGTACAGTTCCTTTCCGGAAGCAACACGGCCGCGCAGTCCTTTTTGCTGTGTGGGGGAGTCCCGATCTGAATCAAATCCGCTGCAACTGATCTCAAATGATTCGCGAAATGTGCTTCGGAGTCCCGATCCGAATCAAATGTTTTGCGAACTCACTCCAAACCCTTACGAAAATTAACCATGGTTTTACTACAAATAAAACCAAAAAACCATGGTTACTGTAGTTAAACCATGGTAACCACAAATTAACCATGGTTTTGCTATATTAACCATAGTTTAACCATGGTATTTGTAGTAAATCTGTGGTTTTACAAATGGCAGTCAATACGCCAAAAAACCATGGGTTACTACAGTTTTACTATAATAAAACCATGGTTATTTTTCGTAAGGGAAGTCCTGATCTCAAATGATTTGCGAAACGCCCGTCGGAGTCCCGATCTATTTTTTTTTTTTTTTTTTTGAGTAGAATTAGAATAGTGAGTGCTAAAGTTAGAGGGTCAAATAAATATATGATTAATAATAATAATAAACAATGTAAACATAGTTAGGCTATTTAAGTTCTCCTTGCTCCACAACAAATCCTTTAACTCAATTCCTGGAGGGCCTGCACAGTTTTGCTCCAACCATAATCAAACACACCTGATCCAGCTAATCAAGGTCTTCAGGATTACTAGAAACTTCCAAGCAGGTGTGATTTGGAGCTGGTTGGAGCTAAACTCTGCAGAGCTGTGGCCCTCCAGGAATTGAGTTTGAGACCACGGATTTAGAGAATATAATTAAAAGATATAAGAAGCTACATAAATTCACAAGCCAAAACGAATGATCATTTTAGGCTAGAATGAAACTCAAACTAAAGTTGGGTCTCATTCGACACAAAATCACATTTTTCTGTAAATATTATTTACGTACTTCACTCGCTTCCAATATCCACGTAAAACAAAATGTTTTACATCAGGGCAGTAAGGTTATAACGCTTAACAGTACAGATTTTACTACATAAAAACTGAGCAGTGTGTGTTTGTGTTTAAAGTTACAGTTTTTTTATTATGATAATGAACAGACAAAGCTTAACTGCAAGCACATGCAGCTCCAGTGCAATCACTTGAATTGTTTTCCTTCTAACAGCAGAAGTACAATTCTCTACTTAAATAATTTTGCTAAATGGTAAAATAAATGTTCAGCAATATCTTTAAAATATATTTGAATTTTGGCACAAAAAAACATTGTTACATCTAATCCCGCATTAGTTTGTGTCTGCACACCCCATGGCAAACCAAAATATTCAAATAAGAGGTTAAATTAATTAAACCCTAACAAACCATACCTATTTTTAGAACATTTTTTGTAACAAAATATCTGAAAAGATAGGTGTTTTTGTTTGTAATTACAGATGCAGTCAAAAAGTGGGGCAGCATAATATATATTATTATTTATTTATTTTTCGTTGTTATGGCCTATATCTGTCATATTATTAAATGTGTTTTGTTGTTACTTTTTTGTCAGTTGTCCTATTTTGAGAGTAATTATTAATGGGCTAATAATAGGCCAGACTCCTGATCTGAATCAAATGTTTTGTGAACTCTGTTGAAGCCAAATGATTCGCAAAACGCGATTCGGAGTCCCGATCTGAATCAAATGTTTGTCGAACTTGGTCGAAGGCAAATGATTCCCAAAACGCGATTCGGAGTCCCGATCTGAATCAAATTGTTGGCGAACTTGGTCGAAGGCAAATGATTCCCAAAACGCGATTCGGAGTCCCGATCTGAATCAAATTGTTGGCGAACTTGGTCGAAGCCAAATGATTCGCAAAACGCCATTTGGAGTCCCGATCTGAATCAAATTGTTGGCGAACTTGGTCGAAGCCAAATGATTCGCAAAACGCGATTCGGAGTTCCGATCTGAATCAAATTGTTGGCGAACTTGGTCGAAGGCAAATGATTCCCAAAACGCGATTCGGAGTCCCGATCTGAATCAAAGTTTGTCGATCTCGGTCGAAGCCAAATGATTCGCAAAACACCATTCGGAGTCCCGATCTGATCAAATGTTTTGCGAACTCCGACGTCCCGTCTCAAATGATTAGCGAAACTCCCGATCTGAATAAAATTTGCAAATCCGCTCAGAAGTGCTTGAGATGCTCCGCATTTGCAGGATTTCCTAATGCCGCCACCAGGTGTTTCCGATTACCGCTGTGTCGCATAGCAACGGTGCGAGAGGAGCACTAATGAGAGTACAATCCTGTCAGGAGAGGTGGAGACAGAACTGCTCGTTTTTGCTGTTATGTTTTACGTCATAATGGAGGAGACGGTGATGGAACTCAGCCAAGACCGAGTCCAGGTAAATTACACTGGTTTGCTGCATCCTTTGTCGGATTACAACTTTAAATGCAGGTACTGGTTTGGAGCTTACTTGAATAATGTAATGATACATATGAAAAACTACTAAATAAACAAACTCTCTCACACACACACACACTTGACCAAGGTGATCCTATGTAGACAGGTTTGCAACCCGTTTTTTAAGTAGTTAAAGCATAAAAATAAAACTGAAAAAAGTTTGTAGCATAGCTCAATGTTCAACAGCAGCAATCACAGTTGAGCAGTAGGGATGTGCAACAGTGATCGAGTACTCGACCGCGACAGCGATGATCGATCAAGTAAACGATTATCGAAATTATTATTTCTGATTGATTATGGCAGCACGTTGGGCGGCGCCCTGATCTCTGATTGGTTAGCTTCCCACTCAAAAGACGTAAGACCGATAGATAAGCATGGCCTCAAAATCAAGTAGTAATGGCTGGCTTCCCTTTGAGAAGAACGATGAAAATACAGTTCAGGGTAAGCTGTGTAGCGCCAAGCTGTCATATCTGGCGATAACAGAGCGGCAACTCAGATGAGCATTGAATCACTTGCCGTAAGACCTAAATGCAACGCATTAACCGAGAAGACGACAAAGCTTTTCGTTGAAATGGTGGTGAAAGATTTGCTGCCCATTAGTTTCAGGGACAGAGTAGGTTTACTTGTCCAGTGGTACCTGGCTGTTCCTGCAACATCTGTTCCAGCGGAGCGAATTAATTCCACTAAATGTGAACAGGCTGTTTACTCGGCTCTCACCTGAGCACGTAGACCGCCTTATCTTTTTGAATAGATATTTGAATGTTTCACCGGTCGTGGTAAATATAATATCCATTTTTTTTAAAATAATTATTATTTTAGTTTTGAGTTTTAACCATAATTAAAATATCTAGGCTATTTGGTCTCTGTTTTATACCTTATAATAGTTGTTTGGTTAAACTTGGTGAACTTTTTTCTTTATTTTTTAAAAACTACATTTCACCGCTGGATTAAAATATGCTGCTAAAGTTATACTGGAAGACAATGTTTTGTAAAAAAAAAAATGCAGTTGAATAAAGTATCAAAAAAAGAAAAAGAATCTTTGTGTTCATTTTTAAATCACAGACAAATAATGAAATGGATGGATATATTTGTAGCCTAATTACATTAAACATATTCGAGATGACAAAAATCAAAATTATTTGTTTGTCATAGTTTTTATCTTAAATATATTTTAAATCTTATTCGATTATTTAGCAATAATCAGTGATTTCCATGCTGTTAAATAATATTTTGGTTGATCAGAAAGTGCAAATTGAATACAAAATATAAATTCAATATTACAATACATAATGATAGTGACACTATGTAAATTTATTGTACTTTCGTGTTTGTAAAGCGCAATCCGAGTTACACTTTCGGTCAAGTTCACATCTGCATTGGCGAATTTTTTTCAGATAAAAATCAGCGGCGGAGCATCAGACGCGAGTGAGGACCAAACACAGCAGAACGGTAGGAAACTTCACTCCTCTTATTATTTCTCTTTTATGATAGCGATTTATTTTTAGATACGTGATCTGAGTCTTTCATAGAGTTGTAGAGTTATTAGAGAAATAGAGTTATTTTTTACATTCTTTGGTCGAAGTTTTCAGATCGGGACTTCGGAGCCTGTTCGTTACTCTGTTGTTTCAGATCGGCACTTCGGAGCATGTTCGCGACTCGGTTGATTCAGATCGGCACTTCGGAGCATGTTCGCGACTCGGTTGATTCAGATCGGCACTTCGGAGCCTGTTCGCGACTCGGTTGTTTCAGACCGTTACTTCGGAGCATGTTCGCGACTCGGTTGATTCAGATCGGCACTTCGGAGCCTGTTCGCGACTCGGTTGATTTAGATCGGCACTTCGGAGCATGTTCGCGACTCGGTTGAATCAGATCTGGACTTTGGAGCATGTTTGAGATTTTTTTTTGTTTTATTCAGTATGTACATGGACCTACACACAATGGTGGACACACTCTAGACTTGATCATCAGTAGGGCTCTAAACTTTTCATCCATTGGTATTAAGGACGTAGTGTCACGGATCGCAAGAGGCGAAGACTCAAGTGCAGGCAGATGGGAAGACTTCATTTATACATCACCAAAATAAACAAAAACACAACTGAAACCAGAGGAGCGTTCAAAGTTACGAGACATAGACTGAAGTCAGATTCCCAGTGAAATGCTTTCAGACAGCAAATGCAATGAGTTTGCATCCTTCTTTTCTGAGAAGATCATCCATATCAGGAAAGCGATTAGCACATCCTCAAGTAATGCAGTTAGAAGTACCAAGGGTTCACACAAAACAAGGGCAATCTGCTTTTAGTTTCTATGCCGCTCGCAGTTGGAATCAGCTTCCAGAGAGGTCAGATGTGCTAAAACACTAGTCACATTTAAATCTAGACATAAAACTCATCTGTTTAGCTGTGCATTTATTGAATGAGCACTGTGCAATGTCCGAACTCAATGCACTATATTTTCACTGTTTTTTTATTTTATGTAAAATAATTTTGTAGCTGTTTTTAAATTCATTTTAATTAAGTAAATTTTTTAATCATTATAAAAGTTTTAAAATTGCTTGTTTTATTTTTGTTATAATTTTTCTTTATGATTATTTTACTTTCTTTTATGTAAAGCACTTTGAATTACCATTGTGTATGAAATGTGCTATATAAATAAACTTGCCTTGCCTAGTGTGTTAGTGGGTTATATATATATATATATATATATATATATATATATATATATATATATATATATATATATATATATATATATATATATATATAAAACACACACACACACATACACACACTACCGGTCAGAGTTTGGGATCAGAATGATTTTTAATGTTTTTTTTTTACAGGAATTTATTTTACTCATCAAGACAGCATTTATTTGATCAAAAATACTGTAAAACATGTAATATTGTGAAATATTATTAACATTTTTCTATTTTAATATACATGAAGGTGTAATTTATTCATTTGATGTGCAGCTGTATTTTCAGCATCATTTCTCCAGTCTTCAGTGTCACATGATCTTCAGAAATCCGAACAATATGATGATTTATTATTAGAATTATCAACAGCTTTGCTAATAAATATTATTTTGGAATCTGTGATACTTCTTTCAGGATTCTTTGATGAATGAAAAGTTAAAAAGAAGAGCATTTATTTAAAATAGAAGACTTTTCTAACAATATTCACTACAGTTTAATAGTTTGGGGTCAGTAAATTTTTATCCTTTATTTAATAAGAAATTTTATTCTTTATTACATTTTAGAATCTTTTATTCAGGATGTGTTAAATTGATAAGAAGTGATATCAAAGATTAATATTGTTAGAAGAGATTTATATTTTGAATAAACGTTGTTCTTTAAAAAAAAGATTATACATCGAAGAATCCTTAAAAAAGTATCGCAGATTCCAAAATAATATTTGGTAGCACACCTATTAATAGTTCTAATAATAAATCATCATATTTTCATGATTTCTAAAGATCATGTGACACTGAAGACTGGAGGAATGATGCTAAAAATACAGCTGCACATCACAGAAATAAATTATATTTGAAAGGATATTAAAATATAAACCATAATTTTATATATTTTATTTTGATAATTTTGAATTATTACTGAGATACAACCTTTTTTTTTAAACAGTTCATTGAACAATAATAAATGAAGTACCTGAAGCTGACAATGACGTAAATGTATAATAATTAGCAAAGATGGTTAATTTAGCGCTGTAAATGCGCGTATGAGGGGCGGAGACGCCTGCGGAGCGTCAGACGCGAGTGAGGACCAAACACAGCAGAACGGTAGGAAACTTCACTCCTCTTATTATTTCTCTTTTATGATAGCGATTTATTTTTAGATACGTGATCTGAGTCTTTCATAGAGTTGTAGAGTTATTAGAGAAATAGAGTTATTTTTTACATTCTTTGGTCGAAGTTTTCAGATCGGGACTTCGGAGCCTGTTCGTTACTCTGTTGTTTCAGATCGGGACTTCGGAGCATGTTCGCGACTCGGTTGATTCAGATCGGCACTTCGGAGCATGTT
The DNA here is from genome assembly GCF_023724105.1 of Carassius gibelio. Lineage (NCBI taxonomy): Eukaryota > Metazoa > Chordata > Actinopteri > Cypriniformes > Cyprinidae > Carassius > Carassius gibelio. The sequence continues at coordinate 1,346,307 of NC_068403.1, read as the reverse complement.
CGCGACTCGGTTGATTCAGATCGGCACTTCGGAGCCTGTTCGCGACTCGGTTGTTTCAGATCGTTACTTCGGAGCATGTTCGCGACTCGGTTGATTCAGATCGGCACTTCGGAGACTGTTCGCGACTCGGTTGATTCAGATCGGCACTTCGGAGCCTGTTCGCGACTCGGTTGATTTAGATCGGCACTTCGGAGCATGTTCGCGACTCGGTTGAATCAGATCTGGACTTTGGAGCATGTTTGAGATTTTTTTTTATGTTTTATTCAGTATGTACATGGACCTACACACAAAGGTGGACACACTCTAGACTTGATCATCAGTAGGGCTCTAAACTTTTCATCCATTGGTATTAAGGACGTAGTGTCACAGATCGCAAGAGGCGAAGACTCAAGTGCAGGCAGATGGGAAGACTTTATTTATACATCACCAAAATAAACAAAAACACAACTGAAACCAGAGGAGCGTTCAAAGTTACGAGACATAGACTGAAGTCAGATTCCCAGTGAAATGCTTTCAGACAGCAAATGCAATGAGTTTGCATCCTTCTTTTCTGAGAAGATCATCCATATCAGGAAGGCGATTAGCACATCCTCAAGTAATGCAGTTAGAAGTACCAAGGGTTCACACAAAACAAGGGGAATCTGCTTTTAGTTTCTATGCCGCTCGCAGTTGGAATCAGCTTCCAGAGAGGTCAGATGTGCTAAAACACTAGTCACATTTAAATATAGACATAAAACTCATCTGTTTAGCTGTGCATTTATTGAATGAGCACTGTGCAATGTCCGAACTCAATGCACTATATTTTCACTGTTTTTTATTTTATGTAAAATAATTTTGTAGCTGTTTTTACATTCATTTTAATTAAGTAAATTTTTTAATCATTATAAAAGTTTTAAAACTGCTTGTTTTATTTTTGTTATAATTTTTCTTTATGATTATTTTACTTTCTTTTATGTAAAGCACTTTGAATTACCATTGTGTATGAAATGTGCTATATAAATAAACTTGCCTTGCCTAGTGTGTTAGTGGGTTATATATATATATATATATATATATATATATATATATATATATATATATATATATATATAACACACACACACACACATACACACACTACCGGTCAGAGTTTGGGATCAGAATGATTTTTAATGTTTTAAAATACTGTAAAACATGTAATATTGTGAAATATTATTAACATTTTTCTATTTTAATATACATGAAGGTGTAATTTATTCATTTGATGTGCAGCTGTATTTTCAGCATCATTTCTCCAGTCTTCAGTGTCACATGATCTTCAGAAATCAGAACAATATGATGATTTATTATTAGAATTATCAACAGCTTTGCTAATAAATATTATTTTGGAATCTGTGATACTTCTTTCAGGATTCTTTGATGAATGAAAAGTTAAAAAGAAGAGCATTTATTTAAAATAGAAGACTTTTCTAACAATATTCACTACAGTTTAATAGTTTGGGGTCAGTAAATTTTTATCCTTTATTTAATAAGAAATTTTATTCTTTATTACATTTTAGAATCTTTTATTCAAGATGTGTTAAATTGATAAGAAGTGATATCAAAGATTAATATTGTTAGAAGAGATTTATATTTTGAATAAACGTTGTTCTTTAAAAAAAGATTATACATCGAAGAATCCTTAAAAAAGTATCGCAGATTCCAAAATAATATTTGGTAGCACACCTATTAATAGTTCTAATAATAAATCATCATATTTTCATGATTTCTAAAGATCATGTGACACTGAAGACTGGAGGAATGATGCTAAAAATACAGCTGCACATCACAGAAATAAATTATATTTGAAAGGATATTAAAATATAAACCATAATTTTATATATTTTATTTTGATAATTTTGAATTATTACTGAGATACAACCTTTTTTTTTAAACAGTTCATTGAACAATAATAAATGAAGTACCTGAAGCTGACAATGACGTAAATGTATAATAATTAGCAAAGATGGTTAATTTAGCGCTGTAAATGCGCGTATGAGGGGCGGAGACGCCTGCGGAGCGTCAGACGCGAGTGAGGACCAAACACAGCAGAACGGTAGGAAACTTCACTCCTCTTATTATTTCTCTTTTATGATAGCGATTTATTTTTAGATACGTGATCTGAGTCTTTCATAGAGTTGTAGAGTTATTAGAGAAATAGAGTTATTTTTTACATTCTTTGGTCGAAGTTTTCAGATCGGGACTTCGGAGCCTGTTCGTTACTCTGTTGTTTCAGATCGGGACTTCGGAGCATGTTCGCGACTCGGTTGATTCAGATCGGCACTTCGGAGCATGTTCGCGACTCGGTTGATTCAGATCGGCACTTCGGAGCCTGTTCGCGACTCGGTTGTTTCAGATCGTTACTTCGGAGCATGTTCGCGACTCGGTTGATTCAGATCGGCACTTCGGAGACTGTTCGCGACTCGGTTGATTCAGATCGGCACTTCGGAGCCTGTTCGCGACTCGGTTGATTTAGATCGGCACTTCGGAGCATGTTCGCGACTCGGTTGAATCAGATCTGGACTTTGGAGCATGTTTGAGATTTTTTTTTATGTTTTATTCAGTATGTACATGGACCTACACACAAAGGTGGACACACTCTAGACTTGATCATCAGTAGGGCTCTAAACTTTTCATCCATTGGTATTAAGGACGTAGTGTCACAGATCGCAAGAGGCGAAGACTCAAGTGCAGGCAGATGGGAAGACTTTATTTATACATCACCAAAATAAACAAAAACACAACTGAAACCAGAGGAGCGTTCAAAGTTACGAGACATAGACTGAAGTCAGATTCCCAGTGAAATGCTTTCAGACAGCAAATGCAATGAGTTTGCATCCTTCTTTTCTGAGAAGATCATCCATATCAGGAAGGCGATTAGCACATCCTCAAGTAATGCAGTTAGAAGTACCAAGGGTTCACACAAAACAAGGGGAATCTGCTTTTAGTTTCTATGCCGCTCGCAGTTGGAATCAGCTTCCAGAGAGGTCAGATGTGCTAAAACACTAGTCACATTTAAATCTAGACATAAAACTCATCTGTTTAGCTGTGCATTTATTGAATGAGCACTGTGCAATGTCCGAACTCAATGCACTATATTTTCACTGTTTTTTATTTTATGTAAAATAATTTTGTAGCTGTTTTTAAATTCATTTTAATTAAGTAAATTTTTTAATCATTATAAAAGTTTTAAAACTGCTTGTTTTATTTTTGTTATAATTTTTCTTTATGATTATTTTACTTTCTTTTATGTAAAGCACTTTGAATTACCATTGTGTATGAAATGTGCTATATAAATAAACTTGCCTTGCCTAGTGTGTTAGTGGGTTATATATATATATATATATATATATATATATATATATATATATATATATATATATATATATATATATATATATATAACACACACACACACACATACACACACTACCGGTCAGAGTTTGGGATCAGAATGATTTTTAATGTTTTAAAATACTGTAAAACATGTAATATTGTGAAATATTATTAACATTTTTCTATTTTAATATACATGAAGGTGTAATTTATTCATTTGATGTGCAGCTGTATTTTCAGCATCATTTCTCCAGTCTTCAGTGTCACATGATCTTCAGAAATCAGAACAATATGATGATTTATTATTAGAATTATCAACAGCTTTGCTAATAAATATTATTTTGGAATCTGTGATACTTCTTTCAGGATTCTTTGATGAATGAAAAGTTAAAAAGAAGAGCATTTATTTAAAATAGAAGACTTTTCTAACAATATTCACTACAGTTTAATAGTTTGGGGTCAGTAAATTTTTATCCTTTATTTAATAAGAAATTTTATTCTTTATTACATTTTAGAATCTTTTATTCAAGATGTGTTAAATTGATAAGAAGTGATATCAAAGATTAATATTGTTAGAAGAGATTTATATTTTGAATAAACGTTGTTCTTTAAAAAAAGATTATACATCGAAGAATCCTTAAAAAAGTATCGCAGATTCCAAAATAATATTTGGTAGCACACCTATTAATAGTTCTAATAATAAATCATCATATTTTCATGATTTCTAAAGATCATGTGACACTGAAGACTGGAGGAATGATGCTAAAAATACAGCTGCACATCACAGAAATAAATTATATTTGAAAGGATATTAAAATATAAACCATAATTTTATATATTTTATTTTGATAATTTTGAATTATTACTGAGATACAACCTTTTTTTTTAAACAGTTCATTGAACAATAATAAATGAAGTACCTGAAGCTGACAATGACGTAAATGTATAATAATTAGCAAAGATGGTTAATTTAGCGCTGTAAATGCGCGTATGAGGGGCGGAGACGCCTGCGGAGCGTCAGACGCGAGTGAGGACCAAACACAGCAGAACGGTAGGAAACTTCACTCCTCTTATTATTTCTCTTTTATGATAGCGATTTATTTTTAGATACGTGATCTGAGTCTTTCATAGAGTTGTAGAGTTATTAGAGAAATAGAGTTATTTTTTACATTCTTTGGTCGAAGTTTTCAGATCGGGACTTCGGAGCCTGTTCGTTACTCTGTTGTTTCAGATCGGGACTTCGGAGCATGTTCGCGACTCGGTTGATTCAGATCGGCACTTCGGAGCATGTTCGCGACTCGGTTGATTCAGATCGGCACTTCGGAGCCTGTTCGCGACTCGGTTGTTTCAGATCGTTACTTCGGAGCATGTTCGCGACTCGGTTGATTCAGATCGGCACTTCGGAGACTGTTCGCGACTCGGTTGATTCAGATCGGCACTTCGGAGCCTGTTCGCGACTCGGTTGATTTAGATCGGCACTTCGGAGCATGTTCGCGACTCGGTTGAATCAGATCTGGACTTTGGAGCATGTTTGAGATTTTTTTTTATGTTTTATTCAGTATGTACATGGACCTACACACAAAGGTGGACACACTCTAGACTTGATCATCAGTAGGGCTCTAAACTTTTCATCCATTGGTATTAAGGACGTAGTGTCACAGATCGCAAGAGGCGAAGACTCAAGTGCAGGCAGATGGGAAGACTTTATTTATACATCACCAAAATAAACAAAAACACAACTGAAACCAGAGGAGCGTTCAAAGTTACGAGACATAGACTGAAGTCAGATTCCCAGTGAAATGCTTTCAGACAGCAAATGCAATGAGTTTGCATCCTTCTTTTCTGAGAAGATCATCCATATCAGGAAGGCGATTAGCACATCCTCAAGTAATGCAGTTAGAAGTACCAAGGGTTCACACAAAACAAGGGGAATCTGCTTTTAGTTTCTATGCCGCTCGCAGTTGGAATCAGCTTCCAGAGAGGTCAGATGTGCTAAAACACTAGTCACATTTAAATCTAGACATAAAACTCATCTGTTTAGCTGTGCATTTATTGAATGAGCACTGTGCAATGTCCGAACTCAATGCACTATATTTTCACTGTTTTTTATTTTATGTAAAATAATTTTGTAGCTGTTTTTAAATTCATTTTAATTAAGTAAATTTTTTAATCATTATAAAAGTTTTAAAACTGCTTGTTTTATTTTTGTTATAATTTTTCTTTATGATTATTTTACTTTCTTTTATGTAAAGCACTTTGAATTACCATTGTGTATGAAATGTGCTATATAAATAAACTTGCCTTGCCTAGTGTGTTAGTGGGTTATATATATATATATATATATATATATATATATATATATATATATATATATATATATATATATATATATATATATATATATATATATATATAACACACACACACACACATACACACACTACCGGTCAGAGTTTGGGATCAGAATGATTTTTAATGTTTTAAAATACTGTAAAACATGTAATATTGTGAAATATTATTAACATTTTTCTATTTTAATATACATGAAGGTGTAATTTATTCATTTGATGTGCAGCTGTATTTTCAGCATCATTTCTCCAGTCTTCAGTGTCACATGATCTTCAGAAATCAGAACAATATGATGATTTATTATTAGAATTATCAACAGCTTTGCTAATAAATATTATTTTGGAATCTGTGATACTTCTTTCAGGATTCTTTGATGAATGAAAAGTTAAAAAGAAGAGCATTTATTTAAAATAGAAGACTTTTCTAACAATATTCACTACAGTTTAATAGTTTGGGGTCAGTAAATTTTTATCCTTTATTTAATAAGAAATTTTATTCTTTATTACATTTTAGAATCTTTTATTCAAGATGTGTTAAATTGATAAGAAGTGATATCAAAGATTAATATTGTTAGAAGAGATTTATATTTTGAATAAACGTTGTTCTTTAAAAAAAGATTATACATCGAAGAATCCTTAAAAAAGTATCGCAGATTCCAAAATAATATTTGGTAGCACACCTATTAATAGTTCTAATAATAAATCATCATATTTTCATGATTTCTAAAGATCATGTGACACTGAAGACTGGAGGAATGATGCTAAAAATACAGCTGCACATCACAGAAATAAATTATATTTGAAAGGATATTAAAATATAAACCATAATTTTATATATTTTATTTTGATAATTTTGAATTATTACTGAGATACAACCTTTTTTTTTAAACAGTTCATTGAACAATAATAAATGAAGTACCTGAAGCTGACAATGACGTAAATGTATAATAATTAGCAAAGATGGTTAATTTAGCGCTGTAAATGCGCGTATGAGGGGCGGAGACGCCTGCAGAGCGTCAGACGCGAGTGAGGACCAAACACAGCAGAACGGTAGGAAACTTCACTCCTCTTATTATTTCTCTTTTATGATAGCGATTTATTTTTAGATACGTGATCTGAGTCTTTCATAGAGTTGTAGAGTTATTAGAGAAATAGAGTTATTTTTTACATTCTTTGGTCGAAGTTTTCAGATCGGGACTTCGGAGCCTGTTCGTTACTCTGTTGTTTCAGATCGGGACTTCGGAGCATGTTCGCGACTCGGTTGATTCAGATCGGCACTTCGGAGCATGTTCGCGACTCGGTTGATTCAGATCGGCACTTCGGAGCCTGTTCGCGACTCGGTTGTTTCAGATCGTTACTTCGGAGCATGTTCGCGACTCGGTTGATTCAGATCGGCACTTCGGAGACTGTTCGCGACTCGGTTGATTCAGATCGGCACTTCGGAGCCTGTTCGCGACTCGGTTGATTCAGATCGGCACTTCGGAGCCTGTTCGCGACTCGGTTGATTCAGATCGGCACTTCGGAGACTGTTCGCGACTCGGTTGATTCAGATCGGCACTTCGGAGCATGTTCGCGACTCGGTTGAATCAGATCTGGACTTTGGAGCATGTTTGAGATTTTTTTTTATGTTTTATTCAGTATGTACATGGACCTACACACAAAGGTGGACACACTCTAGACTTGATCATCAGTAGGGCTCTAAACTTTTCATCCATTGGTATTAAGGACGTAGTGTCACAGATCGCAAGAGGCGAAGACTCAAGTGCAGGCAGATGGGAAGACTGTATTTATACATCACCAAAATAAACAAAAACACAACTGAAACCAGAGGAGCGTTCAAAGTTACGAGACATAGACTGAAGTCAGATTCCCAGTGAAATGCTTTCAGACAGCAAATGCAATGAGTTTGCATCCTTCTTTTCTGAGAAGATCATCCATATCAGGAAGGCGATTAGCACATCCTCAAGTAATGCAGTTAGAAGTACCAAGGGTTCACACAAAACAAGGGGAATCTGCTTTTAGTTTCTATGCCGCTCGCAGTTGGAATCAGCTTCCAGAGAGGTCAGATGTGCTAAAACACTAGACACATTTAAATCTAGACATAAAACTCATCTGTTTAGCTGTGCATTTATTGAATGAGCACTGTGCAATGTCCGAACTCAATGCACTATATTTTCACTGTTTTTTATTTTATGTAAAATAATTTTGTAGCTGTTTTTAAATTCATTTTAATTAAGTAAATTTTTTAATCATTATAAAAGTTTTAAAACTGCTTGTTTTATTTTTGTTATAATTTTTCTTTATGATTATTTTACTTTCTTTTATGTAAAGCACTTTGAATTACCATTGTGTATGAAATGTGCTATATAAATAAACTTGCCTTGCCTAGTGTGTTAGTGGGTTATATATATATATATATATATATACACACACTACCGGTCAGAGTTTGGGATCAGAATGATTTTTAATGTTTTAAAATACTGTAAAACATGTAATATTGTGAAATATTATTAACATTTTTCTATTTTAATATACATGAAGGTGTAATTTATTCATTTGATGTGCAGCTGTATTTTCAGCATCATTTCTCCAGTCTTCAGTGTCACATGATCTTCAGAAATCAGAACAATATGATGATTTATTATTAGAATTATCAACAGCTTTGCTAATAAATATTATTTTGGAATCTGTGATACTTCTTTCAGGATTCTTTGATGAATGAAAAGTTAAAAAGAAGAGCATTTATTTAAAATAGAAGACTTTTCTAACAATATTCACTACAGTTTAATAGTTTGGGGTCAGTAAATTTTTATCCTTTATTTAATAAGAAATTTTATTCTTTATTACATTTTAGAATCTTTTATTCAGGATGTGTTAAATTGATAAGAAGTGATATCAAAGATTAATATTGTTAGAAGAGATTTATATTTTGAATAAACGTTGTTCTTTAAAAAAAGATTATACATCGAAGAATCCTTAAAAAAGTATCGCAGATTCCAAAATAATATTTGGTAGCACACCTATTAATAGTTCTAATAATAAATCATCATATTTTCATGATTTCTAAAGATCATGTGACACTGAAGACTGGAGGAATGATGCTAAAAATACAGCTGCACATCACAGAAATAAATTATATTTGAAAGGATATTAAAATATAAACCATAATTTTATATATTTTATTTTGATAATTTTGAATTATTACTGAGATACAACCTTTTTTTTTAAACAGTTCATTGAACAATAATAAATGAAGTACCTGAAGCTGACAATGACGTAAATGTATAATAATTAGCAAAGATGGTTAATTTAGCGCTGTAAATGCGCGTATGAGGGGCGGAGACGCCTGCGGAGCGTCAGACGCGAGTGAGGACCAAACACAGCAGAACGGTAGGAAACTTCACTCCTCTTATTATTTCTCTTTTATGATAGCGATTTATTTTTAGATACGTGATCTGAGTCTTTCATAGAGTTGTAGAGTTATTAGAGAAATAGAGTTATTTTTTACATTCTTTGGTCGAAGTTTTCAGATCGGGACTTCGGAGCCTGTTCGTTACTCTGTTGTTTCAGATCGGCACTTCGGAGCATGTTCGCGACTCGGTTGATTCAGATCGGCACTTCGGAGCCTGTTCGCGACTCGGTTGTTTCAGATCGTTACTTCGGAGCATGTTCGCGACTCGGTTGATTCAGATCGGCACTTCGGAGACTGTTCGCGACTCGGTTGATTCAGATCGGCACTTCGGAGACTGTTCGCGACTCGGTTGATTCAGATCGGCACTTCGGAGACTGTTCGCGACTCGGTTGATTCAGATCGTTACTTCGGAGCATGTTCGCGACTCGGTTGATTCAGATCGGCACTTCGGAGACTGTTCGCGACTCGGTTGATTCAGATCGGCACTTCGGAGCCTGTTCGCGACTCGGTTGATTTAGATCGGCACTTCGGAGCATGTTCGCGACTCGGTTGAATCAGATCTGGACTTTGGAGCATGTTTGAGATTTTTTTTTATGTTTTATTCAGTATGTACATGGACCTACACACAAAGGTGGACACACTCTAGACTTGATCATCAGTAGGGCTCTAAACTTTTCATCCATTGGTATTAAGGACGTAGTGTCACAGATCGCAAGAGGCGAAGACTCAAGTGCAGGCAGATGGGAAGACTTTATTTATACATCACCAAAATAAACAAAAACACAACTGAAACCAGAGGAGCGTTCAAAGTTACTAGACATAGACTGAAGTCAGATTCCCAGTGAAATGCTTTCAGACAGCAAATGCAATGAGTTTGCATCCTTCTTTTCTGAGAAGATCATCCATATCAGGAAGGCGATTAGCACATCCTCAAGTAATGCAGTTAGAAGTACCAAGGGTTCACACAAAACAAGGGGAATCTGCTTTTAGTTTCTATGCCGCTCGCAGTTGGAATCAGCTTCCAGAGAGGTCAGATGTGCTAAAACACTAGTCACATTTAAATCTAGACATAAAACTCATCTGTTTAGCTGTGCATTTATTGAATGAGCACTGTGCAATGTCCGAACTCAATGCACTATATTTTCACTGTTTTTTATTTTATGTAAAATAATTTTGTAGCTGTTTTTAAATTCATTTTAATTAAGTAAATTTTTTAATCATTATAAAAGTTTTAAAACGGCTTGTTTTATTTTTTGTTATAATTTTTCTTTATGATTATTTTACTTTCTTTTATGTAAAGCACTTTGAATTACCATTGTGTATGAAATGTGCTATATAAATAAACTTGCCTTGCCTAGTGTGTTAGTGGGTTATATATATATATATATATATATATATATATATATATATATATATATATATATATATATATATATAACACACACACACATACATACACACACTACCGGTCAGAGTTTGGGATCAGAATGATTTTTAATGTTTTAAAATACTGTAAAACATGTAATATTGTGAAATATTATTAACAGTTTTCTATTTTAATATACATGAAGGTGTAATTTATTCATTTGATGTGCAGCTGTATTTTCAGCATCATTTCTCCAGTCTTCAGTGTCACATGATCTTCAGAAATCAGAACAATATGATGATTTATTATTAGAATTATCAACAGCTTTGCTAATAAATATTATTTTGGAATCTGTGATACTTCTTTCAGGATTCTTTGATGAATGAAAAGTTAAAAAGAAGAGCATTTCTTTAAAATAGAAGACTTTATAACAATATTAACTACAGTTTAATAGTTTGGGGTCAGTAAATTTTTATCCTTTATTTAATAAGAAATTTTATTCTTTATTACATTTTAGAATCTTTTATTCAGGATGTGTTAAATTGATAAGAAGTGATATCAAAGATTAATATTGTTAGAAGAGATTTATATTTTGAATAAACGTTGTTCTTTAAAAAAAGATTATACATCGAAGAATCCTTAAAAAAGTATTGCAGATTCCAAAATAATATTTGGTAGCACACCTATTAATAGTTCTAATAATAAATCATCATATTTTCATGATTTCTAAAGATCATGTGACACTGAAGACTGGAGGAATGATGCTAAAAATACAGCTGCACATCACAGAAATAAATTATATTTGAAAGGATATTAAAATATAAACCATAATTTTATATATTTTATTTTGATAATTTTGAATTATTACTGAGATAAAACCTTTTTTTTTAAACAGTTCATTGAACAATAATAAATGAAGTACCTGAAGCTGACAATGACGTAAATGTATAATAATTAGCAAAGATGGTTAATTTAGCGCTGTAAATGCGCGTATGAGGGGCGGAGACGCCTGCGGAGCGTCAGACGCGAGTGAGGACCAAACACAGCAGAACGGTAGGAAACTTCACTCCTCTTATTATTTCTCTTTTATGATAGCGATTTATTTTTAGATACGTGATCTGAGTCTTTCATAGAGTTGTAGAGTTATTAGAGAAATAGAGTTATTTTTTTACATTCTTTGGTCGAAGTTTTCAGATCGGGACTTCGGAGCCTGTTCGTTACTCTGTTGTTTCAGATCGGCACTTCGGAGCATGTTCGCGACTCGGTTGATTCAGATCGGCACTTCGGAGCCTGTTCGCGACTCGGTTGTTTCAGATCGTTACTTCGGAGCATGTTCGCGACTCGGTTGATTCAGATCGGCACTTCGGAGACTGTTCGCGACTCGGTTGATTCAGATCGGCACTTCGGAGCCTGTTCGCGACTCGGTTGATTTAGATCGGCACTTCGGAGCATGTTCGCGACTCGGTTGAATCAGATCTGGACTTTGGAGCATGTTTGAGATTTTTTTTATGTTTTATTCAGTATGTACATGGACCTACACACAAAGGTGGACACACTCTAGACTTGATCATCAGTAGGGCTCTAAACTTTTCATCCATTGGTATTAAGGACGTAGTGTCACAGATCGCAAGAGGCGAAGACTCAAGTGCAGGCAGATGGGAAGACTTTATTTATACATCACCAAAATAAACAAAAACACAACTGAAACCAGAGGAGCGTTCAAAGTTACTAGACATAGACTGAAGTCAGATTCCCAGTGAAATGCTTTCAGACAGCAAATGCAATGAGTTTGCATCCTTCTTTTCTGAGAAGATCATCCATATCAGGAAGGCGATTAGCACATCCTCAAGTAATGCAGTTAGAAGTACCAAGGGTTCACACAAAACAAGGGGAATCTGCTTTTAGTTTCTATGCCGCTCGCAGTTGGAATCAGCTTCCAGAGAGGTCAGATGTGCTAAAACACTAGTCACATTTAAATCTAGACATAAAACTCATCTGTTTAGCTGTGCATTTATTGAATGAGCACTGTGCAATGTCCGAACTCAATGCACTATATTTTCACTGTTTTTTATTTTATGTAAAATAATTTTGTAGCTGTTTTTAAATTCATTTTAATTAAGTAAATTTTTTAATCATTATAAAAGTTTTAAAACTGCTTGTTTTATTTTTTGTTATAATTTTTCTTTATGATTATTTTACTTTCTTTTATGTAAAGCACTTTGAATTACCATTGTGTATGAAATGTGCTATATAAATAAACTTGCCTTGCCTAGTGTGTTAGTGGGTTATATATATATATATATATATATATATATATATATATATATATATATATATATATATATATAACACACACACACACACATACACACACTACCGGTCAGAGTTTGGGATCAGAATGATTTTTAATGTTTTAAAATACTGTAAAACATGTAATATTGTGAAATATTATTAACATTTTTCTATTTTAATATACATGAAGGTGTAATTTATTCATTTGATGTGCAGCTGTATTTTCAGCATCATTTCTCCAGTCTTCAGTGTCACATGATCTTCAGAAATCAGAACAATATGATGATTTATTATTAGAATTATCAACAGCTTTGCTAATAAATATTATTTTGGAATCTGTGATACTTCTTTCAGGATTCTTTGATGAATGAAAAGTTAAAAAGAAGAGCATTTCTTTAAAATAGAAGACTTTTCTAACAATATTAACTACAGTTTAATAGTTTGGGGTCAGTAAATTTTTATCCTTTATTTAATAAGAAATTTTATTCTTTATTACATTTTAGAATCTTTTATTCAGGATGTGTTAAATTGATAAGAAGTGATATCAAAGATTAATATTGTTAGAAGAGATTTATATTTTGAATAAACGTTGTTCTTTAAAAAAAGATTATACATCGAAGAATCCTTAAAAAAGTATTGCAGATTCCAAAATAATATTTGGTAGCACACCTATTAATAGTTCTAATAATAAATCATCATATTTTCATGATTTCTAAAGATCATGTGACACTGAAGACTGGAGGAATGATGCTAAAAATACAGCTGCACATCACAGAAATAAATTATATTTGAAAGGATATTAAAATATAAACCATAATTTTATATATTTTATTTTGATAATTTTGAATTATTACTGAGATACAACCTTTTTTTTTAAACAGTTCATTGACAATAATAAATGAAGTACCTGAAGCTGACAATGAAGTAAATGTATAATAATTAGCAAAGATGGTTAATTTAGCGCTGTAAATGCGCGTATGAGGGGCGGAGACGCCTGCGGAGCGTCAGACGCGAGTGAGGACCAAACACAGCAGAACGGTAGGAAACTTCACTCCTCTTATTATTTCTCTTTTATGATAGCGATTTATTTTTAGATACGTGATCTGAGTCTTTCATAGAGTTGTAGAGTTATTAGAGAAATAGAGTTATTTTTTACATTCTTTGGTCGAAGTTTTCAGATCGGGACTTCGGAGCCTGTTCGTTACTCTGTTGTTTCAGATCGGCACTCCGGAGCCTGTTCGCGACTCGGTTGATTTAGATCGGCACTTCGGAGCATGTTCGCGACTCGGTTGATTCAGATCGGCACTCCGGAGCCTGTTCGCGACTCGGTTGTTTCAGATCGTTACTTCGGAGCATGTTCGCGACTCGGTTGATTCAGATCGGCACTTCGGAGACTGTTCGCGACTCGGTTGATTCAGATCGGCACTTCGGAGCCTGTTCGCGACTCGGTTGATTTAGATCGGCACTTCGGAGCATGTTCCCGACTCGGTTGAATCAGATCTGGACTTTGGAGCATGTTTGAGATTTTTTTTATGTTTTATTCAGTATGTACATGGACCTACACACAAAGGTGGACACACTCTAGACTTGATCATCAGTAGGGCTCTAAACTTTTCATCCATTGGTATTAAGGACGTAGTGTCACAGATCGCAAGAGGCGAAGACTCAAGTGCAGGCAGATGGGAAGACTTTATTTATACATCACCAAAATAAACAAAAACACAACTGAAACCAGAGGAGCGTTCAAAGTTACTAGACATAGACTGAAGTCAGATTCCCAGTGAAATGCTTTCAGACAGCAAATGCAATGAGTTTGCATCCTTCTTTTCTGAGAAGATCATCCATATCAGGAAGGCGATTAGCACATCCTCAAGTAATGCAGTTAGAAGTACCAAGGGTTCACACAAAACAAGGGGAATCTGCTTTTAGTTTCTATGCCGCTCGCAGTTGGAATCAGCTTCCAGAGAGGTCAGATGTGCTAAAACACTAGTCACATTTAAATCTAGACCTAAAACTCATCTGTTTAGCTGTGCATTTATTGAATGAGCACTGTGCAATGTCCGAACTCAATGCACTATATTTTCACTGTTTTTTATTTTATGTAAAATAATTTTGTAGCTGTTTTTAAATTCATTTTAATTAAGTAAATTTTTTAATCATTATAAAAGTTTTAAAACTGCTTGTTTTATTTTTGTTATAATTTTTCTTTATGATTATTTTACTTTCTTTTATGTAAAGCACTTTGAATTACCATTGTGTATGAAATGTGCTATATAAGTAAACTTGCCTTGCCTAGTGTGTTAGTGGGTTATATATAAATATATATATATATATATATATATATATATATATATATATATATATATATATATATATATATATATATATATATATATATATATATAACACACACACACACACATACACACACTACCGGTCAGAGTTTGGGATCAGAATGATTTTTAATGTTTTAAAATACTGTAAAACATGTAATATTGTGAAATATTATTAACATTTTTCTATTTTAATATACATGAAGGTGTAATTTATTCATTTGATGTGCAGCTGTATTTTCAGCATCATTTCTCCAGTCTTCAGTGTCACATGATCTTCAGAAATCAGAACAATATGATGATTTATTATTAGAATTATCAACAGCTTTGCTAATAAATATTATTTTGGAATCTGTGATACTTCTTTCAGGATTCTTTGATGAATGAAAAGTTAAAAAGAAGAGCATTTATTTAAAATAGAAGACTTTTCTAACAATATTCACTACAGTTTAATAGTTTGGGGTCAGTAAATTTTTATCCTTTATTTAATAAGAAATTTTATTCTTTATTACATTTTAGAATCTTTTATTCAGGATGTGTTAAATTGATAAGAAGTGATATCAAAGATTAATATTGTTAGAAGAGATTTATATTTTGAATAAACGTTGTTCTTTAAAAAAAGATTATACATCGAAGAATCCTTAAAAAAGTATCGCAGATTCCAAAATAATATTTGGTAGCACACCTATTAATAGTTCTAATAATAAATCATCATATTTTCATGATTTCTAAAGATCATGTGACACTGAAGACTGGAGGAATGATGCTAAAAATACAGCTGCACATCACAGAAATAAATTATATTTGAAAGGATATTAAAATATAAACCATAATTTTATATATTTTATTTTGATAATTTTGAATTATTACTGAGATACAACCTTTTTTTTTAAACAGTTCATTGAACAATAATAAATGAAGTACCTGAAGCTGACAATGACGTAAATGTATAATAATTAGCAAAGATGGTTAATTTAGCGCTGTAAATGCGCGTATGAGGGGCGGAGACGCCTGCGGAGCGTCAGACGCGAGTGAGGACCAAACACAGCAGAACGGTAGGAAACTTCACTCCTCTTATTATTTCTCTTTTATGATAGCGATTTATTTTTAGATACGTGATCTGAGTCTTTCATAGAGTTGTAGAGTTATTAGAGAAATAGAGTTATTTTTTACATTCTTTGGTCGAAGTTTTCAGATCGGGACTTCGGAGCCTGTTCGTTACTCTGTTGTTTCAGATCGGGACTTCGGAGCATGTTCGCGACTCGGTTGATTCAGATCGGCACTTCGGAGCATGTTCGCGACTCGGTTGATTCAGATCGGCACTTCGGAGCCTGTTCGCGACTCGGTTGTTTCAGATCGGCACTTCGGAGACTGTTCGCGACTCGGTTGATTCAGATCGGCACTTCGGAGCATGTTCGCGACTCAGTTGATTCAGATCGGCACTTCGGAGCATGTTCGCGACTCGGTTGATTCAGATCGGCACTTCGGAGACTGTTCGCGACTCGGTTGATTCAGATCGGCACTTCGGAGCCTGTTCGCGACTCGGTTGATTTAGATCGGCACTTCGGAGCATGTTCGCGACTCGGTTGAATCAGATCTGGACTTTGGAGCATGTTTGAGATTTTTTTTTATGTTTTATTCAGTATGTACATGGACCTACACACAAAGGTGGACACACTCTAGACTTGATCATCAGTAGGGCTCTAAACTTTTCATCCATTGGTATTAAGGACGTAGTGTCACGGATCGCAAGAGGCGAAGACTCAAGTGCAGGCAGATGGGAAGACTTCATTTATACATCACCAAAATAAACAAAAACACAACTGAAACCAGAGGAGCGTTCAAAGTTACGAGACATAGACTGAAGTCAGATTCCCAGTGAAATGCTTTCAGACAGCAAATGCAATGAGTTTGCATCCTTCTTTTCTGAGAAGATCATCCATATCAGGAAGGCGATTAGCACATCCTCAAGTAATGCAGTTAGAAGTACCAAGGGTTCACACAAAACAAGGGGAATCTGCTTTTAGTTTCTATGCCGCTCGCAGTTGGAATCAGCTTCCAGAGAGGTCAGATGTGCTAAAACACTAGTCACATTTAAATCTAGACATAAAACTCATCTGTTTAGCTGTGCATTTATTGAATGAGCACTGTGCAATGTCCGAACTCAATGCACTATATTTTCACTGTTTTTTATTTTATGTAAAATAATTTTGTAGCTGTTTTTAAATTCATTTTAATTAAGTAAATTTTTTAATCATTATAAAAGTTTTAAAATTGCTTGTTTTATTTTTGTTATAATTTTTCTTTATGATTATTTTACTTTCTTTTATGTAAAGCACTTTGAATTACCATTGTGTATGAAATGTGCTATATAAATAAACTTGCCTTGCGTAGTGTGTTAGTGGGTTATATATATATATATATATATATATATATATATATATATATATATATATATATATAAAACACACACACACATACACACACTACCGGTCAGAGTTTGGGATCAGAATGATTTTTAATGTTTTTTTTTTACAGGAATTTATTTTACTCATCAAGACAGCATTTATTTGATCAAAAATACTGTAAAACATGTAATATTGTGAAATATTATTAACATTTTTCTATTTTAATATACATGAAGGTGTAATTTATTCATTTGATGTGCAGCTGTATTTTCAGCATCATTCCTCCAGTCTTCAGTGTCACATGATCTTCAGAAATCAGAACAATATGATGATTTATTATTAGAATTATCAACAGCTTTGCTAATAAATATTATTTTGGAATCTGTGATACTTCTTTCAGGATTCTTTGATGAATGAAAAGTTAAAAAGAAGAGCATTTATTTAAAATAGAAGACTTTTCTAACAATATTCACTACAGTTTAATAGTTTGGGGTCAGTAAATTTTTATCCTTTATTTAATAAGAAATTTTATTCTTTATTACATTTTAGAATCTTTTATTCAGGATGTGTTAAATTGATAAGAAGTGATATCAAAGATTAATATTGTTAGAAGAGATTTATATTTTGAATAATAGTTGTTCTTTAAAAAAAGATTATACATCGAAGAATCCTTAAAAAAGTATCACAGATTCCAAAATAATATTTGGTAGCACACCTATTAATAGTTCTAATAATAAATCATCATATTTTCACGATTTTTAAAGATCATGTGACACTGAAGAGGAATGATGCTAAAAATACAGCTGCACATCACAGAAATAAATTATATTTGAAAGGATATTAAAATATAAACCATAATTTTATATATTTTATTTTGATAATTTTGAATTATTACTGAGATACAACCTTTTTTTTTAACAAGTTCATTGAACAATAATAAATGAAGTACCTGAAGCTGACAATGACGTAAATGTATAATAATTAGCAAAGATGGTTAATTTAGCGCTGTAAATGCGCGTATGAGGGGCGGAGACGCCTGCGGAGCGTCAGACGCGAGTGAGGACCAAACACAGCAGAACGGTAGGAAACTCCACTCCTCTTATTTCTCTTTTACTATAGCGATTTATTTTTAGATGCGTGATCTGAGTCTTTCATAGAGTTGTAGAGTTATTAGAAAAATTGAGTTATTTTTTACATTCTTTGGTCGAAGTTTTCAGATCGGGACTTCGGAGCCTGTTCGCGACTCGGTTTGTTCAGATCGGCACTTCGGAGCCTGTTCGTGACTCGGTTGTTTCAGATCGGCACTTCGGAGCATGTTTGGTGATGTTTACTACTGATGTTTGGTGAAATGCGCTTCCGAGTCCCGATCTGAATCAATGTTTTGCGAATCCGCTCCGAAGTCCCGATCTCAAAATGATTCGTGAAAAGCGCTTCGGAGTCCCGATCTGAATCAAATGTTTTGCAAAACCGCTCTGAAGCCCCGATCTCAAATGATTCGCGAAACGCGCTTTGGAGTCCCGATCTGAATCAATGTTTTGTGAACTCGCTCTGAAGTCCCGATCAAATGATTCGCGAAACGGGCTTCGGAGTCCCGATCTGAATCAAATGTTTTGTAAATTTTTTTCCAAGCCCTGAAATGATTCATGAAATGTGCATCAGCAGGAGACTCCTAGGCGGATCCGCCTTCAAGTTCAAATTCGTTTTGGTGCTGCCCAGAGGATCAGCTCCGCCTCCGGTCGGCGCCGTCAAACAGCGGATCCTGACTGAGCGAGTTCAACACACCAAGAGCGAAATCAGTCGAGATTCGAGAATTTCTTTGCTGGGACACGGTTGCGCTGAACCCTCTTTTGAGTAAGTGATTTATTGATATATTGCTACATTCAATAAACATTGGTTTTTAAATCATCATGTATATTAATGATTGTAATTATGTTGTTTGATATTAGGACAACTTTAACATGTTCACTCGTGGATAATGGTTTAGCGCTAGCTACTAGCTAGCTGTGCATTAAGTTTGCATTTTTGTAATTTTGGTATCGTGTTTGTATCTGCCATCCTTTTTATAATGAAAATTAAGCTTCGGCATTTTAATCACTGTTTGAGTTGGTTCAGACAATATGCCTCCTGTTTGAATGTCAAAAAGTGCGGGCTTAACTGCTAATGTTAGCTACCGTCTATTAGCTTGATACCATCCAGCGTCACCGCTCATTTTACACAGTTTAACAACAAAACAAAACGCTAAGCGAACATTACTAGCTAAGTTACCCTTTTCATGTTGGTTTTGAGCGCTATGCAGCCCATCTAACCTGGAAAACGGTCTTAATAGTATCGTTTATACAGCGTGTCTGGAGGAATAGAGATCGCTAACACATGTGACCAACTGGGCGGCAACGTCATCAGAACGCAAAGAATTATGGGTATGTTTGGCCAGTTAGCATGGTCTGGCATAGCAGGCTAGTGTTCTGGCATGAAAATAATGAAAAATTAGCGTGACAAACGGAATATAATCCTACAAAATACAGCGGGCTAAAGAAAACATTGTCGGACCATACTGCCTAAAACTAAATCCTAATGCAAATATGAGATATGACGAGAAAATAAAGAGAATCAAAGGACTCGATCCTTACGAGCAGAGCGACTGGTCAAGGTCCAGTCCAAAAGAAGGGCATGTGAAAATGTTGTGTTGTGGTCCTTTTACAGACAGCCTGAATAGTTTGATGACATGTTAGCTTGTGATAGTCAGATTTCAAAGTCAATCGTTTGTAAATGTTTGGGCAGCCTTAAAAATCGCTGCAACCATCTTACCAATATGACCGTGTAGCCTTTTATTTTAATCTTTTACTAAACGTGACTTTGCGTTTCATAAATGTTCTTTTTTCGTACGTCATAGATGTGTAAATGAAAAAAAATATTTACAACACTTTCTGCATCCCCTAATCTAAAGTGTAAACTATACATCACTTGTAAATGTGTTAGGGTTAGGGGGTCTACATAATTTAAAACGCTGGTCTTGGTGAGTATCCTCAGTCAGTTAGCCCTATATCTCAAGTGAACGTAGCCTTGTTCAAATCGGGTTTTCTGTACCTGTTAGATCTACCTGAAAACTCTAAAAACACTCTTTATAATTTACAAAAAATTTTTTACAAAATGTGGTATGGGTGCATCCCTAATTAAAAACATTAAAAAATATGTATGATTTCAATATCAAAATAATTTTACACAATTAAAGCTGCCGCCCGTCTGAGATAGTTTTTTTTTTTTTTTTTACATTGCTATGGGCATGATATTAAGTACCTACATATACAACTTTCATTCTTCAGGTCGGTCGTCTATAAATCTGTTTCAATATCTTCTCAATGGTTAGGAGGATTCCCCAAGCCTGACCGTGAAACATCAGACACCATGATATACTGGATATGTCACTTGAGTTAAAAAAATGAAAATATTTGTTAGATGTTTGATAAGTGCTGATCGAAATCCAAAAAAAAGTAGTGCTTGAAAGTCCTGGAATTTCATTTAATAGAATCTGTACTAACCCTGATAGTTAATCATGTACAAGACATTTGCAAATGACTTGTAACAGAATTTACAAAACATACCTAAAATGATAGTACATCACTTGCTAATAATTTATGAATGTTTTGTAAATGATTAGTTCATCATTATTTAACCACTGACTTATAAAATACGAACAACTGAATGTTATTATAAAGTGTTACCCTCTTTGGCAACTCAAAATCTCAAAATCAAACCTAGTCTGACCATAACTCCCTGAGCAGCTGATGGCTACTTTACACACGCAGATTGTTCAATCAGGTAGACCTATACCTGATGTTATTTTTAACACAGTGCAATAGTTAGTGCGTCAGTAAAAACGGACGGACACGCTCACTTATTTAGTAAGGAAAGTAGGCTTCTAAAAATATTCCTGTTAACTATCAAGCTAATCATAATAATAAAAAACCTACCCTTTTGACATGCTGTAAATCTTCAAAAGTTTTTTTTAGGCTTATTTACAATATTGTTCGGTTAAAATTACAAGGCAATTCAGATTTAAGCTTATGTTTATATTTCTGTAGTAGCCTAGGCTAGAAATATTTATTAGTTTATCTTACAATTTCTTTTATGCTACAGCAAGAACAGAAGGGATTTTGAAAATGAGATAAACGGGTCCAAAACGGACCAGGGCCAGATGAGACAGTATGGTGGCGGATATGTTTCAATTTGCAGGACCCAAAGGGACCCACCGTGGAGGTAAGGTTTTAATCGTGGAGCGCGGTGCAACGGCGGGTCCTGGATCCGAATTCGTATCGGATCCGTCATTGCCCGCAAGTTGACGCCGGTACAGTTCCTTTCCGGAAGCAACACGGCCGCGCAGTCCTTTTTGCTGTGTGGGGGAGTCCCGATCTGAATCAAATCCGCTGCAACTGATCTCAAATGATTCGCGAAATGTGCTTCGGAGTCCCGATCCGAATCAAATGTTTTGCGAACTCACTCCAAACCCTTACGAAAATTAACCATGGTTTTACTACAAATAAAACCAAAAAACCATGGTTACTGTAGTTAAACCATGGTAACCACAAATTAACCATGGTTTTGCTATATTAACCATAGTTTAACCATGGTATTTGTAGTAAATCTGTGGTTTTACAAATGGCAGTCAATACGCCAAAAAACCATGGGTTACTACAGTTTTACTATAATAAAACCATGGTTATTTTTCGTAAGGGAAGTCCTGATCTCAAATGATTTGCGAAACGCCCGTCGGAGTCCCGATCTATTTTTTTTTTTTTTTTTTGAGTAGAATTAGAATAGTGAGTGCTAAAGTTAGAGGGTCAAATAAATATATGATTAATAATAATAATAAACAATGTAAACATAGTTAGGCTATTTAAGTTCTCCTTGCTCCACAACAAATCCTTTAACTCAATTCCTGGAGGGCCTGCACAGTTTTGCTCCAACCATAATCAAACACACCTGATCCAGCTAATCAAGGTCTTCAGGATTACTAGAAACTTCCAAGCAGGTGTGATTTGGAGCTGGTTGGAGCTAAACTCTGCAGAGCTGTGGCCCTCCAGGAATTGAGTTTGAGACCACGGATTTAGAGAATATAATTAAAAGATATAAGAAGCTACATAAATTCACAAGCCAAAACGAATGATCATTTTAGGCTAGAATGAAACTCAAACTAAAGTTGGGTCTCATTCGACACAAAATCACATTTTTCTGTAAATATTATTTACGTACTTCACTCGCTTCCAATATCCACGTAAAACAAAATGTTTTACATCAGGGCAGTAAGGTTATAACGCTTAACAGTACAGATTTTACTACATAAAAACTGAGCAGTGTGTGTTTGTGTTTAAAGTTACAGTTTTTTTATTATGATAATGAACAGACAAAGCTTAACTGCAAGCACATGCAGCTCCAGTGCAATCACTTGAATTGTTTTCCTTCTAACAGCAGAAGTACAATTCTCTACTTAAATAATTTTGCTAAATGGTAAAATAAATGTTCAGCAATATCTTTAAAATATATTTGAATTTTGGCACAAAAAAACATTGTTACATCTAATCCCGCATTAGTTTGTGTCTGCACACCCCATGGCAAACCAAAATATTCAAATAAGAGGTTAAATTAATTAAACCCTAACAAACCATACCTATTTTTAGAACATTTTTTGTAACAAAATATCTGAAAAGATAGGTGTTTGTGTTTGTAATTACAGATGCAGTCAAAAAGTGGGGCAGCATAATATATATTATTATTTATTTATTTTTCGTTGTTATGGCCTATATCTGTCATATTATTAAATGTGTTTTGTTGTTACTTTTTTGTCAGTTGTCCTATTTTGAGAGTAATTATTAATGGGCTAATAATAGGCCAGACTCCTGATCTGAATCAAATGTTTTGTGAACTCTGTTGAAGCCAAATGATTCGCAAAACGCGATTCGGAGTCCCGATCTGAATCAAATGTTTGTCGAACTTGGTCGAAGGCAAATGATTCCCAAAACGCGATTCGGAGTCCCGATCTGAATCAAATTGTTGGCGAACTTGGTCGAACGCAAATGATTCCCAAAACGCGATTCGGAGTCCCGATCTGAATCAAATTGTTGGCGAACTTGGTCGAAGCCAAATGATTCGCAAAACGCCATTTGGAGTCCCGATCTGAATCAAATTGTTGGCGAACTTGGTCGAAGCCAAATGATTCGCAAAACGCGATTCGGAGTTCCGATCTGAATCAAATTGTTGGCGAACTTGGTCGAAGGCAAATGATTCCCAAAACGCGATTCGGAGTCCCGATCTGAATCAAAGTTTGTCGATCTCGGTCGAAGCCAAATGATTCGCAAAACACCATTCGGAGTCCCGATCAGATCAAATGTTTTGCGAACTCCGACGTCCCGTCTCAAATGATTAGCGAAACTCCCGATCTGAATAAAATTTGCAAATCCGCTCAGAAGTGCTTGAGATGCTCCGCATTTGCAGGATTTCCTAATGCCGCCACCAGGTGTTTCCGATTACCGCTGTGTCGCATAGCAACGGTGCGAGAGGAGCACTAATGAGAGTACAATCCTGTCAGGAGAGGTGGAGACAGAACTGCTCGTTTTTGCTGTTATGTTTTACGTCATAATGGAGGAGACGGTGATGGAACTCAGCCAAGACCGAGTCCAGGTAAATTACACTGGTTTGCTGCATCCTTTGTCGGATTACAACTTTAAATGCAGGTACTGGTTTGGAGCTTACTTGAATAATGTAATGATACATATGAAAAACTACTAAATAAACAAACTCTCTCACACACACACACACTTGACCAAGGTGATCCTATGTAGACAGGTTTGCAACCCGTTTTTTAAGTAGTTAAAGCATAAAAATAAAACTGAAAAAAGTTTGTAGCATAGCTCAATGTTCAACAGCAGCAATCACAGTTGAGCAGTAGGGATGTGCAACAGTGATCGAGTACTCGACCGCGACAGCGATGATCGATCAAGTAAACGATTATCGAAATTATTATTTCTGATTGATTATGGCAGCACGTTGGGCGGCGCCCTGATCTCTGATTGGTTAGCTTCCCACTCAAAAGACGTAAGACCGATAGATAAGCATGGCCTCAAAATCAAGTAGTAATGGCTGGCTTCCCTTTGAGAAGAACGATGAAAATACAGTTCAGGGTAAGCTGTGTAGCGCCAAGCTGTCATATCTGGCGATAACAGAGCGGCAACTCAGATGAGCATTGAATCACTTGCCGTAAGACCTAAATGCAACGCATTAACCGAGAAGACGACAAAGCTTTTCGTTGAAATGGTGGTGAAAGATTTGCTGCCCATTAGTTTCAGGGACAGAGTAGGTTTACTTGTCCAGTGGTACCTGGCTGTTCCTGCAACATCTGTTCCAGCGGAGCGAATTAATTCCACTAAATGTGAACAGGCTGTTTACTCGGCTCTCACCTGAGCACGTAGACCGCCTTATCTTTTTGAATAGATATTTGAATGTTTCACCGGTCGTGGTAAATATAATATCCATTTTTTTTAAAATAATTATTATTTTAGTTTTGAGTTTTAACCATAATTAAAATATCTAGGCTATTTGGTCTCTGTTTTATACCTTATAATAGTTGTTTGGTTAAACTTGGTGAACTTTTTTCTTTATTTTTTAAAAACTACATTTCACCGCTGGATTAAAATATGCTGCTAAAGTTATACTGGAAGACAATGTTTTGTAAAAAAAAAAAATGCAGTTGAATAAAGTATCAAAAAAAGAAAAAGAATCTTTGTGTTCATTTTTAAATCACAGACAAATAATGAAATGGATGGATATATTTGTAGCCTAATTACATTAAACATATTCGAGATGACAAAAATCAAAATTATTTGTTTGTCATAGTTTTTATCTTAAATATATTTTAAATCTTATTCGATTATTTAGCAATAATCAGTGATTTCCATGCTGTTAAATAATATTTTGGTTGATCAGAAAGTGCAAATTGAATACAAAATATAAATTCAATATTACAATACATAATGATAGTGACACTATGTAAATTTATTGTACTTTCGTGTTTGTAAAGCGCAATCCGAGTTACACTTTCGGTCAAGTTCACATCTGCATTGGCGAATTTTTTTCAGATAAAAATCAGCGGCGGAGCA
This sequence comes from Carassius gibelio, assembly GCF_023724105.1. Classification (NCBI taxonomy): domain Eukaryota; kingdom Metazoa; phylum Chordata; class Actinopteri; order Cypriniformes; family Cyprinidae; genus Carassius; species Carassius gibelio. Next base: position 1,320,647 of record NC_068403.1, on the reverse strand, counting down.
TCAGACGCGAGTGAGGACCAAACACAGCAGAACGGTAGGAAACTTCACTCCTCTTATTATTTCTCTTTTATGATAGCGATTTATTTTTAGATACGTGATCTGAGTCTTTCATAGAGTTGTAGAGTTATTAGAGAAATAGAGTTATTTTTTACATTCTTTGGTCGAAGTTTTCAGATCGGGACTTCGGAGCCTGTTCGTTACTCTGTTGTTTCAGATCGGCACTTCGGAGCATGTTCGCGACTCGGTTGATTCAGATCGGCACTTCGGAGCATGTTCGCGACTCGGTTGATTCAGATCGGCACTTCGGAGCCTGTTCGCGACTCGGTTGTTTCAGACCGTTACTTCGGAGCATGTTCGCGACTCGGTTGATTCAGATCGGCACTTCGGAGCCTGTTCGCGACTCGGTTGATTTAGATCGGCACTTCGGAGCATGTTCGCGACTCGGTTGAATCAGATCTGGACTTTGGAGCATGTTTGAGATTTTTTTTTGTTTTATTCAGTATGTACATGGACCTACACACAATGGTGGACACACTCTAGACTTGATCATCAGTAGGGCTCTAAACTTTTCATCCATTGGTATTAAGGACGTAGTGTCACGGATCGCAAGAGGCGAAGACTCAAGTGCAGGCAGATGGGAAGACTTCATTTATACATCACCAAAATAAACAAAAACACAACTGAAACCAGAGGAGCGTTCAAAGTTACGAGACATAGACTGAAGTCAGATTCCCAGTGAAATGCTTTCAGACAGCAAATGCAATGAGTTTGCATCCTTCTTTTCTGAGAAGATCATCCATATCAGGAAAGCGATTAGCACATCCTCAAGTAATGCAGTTAGAAGTACCAAGGGTTCACACAAAACAAGGGCAATCTGCTTTTAGTTTCTATGCCGCTCGCAGTTGGAATCAGCTTCCAGAGAGGTCAGATGTGCTAAAACACTAGTCACATTTAAATCTAGACATAAAACTCATCTGTTTAGCTGTGCATTTATTGAATGAGCACTGTGCAATGTCCGAACTCAATGCACTATATTTTCACTGTTTTTTTATTTTATGTAAAATAATTTTGTAGCTGTTTTTAAATTCATTTTAATTAAGTAAATTTTTTAATCATTATAAAAGTTTTAAAATTGCTTGTTTTATTTTTGTTATAATTTTTCTTTATGATTATTTTACTTTCTTTTATGTAAAGCACTTTGAATTACCATTGTGTATGAAATGTGCTATATAAATAAACTTGCCTTGCCTAGTGTGTTAGTGGGTTATATATATATATATATATATATATATATATATATATATATATATATATATATATATATATATATATATATATATATATATATAAAACACACACACACACATACACACACTACCGGTCAGAGTTTGGGATCAGAATGATTTTTAATGTTTTTTTTTTACAGGAATTTATTTTACTCATCAAGACAGCATTTATTTGATCAAAAATACTGTAAAACATGTAATATTGTGAAATATTATTAACATTTTTCTATTTTAATATACATGAAGGTGTAATTTATTCATTTGATGTGCAGCTGTATTTTCAGCATCATTCCTCCAGTCTTCAGTGTCACATGATCTTCAGAAATCAGAACAATATGATGATTTATTATTAGAATTATCAACAGTTTTGCTAATAAATATTATTTTGGAATCTGTGATACTTCTTTCAGGATTCTTTGATGAATGAAAAGTTAAAAAGAAGAGCATTTATTTAAAATAGAAGACTTTTCTAACAATATTCACTACAGTTTAATAGTTTGGGGTCAGTAAATTTTTATCCTTTATTTAATAAGAAATTTTATTCTTTATTACATTTTAGAATCTTTTATTCAGGATGTGTTAAATTGATAAGTGATATCAAAGATTAATATTGTTAGAAGAGATTTATATTTTGAATAAACGTTGTTCTTTAAAAAAAGATTATACATCGAAGAATCCTTAAAAAAGTATCGCAGATTCCAAAATAATATTTGGTAGCACACCTATTAATAGTTCTAATAATAAATCATCATATTTTCATGATTTCTAAAGATCATGTGACACTGAAGACTGGAGGAATGATGCTAAAAATACAGCTGCACATCACAGAAATAAATTATATTTGAAAGGATATTAAAATATAAACCATAATTTTATATATTTTATTTTGATAATTTTGAATTATTACTGAGATACAACCTTTTTTTTTTAAACAGTTCATTGAACAATAATAAATGAAGTACCTGAAGCTGACAATGACGTAAATGTATAATAATTAGCAAAGATGGTTAATTTAGCGCTGTAAATGCGCGTATGAGGGGCGGAGACGCCTGCGGAGCGTCAGACGCGAGTGAGGAACAAACACAGCAGAATGGTAGGAAACTCCACTCCTCTTATTTCTCTTTTACTATAGCGATTTATTTTTAGATGCGTGATCTGAGTCTTTCATAGAGTTGTAGAGTTATTAGAAAAATTGAGTTATTTTTTACATTCTTTGGTCGAAGTTTTCAGATCGGGACTTCGGAGCCTGTTCGCGACTCGGTTGATTCAGTTCGGCAATTCGGAGCCTGTTCGCGACTCGGTTGTTTCAGATCGGCACTTCGGAGCATGTTTGGTGATGTTTACTACTGATGTTTGGTGAAATTCGCTTCCGAGTCCCGATCTGAATCAATGTTTTGCGAATCCGCTCCGAAGTCCCGATCTCAAATGATTCGCGAAAAGCGCTTCGGAGTCCCGATCTGAATCAAATGTTTTGCAAAACCGCTCTGAAGCCCCGATCTCAAATGATTCGCGAAACGCGACTCCGACTCCCGATCTGAATCAATGTTTTGTGAACTCGCTCTGAAGTCCCGATCAAATGATTTGCGAAACGGCTTCTGAGTCCCGATCGGAATCAATGTTTTGAGAACTCGCTCCGAAGTCCCGATCTCAAATGATTCGCGAAACGGGCTTGGGAGTCCCGATCTGAATCAAATGTTTTGTGAATTTTTTTTCAAGCCCTGAAATGATTCATGAAATGTGCATCAGCAGGAGACTCCTAGGCGGATCCGCCTTCAAGTTCAAATTCGTTTTGGTGCTGCCCAGAGTATCAGTTCCGCCTCCGGTTGGCGCCGTCAAACAGCGGATCCTGACTGAGCGAGTTCAACACACCAAGAGCAAAATCAGTCGAGATTCGAGAATTTCTTTGCTGGGACACGGTTGCGCTGAACCCTCTTTTGAGTAAGTGATTTATTGATGTATTGCTACATTCAATAAACATTGGTTTTTAAATCATCATGTATATTAATGATTGTAATTATGTTGTTTGATATTAGGACAACTTTAACATGTTCACTCGTGGATAATGGTTTAGCACTAGCTACTAGCTAGCTGTGCATTAAGTTTGCATTTTTGTAATTTTGGTATCGTGTTTGTATCTGCCATCCTTTTTATAATGAAAATTAAGCTTCGGCATTTTAATCACTGTTTGAGTTGGTTCAGACAATATGCCTCCTGTTTGAATGTCAAAAAGTGCGGGCTTAACTGCTAATGTTAGCTACCGTCTATTAGCTTGATACCATCCAGCGTCACCGCTCATTTTACACAGTTTAACAACAAAACAAAAGGCAAAGTGAACATTACTAGCTAAGTTACCCTTTTCATGTTGGTTTTGAGCGCTATGCAGCCCAGCTAACCTGGAAAACGGTCTTAATAGTATCGTTTATACAGCGTGTCTGGAGGAATAGAGATCGCTAACACATGTGACCAACTGGGCGGCAACGTCATCAGAACGCAAAGAATTATGGGTATGTTTGGCCAGTTAGCATGGTCTGGCATAGCAGGCTAGTGTTCTGGCATGAAAATAATGAAAAATTAGCGTGAAAAACGAAATATAATCCTACAAAATGCAGCGGGCTAAAGAAAACATTGTCGGACCATACTGCCTAAAACTAAATCCTAATGCAAAGATGAGATATGACGAGAAAATAAAGAGAATCAAAGGACTCGATCCTTACGAGCAGAGCGACTGGTCAAGGTTAGTAACACCCTCCAGCCCAAAAGAAGGGCACGTGAAAAGGTTGTGTTGTGGTCCTTTTACAGACAGCCTGAATAGTTTGATGACATGTTAGCTTGCGATAGTCAGATTTCAAAGTCAATCGTTTGTAAATGTTTGGGCAGCCTTAAAAATTGCTGCAACCATCTTACCAATATGACCGTGTAGCCTTTTATTTTAATCTTTTACTAAACGTGACTTTGCGTTTCATAAATGTTCTTTTTTTTGTACTTCATAGATGATGTGTAAATGAAAAAAATATTTACAACACTTTCTGCATCCCCTAATCTACAGTGTAAACTATACATCACTTGTAAATGTGTTAGGGTTAGGGGGTCTACATAATTTAAAACGCTGGTCTTGGTGAGTATCCTCAGTCAGTTAGCCCTATATCTCAAGTGAACGTAGCCTTGTTCAAATCGCGTTTTCTGTACCTGTTAGATCTACCTGAAAACTCTAAAAACACTCTTTATAATTTACAAAAAAAAATCTACTCTCTCTTAAATACTCTTTTAAACATTTACAAAATGTGTTATCGTTGCATCCCTAATTAAAATATTTAAAAAAATATATGATTTCAATATCAAAATAATTTTACACAATTAACGCTGCCGCCCGTCTGAGATAAAGAGTTTTTTTTTTTTTTTTTTTTTTTTTTTTTTTTTACATGCTATGAGCATGAATCAAGATATTAAGTATATAATACAACTTTCATTCTTCAGGTCGATCGTCTATAAATCTGTTTCAATATCTTCTCAATGGTTAAGAGGATTCCCCAAGCATGACAGTGAAACATCAGACACCATGATATACTGGATATGTAACTTGAGTTAAAAAAAAATGAAGATATTTGTTAGATGTTTGATAAGTGCTGATCGAAATCCCAAAAAAGTAGTGCTTGAAAGTCCTGGAATTTCATTTAACAGAATCTGTACTAACCCTGATAGTTAATCATGTACAAGACATTTGCAAATGACTTGTAACAGAATTTACAAAACATACTTAAAATGATAGTACATCACTTGCTAATAATTTATGAATGTTTTGTAAATGATTAGTTCATCGTTATTTAACCACTGACTGACTAAAATACGTACAACTGAACGTTATTATAAAGTGTTACCCTCTTTGGCATCTCAAAATCAAACCTAGTCTGACCATAACTCCCTGAGCAGCTGATGGCTACTTTACACACGCAGATTGTTCAATCAGGTAGACCTATACCTGATGTTATTTTTAACACAATGCAATAGTTAGTGCGTCAGTAAAAACGGACAGACACAGTCACTTATTTAGTAGGGAAAGTAGGCTACTAAAAATATTCCTGTTAACTATCAAGCTAATCATAATAATAAAAAGCCTACCCTTTTGACATGCTGTAAATCTTTAAAAGTTTTTTTAGGCTTATTTACAATATTGTTCGGTTAAAATTACAAAGCAATTCAGATTTAAGCTTATGTTTATATTTCTGTAGTAGCCTAGGCTAGAAATATTTATTAGTTCATCTTACAATTTATTTTATCCTACAGCAAGAACAGAAGGGATTTTGAAAATGAGATAAACGGGTCTGAAACGGACCCGTGCCAGATGAGACAGTATGGTGGCGGATATGTTTCAATTTGCAGGACCCAAACGGACCCACCGTGGAGGTAAGGTTTTAATCGTGGAGCGCGGTGCAACGGCGGGTCCGGGATCCGAATTCGTATCGGATCTGTCATTGCCTGCAAGTTGACGCCGGTACAGTTCCGTTCCGGAAGCCGCAACACGGCCGCGCAGTACTTTTTGATGTGTGGGGGAGTCCCGATCTGAATCATGTTTTGCAAATCCGCTGGGACTGATCTCAAATGATTCTCGAAACGTGCTTCAGAGTCCCGATCCGAATCAAATGTTTTGCGAAACTCTCCAAAGTCGATCCAAAAACACTCCAAAGTCCTGATCTCAAATGATTTGCGAAACGCGCATCAGTCCCGATATAGTTTTTTTTTTTTTTTTTTTTTAAAAAGAGTAGAATTAGAATAGTGAGTGCTGAAGTTAGAGGGTCAAATAAATGTATGATAAATAATAATAAACAATGTAAACATAGTTAGGCTATTTAAGTTCCCATAGTTCCACAACAAATAATTTAAGTTTAACAGTATTTAGAAAATATAATTAAAAGATAGAAGCTACATAAATTCACAAGCCAAAACGAATGATCATTTTAGGCTAGAACGAAACTGAAACTAAAGTTGGGTCTCTCATTCGACACAATCAAAATGTTCTGTAAATATTATTTACATCACTCGCTTCCAATATCCACATAAAAGAAAATGTTTTACATCAGGGCAGTAAGGTGATAACGCTTAACGGTACAGATTTTACTACATAAAAACTGAGCTGTGTTTGTTTAAACTAAGTTACTGTTGTTTTTTATTATGATATTGAACAGACAAAGCTTAACTGCACGCACATGCAGCGCCAGAGCAATCACTTGAATTTTTTTCCTTCTAACAGCAGAAGTACAATTCTCTACTTAAATAATTTTGCTAAATGGTAAAATAAATGTTCAGCAATATCTTTAAAATATATTTTAATTTTGGCACAAAAAAACATTGTTACATCTAATCCCGCATTAGTTTGTGTCTGCAAACCCCATGGCAAACCAAAATATTCAAATAAGAGGTTGAAATTAGATCAGATCCAAATTAATTAAACTCTAACAAACCATACCTATTTTTAGAAAATTTTTTGTAACAAAATATCTGAAAAGATAGGTGTTTTTGTTCGTAATTACAGATGCAGTCAAAAAGTGGGGCAGCATAATATATATATATTTTATTTATTTATTTATTTTTCATTGTTATGGCCTATATCTGATGTATTATTAAATGTGTTTTGTTGTTACTTTTTTGTCAGTTGTCCTATTTTGAGAGTAATTATTAATGGGCTAATAATAGGCCAGACTCCTGATCTGAATCAAATGTTTGGCGAACTCGGTCGAAGCCAAATGATTCGCAAAACACAGAGTCCCGATCTGAATCAAATGTTTGTCGAACTCGGTCGAAGCCAAATGATTAGCAAAACGCAATTCAGAGTCCCGATCTGAATAAAAATGTTTGTCGAACTTGGTCGAAGCCAAATGATTCGCAAAACGCGATTCGGAGTCCCGATCTGAATCAAATTGTTGGCGAACTTGGTCGAAGGCAAATGATTCCCAAAACGCGATTCGGAGTCCCGATCTGAATCAAATCTGTCGAAGCCAAATGATTCGCAAAACGCGATTCGGAGTCCCGATCTGATCAAATGTTTTGCAAATCCGCTCTGAAGTGCTTGAGATGCTCCACATTTGCAGGATTTCCTAATTCCGCCACCAGGTGTTTCCGATTACCGCTGTGTGGCATAGCAACGGTGAGAGAGGAGCACTGACGAGAGTACAATCCTGTCAGGAGAGGTGGAGACAGAACTGCTCGTTTTTGCTGTTATGTTTTACGTCATAATGGAGGATAAGGTGATGGAACTCAGCTAAGACCGAGTCCAGGTAAATTACACTGGTTTGCTGCATCTTTTGTCGGATTACAACTTTAAATGCAGGTACTGGTTTGGAGCTTACTTGAATAATGTAATGATACATATGAAAAACTACTAAATACATAAACTCGCACACACATAGCAGTTCAAATGCTGACTGATATGTTACAAAGGTGCGATTTTATATAGTTTATTGTCTTGACCAAGGTGATCCTATGTAGACAGGTTTGCAACCCGTTTTTTAAGTAGTTAAAGCATAAAAATAAAACTGAAAAAAGTTTGTAGCATAGCTCAAAGTTCAACAGCAGCAATCACCGCTGTGCAGTGCTCTGTTTCAATTTAATATTCTGACAATAAATGTAAGGAAGTACATTAGTTAAGTTTACTCGTACAAATATGAAGTACTAAGTTTTGTTTTTCTCACAGGACATCAGCACTACAGAAATATGGTCTTTTGCAACATGATACATTGTTGTAGATTAAACTGCCCAACAGTATTTTTACTAGGCAACTTTAAATTGAATAGCATTGAACATATATAGAAGTAAACTGAAACATACACCGTAGTGCAGAAATAATATTAATGTAAAATCATCCTGACAAATTATTTTTCCAAATACTACTGTACATTTACTTTTATTCTCAGTGCCTTAAGTATATTAGTGTATGCAAGATAATACATTTACTTAAGGATAGTTCAGCCAAAAATGAAAATTTGTGATCCTTTGCTCACCCTTAAGTTGTTCCAGGTTTGTAATTTGCATTATTGGGATATTAAACATAACCAAAGGATTTTACCCAATATGATATTGGTAGTTAATGAAAGTAGTTTACTTAAGTATCTTAATATTTCTTCTAATAATTATGTTGTCATTGTCATTATGTTGTGGAGTCTCTGAGGATGTGCTGGCCATTCACCAAGAGACTCACCTCCTGAAGACCCCAGAACACATGGAGGCAGCGCTGGGCTCAAACGGAGGGTTTTTTTCTGATGTTAAACCTAAGCTATGCTGTAAATGGTTGTAAAACGTACTTTCAGTTATGTATAGAACAATTTGTTATAATGTTGAAAAAAAAAATATTTACATTATTTAAAAAAATAAACCCATAAAAGAATGTTTTGTGAAAAAAATTATAAGCTGCATTAAAAAAAACTACACTGTTCATGAGTACTTCTCTTTTATTTACACGTGAATATGAAAAACAAAAATACAAAATGTACATAAAGTAATCAGGTTTATTTATGAACAAATTACACACTTAAAAAGAAGAATGAATAAAACTTATGCATTTCATTTTTAACTTGCATCACAAAAATAAACTAGAGAAATTAGGTTTTTCCATTGACTATGATATTTAAAAAAAAAAAAAAAGATAATGGGAAAAACTGTAATATACCTATTTTTTCCTACTGTTATCTCTTGGCTAATGAATAATGTATTTGTTATGCATTCCCTTAAGAAGAGAAAACGTCCACTCTTCTCTCATTCTCTGTAGTTTGATGTGCTCCCTGAACAGCTCCACTCGCTCCCTCACCTGTCCCAGGACACTTCGCAAATAAACCATGCCTGTTAAAAACAACAGCACAATGAATTACAGCAACAACAACAACAAAAATGTACTATTAACTTTGTATTTTTAAGTCTTTCCCAGCATGCTCACTCGCTCCAGAATAGTAATAAAACGAGAAAATGGAAACCCTTAAGAAAAATATAAACATACAGAACTGTATGTTTGCAGGCCATGCAAACAAAATACTGCAGTGCTAAAGTTAAGTTAAAACATTTGTAGACATCCCTTGCATGACAGCACTTCAAAAACACTCCTATATAGCGGCTGTCTTATTGTTTCTGGGCTTTATGTAAAAAAAAAAAAAAAATGAAAAAAAAAAACCTGACTTTTAACAATTTCGCTAGGTATTTGAGTAAATGTAAATACAATAGCCTACTTACATATCAATGTGAAGTCCTACACAAAACTCTCACCTGCCACCATCGTCATATGCACGCAAATGATTCTGGGATATGGTAGGGTGCGAAATTCGTCGGCCTTCGTCGCGCCGCGATTATGCATTCGCACTTCAAATGCACCTTTCGAAGTGAGCATTCTGACTTAGGAGATTCGCGAAACGTGCTTCGGAGTCCAGATCTGAATCAAATGTTTTGCGAACAAGGTCGAAGCCGAATGATTCGCGAAATGCCCTTCGGAGACCGGTTCTGAATCAAATGTTTTGCAAATCCGGTCAGAAGCCCTGATCTCAAATGATTCGCGAAACGCGTTTGGATTCCCGATCCGAATCAAATGTTTTGCGAACTCGCTCTGAAGCCCCGATCTCAAGTTATTTTCCGGTGAGAGCGCTATAGCGTTCATTCGCTTGCCGAAAAATGGCGGAGACCAAAAGTAATCAGATGTGTAGTGTGCCTTTTGTGTTCTAATTCAAATAAAAAAACAACATTATTTATCATTTCATAGTTTTTCCACCGACAAAAATGTTAAAAAAGCGTTGAAATTGGGCTGGACTGGGAGAGGAGGGGGCGACAATGGCTGTGAGGAAAGGTAACTTAGCACCATATAGCAATTTAGTGTGTGTTAAGCACTACACGGAGGATGAGGTCCGTGTCCAACCGGAGTCCGGTCGTAAAGATCTGGCACCGTGAGCTGTGCCTTCCAGGTTGCGTGTAAAAGTTGCGGAGACGTTAAATCACGCGTCAAAACGGGATGTTTGTGGTGCAGAGCAGTAAATGTCAAGATGGTGCAGGAGCACGATAACAACAGCCGTCCAGTCCCAGGTGAGTGTAATGTGTTAACTAAAACAATAACTTATCGGCTACTATAGACATTAATCAAATATAGTATGGTTTATTTGTATTGTTAGATGTAACGTTATACATTTAATGTAGCACATGGTAGCAGTTATGCTAACAGTCGAGCAGGTTAGTGAAGCGGCATTTTTATACTTTTACCATCACCCTTTTAAACTGCTCTCTGTCTGGCTTAATTCACACAAAATTAACAAAGACAGTAAAAGTTATCAATAAAATCCACAACAATGTAGGAAATACGAGCAGTTGAACAAACATCTGTTAAAATTAAAATTATTTTATAATGGTTTGTAGGTTATTTAACTTTGAATTGATGTTCTAAGTAACTGGTATATTATTGCATAAATGTGATAGTAACTTTCCAAATTAATGAGTTGTTTTTATTAAAGTGTTATGTTTAACACAAAATAATACATGTCTGCTTTTTGTTAACTAAGTGCTCTTGCTGAGTCATGGGAAAAATAAAGGAGCTGGAAAAAACACCTGCTAGTGACATCAGCATCATCTACACACCTGCTAGTGACATCAGCATCATCTACTCACCTGCTAGTGACATCAGCATCATCTAGACACCTGCTAGTGACCTCATTCTCCTCTTCACCTGCTAGTTACTTGCCTGCTTTGTGATAAGCAAATTTTGCTATCTTCTAGTAAGTTTAAGCTTTTGTTACCTTCTCAGCCAGGGTTTTAACCAACATTATACATATAATCTTTCACATACTTCTCAGTGTGCTTTTTTTTTTTTTTTTTTTTTGCTGAATTTCATGCTTAGATTTTAGGGGAGAAATTTAAGTCAGAAAATGTTAATAAAAATCGAACTCTTTACTTTTACTTATGATCTGCAATATCGTTTCAGATTCTGAACACATCAGAAATCACCAACCCCTCCTGACATATCTTTCCAGTTTGGGGTAGGTATGTTGCAACAATATAACATAAATAACAATAAAAAGTAATTAATTGAAGCATGACTTATTGGGGTAACTGTTTTCTTCTTTTAATAGAACACTATAGAACTACATTCACTATAGAACAGGAACATCATTTGTTGGTAAATTTTTCATGCCTATTTTCTTCCTAGCAAAAAATGAATGTATGTGCCAAAGTAGAATTCAACAACTTTAGCCATGATCTCTGTGATCAGCTCATCATCTCTCCATACCCTCTCCACATGGAAGTCACCTCTTGTACTTGTTACAAGATCACACCAAGTTAACTAGTCCAGTAACCATCAGCTGACCGTGGAATGCCAATTGTGTGTTTCTTTCTCAGTTTTGCATGGTCCCCAATAAACTCAACCTGGGATGCCTCTCCGATTTCTTTCACATCGGGGCGATTAACCTATACCAGGCCACAGGCAGGTTCTTCATTTGGGTCCACTACTTTGCCATCTGCACCAAGGTGTGGCGCATCAGGGTGGATGATGAGACTAGATGGAGTAACGTTAACGTCAAAGGTCTCCTGGTAGCTGTGAAGAACCTCTGGCTCAAGTTTCAATCCTCTACACATCGCTCTCTAGAGACCCCGACAGATGTTTACACACACTGTTTAATGCAAGATATAAATGCATTTAACATGCAATTACAAATGCATAATATTTTGATGTTTTAATCCCAAAATGTTTAATACTGATATTTGCAATGATAAAAGAAAGTGCTTTAAGAGGTGAAATTAAAAACACCAATATCTAGACAATCATGAATTGTAACATCACTTCCTTTAATGTTTTTACTATACAGTTGATATGGAATTTGTTTAAATGTTAATTTTTTGAAAAAAATGTTTATATGAAATGCTTATACAAAATAAATATGTAGTTAATTTAAAGTATATCTACATTTCTTGCTTTCATACATGGTCATATGAAAAATTTGCCGTACTTAAGGTAGATTTCTGCCATTTACTGGAAAACATTTAAAATTACAATTTTAAACAAAAGCACTATATGAACATTCTGAGTGATTTTATTAATCAGACATCCCAATTTCTGTTTTGGTAAAGTCATTAAGTGTCATGTCATTTAGATGAATTAGAATTTTATTTGGGGTCCTGAAATACCCTGAACACTGCACAGAGGTTAAGATTACCATTGCTCCATAGATAAAATAAAAATGGAAACTCATCCTATTTTGTTTTGATTTTCTCTTACTAAATTATACAGTTACTGATGCTATGGACTGTGGTATTAGTAACAGGCTATTAACAAAAATCTGTCTCTAAACCTCTTTGCTCTTTATTAAAAGTTGGTCTAGACTAGACAAGTAGCCTACATGATAGAATCAAATGTTTTGAAAATCCGCTCCGAAGCGATCTCAAATGATTCGCGAAACGGGCTTCAGAGTCCCGATCTGAATCAAATGTTTTGTGAATTTTTTTTCAAGCCCTGAAATGATTCGCGAAACGCGCTTCGGATTCCCGATCTGAATCAATGTTTTGCAAATCCGCTCCAAAGCCCTGATCTCAAATGATTCATGAAATGTGCATCAGCAGGAGACTCCTAGGCGGATCCGCCTTCAAGTTCAAATTCGTTTTGGTGCCGCCCAGAGGATCAGCTCCGCCTCCGGCCTGCGCCGTCAAACAGCGGATCCTGTTAAAATTAAGCTTCGGCATTTTAATCACTGTTTGAGTTGGTTCAGACAATATGCCTCCTGTTTGAATGTCAAAAAGTGCAGGCTTAACTTCTAATGTTAGCTACCGTCTATTAGCTTGATACCATCCAGCCTCACCGCTCATTTTACACAGTTTAACAACAAAACGCTAAGTGAACATTACTAGCTACCCTTTTCATGTTGGTTTTGAGCGCTATGCAGCCCATCTAACCTGGAAAACGGTCTTAATAGTATCGTTTATACAGCATGTCTGGAGGAATAGAGCTCGGGATCGTTGCGTCACGTCGCAATGCATTGTGGGAATCGCGGTACAGAAGTAGATGTACTGTATAGTAGGCATTAGGTAACGTTGGTCATTTGGTCATTAATTTTGATTATTTTTTGGAAAATGGTTCAGTATTGCTGTATTGTGAACTGCTGTAATCGGTTTCATGATCGACAGGGCAAACGCCTCGTGAATCATATTAGTTTTCAACATTTTCCTACTTGGAAAAAAAACACAAGGTGTCTGAAATCACCAAGAGGCGTCAGATGGCTTGGGTCGCCGCTGTACGGAGGGAAACCATCACCTTCGATAATATTATAATACATAGATACATACATTATAATACATTAATTTGCTTTTTGTGCTGACTGTATTTAACAAATTTGAACAACTTGTTTAAAAAATAAATAAATAAAAAAAATGGAACGAACTTCAAAATAGGAAGTTAAGCGTCTTGTTTTGGTGAATGGTTGGTTGTGTCTGAGGTGAATGTTCGTCAATATTATACCGGATTACAGAACTACCGGATGAAAACAGTGGATTTTTGCACGTATGATAGGTGAGTAATTACTCCTGAAGTGTGACAAACCCGCATAGACAAGCTTCATAGCTCGCAGAATCTGAGAAGTGTCTGTGTGTGTCACCACTGATGCTTCGTTAATGTTAACATTTCCTTAGTGAGAACGATTGTTTTCTCCACGTTTAATTTGCAGATCCATTTGTGATCTGCAGGTGAGCCTCCAGTGACTTTAAAATGTTTAATTGATCGGAGGTGTAAGCGCTCACTCCACAGACCCGGTAGGAGAAATTATCAGGGAAACTGAGGCTTGGTAAACTTTCATGTGTTCATAGGGATCGATTCCGCCTACAACCTCTTTTTTTTTTTTTTAAGTAGCGTTGTTTGGCTTCATTATTAGGTTTGTCCGTATAGGTATAGGCAACTTTTTTTGTCACGTTCTATAACTTTTTCTGGAGACCAGCTATTTATTATCTTATTACAAACCTGCTTTGCGATGCCTCTAAAATGGCCGCCGTTACCCACAATGCACCATTCCATTACGTCTACGCCCGAGCTCTATTGAGATCGCTAACACATGTGACCAACTGGGCGGCAACGTCATCATCAGAACGCAAAGAATTACGGGTATGTTTGGCCAGTTAGCATGGTCTGGCATAGCAGGCTAGTGTTCTGGCATGAAAATAATGAAAAATTAACGTGAAAAACGGAATATAATCCTACAAAATGCAGCGGGCTAAAGAAAACATTGTCGGACCATACTGCCTAAAACTAAATCCTAATGCAAAGATGAGATATGACGAGAAAATAAAGAGAATCAAAGGACTCGATCCTTACGAGCAGAGCGACTGGTCAAGGTTAGTAACACCCTCCAGCCCAAAAGAAGGGCATGTGAAAATGTTGTGTTTTGGTCCTTTTACAGACAGCCTGAATAGTTTGATGACATGTTAGCTTGCGATAGTCAGATTTCAAAGTCAATCGTTTGTAAATGTTTGGGCAGCCTTAAAAATCGCTGCAACCATCTTACCAATATGACCGTGTAGCCTTTTATTTTAATCTTTTACTAAACGTGACTTTGCGTTTCATAAATGTTCTTTTTTTTGTACTTCATAGATGATGTGTAAATGAAAAAAATATTTACAACACTTTCTGCATCCCCTAATCTACAGTGTAAACTATACATCACTTGTAAATGTGTTAGGGTTAGAGGGTCTACATAATTTAAAACGCTGGTCTTGGTGAGTATCCTCAGTCAGTTAGCCCTTTATCTCAAGTGAACGTAGCCTTGTTCAAATCGCGTTTTCTGTACCTGTTAGATCTACCTGAAAACTCTAAAAACACTCTTTATAATTTACAAAAAAATTACTCTTTTAAACATTTACAAAATGTGGTATCGGTGCATGCCTAATTAAAAATATAAAAAAATATGTATGATTTCAATATCAAAATAATTTTACACAATTAACGCTGCCGCCTGTCTGAGATAAAGAGTTTTTTTTTTTTACATTGCTATGGGCATGATATTAAGTATATAATACAACTTTCATTCTTCAGGTCGATCGTCTATAAATCTGTTTCAATATCTTCTCAATGGTTAAGAGGATTCCCCAAGCATGACAGTGAAACATCAGACACCATATGCTGGATATGTAACTTGAGTTAAAAAAATGAAGATATTTGTTAGATGTTTGATAAGTGCTGATCGAAATCCAAAAAAGTAGTGCTTGAAAGTCCTGGAATTTCATTTAACAGAATCTGTACCAACCCTGATAGTTAATCATGTACAAGACATTTGCAAATGACTTGTAACAGAATTTACAAAACATACTTAAAATGATAGTACATCACTTGCTAATAATTTATGAATGTTTTGTAAATGATTAGTTCATCATTATTTAACCACTGACTTATAAAATACGTACAACTGAACGTTATTATAAAGTGTTACCCTCTTTTGCAACTCAAAATCAAACCTAGTCTGACCATAACTCCCTGAGCAGCTGATGGCTACTTTACACACGCAGATTGTTCAATCAGGTAGACCTATACCTGATGTTATTTTTAACACAATGCAATAGTTAGTGCGTCAGTAAAAACGGACGGACACGGTCACTTATTTAGTAAGGAAAGTAGGCTACTAAAAATATTCCTGTTAACTATCAAGCTAATCATAATAATAAAAAGCCTACCCTTTTGACATGCTGTAAATCTTTAAAAGTTTTTTTAGGCTTATTTACAATATTGTTCGGTTATAATTACAAAGCAATTCAGATTTAAGCTTCTGTTTATATTTCTGTAGTAGCCTAGGCTAGAAATATGTATTAGTTTATCTTACAATTTATTTTATCCTACAGCAAGAACAGAAGGGATTTTGAAATTGAGATAAACGGGTCCGAAACGGACCATGTTCAGATGAGACAGTATGGTTGCGGATATGTTTCAATTTGCAGGACCCAAACGGACCCACCGTGGAGGTAAGGTTTTAATCGTGGAGCGCGGTGCAACGGCGGGTCCGGGATCCGAATTCGTATCGGATCCGTCATTGCCCGCAAGTTGACGCCGGTACAGTTCCGTTCCGGAAGCCGCAACACGGCTGCGCAGTACTTTTTGATGTGTGGGGGAGTCCCGATCTGAATCATGTTTTGCAAATCCGCTGGGACTGATTTCAAATGATTCTCGAAACGTGCTTCGGAGTCCCGATCCGAATCAAATGTTTTGCGAACTCACTCCAAAGTCCTGATCTCAAATAATTTGCGAAACGCGCGTCAGAGTCCCGATCTATTTATTTTTTTTTATTATTTTTTTTAAAGAGTAGAACTAGAATAGTGAGTGCTAAAGTTAGAGGGTCAAATAAATATATGATAAATAATAATAATAAACAATGAAAACATAGGCTGTTTAAGTTCTCCTTGCTCCACAACAAATCCTTTAAATTTAACAGTATTTTAGAGAATATAATTAAAAGATATAAGAAGCTACATAAATTCACAAGCCAAAACGAACGATCATTTTAGGCTAGAATGAAACTCAAACTAAAGTTGGGTCTCTCATTCGACACAAAATCACATTTTTCTGTAAATATTATTTACTTACTTCACTCGCTTCCAATATCCACGTAAAACAAAATGTTTTACATCAGGACAGTAAGGTGATAACGCTTAACGGTACAGATTTTACTACATAAAAACTGAGCAGTGTGTGTTTGTGTTTAAAGTTACCGTTTTTTTATAATGATAATGAACAGACAAAGCTTAACTGCACGCACATGCAGCGCCAGAGCAATCACTTGAATTTTTTTCCTTCTAACAGCAGAAGTACAATTCTCTACTTAAATAATTTTGCTAAATGGTAAAATAAATGTTCAGCAATATCTTTAAAATATATTTGAATTTTGGCACAAAAAAACATTGTTACATCTAATCCCGCATTAGTTTGTGTCTGCACACCCCATGGCAAACCAAAATATTCAAATAAGAGGTTGAAATTAGATCAGATCCAAAAAGTCTCTTGGTACGAAATCCGAATCCCAACAGGAAGTCGGTTATTTTTAATTTCCCCTGCAAAATTGGTGTTGTTTTTGTCATTTTCAGGGGTTGTATTTTAACGAACTCCTGCTAGAGATTTATTCAGATCAACACCAAACTTGGTCAGTGTAATCTAAAGCCCTTTGCGATGTTAAATTGCGAAGGAATTGAGGTTTCGTCCATGGCGGCCTGACAAATTTGGATGATTCGCCATGAAAAATGATGGTGCCATAACTCAGACATACAATGTCCAATCTGCCCCAAACTTCACATGTTTGATAAGACTCTTGACCTGAACAGATCTACATACCAATATTCAGTTATAGTCATAGCGCCACCTATTGGCAACAGGAAGTGACATATTTTACACTGTGACAAACTACTCCTAGAAATTTTATGACATTAATGTCTTTTTTGTGGTCAGTCTAATCTAAAGACCTGTGTGATGTTTAGTTGTGAAGATCTTGAGTTTTTGTTAAAAGGTGTGTCCATGGCGCCATGACGAAGTTCGATGTCTCGCCATGGGAATCAAAGATGTTATAACTCAGGCATAAAATGTCCGATCTTGCCCAAACTTCACATGTGTGGTAAGGGTCCTGGCTTGAACACATTTGAAGGCCAATATTCCATTATAACGATAGCGCCACCTGCTGGCAACAGGAAGATTGGCACACTTATGGAATAAACTTGGATATATTGCACTTATGTTTATGAGTTTAAATGCATATTTCTCCACGTTCACTTTTTTACTAAAGCCACACGATGGCGGTGAGACCGGGTGCGAGGGCCCGTTCATCGCTGCTTGCAGCTTTAATATTAAATGTGTTTTGTTGTTACTTTTTTGTCAGTTGTCCTATTTTGAGAGTAATTATTAATGGGCTAATAATAGGCCAGACTCCTGATCTGAATCAAATGTTTTGTGAACTCTGTTGAAGCCAAATGATTCGCAAAACGCGATTCGGAGTCCCGATCTGAATCAAATGTTTGTCGAACTCGGTCAAAGCCAAATGATTCGCAAAACGCGATTCGGAGTCCCGATCTGAATCAAATGTTTGTCGAACTCGGTCGAAGCCAAATGATTCGCAAAACGCGATTCGGAGTCCCGATCTGAATCAAATGTTTGTCGAACTCGGTCGAAGCCAAATGATTCGCAAAACGCGATTCGGAGTCCCGATCTGAATCAAATGTTTGTCGAACTCAGTTGAAGCCAAATGATTCGCAAAACGCGATTCGGAGTCCCGATCTGAATCAAATGTTTGTCGAACTCGGTCGAAGCCATATGATTCGCAAAACGCGATTCGGAGTCCCGATCTGAATCAAATGTTTGTCAAGCCAAATGATTCGCAAAACGCGATTCAGAGTCCCGATCTGAATCAAATGTTTTGCAAACTCCGACCTCCCGTCTCAAATGATTCGCAAAACTCCCGATCTGAATAAAATGTTTTGCAAATCCGCTCCGAAGTGCTTGAGATGCTCCGCATTTGCAGGATTTCCTAATTCCGCCACCAGGTGTTTCCGATTACTGCTGTGTCGCATAGCAATGGTGCAAGAGGGGCACTGACGAGAGTACAAACCTGTCAGGAGAGGTGGAGACAGAACTGCTTGTTTTTGCTGTGGTGGAGACAGAACTGCTTGTTTTTGCTGTTATGTTTTTACGTCATAATGGAGGAGACGGTGATGGAATTGGTTTGCTGCATCCTTTGTCGGATTACAACTTTAAATGCAGGTACTGGTTTGGAGCTTACTTGAATAATGTAATGATACATATGAAAAACTTCTAAATAAACAAACTCGCACACACACACATAGCAGTTCAAATGCTGACTGATATGTTACAAAGGTGCGATTTTATATAGTTTATTGTCTTGACCAATGTGATCCTATGTAGACAGGTTTGCAACCCGTTTATTAAGTAGTTAAAGCATAAAAATAAAACTGAAAAAAGTTTGTAGCATAGCTCAATGTTCAACAGCAGCAATCACAGCTGAGCAGTAGGGATGTGCAACAGTGATCGAGTACTCGACCGCGACAGCGATGATCGATCAAGTAAACGATTATCGAAATTATTATGTTGGCTTGGCAACAAGCCAACATACTGTTATGCTATTTAAACTACTTCTTTTTCTTATTATTATTTTTCTGACACAGAAATTCTAAACGCTACTCCTCCTAGGGCTTTAAAGCCACAAGCCCCAAACTCGGCAGACACCTGCGGGATAGAGCGGTGCAGGTTGCTATATCTTTTCAGAATGATCAGACTTAAAGTTTTTTTTTTATTAATTTTTAAATGTAAAAACTCATTACCCATAGACTTCCATTGTCTGAGAAAAATCGCGCCCCTACTGGTTGCAATACCCGGAGTTTTGTTTACTTTCACTTTTACATTGGTTAAAAATACAAGTAAATAATACAATTTCCCTCAAACTGACAAGCTAAACCAACATATCTGATTACAGGGGTCAGGGCTCATTAATAATTTATTTCTGGGCAGAGACCAGTCAGACGAGAGAAGAATCACGGCTGGTCAGCTGCTGGAGGCATTGTCTCTTAGAGCTCACAACGAGCGAATTTATTCTTATTTAAGACCTTTTAAGACGGCGATTGCACGCAATCCACACGTTAGAGCACACCAAGAGCTAAATTCAGATGTTTCTGAACTGTTTAAAGTAATAACATGATATATTCGCGGCAGCCAACTGCCCGCGAGCTAGCGATGTATTTCTCTGAACACTTGAAGTCCACAGAGGAATTACAGCCTTTCACATTAAAACACTGCAGCGAAACGGCACAAAACAATTAGAAGAATATATTATACACATGAAAATGAGTGTTTATATGTGCTTGTGAGATTTATCTGTCAGGCTGAACATCGCAGCGATTGCTCAGCGTTGCATAACATGGTAAAGCAGGGAGCTACACTGAGACCAAAAGGGTCGCATGCATCACTGATTATTTTTGTACCTACTTATGTGTTATGCTATGATTTAATATGACCATTTATTAAAACAGAAATGTGTATTTTAAGAATACGTTTTATAACGTAAATTATGTCTCTGGCCAAAGAACAGAGAGAAAGACGAGAGAGAAATGAGCGCTTCCAAAAATAATATCACAGCGAATTGCACGAATCCACCCATTAGAACACAACAAGAGCAGAATTCAGGTGTTTTTGAACTGTTTATGTGTGCAAAATGAAATATAATTTGACAGCGTGATACAGCTTATGAATACTGGAAGGAAAAAAAGTCACGACAGCCTTTTAACTCTGGAGTCTATTAACGCATATACGCGTTTTGAGTCATTTTCTCCTGATAACCCCGAAATTTACTAAATTAAACTTTCAGTTTTAATCGAGCAATACATCAATCGAATCTGTAAAGGGTGTACTTTTTTTTGGATACAAACATAATAACAACAAAACTTTGTGCACTTATAAAATAAATATAACAAACAAGGTGCAGCCTTGGTCTGCGCTGATCTTCATTTACAAACACGTCATTAAAATGAACTGTAACTCCATGAATATTCAACGAAGAGACATGAGAGATATATCTATAGAAAGCTTGACATGTCTACTTTTAAACAAAACAAGTGCTGCCGAACAAATATTCTGTGATAAAGTAATCCATATCAAAACAACGCGATGTCCATTTTTCACGTCTAATGTGTATGGAAGGCCAAGAGGGTCAAATAGACGTGAATTTTAACGTGTCTCTGTAAAGGGTCTACTTTTTTTGGATACAAACATAATAACAACAAAACTTTGGGCACTTATAAAATAAAGATAACAAACAAGGTGTGCTGTCTGCAGCCTTGGTCTGCGCTGATCTTCATTTACAAACACAACATTAAAATGAACTGTAACTCCATGAATACTCAACGAAGAGACATGAGAGATATATCTATAGAAACCTTGACATGTCTACTTTTAAACCAAACAAGTGCTCCCGAACAAATATTCTGTGATAAAGTAATCCATATCAAAACAACGCGATGTCCTTTTTTCACGTTTAATGTGTATGGAAGGCCAAGAGGGTCAAATACACGTGAATTTTAACGCGTCAACAACACGTAAAATACGTGTATTTCATGCGTAGACAACACGTATTTAATATTATTTATTTATCGGCACTGCACAACATGGTAAAGTCATTTATATATTTTTTAATAGCTTCTTAAAATACTATATTACTCCGATATTATATCCAATATTGTTTAACACGTTAAATACATGTTGTTTACACGTGAAAAATCAGCGGGTATTTAACATGTATTTCATGTTGAAATACACTGAAGTACACGTTAAAAATCAGTTTGAAGAGGTCAATTTCATTGGCTGCTGAGGACTTGGGTCAAACCACTTCTGTGAGCTTAGAGGGCTGTACCATTCATAGACAGTCAACCACCATTTAACATGCTATAGATCAGCTTATTCAGCTTTATTATTTAGTCTTTTTTCTTTTCTGTTTTGTATAGCCTATAGAAATAATATATTTAAGTTTCAGTTTTATGAAATATTTATTTTATAATAAATATTAATTAAAATTTTGTGGTGATAGTATAAAGTTTATAAAAGTTACAGTATTTTGTAATGAAACAGGACTTTTTGTTTAGCTCTTGACTCGCCAAAGTATACTATATATAGTGTCCCTTCTTTAATTTTTCAGTAATGTGTGATAACTTAAAATATGTTGTCAGTACTATTAAAATAAGATTACATTGAATGGTATTTAGGAGATTATGGTTTTTGCATGACTTATTTCGCATTCTGCTAGATAACCCTGTCGTAGCTGTTATCATAGCCTAGGCTTTTTATTAAAAAAAGAAAACAGCAAGGGACCATGGAAAAAGACTGTTGCAGGTGTATTTTTTTATGGTATTATTATTTTAATTTTTTTGCAGCAGGGCAACTCAAGAATGTTGGGCACACAAGTACTGTGGCTCTTTTGCCCCATGGCCAAGATGGCCAAGCCAACATCAAAGTTAGTTCACTAACTTTTAATTCTAGTTATTATTATTATTTCTGATTGATTATGGCAGCACGTTGGGCGGTGCCCTGATCTCTGATTGGTTAGCTTCCCACTTGATTCCTCAAAAGACGTAAGAAGACAGATAAGCATGGCCTCAACCCTTACGAAAAATAACCATGGTTTTATTATAGTAAAACTGTAGTAACCCATGGTTTTTTGGCGTATTGACTGCCATTTGTAAAACCACAGATTTACTACAAATACCATGGTTAAACTATGGTTAATATAGCAAAACCATGGTTAATTTGTGGTTACCATGGTTTAACTACAGTAACCATGGTTTTTTGGTTTTATTTGTAGTAAAACCATGGTTAATTTTCGTAAGGGAAAGTCAAGTAGTAATGGCTGGCTTCCCTTTGAGAAGAACGATGAAAATACAGTTCAGGGTAAGCTGTGTAGCGCCAAGCTGTCACACAAATCTACAACAAATACAATGCGCTATCATCTAAAATGCGTACCTACATAAAATATCTGGCGATAACAGAGCGGCAACTCAGACGAGCACTGAATCACTTGCCATAAGACCTAAATGCAACGCATTAACCGAGAAGACGACAAAGCTGTTCGCTGAAATGGTGGTGAAAGATTTGCTGCCCATTAGTTTCAGGGACAGAGAAGGTTTACTTGTCCGGTGGTACCTGTCTGTTCCTGCAACATCTGTTCCTGCGGAGCGAATTAATTCCACTAAATGTGAACAGGCTGCGCGCTCGGCTCTCACCTGAGCAAGTAGACCGATTTATCTTTTTGAATAGACATTTGAATGTTTCACCGGTCGTGGTAAATATAATATCCATTTTTTTTATAATTATTATTTTAGTTTTGAGTTTTAACCATAGTTAAAATATCTAGGCTATTTGGTCTCTGTTTTATACCTTATAATAGTTGTTTGGTTAAACTTGGTGAACTTTTTTTTCTTTATATTTTAAAATACTATGTTTCACCGCTGGATTAAAAAATGATGCTAAAGTTATACTTGAAGACAATGATTTGTTTAAAAAAATGCACTTGAATAAAGTAGCAAAAAAAAAAAGAATCTTTGTGTGTTCATTTTTAAATCACAGACAAATAATGAAATGGTCTTTATAAAATAAAAATGGACTGGATATATTTATAGCCTAATTACATTAAACATATTCGAGATGACGAAAATCAAAATTATTTGTTTGTCATAGTTTTTATCTTAAATATATTTTAAATCTTATTCGATTATTTGGCAATAATCAGTGATTTCCATGCTGTTAAATAATATTTTGGTTGATCAGAAAGTGCAAATTGAATACAAAATATGAATTAAATATTACAATACATAAAAAAATAATGATAGTGACAGTGTGACACTATGTAAATTTATTGTACTTTCGTGTTTGTAAAGCGCAATCCGAGTTACACTTTCGGTCAAGTTCATATCTGCATCTGCGAATTTTTTTCAGATAAAAATTGCAAGAGCTACTCTACGTCTGATTAATTAACATGAACAATTAGGCTGAAATCGCTGCACATCAGCGATTCGTTTCATGCTCATAGGCAATGCCCGATAATGATATTGCTCTTAAATGTTTTATTTTTCTATTATTATTGATATTATTTTATTAATGATGTTATAATAATGCAGCCAAGCTTTTTTCCCGTCATATTTGTGGGCATAATTCAATTCCTAGGCTTCGAAAACGCGCAGGTGGTTTATGGAAAATAAAACTTAACTTAAAAATAAAACTTAATTACAACTATTACACTTAATAACGTAGATGAAAATATAGCACAAATCTGCCTTACATTTATAATGAGAACTTTATAGGAATATATAGTAAAATCTATCCTTGCCCATCTTTCAGCGCGCTGTCATGAATACGCATCAGAGGGAGCTCTCTCTCTCTCTCTCTCTCTCTCTCTCTCTCTCTCTCTCTAACGCATAACATATCATCCTATTGTGCTGATACAAGTTGTATGTTACGTCTGATCAGTTATCTGATTTATCATAGGATGCGTCATAGAATTAGCTTCCGTTTATTGGTATACTTTCACCTCAGACAGATATTTCTTGCTCTTTTATTAATAACATTGCTTCATCTTAATCATCTAACCTGTCCTAATCATTTGTTCATGTTTTCATAGACAGATTATCATGTCAGATTTTTTTTTCATTTTCATAACAATCTTCAGATATTTTTTTCATTAAATACATTATGCCCATGACCCCCCCATTATGTTTAACACAAAATAATACATGTTTGCTTTTTGTTAATTAAGTGCTCTTGCTGAGTCATGGGAAAAATAAAGGAGCTGGAAAAAAACACATGCTAGTGACATCAGCATCATCTACACACCTGCTAGTGACATCATGCTCCTCTTCTCCTGCTAGTAACTTGCCTGCTTTGTGATAAGCCAATTTTGCTATCTTCTAGTAAGTTTAAGCTTTTGTTACCTTCTCAGCCAGGGTTTTAACCAACATTATACATATAATCTTTCACATACTTCTCAGTGTGCTTTTTTTTTTTTTTTTTTGCTGAATTTAATGCTTAGATTTTAGTCTTAGATTTAAGTTAGAAAATGTTAATAAAAATATAACTCTTTACTTTTACTTATGATCTGCAATATCGTTTCAGATTCTGAACACATCAGAAATCACCAACCCCTCCTGACAAATCTTTCCAGTTTGGGGTAGGTATGTTGCAACAATATAACATAAATAACAATAAAATGTAATTAATTGAAGCATGACTTATTGGGGTAACTGTTTTCTTCTTGTAATAGATCACTATAGAACTACATTCACTATAGAACAGGAACATCATTTGTTGGTAAATTTTTCATGCCTATTTTCTTCCTAGCAAAAAATGAATGTATGTGCCAAAGTAGAATTCAACAACTTTAGCCGTGATCTCTGTGATCAGCTCATCATCTCTCCATACCCTCTCCACATGGAAGTCACCTCTTGTACTTGTTACAAGATCACACCAAGTTAACTAGTCCAGTAACCATCAGCTGACCGTGGAATGCCAATTGTGTGATTCTTTCTCAGTTTTGCATGGTCCCCAATAAACTCAACGTGGGATGCCTCTCCCATTTCTTTCACATCAGGGCGATTAACCTATACCAGGCCACAGGCAGGTTCTTCATTTGGGTCCACTACTTTGCCATCTGCACCAAGGTGTGGCGCTTCAGGGTGGATGATGAGACTAGATGGAATAACGTTAACGTCAAAGGTCTCCTGGTAGCTGTGAAGAACCTCTGGCTCAAGTTTCAATCCTCTACACATCGCTCTCTAGAGACCCCGACAGATGTTTACACACACTGTTTAATGCAAGATATAAATGCATTTAACCTGCAATTACAAATGCATAATATTTTGATGTTTTAATCCCAAATTGTTGAATACTGATATTTGCAATGATAAAAGAAAGTGCTTTAAGAGGTGAAATTAAAAACACCAATATCTAGACAATCATGAATTGTAACATCACTTCCTTTAATGTTTTTACTATACAGTTGATATGGAATTTGTTTAAATGTTAATTTTTTGAAAAAAATGTTTATATGAAATGCTTATACAAAATAAATATGTAGTTAATTTAAAGTATATCTACATTTCTTGCTTTCATACATGGTCATATGAAAAATTTGCCGTACTTAAGGTAGATTTCTGCCATTTACTGGAAAACATTTAAAATTACAATTTTAAACAAAAGCACTATATGAACATTCTGAGTGATTTTATTACACTAATATACAATCAGACATCCCAATTTCTGTTTTGGTAAAGTCATTAAGTGTCATGTCATTTAGATGAATTAGAATTTTATTTGGGGTCATGAAATACCCTAAACACTGCACAGAGGTCAGGATTACCATTGCTCCATAAATAAAATAAAAATGGAAACTCATCCTATTTTGTTTTGATTTTCTCTTACTAAATTATACAGTTACTGATGCTATGGACTGTGGTATTAGTAACGGGCTATTAACAAAAATCTGTCTCTAAACCTCTTTGCTCTTTATTAAAAGTTGGTCTAGACTAGACAATTAGCCTACATGATAGAATCAAATGTTTTGAAAATCCGCTCCGAAGCGATCTCAAATGATTCGCGAAACGCGACTCCGACTCCCGATCTGAATCAATGTTTTGTGAACTCGCTCTGAAGTCCCGATCATATGATTCGCGAAACGCGACTCCGACTCCCGATCTGAATCAATGTTTTGAGAACTCACTCCGAAGTCCCGATCTCAAATGATTCGCGAAATGCGCTTCGGAGTCCCGATCTGAATCAAATGTTTTGCAAAACCGCTCTGAAGCCCCGATCTCAAATGATTCGCGAAACGCGACTCCGACCTGAATCAATGTTTTGTGAACTCGCTCTGAAGTCCCGATCATATGATTCGCGAAACGCGACTCTGACTCCCGATCTGAATCAATGTTTTGAGAACTCACTCCGAAGTCCCGATCTCAAATGATTCGCGAAACGGGCTTCGGAGTCCCGATCTGAATCAAATGTTTTGTGAATTTTTTTTCAAGCCCTGAAATGATTCGCGAAACGCGCTTCGGATTCCCGATCTGAATCAATGTTTTGCAAATCTGCTCCAAAGCCCTGATCTCAAATGATTCATGAAATGTGCATCAGCAGGAGACTCCTAGGCGGATCCGCCTTCAAGTTCAAATTCAAATTCGTTTTGGTGCTGCCCAGAGGATCAGCTCCGCCTCCGGCTGGCGCCGTCAAACAGCGGATCCTGTTAAAATTAAGCTTCTGCATTTTAATCACTGTTTGAGTTGGTTCAGACAATATGCCTCCTGTTTGAATGTCAAAAAGTGCAGGCTTAACTTCTAATGTTAGCTACCGTCTATTAGCTTGATACCATCCAGCGTCACCGCTCATTTTACACAGTTTAACAACAAAACAAAACGCTAAGTGAACATTACTAGCTACCCTTTTCATGTTGGTTTTGAGCGCTATGCAGCCCATCTAACCTGGAAAACGGTCTTAATAGTATCGTTTATACAGCGTGTCTGGAGGAATAGAGATCGCTAACACATGTGACCAACTGGGCGGCAACGTCATCAGAACGCAAAGAATTATGGGTATGTTTGGCCAGTTAGCATGGTCTGGCATAGCAGGCTAGTGTTCTGCCATGAAAATAATGAAAAATTAGCGTGAAAAACGAAATATAATCCTACAAAATGCAGCGGGCTAAAGAAAACATTGTCGGACCATACTGCCTAAAACTAAATCCTAAAGCAAAGATGAGATATGACGAGAAAATAAAGAGAATCAAAGGACTCGATCCTTACGAGCAGAGCGACTGGTCAAGGTTAGTAACACCCTCCAGCCCAAAAGAAGGGCATGTGAAAAGGTTGTGTTGTGGTCCTTTTACAGACAGCCTGAATAGTTTGATGACATGTTAGCTTGTGATAGTCAGATTTCAAAGTCAATCGTTTGTAAATGTTTGGGCAGCCTTAAAAATTGCTGCAACCATCTTACCAATATGACCGTGTAGCCTTTTATTTTAATCTTTTACTAAACGTGACTTTGCGTTTCATAAATGTTCTTTTTTTTGTACTTCATAGATGATGTGTAAATGAAAAAAATATTTACAACACTTTCTGCATCCCCTAAACTACAGTGTAAACTATACATCACTTGTAAATGTGTTAGGGTTAGAGGGTCTACATAATTTAAAACGCTGGTCTTGGTGAGTATCCTCAGTCAGTTAGCCCTATATCTCAAGTGAACGTAGCCTTGTTCAAATCGGTTTTTCCGTAGCCTACCTGTTAGATCTACCTGAAAACTCTAAAAACACTCTTTATAATTTACAAAAAAATTACTCTTTTAAACATTTACAAAATGTGGTATCGGTGCATCCCTAATTAAAAATATTTAAAAAATATGTATGATTTCAATATCAAAATAGTTTTACACAATTAACGCTGCCGACCTTCTGAGATAAAGAGTTTTTTTATTTTTTTTACATTGCTATGGGCATGATATTAAGTATATAATACAACTTTCATTCTTCAGGTCGATCGTCTATAAATCTGTTTCAATATCTTCTCAATGGTTAAGAGGATTCCCCAAGCATGACAGTGAAACATCAGACACCATGATATACTGGATATGTAACTTTAGTTAAAAAAATGAAGATATTTGTTAGAAGTTTGATAAGTGCTGATCGAAATCCAAAAAAGTAGTGCTTGAAAGTCCTGGAATTTCATTTAACAGAATCTGTACCAACCCTGATAGTTAATCATGTACAAGACATTTGCAAATGACTTGTAACAGAATTTACAAAACATACTTAAAATGATAGTACATCACTTGCTAATAATTTATGAATGTTTTGTAAATGATTAGTTCATCATTATTTAACCACTGACTTATAAAATACGTACAACTGAACGTTATTATAAAGTGTTACCCTCTTTGGCAACTCAAAATCAAACCTAGTCTGACCATAACTCCCTGAGCAGCTGATGGCTACTTTACACACGCAGATTGTTCAATCAGGTAGACCTATACCTGATGTTATTTTTAACACAATGCAATAGTTAGTGCGTCAGTAAAAACGGACGGACACGCTCACTTATTTAGTAAGGAAAGTAGGCTACTAAAAATATTCCTGTTAACTATCAAGCTAATCATAATAATAAAAAGCCTACCCTTTTGACATGCAGTAAATCTTCAAAAGTTTTTTTAGGCTTATTTACAATATTGTTCGTTTAAAATTACAAAGCAATTCAGATTTAAGCTTATGTTTATATTTCTGTAGTAGCCTAGGTTAGAAATATTTATTAGTTTATCTTACAATTTCTTTTATCCTACAGCAAGAACAGAAGGGATTTTGAAAATGAGATAAACGGGTCCAAAACGGACCAGGGCCAGATGAGACAGTATGGTGGCGGATATGTTTCAATTTGCAGGACCCAAACGGACCCACCGTGGAGGTAAGGTTTTAATCGTGGAGCGCGGTGCAACGGCGGGTCCGGGATCCGAATTCGTATCGGATCCTTCATTGCCCGCAAGTTGACGCCGGTACAGTTCCGTTCCGGAAGCCGCAACACGGCCGCGCAGTACTTTTTGCTGTGTGGGGGAGTCCCGATCTGAATCAATGTTTTAAAAATCCGCTGGGACTGATTTCAAATGATTCGCGAAACGTGCTTCGGAGTCCCGATCCGAATCAAATGTTTTGCGAACTCACTCCAAAGTCCTGATCTCAAATAATTTGCGAAACGCGCGTCAGAGTCCCGATCTATTTTTTTTTTTTTTTTAAAGAGTAGAACTAGAATAGTGAGTGCTAAAGTTAGAGGGTCAAATAAATATATGATAAATAATAATAATAAACAATGAAAACATAGGCTATTTAAGTTATCCTTGCTCCACAACAAATCCTTTAAATTTAACAGTATTTAGAGCATTGATCTCAAACTCAATTCCTGGAGGGCCACAGCTCTGCACAGTTTTGCTCCAACCATAATCAAACACACCTGATCCAGCTAATCAAGGTCTTCAGGATTACTAGAAACTTCCAAGCAGGTGTGATTTGGAGCTGGTTGGAGCTAAACTCTGCAGAGCTGTGGCCCTCCAGGAATTGAGTTTGAGACCACGGATTTATAGAATATAATTAAAAGATATAAGAAGCTACATAAATTCACAAGCCAAAACGAACGATCATTTTAGGCTAGAATGAAACTCAAACTAAAGTTGGGTCTCTCATTCGACACAAAATCACATTTTTCTGTAAATATTATTTACGTACTTCACTCGCTTCCAATATCCACGTAAAACAAAATGTTTTACATCAGGACAGTAAGGTGATAACGCTTAACGGTACAGATTTTACTACATAAAAACTGAGCAGTGTGTGTTTGTGTTTAAAGTTACCGTTTTTTTTATTATGATAATGAACAGACAAAGCTTAACTACACGCACATGCAGCGCCAGAGCAATCACTTGAATTTTTTTCCTTCTAACAGCAGAAGTACAATGCTCTAGGTTACTTATAATAATTTTGCTAAATGGTAAAATAAATGTTCAGCAATATCTTTAAAATATATTTGAATTTTGGCACAAAAAAACATTGTTACATCTAATCCCGCATTAGTTTGTGTCTGCACACCCCATGGCAAACCAAAATATTCAAATAAGAGGTTGAAATTAGATCAGATCCAAATTAATTAAACTCTAACAAACCATACCTATTTTTAGAACATTTTTTGTAACAAAATATCTGAAAAGATAGGTGTTTTTGTTTGTAATTACAGATGCAGTCAAAAAGTGGGGCAGCATAATATATATTATTATTTATTTATTTTTCGTTGTTATGGCCTATATCTGACATATTATTAAATGTGTTTTGTTGTTACTTTTTTGTCAGTTGTCCTATTTTGAGAGCAATTATTAATGGGCTAATAATAGGCCAGACTCCTGATCTGAATCAAATGTTTTGTGAACTCGGTTGAAGCCAAATGATTCGCAAAACGCGATTCGGAGTCCCGATCTGAATCAAATGTTTGTCGAACTTGGTCGAAGCCAAATGATTCGCAAAACGCGATTCTGAGTCCCGATCTGAATCAAATGTTTGTCGAACTCGGTCGAAGCCAAATGATTCGCAAAACGCGATTCGGAGTCCCGATCTGAATCAAATGTTTGTCGAACTCGGTCGAAGCCAAATGATTCGCAAAACGCGATTCGGAGTCCCGATCTGAATCAAATGTTTTGCGAACTCCGACCTCCCGTCTCAAATGATTCGCAAAACTCCCGATCTGAATAAAATGTTTTGCAAATCCGCTCCGAAGTGCTTGAGATGCTCCGCATTTGCAGGATTTCCTAATTCCGCCACCAGGTGTTTCCGATTACCGCTGTGTCACATAGCAACAGTGAAAGTGAAAGTGAAAGTGTGAAAGTGAAGTGACATTCAGCCAAGTATGGTGACCCATACTCAGAATTTGTGCTCTGCATTTAACCCATCCGAAATGCACACACACAGAGCAGTGAACACACACACACACACACTGTGAGCACACACCCGGAGCAGTGGGCAGCCATTTATGCTGCGGCGCCCGGGGAGCAGTTGGGGTTCAATGCCTTGCTCAAGGGCACCTAAGTCGTGGGATTGAAGGTGGAGAGAGAACTGTACATGCATTCCCCCCACCCACAATTCCGTCCGGCCCGAGACTAGAACTCACAACCCTTCGATTTGGAGTCCTACCCTCTAACCAGTAGGCCACAACTTTGCAAGAGGAGCACTGACGCAAGTACAATCCTGTCAGGAGAGGTGGAGACAGAACTAATTGTTTTTGCTGTTATGTTTTACGTCATAATGGAGGAGACGGTGATG
Organism: Carassius gibelio; assembly: GCF_023724105.1. NCBI lineage: Eukaryota > Metazoa > Chordata > Actinopteri > Cypriniformes > Cyprinidae > Carassius > Carassius gibelio. The sequence continues at coordinate 1,289,011 of NC_068403.1, read as the reverse complement.
GAACTGGTTTGCTGCATCCTTTGTCGGATTACAACTTTAAATGCAGGTACTGGTTTGGAGCTTACTTGAATAATGTAATGATACATATGAAAAACTACTAAATAAACAAACTCGCACACACACACACACATAGCAGTTCAAATGCTGACTGATATGTTACAAAGGTGCGATTTTATATAGTTTATTGTCTTGACCAAGGTGATCCTATGTAGACAGGTTTGCAACCCGTTTATTAAGTAGTTAAAGCATAAAAATAAAACTGAAAAAAGTTTGTAGCATAGCTCAATGTTCAACAGCAGCAATCACAGTTGAGCAGTAGGGATGTGCAACAGTGATCGAGTACTCGACCGCGACAGCGATGATCGATCAAGTAAACGATTATCGAAATTATTATTATTATTATTATTATTATTTCTGATTGATTATGGCAGCACTTTGGGCGGCGCCCTGATCTCTGATTGGTTAGCTTCCCACTTGATTCCTCAAAAGACGTAAGAAGACAGATAAGCATGGCCTCAAAGTCAAGTAGTAATGGCTGGCTTCAGTTCAGTTCAGGGTAAGCTGTGTAGCGCCAAGCTGTCACACAAATCTACAACAAATACAATGCGCTATCATCTAAAATGCGTACCTACATAAAATATCTGGCGATAACAGAGCGGCAACTCAGACGAGCACTGAATCACTTGCCGTAAGACCTAAATGCAACGCATTAACCGAGAAGACGACAAAGCTGTTCGCTGAAATGGTGGTGAAAGATTTGCTGCCCATTAGTTTCGGGGACAGAGAAGGTTTACTTGTCCAGTGGTACCTGTCTGTACCTGCAACATCTGTTCCTGCGGAGCGAATTAATTCCACTAAATGTGAACAGGCTGCGCACTCGGCTCTCACCTGAGCAAGTAGACCGACTTATGTTTTTGAATAGACATTTGAATGTTTCACCGGTCGTGGTAAATATAATATCCATTTTTTTATAATTATTATTTTAGTTTTGAGTTTTAACCATAGTTAAAATATCTAGGCTATTTGGTCTCTGTTTTATACCTTATAATAGTTGTTTGGTTAAACTTGGTGAACTTTTTTTTCTTTATCTTTTAAAAAACTACGTTTCACCGCTGGATTAAAATATGATGCTAAAGTTATACTTGAAGACAATGATTTGTTTAAAAAAATGCACTTGAATAAAGTAGCGCAAAAAAAAAAAGAATCTTTGTGTGTTCATTTTTAAATCACAGACAAATAATGAAATGGTCTTTATAAAATAAAAATGGACTGGATATATTTGTAGCCTAATTACATTAAACATATTCGAGATGACGAAAATCAAAATTATTTGTTTGTCATGGTTTTTATCTTAAATATATTTGAAATCTTATTCGATTATTTGGCAATAATCAGTGATTTCCATGCTGTTAAATAATATTTTGGTTGATCAGAAAGTGCAAATTGAATACAAAATATAAATTAAATATTACAATACATAAAAAAATAATGATAGTGACAGTGTGACACTATGTAAATTTATTGTACTTTCGTGTTTGTAAAGCGCAATCCGAGTTACACTTTCGGTCAAGTTCACATCTGCGTCGGCGAATTTTTTTCAGATAAAAATTGCAAGAGCTACTCTACGTCTGATTAATTAACATGAACAATTAGGCTGAAATCGCTGCACATCAGCGATTCGTTTCATGCTCATAGGCAATGCCCGATAATGATATTGCTCTTAAATGTTTTATTTTTCTATTATTATTGATATTATTTTATTAATAATGTTATAATAATGCAGCCAAGCTTTTTTTCCCGTCATATTTGTGGGCATAATTCAATTCCTAGGCTTCGAAAACGCGCAGGTGGTTTATGGAAAATAAAACTTAACTTAAAAATAAAACTTAATTACAACTATTACACTTAATAACGTAGATGAAAATATAGCACAAATCTGCCTTACATTTATAATGAGAACTTTATAGGAATCTATAGTAAAATCTATCCTTGCCCATCTTTCAGCGCGCTGTCATGAATACGCATCAGAGGGAGTTCTCTCTCTCTCTCTCTCTCTCTCTCTCTCTCTCTAACGCATAACTTATCATCCTATTGTGCTGATACAAGTTGTATGTTACGTCTGATCAGTTATCTGATTTATCATAGGATGCGTCATAGAATTAGCTTCCGTTTATTGGTATACTTTCACCTCAGACAGATATTTCTTGCTCTTTTATTAATAACATTGCTTCATCATAATCATCTAACCTGTCCTAATCATTTGTTCATGTTTTCATAGACAGATTATCATGTCAGATTTTTTTTTCATTTTCATAACAATCTTCAGATATTTTTTTCATTAAATACATTATGCCCATGACCCCCCATTATGTTTAACACAAAATAATACATGTTTGCTTTTTGTTAATTAAGTGCTCTTGCTGAGTCATGGGAAAAATAAAGGAGCTGGAAAAAAACACATGCTAGTGACATCAGCATCATCTACTCACCTGCTAGTGACATCATGCTCCTCTTCACCTGCTAGTAACTTGCCTGCTTTGTGATAAGCACATTTTGCTATCTTCTAGTAAGTTTAAGCTTTTGTTACCTTCTCAGCCAGGGTTTTAACCAACATTATACATATAATCTTTCACATACTTCTGTGTGCTTTTTTTTTTTTTTTTTTTTTTTTTTTTGCTGAATTTAATGCTTAGATTTTAGTCTTAGATTTAAGTCAGAAAATGTTAATAAAAATATAACTCTTTACTTTTACTTATGATCTGCAATATCGTTTCAGATTCTGAACACATCAGAAATCACCAACCCCTCCTGACAAATCTTTCCAGTTTGGGGTAGGTATGTTGCAACAATATAACATAAATAACAATAAAATGTCATTAATTGAAGCATGACTTATTGGGGTAACTGTTTTCTTCTTGTAATAGAACACTATAGAACTACATTCACTATAGAACAGGAACATCATTTGTTGGTAAATTTTTCATGCCTATTTTCTTCCTAGCAAAAAATGAATGTATGTGCCAAAGTAGAATTCAACAACTTTAGCCGTGATCTCTGTGATCAGCTCATAATCTCTCCATACCCTCTCCACATGGAAGTCACCTCTTGTACTTGTTACAAGATCACACCAAGTTAACTAGTCCAGTAACCATCAGCTGACCGTGGAATGCCAATTGTGTGTTTCTTTCTCAGTTTTGCATGGTCCCCAATAAACTCAACGTGGGATGACTCTCCGATTTCTTTCACATCAGGGCGATTAACCTATACCAGGCCACAGGCAGGTTCTTCATTTGGGTCCACTACTTTGCCATCTGCACCGAGGTGTGGCGCTTCAGGGTGGATGATGAGACTAGATGGAGTAACGTTAACGTCAAAGGTCTCCTGGTAGCTGTGAAGAACCTCTGGCTCAAGTTTCAATCCTCTACACATCGCTCTCTAGAGACCCCGACAGATGTTTACACACACTGTTTAATGCAAGATATAAATGCATTTAACATGCAATGACAAATGCATAATATTTTGATGTTTTAATCCCAAAATGTTGAATACTGATATTTGCAATGATAAAAGAAAGTGCTTTAAGAGGTGAAATTAAAAACACCAATATCTAGACAATCATGAATTGTAACATCACTTCCTTTAATGTTTTTACTATACAGTTGATATGGAATTTGTTTAAATGTTAATTTTTTTGAAAAAAATGTTTATATGAAATGCCTATACAAAATAAATATGTAGTTAATTTAAAGTATATCTACATTCCTTGCTTTCATACATGGTCATATGAAAAATTTGCCATACTTAAGGTAGATTTCTGCCATTTACAGGAAAACATTTAAAATTACAATTTTAAACAAAAGCACTATATGAACATTCTGAGTGATTTTATTACACTAATATACAATCAGACATCCCAATTTCTGTTTTGGTAAAGTCATTAAGTGTCATGTCATTTAGATGAATTAGAATTTTATTTGGGGTCCTGAAATACCCTGAACACTGCACAGAGGTTAAGATTACCATTGCTCCATAAATAAAATAAAAATGGAAACCCATCCTATTTTGTTTTGATTCTCTCTTACTAAATTATACAGTTACTGATGCTATGGACTGTGGTATTAGTAACAGGCTATTAACAAAAATCTGTCTCTAAACCTCTTTGCTCTTTATTAAAAGTTGGTCTAGACCAGTGTTGGGTGTAACGCGTTACAAAGTAACGCGTTACTGTAATAATATTACTTTTTTCAGTAACTAGTAGTGTAAGGCATTACTCGTCTGAAAATGGTAATATTATTACAGTTTTCCCAAGCTAGTTACTTGCGTTACATTTGCCAGTAGCACCTTCATCACACACAAGGCACACAACACAGAGAACAGAAGGGAAGGGAAGGAGGGCGTGAATGGAACAGTGATTGGTCTGGGTTTGGCACGAGGTATCATTTACAATCACTGATTGGTCGACAGCCGGCAGCAGAGCGGCACGCTCAGACAGATGGGGAAAAATGGAAGCGTCAACAACGGCAAGCTCTTTTTCAGAGGAAGGTTCCCAGCAACAAAAAGCTAGTTTCGACGGGTGGAGATTCAGTAATTATTTTGTAGGAGTGCTCCGATCACGATCGGCCGCTCGTTAATGCGCATCTCAGTAAAGCCGGTTCTCTAAAGCGGTTTATTCCATCAGGTGCGTGAACCATATGTTCATACAACCGTGCCAATAAACGCTGAAAATGAACTGGATTTGCGCATCTTCTCAGTTAATAACGGCTCTGTGTAGTAACAGCTGCTCTATGTGAAATCACGCACCTGATGGAATTAACCGCTGATTAGAGAACAGGTGTACTGACGAGCAGTAATATAAGTGAGTTGTGTAAACAGTGATTTATGTGACTTCAATTATTTCTTATTAAACTGAAATCGAAAAGTAAAAAGTATTTTTTGGAAAAACCACATCCTGGTGTTAGTCTTCATATGCTGCTGAATAGTGTTAACACGGATATAGAAAAATAAGGAGTGCAAGAGATTGATCCCTAATGTCAGTTTATTTTTAATTAATACTACAGTAGTTCGGTTCCCTTTACATCTTTAACTACCCGTTAATTTATCAATTGAATAGGTGACCTATCCTCATTAATAGAGCAAACATTTGCCCCCCCTGAGAGAATTGGCAGGAGCCGCCACTGATAAAGACCCTAAAGAACACTCCTCCTTTGTATGTTCTCCCTCCATCTGATGCATCTCAGGCAATCATAGAATAATTAAGAAAAAAAGATGTAACTAGTAATATAACTAGTAATATAACTAGTTACTTTCTCCAGGGAGTAATAAAGTAAAGTAAGGCATTACTATTTTTGAGAGTAATATGTAATATGTAATATATTACTTTTTTGAGTAACTAGCCCCAACACTGGTCTAGACTAGACAAGTAGCCTACATGATAGAATCAAATGTTTTGAAAATCCGCTCCGAAGCGATCTCAAATGATTCGCTAAACGCGCTTCGGACTCCCGATCTGAATCAATGTTTTGCAAAACCGCTCTGAAGCCCCAATTTCAAATGATTCGCGAAACGCGACTCCGACTCCCGATCTGAATCAATGTTTTGTGAACTCGCTCTGAAGTCCCGATCATATGATTCGCGAAACGCGACTCCGACTCCCGATCTGAATCAATGTTTTGCAAAACCGCTCTGAAGTCCCGATCATATGATTCGCGAAACGTGACTCCGACTCCCGATCTGAATCAATGTTTTGTGAACTCCCTCTGAAGTCCCGATCATATGATTCGCGAAACGCGACTCCGACTCCCGATCTGTTTTCCAAAACCGCTCTGAAGTCCCGATCATATGATTCGCGAAACGCGACTCCGACTCCCGATCTGAATCAATGTTTTGAGAACTCACTCCGAAGTCCCGATCTCAAATGATTCGCGAAATGCGCTTCGGAGTCCCGATCTGAATCAAATGTTTTGAAAAACCACTCTGAAGCCCCGATCTCAAATGATTCGCGAAACGCGACTCCGACTCCCGATCTGAATCAATGTTTTGAGAACTCACTCCGAAGTCCCGATCTCAAATGATTCGCGAAACGGGCTTCGGAGTCCCGATCTGAATCAAATGTTTTGTGAATTTTTTTTCAAGCCCTGAAATGATTCGCGAAACGCGCTTCGGATTCCCGATCTGAATCAGTGTTTTGCAAATCCGCTCCAAAAACCTGATCTCAAATGATTCATGAAATGTGCATCAGCAGGAGACTCCTAGGCGGATCCGCCTTCAAGTTCAAATTCAAATTTGTTTTGGTTCCGCCCAGAGGATCAGCTCCGCCTCCGGCGGGCGCCGTCAAACAACGGATCCTGTTAAAATTAAGCTTCGGCATTTTAATCACTGTTTGAGTTGGTTCAGACAATATGCCTCCTGTTTGAATGTCAAAAAGTGCGGGCTTAACTGCTAATGTTAGCTACCGTCTATTAGCTTGATACCATCCAGCGTCACCGCTCATTTTACACAGTTTAACAACAAAACAAAACGGTAAGTGAACTGGCTAAGTTACCCTTTTCATGTTGGTTTTGAGCGCTATGCAGCCCAGCTAACCTGGAAAACGGTCTTAATAGTATCGTTTATACAGCGTGTCTGGAGGAATAGAGATCGCTAACACATGTGACCAACTGGGCGGCAACGTCATCAGAACGCAAAGAATTATGGGTATGTTTGGCCAGTTAGCATGGTCTGGCATAGCAGCCTAGTGTTCTGGCATGAAAATAATGAAAAATTAGCAGCGGGCTAAAGAAAACATTGTCGGACCATACTGCCTAAAACTAAATCCTAATGCAAAGATGAGATATGACGAGAAAATAAAGAGAATCAAAGGACTCGATCCTTACGAGCAGAGCGACTGGTCAAGGTTAGTAACTCCCTCCAGCCCAAAAGAAGGGCATGTGAAAAGGTTGTGTTGTGGTCCTTTTACAGACAGCCTGAATAGTTTGATGACATGTTAGCTTGCGATAGTCAGATTTCAAAGTCAATCGTTTGTAAATGTTTGGGCAGCCTTAAAAATCGCTGCAACCATCTTACCAATATGACCGTGTTGCATTTTATTTTAATCTTTTACTAAACGTGACTTTGCGTTTCATAAATGTTCTTTTTTTTGTACTTCATAGATAATGTGTAAATGAAAAAAATATTTACAACACTTTCTGCATCCCCTAATCTAAAGTGTAAACTATACATCACTTGTAAATGTGTTAGGGTTAGAGGGTCTACATAATTTAAAACGCTGGTCTTGGTGAGTATCCTCAGTCAGTTAGCCCTATATCTCAAGTGAACGTAGCCTTGTTCAAATCGGGTTTTCCGTAGCCTACCTGTTAGATCTACCTGAAAACTCTAAAAACACTCTTTATAATTTACAAAAAAATTCCTCTTTTAAACATTTACAAAATGTGGTATTGGTGCATCCCTAATTAAAAATATAAAAAAAATATGTATGATTTCAATATCAAAATAATTTTACACAATTAACGCTGCCGCCCGTCTGAGATAAAGAGTTTTTTTTTTTTTACATTGCTATGGGCATGATATTAAGTATATAATACAACTTTCATTCTTCAGGTCGATCGTCTATAAATCTGTTTCAATATCTTCTCAATGGTTAAGAGGATTCCCCAAGCATGACAGTGAAACATCGGAAACCATGATATACTGGATATGTAACTTGAGTTAAAAAAAATGAAGATATTTGTTAGATGTTTGATAAGTGCTGATCGAAATCCAAAAAAGTAGTGCTTGAAAGTCCTGGAATTTCATTTAATATAATCTGTACTAACCCTGATAGTTAATCATGTACAAGACATTTGCAAATGACTTGTAACAGAATTTACAAAACATACTTAAAATGATAGTACATCACTTGCTAATAATTTATGAATGTTTTGTAAATGATTAGTTCATCATTATTTAACCACTGACTTATAAAATACGTACAACTGAACGTTATTATAAAGTGTTACCCTCTTTGGCAACTCAAACCAAACCTAGTCTGACCATAACTCCCTGAGCAGCTGATAGCTACTTAACTTTACACACGCAGATTGTTCAATCAGGTAGAACTATACCTGATGTTATTTTTAACACAGTGCAATAGTTAGTGCGTCAGTAAAAATGGACGGACACGCTCACTTAGTTAGTAGGGAAAGTAGGCTACTAAAAATATTCCTGTTAACTATCAAGCTAATCATAATAATAAAAAGCCTACCCTTTTGACATGCTGTAAATCTTCAAAAGTTTTTTTTAGGCTTAATTACAATATTGTTCGGTTAAAATTACAAAACAATTCAGATTTAAGCTTATGTTTATATTTCTGTAGTAGCCTAGGCTAGAAATATTTATTAGTTTGTCTTACAATTTATTTTATCCTACAGCAAGAACTGAAGGGATTTTGAAAATGAGATAAACGTGTCCGAAACGGACCAGGGCCAGATGAGACAGTATGGTGGCGGATATGTTTCAATTTGCAGGACCCAAACTGACCCACCGTGGAGGTAAGGTTTTAATCGTGGAGCGCTGTCCAACGGCGGGTCCGGGATCCGAATTCGTATCGGATCCGTAATTGCCCGCAAGTTGACGCCGGTACAGTTCCGTTCCGGAAGCCGCAACACGGCCGCGCAGTACTTTTTGCTGTGTGGGGGAGTCCCGATCCGAATCAAATGTTTTGCAAAACGCTCCAAAGTCGATCCAAAAACGCTCCAAAGTCCTGATCTCAAATGATTTGCGAAACGCGCATCGGTGTCCCAATATTTTTTTTTTTTTTTTTTTTTTAAAGAGTAGAATTAGAATAGTGAGTGCTGAAGTTAGAGGGTCAAATAAATGTATGAGAAATAATAATAAACAATGTAAACATAGTTAGGCTATTTAAGTTCCCATAGTTCCACAACAAATCATTTAAATTTAACAGTATTTAGAAAATATAATTAAAAGATAGAACCTACATAAATTCACAAGCCAAAACGAATGATCATTTTAGGCTAGAACGAAACTGAAACTAAAGTTGGGTCTCTCATTCGACACAATCAAATTTTTCTGTAAATATTATTTACGTACTTCACTCGCTTCCAATATCCACATAAAACAAAATGTTTTACATCAGGGCAGTAAGGTGATAACGCTTAACGGTACAGATTTTACTACATAAAAACTGAGCAGTGTGTGTTTGTGTTTAAAGTTACTGTTTTTTTATTATGATAATGAACAGACAAAGCTTAACTGCACGCACATGCAGCGCCAGTGCAATCACTTGAATTTTTTTCCTTCTAACAGCAGAAGTACAATCCTCTACTTATAATACTTTTGCTAAATGGTTAAATAAATGTTCAGCAATATTTTTTAATTTTGCCACAAAAGACATTTTGTTACATCTAATCCCGCATTAGTTTGTGTCGGCACACCCCATGGCAAATTGGAACCAAAATATTCAAATAAGAGGTTGAAATTAGATCAGATCCAAATTAATTAAGCTCTAACAAACCATTCCTATTTTTAGAACTTTTTTGTAATAAAATATCTGAAAAAATGGGTGTTTTTGTTTGTGATTACAGATGCAGTCAAAAAGGGGGGCAGCAAGGCCACCGATCACGTCATTTATAGTACCGTGGGAAACCACCTTAAACATGCCCCTGGGTGACAGGTTTACTGTAGCTGTGTTAGTTGTGAAGTTTCTCATTACTGCAGAGTTGCTCGAAACTGATATGTCTCCTCGTTTCTCTCCTGTTTTACAGGTTGCTAAATGTACAAAAACAACTCCGAGTTAGATTTAGCTTTGCTGAAATGTACCTGGTATATGAGCGATCCGTTTTAAACTGAAACATAAACGATTTTCAAAAAGGTATGTTTTAGCGTAGAATGACATTATGCATAGTTTATTGTCGGTGTTATTACTATTGTTAATATGCAAAATAATTTATAGATTGTGTCATGGTTAGTGATTTTCGATATGATTTACCTGAGGTAGGCTCCAAATGAGCCTACAATGACGCAGTTTTATAATGTTCTTATTTGACATAAATAAGAGTCCTTAAAATGTGTCGTTTCATAACTTTGCCAAAATGTATCTGTTTTACCATAAAATGATTATTCTGTGTCATTCTTAATCGTTTACTCAATCATTAAAAAAATGTTTTTAATAACCAAGCAAAAGCTGAATGTTTTTTTTATGCACACATGAACTGGAATATAAACATTCTTAATTTCTGTATTAATTTATTTTCCCCCAAAATTATACATTTAGTAGATAAAATGCACAATATAGTTAAAAAAAATGTCTTTATAAACTTTATTTTTGTATTTAATCATATACTTCACTTGAAAATCATCTTGACTCAAATGTGTATTGGTCAAGGTTTGAAATCTACAAACTTGCAGTACTTTAAAAATGTTTTGCTTATTTTCTACAAATTTATAACAATTAAAATTTTGTAGTTTTGTAGTTTAATAACAAATGGCTAAATCAAACCATACAATAATTTGTTTATTCTCATTTCAAAGATAGATTGCTTTTGCTGAATAAAGACTTCAACTGATTCTGTGTTAAAAGTTTTATTAACAGTGAAGGCATTACATAAATGACATTTACTACACACCTGTATGAATATAAAATACATGGTCATGTTTTGGAAAAAAAAACTGCTGAAAGCTACACAAGGGTTTACTTGTATATGTGTTTAGGGATATTCCTACTGATCAACACAAGCAAACATGTTATAAGATTTCTGTTGTAAGTAAATTATTAAATACATTATTCAAGTAAATTCCCATATGAACAACAAGTGGCAAACAGAGATTTAAACACCATGAACAAACTCAATGAAATCAATCTAAATGTTGGGAGAAGAAACATGCTTCCAAATCAATGGGACCAGATTGTTTATACCCACTGCAGAATAAGTCATTCAAGAATAAACCACATGTTTGTAATATAAATAGAATATTCACCAACGTGATCTTTTTTACAAATCCCTTTATTCATGAAACATGTTTTATTAGGTTGTGCTTGGTTTGATTACTTTTGATTATCTTGATTTTTAAAAGTGTGGATTTCAGAAACAATTTAGTAAAACTGGTTAATACAACATTTGTATCAAATAGTAGGCTATACAAGTTTTTTATTTTGCATTTGATTTTTTTTAACTATTACACTGATAAAGTACACACTCTGTTGGTCATCTTTCACCATCCCCTGCATCAGATAAAAAAAATAAATAAAAGAAAATAAAGTTAATTCTGAGAATGCTTACCCATGTATGTGTGCAATAGTGGCCTCATATATAGCTTAAGAAAATGTAAGTCCCCCACCATTGGTTGGAAATGTTTTTTTGCTCAATATGGTTACAGTTTAAAATGAAGTTTAAAGTTATATTTGAAGCACTTTATTAGTTCTGAGCATGATTTTGCAGTATTGTATTGATACTGATAAAATACTGTGAATGGAAGTTTCTAAGTATCTTAAAAATAGCTGGTCAATATTAACATAGTTTATTAAAATAGTGTAAAATACAAGCACAAAAAGTAAGTAAACTCGCATTTGTGTACTGAGAGGTTTATTTTATGGATTTTGTATGGACATGGACACTGAAAATTCATTGTAATGTTAAAAAAAGACACTGCATATGTAATATTTATTAACATAAAATGACTCTTATAGAGATGTGTTTGCTGAAGAAGATTCTTAAAATAAATTACTCGAAACTGATACACTGTCTCCTCGTTTCTCTCCTGTTTTACAGGAGTCAATCTGTTCATCACGGTGCCTTTGCCATGGTACCCGTTACAGTAACATAATTTTTTTTAGCTTAAAATGACGTTACTTTCGTCCCAAACGATGGGGTCGAAAGTAACAATGTGCAACTTATGTTCAAAGTGAAATTACCTGAAGTCTTCCTACATTTCTACAAAATACCACCTGGTATTGATAGACCACACTTCTGAGTTACTGGCCACAGCAGAAATATATCTCCTTATACAACATTATCTTTTAAAATTGTTTTTCTGAAAAATGGTAGCTACTTTTGCCCCTGATCTCCCCTATTTCTTTCCCTTTATTAGTAAGCAGATCTCTATGGAGCAAGGTCCATACTTTCTCCCAAAGTATGTTCTCCATAATGCTATTCCAGTAAACCCACAGAAACAAACCAGTGCTTGCAGTGTGTGAAATTTAATTTAGACCAAAGTACAAATTAGGACATTTCCTAATTTCCTAAAAAAATTAGGGCTGCTTGTCATGATAATAAAGTAAATATATTGACTACCAGTCCAGTATTTAGAATAATTATAATTAGTTTTATGTTTTTGAATAAGCTTTTTCTAGAGTTGCATTTATTTGGTCACAAATACAGAAAATTGTTAAATATTATTAGTAAACTTGATACAATTGATTTTTCAGGGTTCTCTGATGAACAGAAAGTTAAAAAGAACAGCATTTATTTGAAATAGAAATATTTTGTAACATTATAAATGTCTTTACTGATCAATTTAATGCATCCTTGATTAATAAAAGCATGTAGGCTATTTTTAAACATTACTTAAAAATATGATCAGCTTTGTGGATCTTTTGATTCAGATTGAGACTTCGGAGTGAGTTTGTGGATTTTTTGATTCAGATGGGAACTTCATAACATGTATTGAGTATCATTTGATTCAGACTGGGACGTCAGAGCATTTATCAAGAATTATTTGATTCAGATCGGGACTTCGGTGCTTACAATATAAACAATAAAATACTAAGGCAGTACACTTAAAATAGTAAAGACAAAAAAGACAACAACAACAACAAAACAAAAGATTATACACACAGATTTGTTTCCAGGGTAATCATAGCAACATAACTTTGGATAGTTTCCACATACTTGTCTAAGTCATGTTTGAATATGATCGGGACTTTGGTGTGGGTTCGTGAATCATATGATTCAGATCGGGACCTTGAAGCGTTTTTAAAAATGTTTTTCATTAAACAATACAAACATTAAAAAACTAAGGCAGTACACTTAAAATAATAAAGACGATATATATATATATATTATACACACAGATTTGTTGCCAGGGTATCAACAACAAAAACAAGGTAATAAAAGTACATCTTAAGAAGACACAAAAGACGCATATAAAGACACTGTTTTCATAGCAACATAACATTGGATAGTTTTCCACATACAAGTCAAGTTTGAATTAAAAAAAAATTGGTTTAGAGCCAGTAAGCTTTTGTTTATGAATGTCAAATTTAGCTAAGGGGAAACATAAATTATTTTATATTTTCCAGTATTCTCTTTTGAATACTCAAACAATCCAAAGAAAGCATCATTAAAACAAAAAGAGAAGTCACTTACAAAATAAGACTGAATAAACCAAAAAGTCATCAAAATTTTTCAGTGTAGGAGCATTGCCAAAATAAAAGAATGAAGTCTTCTTCAGAAGAATGACAAAAACATTTCTCCCAAAGTGTATTCTACACAATGCTTTTCCAGTAAGGGCTTATGTAGGAATTGGTATTATCTCTCTGAAAAAGAGCTCTAATTTTACAGTTATTATTTGTTGGTCTGAAGAAAAGCAAACACTTCTGATCATTGTGTCAGTTAAATTCAGAGTGTAAGAACATGGCCATGGAAATGTAGTACCAGAGGGAATGGCATTGAAAGCAACAGCATATTCATCATCAGCAGATACAGGATATTATATTTCTATAAGAAATCTGAGTAGTTGTAAAGTCTGCCTTGTGAATTAAAAAGTTTTCCAACTAAAAGATGGTTTTTAAACCAGTTGTCAAAGAAAAGGGATTTATTCTTCTAAAGAAAATCCTTTCTTTTGATTTAGAACAGGACTTCGTAGTGTGTTTGTGGAACTTTTGATCTAGAACGGGACTTTGGAGCAAGCATGTACTTGTCAAGATAAACTTTGAGTAAAGAAAGATTTAGATCCAGATTTTTGTTTAGGTTTGTGAAATTTAGCTAGCAGGAAACACAACTGAAGTTATATCTGTCTAAAATATTAAAAGCTCTTTATAATTAAGGAGAGAAAGTTTCCAAAGTCATCGCTTGCTATGATATTCAGGGGTGTAGAATTTAGTAATTTTTATTTAATTCACTTATTTTGTATCAAACATCTCAAAGATGCCCGTGCTGATTGATTTGTGTCTTTATCATTTAATGTGTTTCTGATCAGATATACTTCTATGCAAATGATTACAGTAACATAAATACAAACAACAGAAGTATAAAAACATAGCATTTGATCTCTAAATCAATTCATTACATCATCAAATCAGATAGTTACACCAGAAGTACATCAAAAGGAAAATGGTTTTAGAAACTGTTTCATCTGTGGAAAGTGTTACATGTCATGTTACAGAAAAACAAATCTAAAATATATCAGGTTTATTCACAATAATCAGAATGATGAGAAAAACAATAATTTTCATCATCTCAAAATATTCACACGCAATATGTTGGTTTACTGGAAATATCGATTTCACATAAATACCCATCATATTCACAGCCTGCCTGTCTATCCACAACATCACATCAGAACATAGCAGCAACTCCCAGAACCTTCCGGAAACATCACTGTAGAATAAGAAAAGCAATGGTTCAGATTTAATAACAAAAAAGAGCTTTTCTTTTTTATTTTAAGTAATTCTCCCTGCAGATAGGAGCCCTCTGTTTGTCATCTACACTTAAAAATAAAGGTGCTTAAAATGTTCTTCAAAGCGATTTGCTTAGAAGAGCAATTTTTTGGTTCCATAAAAGAAACATCCAGTTAAAGAACCATATCTTTCTTACCTTTTTATAATCTGAAGAACCTTCTTTTACCACACAGATGCTTTTGTGAAACAAGATGTCAAAGTTTCTTTATGGAAGCATTTAGACAAAAAAGGTTCTTCTTTGGCATCGTGAAGCACCTTTATATTTAAGAGTGTAATGACCCCTGCTGTCCATGTTTAGTCTCCGCAGACAGAACTGATGCTCCCCAACATCCCTGAAGCATTAAAACATCACTGAACCAACACCAGATTCCTTCAGATACAAAACACCTCTCTCTGGGATAAACACTGTGGGTTAAAAGTGTGGAATAAGTAACATTTCTTTGAAAGAAGTCTTCTCTGCTCACCGAGGCTGCATTTATTTGATCAAAGATACAGTAAAAATGTGAAATATTTTTACTATCTAAAACAGCTGTTTTCTGTGTGGATATCAGTTAAAGTGTAATTTATTTCTGTGATGCTCCGCTGTATTTTCAGCATCATTCCTCCAGTCTTCAGTGTCACATGATCTTTAGAAATCATGAAAATATGATGATTTACTGCTCAAGAAACATTTCTGATTATTAGCAATGTTGAACACAGTTGTGCTGTGCGATATTTTTGTTGAAACTGTCGTACATTTCACATTTCAGGATTCACAGATGAACAGAAAATCAAATAGAACAGCATTTATTTGTAATTGAAATGTTTTGTAACTTGTCTTTACTGTCACTTTTGATTAATTTAATGCATCCCTACTGAATAAAAACATTAATTTCTTTCAATTTTTTCTCTTTATTTAAGATTATTTAAATCATCACAGTTTCTACAATGATGTTGCATTTAAAATTAATTAACTTTGGAAGCTTGTTTCTAAAACTGCTAAATTTTATCTCACAATTCTGAATTTTGCATTTATATCTCAATTCAGAAGAGAAAAAAAGTATTAATAATGAAAAAAATTGCAAGGAAAAAAGTCTAAACTATGACAGTCACAACTGTCTTCTAAAAAAATCAAAGTAACAAGATAAAAGCCAGAAACATGAAAAAAGTTGCAATTAACTTTTTTATATTTTTTTAATTCCATGACAGAAACAAGTTTCTATAGAAAACAGTAATGTATGGTAATATTTCATGATTTTGTGAGCAGAAGAGACTTCTTTCAGAAACATTAATTGTAATTATTCCAAAGCTTTAAATTAAACATTTTCCCTCATTATCACTGATAACCAAAAGAGATTTCAGAAGTTTAAAATCTGGAGAAATGTGCATCACTTTTAATTCCTAACTGCATAATTCGTTCATGTGTTGCAGTCACACAAGCTGATCTCGGTCCTCTTTAGTTTTCACACAGAACAGTCTGGTGATGATTGTCTAAATCTCTGTGGACTCGATCCGCTCGAGGCGAGTAGGTCCAGGCCATGGAGGCACCAGCTGATGAAGGATCGGTTTGGGATCGTCGGCGGTCGAGGACAGAGTCACAGTCAGAGGAACAGGGATGGAGAGACCGACAGGCGATCCGGGTTTAGCTCCGACCCGTTCCTCCAGCACCTGATACTTCAGCACATGCTCTTTCTCGCCCTGCAAGAATACAGTAAAGATTCTTAAATATTATTACAATCTAAAACAGCAGTTTTCTGTGTGAATCTGTGTTAAAGTGTAATGTATTTCTGTGATGCTCCGCTGTATTTTCAGCATCATTCCTCCAGTCTTCAGTGTCACATGATCTTCAGAAATCGGGAAAATATGATGATTTACTGCTCAAGAAACATTTCTGATTATTAGCAATGATGAAAACAGTCGTGCTGTGTGATATTTTTGTGAAAACTGATGCATTTTATTTTTCAGGATTCACAGATGAACAGAAAGTTCTAAAGAACAGCATTTATTTGTTTTTATGTAACATTATAAATCGTCCCCTTGGAATTATAAGGTTCTATCTGCATTCCGAGAAGTTTTGAAACATTGAGCTTTAAAGTTTGTGCATTCCATTCGACTGTGTAGATAGAACCTATATATATATATAAAGTCCCAAAATGTACACAACATTTAAAAATCTATCACGTAATGCAAATACGTAGAAAAAGCAGAATACGAATATGTGAATAACTAAATTTTTACATAAATGTCAGATAGAACCTTATTATTCCAAATGGAAGAAATATCTTTACTCTCACTTTTGACATTAATTATACATTAATTATACAAAATTATACAAAATTTTTCCCTTTTTTGTTTTATGTCAAAAATCATTAGGATATTAATTAAAGATCATGTTCCATGAAGATATTTAGTAAGTTTCCTACTGTAAATATATCAAAATGTAATGTTTGATTAGTAATATGCATTGCTAAGAACTTCATCTGAACAACTTTAAAGATGATTTACTCAATATTCAGATTTTTTTTTAGCTCCCTCAGATTCCAGATTTTCTAATATTGTCCTCCTAACAAACCACACATCACTGAAGAGATGATTTATTGAAAAGAAAAAAAAAACTACACTTATGACAAAAATATGGGCAGCACAACTGTTTTCAACATTGATGATAAAGGTTGTGGACAGAGTGAGGGTCACCAGAACGGGGATGGAGAGGGTCACGGGTGATCCGGGCGATCCGGGCGTGGTGCCCTGTTTGGCTCCGATCTCTCCGACCCGTTCCTCCAGCGCCTGGTTCTTCTGCAGCGTCTCCACGTAGCTGATCTGCAGCTGCGCCTGGTACTTCAGCACGCGCTCCTTCTCGTCCTGCCAGGTGTGTCTCTCCTGAGCGAAGGTGAGCGCCTGCCTCTCTCTCTGCTGTCGCTCCAGGTGCAGCTCGCCCTGCAGTCGCTCCAGCTGTCTCCGCAGCTCTCCGGCCTCCTGCCGCTGCGCTTTAGCCTCGTCGCTCTGCAGGCTGAGGAAGCGGTCGATGGACATGGGTTCGGGCGTCCGGGGCGAGTGCAGGCCGGCCCACGGTAAGCTGCTGCTGCCGCTGATGTCCCTCAGACACACGGCGTGATCGCTCCGACAGCTCAGCTCTCTCAGAGCCCGCTTCAGACCCAGAACCTCAGCCTCGAACACCACCAGCTTGTCACGCAACATGGACACCTGCGGAGAAACAGTGTGTGCGGAACATGACATTTACTGACAAAACTGACATTTATACATCATCTGAAAGCTGGATAAATAATCTGTCCAATGATGAGTGGTTTGTAAATTACAGGACAATATTTGGCCGAGATACAACTAAAATGGAATCTGAGGGAGCAAAAGATCTAAATATTGAGAAAATCATCTTTAAAGTTGTTCAAATGAAGTTCTTAGCAATGCATATTACTAATCAAAAATGAAGTTTTGATATATTTACGGTAGGAGATTTACTAAATATCTTCATGGAACATGATCTTTACGTAATATTCAAATGATTTTTGGTGTAAAAGAAAAATCTATGATTTTACGTATATGTAAATATATACATATGTATAAGGGTAGACGAAAAAGAGTTTAAGCATAAAAAAAGTGTAATACTGCTTTAAACTGTTGTAGTTTCCCCCCCCCAAAAAATGCAAAAAGTTTTCTGTGTTATTTAATTGCAATTTTGTTTTTGTTTTTCTGAGCAAAAAATAAATATCATACATTTTCCACTGATTTACAGAAGACACGCAGTAAAATGTCATTCAGTGTAACAAGCTTGTCAGGCATATTTACAACAAAAATCAATTTATGACATATTAAAAGACTAATTACTTTAACCCAAAATACTAATGAGTTGTAATTTTACATTTTTTAAGATGTGCCACTATCCTAGGTTTTGCCCATTTGTCTAATTTTTACTAATTTAAAACACAGTAAAATTTAGTATGCTCCATTATTCTTTTACATATTTTAATATGTACACGTCAGAATAAGCATGTTGTTTGAATTTCTGCATAAATATTGTGCTACACTGAATGACAATGTAACATTATATCAGCCACATTTTGACATTTAATTCTCCAAAAACTTATTTGAAACCTTAAAAGTAGACATTTTACTTACATTTAAATGTGCTTTCTATGGACACAAAATCACTTTTGTACATTTCTTTTGTTGCGGACATCTTAACGTCTTTGACCCATAAATATTATTTCACTCATTTTGACTTGAGTCTTCTAGCACAAACACACAGTAAGCTTTAATACTAAGTAATAGTTTTATTGTTCGTTATTATTAAATAGGATCTTGTAAGTGTGTAGTGTTGAATATGAGTGTGTGTGTGTTTCTGTTGCGCACCTCTGTCAGCGTTCTCTTCAGTTCTCCTTCACATCTCTCCAGCTTGCGGTTCTTGTTGGTGTACGAGTCCTTCAGGCCGATCATGGTCTCCTCACGCTCCTTCATCTGGCCCTTGAGCTCCTTCAGCTGACCCCTGAGGGCCACCATCTCTCCGGCGCGCTGTGTCACCTCGTTCTGACTCTCTCGCAGCTGCTGCTTCAGCAGAGAGATCTCGCCCGCCTTCTGACACAGCTGATCAACACGAAGCAAACCAAAGCCGTCACTGCCTGCGCTGTTTTCATTCAGTCTGCTGTAGGATGCTCTATCAGTTCATGAGCTCCTTAGACTTCAACTGTTTACTTCAAATACTCCTCGAAATTTCAGTCAGTGTAATGAACATCAAACACTACTGGGTAAAAGTTAGGAATAATAAAAAAACACATTTTCGTGCTCACCGAGGCAGCATTTCTTTAATCAAAAATACAGTAAAAATTTGAAATATTATTGCAGATTAAAATATCTACTTTCTATTTTAATAAAGAGTAAACTGTAATTTATTTCTGCGATGCTCCGCTGTATTTTCAGCATCATTCTTCCAGTCTTCAGTGTCACATGATCTTCAGAAATCATGAAAATATGATGATTTACTGCTCGAGAAACATTTCTGGTTATAATCAGTGTAATAAAAGATTAACATTAGATTTTACTATATATTACTATACTATATACATATAATCTTTCACAATATTGCTGTGTTTTTAATATTATTTTAATTAAATAAATTCAGCTTTGGGGTGAGGATAAATATTAACAAATGTTATGGAGTTTCAAATCGAATATGACTTTCTGTTTCGAAAGAGGACGTTGATTTGTTCTCTTAAGAGGACACCGGGACTAAGCGCATGTTTCTAACGCATTTTGGAGACTCTTGTCAGAATGTTATTAGATATTACACGTCGCCCCAAAAATATATTAATATGCAAACTAGATTTTGTTTATAGATGCATTATATATAACAAGAAAAAAACTGTTTATGGCCATTTCATACAGATTTTGCATTAAGAAAAGTTATATATAAAATCATTCTTTGTTTTGCGTCTCTCACCTCCCACTTGGTCTCCTCCAGGCGAGGCAGGATATCGGCCTGCTCCTTACGGTAATCCAGACACCTCCTCTCCAGCTCCTCTCTCTGAGCGAGCAGGGTGCTGATCTCCTCCTGGAGCCGGCCCTTGTCCTGCTGCAGACGGGCGATGTGGGTGTTTAGAGCCTGCTGTGTGCGCTGGGCTCGGTGGGTCACCTGCTGCAGACGGCTGGCGTAGTTCTGCCTCAGCTCCTCCATATCTCGCTCCCAGATGAGCTGCTTCTCCTCAAACACCTGCACGATTGCCGCCTCGCTCTGGTCCAGGTTACGCCGCATGTGGATCACCTGAGGAACAATCACAGTCGTTACTCCAGGTACAGGTTTCTATTTAAGACCATTATTGTAAAGTGTTACCAAATTCGTAAAAGTCTAGAATCTTCATGAGTTTAAAATAAAGCAATATCCCCAGTCCCTGGTTTACAGTGAATTTACAACGGCTAAGGGGCATTGTTATAGCTTATATATTCACTGTTAACCACAGATTCAAATCAAATCTCTCCCGTGAACTGCCAAGATACAAGCAGCGCATCACGTGTTCCACCAGAGAGAGTATTATATATATATCACTCAGCTTTGGGGCTCTCCGATCACTGTTTGGTTCATCTTATACCGACCGATCTCCAGGCAGAAACTGAAATCAACTAAACCTGTATTAAGGACTGTTAAAAGATGGACTGATGAAACCGAGTGTTTTTGAAGCTGCAGGGTTAACCTTAATGTTAGACTTTCAAAATGCTTCATCACATAAGATTATAATAATTGAATATTTTAAGCACAGCCATCACAAAGCCAGAGTTTTGCACCTAACAGAGCCTTGGGGAAAAAAACTGTTAATCTTAAAAAATAAGACATACAGTATAAATAAAACAGTTATGAAATAAGCATTTGTCCTGATCTTTGTCCTAAGCTCCTGAGAAAACATTGGTGCCTTATTTTAAAGAAGTCTGTGCAGTTTGGGAAAGAAGTCCATTAAATCTGTATGTGTGTGAAACTATTCAGATGTAACTCTTTTGTAATTGTTTTTATAGTGTTTTGCAATACAATATGAATGCAATAAATCCATTGCACTTATTTTCTGATGTCAGTACATATAAAATTAGATAATTTTGACCCATACAATGTATTGTTGGCTATTGCCACAAATATACCTGTGCTACTCGACACATATTTGAGGCCTGCATATGCTCCTCACCTCCTGCTCTTTCTCCCAGAGTCGGTCCTCCAGGTCCTGGATAATGTCATCAGTGGAGGGCGATGGCTGGACGGTGGCACTTGTTTCTGTCAAATGACAGAGTCTCTGATAGGACAAGCAGCTCTTCCCGGAGGAGGACTGTCCGCTGTCGGACACGCTCAGGCCGTTCTGATAGCTGGGTTTGTCTGGTTTCTCCAGCGGCGCCGCTGTGCTGCTCAGTCTGTTGATGTGGCTGGTGGAAGCGCTGAGGGGCCCGAGTGCTTGAGCGGGGCCGTAGCTCATGGTGGGCAGGCTGGTCAGCGAGTTCCTCCCAGAGTCGGTCATACCAGCTGGGCCGTCGTTTCTGGCCGAAGGATCCCGATCCAGACTGTCCTCCTCGCAGAGGGACTGCGGAGCGTCGGAGCAAGCAGACGGTCCTCCGCTGGACTGACCCAGCAGGTTCTGCATGGAGTGAAAACTCTTGGGCACCACGGGCTTGAAGGCAGACGGCCGGACCAGAGCAGAATTATTCTGAACGAGGAAAATAAAACAGGTTCTTACAATGATACATCTATCTATCTATCTATCTATCTATCTGTCTGTCTGTCTGTCTGTGTGTCTATCTATCCATCTCTCTATCCATCTCTCTATCTATCTATCTATCTATCTGTCTGTCTGTCTGTCTGTCTGTCTGTCTGTCTGTCTGTTTATCTGTGTGTCTATCTATCCATCTCTCTATCTATCTGTCTGTCTGACTGTCTGTCTGTCTGTCTCTCTGTCTATCTATCTGTCCATCTCTCTATCCATCTCTCTATCTATCTCTCTATCTGTCTGTCTGTCTGTCTATCTATCCATCTCTCTATCTATCTGTCTGTCTGTCTGTCTGTCTGTCTGTCTGTCTGTCTGTCTGTCTGTCGTTCTATCTATCTATCTATCTATCTATCTATCTATCTATCTATCTATCTATCTATCTATCTATCTATCTATCTATCTATCTCTCTATCTGTCTGTCTGTCTGTCTGTCTGTCGTTCT